>NC_134530.1:229170801-229911426 GCF_050624435.1 Tenrec ecaudatus
AGTATGTAACTACCATGGAGTTTTCTAGACTGCAGTCCATAAGCAACGCATCACCAGGCCTTTCTCCTGCAGAGTGACTGTGTGGGCTGGACCCTCCTCTTTCAGCGAACAGCTGAGTACTCAATCACTAGCTCCTTGAAACCCAGGGCTCCTTGGAAAACCTCCCCTGCCTCCACCAAATGCCAATTCTTTGGTAAAAATTCTTTGAAAAATCCATCTTTTTACATTTTAAAACCATACAGTGTGGGTAGGCCATTAGACAACAGGAAAACATGATGTTCACCACGTTCACCCCTCACCTGTCCCAGGTTCTTGCAGAGGCAATCGCTTAAATAATGAAAGCCTTCACCTCTGGAAGCTCGACTCTGTGCGCATGGCGAGGCCAGCTTCCCTTTCTACCGTGTTTCGTGTGCATCTTAGAATTAGACTACTAGCGAGTGCAGAGAGCTAATTGCCTGCACTGTTAGTGAAGCGGGGCTGGCAGCATGCTGCTGTGAAAGACATTCGACCAGAGGGGATGGGCTGCAAAGGCGTGCTGGGCTGGCAGAGCGCATCCCACTGTGCCAGTCGGTTTCCATGACGGGTCATTGCACCCTGCCAAGTGGCAGAAACAGTTGGCTTCTTCTTAGCTGCCTAAGTGTGTGTGGGTGTGCGACTACATTACTGAGTACACAGACTCTCTAGAATCAGGGATCTCAGATGTCAGGCTTATTCATGATACGATACCGCTCTTCACCACCTCTTCCCTCCAGGAGCATGGATAACCTTCACCACCCCTTCCCTCCAGGAGCATGGATAACCTTCACCACCCCTTCCCTCCAGGAGCATGGATAACCTTCACCACCCCTTCCCTCCAGGAGCATGGATAACCTTCACCACCCCTTCCCTCCAGGAGCATGGATAACCTTCACCACCCCTTCCCTCCAGGAGCATGGATAACCGGAAGCTGATGGACAGCCAAGGCTGCACAGAGAGTTCACCTTGTGCACATTCTGCAAACACTTCCAGACTTCCTAGGTGCCGCCCGAGATGCCCCTGGTCATAAACATGGCACCTTGGCCACCTGACCGCCTCTCGCTTCTTCAAGGGGTGGACAAGCAGCAGCCCAAAGCCTATTCCTATGAAACCGAGGTCAGACAGACCTTCTTGCCACAACGTTTTTTTAAAAACATTTTTATTGGGGGCTCCTCCATCTCTTATTAAAATCCATACATTCCTCCAGTGTGTCAAGCACATTTGCACATATGCCGCCATCATCATTTTCAAAGCACTGTATTCCCACCTGAGTCCCTAATATCAGCTCCCCATTTCTTCACCCTCTCTCCCCTACTCTCCCTCATGAACCCTTGATAAGTTATAGATTATTTTTTCCATATCTTACATCGTCCTTCATTGTCCCTCACCCCCTTTTCTGTTATTCATCACCCTGGGAGGGGGTTCTAGATTGATCTTTGTGATCGGTTCCCCCTTATTTCTTTTCTCCTCCCACCCTCCCCTAATCCTCCTGGTATCTCTACTCTCCTTGTTGGTCCTGAGGGGTTTATCTATTCTGGATTCCCTGTGTTGCGGGTTCTTATCTGTAGTAGTGTGCATGTTCTGATCTAATCCTATTTGTAAGGTAGAATTGAGGTCATGATAGTGGGGTGAAGAAAGCACCAAAGAACTAGAGGAAAGTTGTATGTTTCCTCAGTGTTATACTGCACCCTGACTGGCTCATCTCTTCCCTGTGACCCCTCTTTGAGGGGATGTCCAATTGTCTACAGATGGACATTGGGTCTCCACTCCATGCCCCATCCCTCATTCACCTTGGGTATGGTTTTGTTCTGGGTCTTAGATGCCTGATACCTGATGCCCTTGACACCTCATGATCACACAGGCTGGCGTGCTTCTTCCATGTGGACTTTGTTGCAAACTTTTTTTTTTAATCAGTTCTGAAACTGGCCATTTCTCCCATGGCATCTTGGGCACTCAGCTGGGTTCAGTAATGTGTTACAGTGGCTTAACAGAACTCACAGGCCATAATCCTAGGGTTAGATAGGGAAGTATAGGGCCACAGCTCATTATCAAGAACAAGATCGTGACAGCTGAAGGCAGGCCTCTCCCTGAGCCTCAGGTCCCTCCTTATGCAAGGGTTACACAGCTCTAATGATAGTGCCCAGGGCGTCCCACTCTGCCAGCAAGCGTCCTGCTCAAGGCACTCGGCTTTCCCCTCCATTGGCTGGTAGGTCGCCATGCCGTCTCTTGCTGGTCTCCTGGTTGTGCTCCCTTGGTTGCTGTCACTTCTCTGCTGCTGCTACTTGATGTCTGTCTGGTGCCGGCCCCATTGATACAGTTCTCCCCTCTTCCTCACTCCTCCTCATTGTTATTACTATTATTATTATCATCTATCTATCATTGCTCATCTCTCTCTGTTTCCTAGGTCTAGCAGGTTCTCAGACAGGGATGCTGGCTCCCAAGAATGTACTCCATTTTCTTTCTTAATTGGCCACAAGCACCTCATTTGCATCGATATACCCAATCATTTGGTGGCTGTTATGAGACCATGTTGAGCAAGGTCATATAAAAGCACTCCATCATGCCGTCGTAGCATCGAGAGAACACAAGCGTGCAGAACCAGTACTTCAAAATAAAAATGCTATAGTAAAAGTGTGTGCAGTGCTACACGTAGCAAGGGAAGATATGAGGTGATGCTTCTTTCTCATGGACTAACAAGGACCGGGAAGCCTTCCTGGAGAGGGGGATAGGAAATGGAGTATGGGAATCTGAGTCAAGGCTAGAAGGGAAGTAAATTTTCCAGATTTTAACTCTATCTTCAATTTAATTTGAGTACTATTTTAAAACCTCACGACTGTGTCACTGAATCTTACATGTTGAATTTCTTGTGAATTATGGCTTTTAAATTACAGTTTTCAAATGTTTGAGTATTTATATATTTTTCACCGCAATGAAAACCACATCTTCATGACAGAACAAACATTTTTAGTAACATTTCAGTATGTTGACCTGTTGTAGAGTACAAAAGAGACTCTGAATCTCAACTCTACTTTAAGAAGGATATTTCAGTCTCAAACAGGAAACAGCAAGACAAAGACTCATGAACTGGATGCAGGAGACCCAATTCGCAGGAGATTGCCATTGTTCCCAACGGGGTTGCAGAGATCCAGAAATTAGTAAAGGACACAGATGACAAAGGAAATTATCACAAAAGCATGGTTGGTGGCAGTTTCAGGTGTGACTACAGAATTGGGAATCAGACCATGACTGGGACATGCATTTTCTGTCAGGCAGAAGAGCTTACAAGATTGGTTCAGGACCCCCTGATCAAGGTAAGGAGGGAATGACTCATGACCATGAGACATTTGTTCCCCAATTTCCATTAAGAGCATCACTAGGTTTTGGGTGATGGTGGCAGCAGCAGTCCACTCCCTAATTTACTCTGTCTGATGGTAAAGCTATTTAAGATGCTGGATGATGGTCAGAAGGAACTCAATGGAGCTGAATTCATGTGGCTATTCACAAATGGAGTTAGGGCTTTCAGAAATTTACATTTCAATTATGATGCTGGCAACAATTATTGAAAGTACCCAAAGAACAAACACATCTATCTTGGAAGAAGTACAGCCAGAATGCTCCTTAGAGGCAAGGATGGCAAAACTTTGTCTCACATGCTTTGGACATGTTATGAGGAGAGATCACTGTGGGAAACCTGAAAACTGGCAAGAGCGGGTATGGGGACACATGCTCTACGCTCATCTTTAAGGATTCTGGGGGGCTGATTTGGGTGGAGGGAGGCCTTCACGTTGGTGGGTTGGAGATTTGTCCCAGTCACATTCTCCTAACTAAAGTTGTGCCCCACAATGTCCCCCCCAAATAATGTCATTTTTAAGGTGCTGCTGGCAAGCACATGGTTGTTACTATACTCTTGAAGCTTAGCTGCTTGAAGGCTACCTGCCTGAAGCTTATCTGTCATCAGAAGCAATCGTCCCCTCCCTTGATAAAAATCATTTATTGCTCCTTGGAAAAGAGCTCAGGGACACTTAAAGTCAAGCCAGCTCAGAGATGACCAAGGTTAAGCTGCCATTTTAATTCTAGAACCCAGCCATCTTGTTATGTATGTGCTTTCCTGCCACCGATATGCACCTAGTCCCTCCTTTTCCTATTATGTTATGCCCTTAGTACGTCCCCTTCCTGTTAGGTGTACGTCTTCGTGTTGCATATGGCATGATGTGGCGCTGCATGCCCAAGATTATCTAAGCCTGTTAACTCTGAATACATTCCCTCCCTCTCTGGTTCTGGTCTCCATGGAAGCCGTGAGCACCTGCATGCCTTGTCTGACGTCTCTTTCATTTACCCTGCAATTACACAAACACCTCTTAAGACCCATTCAGTTGTGGAGGCTGCTCCCCCACAGACAAGTCACTGGAGAAGGACATCATGCTTGGCAAAATAGAAGGGATGTGAAAAAGAGGAAGGCCCTTGCTGGGATGGATTGACACAGCGGCTGCAACAGCGCTCAAACCTGATCATGATTGTGAGGAGGGTGCCGGCTGGGCGGCGTTTCGTTCTTTGGTACAGAGTGCCATTGCTATGAGTGGGAACTGACCTGATGGCATTTCACAACAGCACAACAACAGACAAGTACTGTGTATACCTGAATATAGGCCAGGTTTTTTCAGCACATGTTTTTATGCAGTTTTTGAGGTAAAATTAGGTGTCTCAGCTGATATTTGGGTCGGCTTATACTAGAGTATGTACAGTAAGTTTAGTGCTCAGCCACATAAGCTCTCATATGGACCATACTGTGTGAGTTTCTATTCCTTCAACCTAGGTGAAACTATGAGTCTGCGGAGGTTTGAAAGCAACAGCTAAAAGAATGGTCTAGAGTTTTACATTGAACCAGAGGTTGTGTTCTTGGTAAGTTTTGGATTGCTTACCTAAAGGTCACCAGTTCAAACCCACCAGCAGCTCCATGGGGGAAAGATGCAGCTCCCTTAAAGATTTACCGCCTTGCAAACCCTTCATAGGGTCGCCATGAGTCTCATTGGACTCACTGGCTGTGAGTTTGGCTTTGGACTTAGAGTAAAGGGACCCTAAACCAGTGGTTAGTTGCTTAGCTACTAATCAAAAGGTCAGTGATTTGAATTCCAGCCCTCCCACCCCCCCAACAGCTTGGAGGCAGGAAGATGCAATGGTTCACACAAACACCTCTTAAGACCCATTCAGTTGTGGAGGCTGTTCCCCCACAGACAAGTCACTGGAGAAGGACATCATGCTTGGCAAAATAGAAGGGATGTGAAAATCAACATTTCTGTAAAAATCAACAGCCTTGGAAACTGTATGGGGCAGTTCACAGTCCTACAGTGTCACTCTGCGTCATAACTGACTGGACAGCAGTGGGCTTTTATGATGCTGCAGCTAGCAGGCTTGTGAGCTCAGAAAAAAAGTGCTTGACAAGAAAGACTGTGAGAGAGAAGCAGAAGGCAGCCCAGCAGGGCCAGAGAAGAGAGCCGGAGCAGGCCGGACACTGCAGAGCTGTGCAGGCTGGAGCCTGAGTCATGCAGGGACTGGTCGTCTAAGCAGGTCCATCCTGTTTCTGCAAGATGCAGATCTAATTTAACTGAGCGAACCCAGAACCCCAAACCAAACCCACTGCCATTGAGTTGATTCCAACAGAGAGCAATTCTGCAGAACACTTCTATAGAAATCGCTCCACAGGGCTTCTGAAGCTGTAAATCTTTATGGAAGCAGGCTGCGTCAGCTTTCTCCCACTGGATTCAAACTGCCAGCTTTCGGTTAGCAGCGAAGCACTTACCGGATAATCCACTACACTTACCAGGGCTCCTTAGGGAACGCCTGTGACTTATATTTATAAGTCTACGCTTAACCACATCAGCAGGTAGCAGGAGGGAGCGGGGCTTCTATTAGAGATCGTCTTGAAACTCCTTATTTAAGAAAGTGCTTGGTTCATTGCAGGCCTCAGAATGAAAGAGAGCAGGAGTAAATGAGGCATGGCTTTCTGGGCCAAACCAATTGCGTGGCCAAAGGACACATGAGGGGATCAGTGGTGGTTGCACCTACAGCGATCATCTGAGGTCACAGAAGCACCCTGTTGTGAAAAGTCTTCATATGGTTCTTCTACTCAGGTCTCTAATTTCCAGCCAGTGACTGGGTGGGAACTAGGCAAATAAGGTGTGTGACGAACCAATAGGAGGGGTGGGTCAGTTTGGGATGCCATTCCCCTGTGCAGAAGAGAGCCATCTCCGAAGTAGCAACAGGGAGATAATTCTGTAAGGAAGAAGAGCCACCATTGGAGCATGTTCAAAATCCCTACTTGAAATGGCAGCGGCAGCAGAGGTCCTGCCACCCCGAGCCCAGAGGCCAAGGCTTGAAGGCCCTGGGAAAGAGCAGAGGAGCAGCACAGAGCCTGTGCGGCTGTGAGGCAGAGCAGCTGGAGGGCTTCCTGGCCCATGGAACAGAGGCCAAGGGATCACGTAGCTGAGAGGCTGAGGACCAGAGAGAGAGACTTGGCTGCTGGCTGAGAAGCGGTGCTGCTGTGAACCAAAGACTGTAGTAACCTGTTAATTTCCCTAATAAACTCCCTTAATAGTAAATATTGTCTGTGAGCTCGGTGTGGGCTTTGCAAGGAATTCTTGGACCCAACAGAGGGGTAGAGTGTCCTGAGATGAACGGTGAGGGTCGGCAGAGACATGCCTGACCTCTGCCTTGTGGCAGTCAGCCGTGGGCTGGTGTGAAGATAGATTCTCTTCTTTCTTTGCATCACCAGAGGCGGTCAGACGTGGCCTCCGAGCTGTTTTACACCAGTACCGTGAGCACATACTCAAGCTTCTTCCTTCTAGGAAGTTCACTTGCTATACCATTGGGTCTGTGGTAGTTACATCATCTGTTGTCAATTTGAGAGGATTAAGAGTGAAGGGGTGGAGTCAACCTGTTAATCAGGTCCTAGGCAATGAGCCCTCTGTGTGGGCATGGCCTTCTGAGGATTCTGGAAACTCCTGTATTCCTCCTTGGAGGCAGAATACACACTCCCTCTCTGCTCACTCCTTGGGAGACATTGTAGCTGACAAGACGCAGGGAGTGACACTAGTGCCCTGAGCTGGAGAAGTCACATGGACCTATCCTGATGCAACCAGACCTCTGAAGCCAGAGAAGCCACCTAGAGACCCTTACCAGCACTGAGATGTTTACAACGCCACTGGATCCACAAGACTTCCCAGCCACTGGCCTGTGATTGTCCTGCATTTGGTATCATTGCATGTGTTTCATGAGTCTGAAGAGGACTTTATAGATTGGTCTCAGACATATGGGCTAATATTGTACTTATGGACTTGAGCTGAACTGAGTTGGGATGATTTCTAAATATTCAATTGCTCTTGTATTTAAAACTCTTTCTTATATACATATGAGTGTTTCTACAAATTTATTTCTCTAGTCCAGGGGTCCTCAAAGTACGACCCCCTGAGGACATTTATCTGGCCCGCCAGGTGTTTTTGTCCCGTTTGTTTTTTTACTTCAAAAAAGGTATGTGCAGTATGCATAGGAATTTGTTCATAGTTTTTTTAAAACTATAGTCCAGTCCTCCAACGGGTCTGAGGGACAGTGAACTGGCCACCTGTTTAAAAAGTTTGAGGACCCCTGCTTCTAGTGTACCCAGATTAGCACAGAGCCCAAGACAGCAAACATTCAGGAAACCTTTGATAACAATCTCCTATTGTGTTGTCCACAGGTCTGTATTATTTGACAGTGCCACCAGCAGTGTATGCAGCCTCGGCTACGCTTACCAAATGTCAGTTACTAAACAGGAGACTTGGTGGAACAATGGGGAAGTGCTTAGTTGCTAACCAAAAGGTCAGTGATTTGAACCAACCAAGCTCTCTGCAGAAGAGAAGACCCGGTGCTGTGCCCCCTGAGAATACAGCCTAGGAAACCGTATGGGGCAGTTCTGCTCTGTCCGCTGGGGTTTCTATGAGTCGGAATCAACCCCCTGGCACACAGCAACAAAGCTGTTAACTGACTCAATGATGGCTTTGCATATTTTAAATGATACCTTGGCATGATTTTTATATGCATTTCTTTGGATACAGAGTTCTCTCATCAGGCTGCCACAAAACCACGCAGCTTTGAAACCGTGTTACAAAAATATATACATAGACCTGGGGCATTTCCTTTCCAAGAGGGTGCTGTCACCGATCTGATGAGCTCTCCCTTTTCTTTATTCTCCATGTCATTTAGTTCTTTTGACTCTTTCCTTTCAAATGCCTCTGACAGATATTTTGCTATTTGGATTCCCACAGTCATCAGATAGTTCAAGTCTTTAAGGTTTGAGTCCTAGACAATGATAATTGTCACCATATATTTTCCTGCTTCCATTTTTTCCATCCCGACAATAGTTACACGCACTGCCAGGGAGTGATTTCCACTGAGAGCAGCCCTATCGGGCAGGAGGGACCCTCCCCTGTGGGTTTTCAAGACCGTAACTCCCGATGGGAGTAGAAAGCCTCATTTTTCTCTTGGAGAGCAGCATGCTACCCCTGCCCCAAACCAAACCTAACTCACTGCCACGGAGGCGATTTTGACCCTCTGGGACAGAGTAGAACTGTTCCTTTGGGTTTCTGAGACTAAACGTTTACCGGAGCAGATAGCCTCATCTCTCTCAAACTACTGACCTTGAGGTTGGCAGCCCAATACATAATCCTACGCCAGCAGGGTTCCTTAATGATAACAATTGCTATCATTTTCTTGAGCAAATACTGTAGGCAGTTTGATAGGTGTTTGTAGACATCGTCTCTTCCCAGACACCCCCCAAGACAAATACTATTAATTGCACTTTACAGGGGAGGAAACTGAGACAGAGAAAATTCATATAATCGCTAAACATACCCAACCAGTAAGGTGAGAGCAGAAATTTTAACCTGCATTTGACTGATTGTGCAAGGTGTGTCCATGTGGGAACACTTCCAACCAGCCCCCCTATCCATCCTGTACATCTCTGAACTAGATTTTCACCCACTGTCCCTGAAAACAACCCAATCTTCTCCACTCAGCCCTGTGATGCTGGCTCAGGGACTGTAAACCCCATCTACTCTCCAGCAGGTGCTATGCTGCTGTGACTCAGTGCCTCATTATGGTTCTGATTAGAGCTTAAATACTAGGTTCGAGAAAAGCTACGGTTTACAATGAGAGCCCTAAATCCATTTTTGAGTCTCCACATAGATTCAGATTCCCGAGTTGTTCCTGACCATTGACCAGCAACATGAAAACCCTTGCCCTCAGGCAAAGTATTTGCAAGTGGATGACTACCACTCCCCGAGCCAGCCCTGGGAGGGGCAACCTCACCTTGGGGTCTTGCCTAGTGTGCCTTTGATGGAAACTGGGTCCTAGGCTGGCATAGTCACGAGTCATTCATTTGGTCCAAGGCTCTGAACCAACCTTGCAAGCTTTTCTAATCTCCAACAGAATATCCCAGTCATAGCCTCTTTCCCACTTCTGTCGCCCTGCCTGCAACTGTGGTGAATTGATTTGCTGCTGCCAGCCACGAAGCTCAGACAGCTTCCTTTGTTCTCCCTGTTTCTTTGAATCCTTGTACACCACGAGCCTCATGCTGATGGTCTCCTGTATCCGCATGATTTGTCCTTGTCCTGTTTAAGACTTAATAAATATGTATCTCTAAATTACATTTAAATTTAGAGTCTCTTGTCCTCCATAGAGCAGTACAGCGGAACAAAACACTGTGCGGGCCTGAGCCGTCCTGCCGAGCACGGCTATGCTTGAGCCCATTGTTGCAGCCTCTGTGCCAATCCGCCCGACGATCACGTGTCCAAAGCATCCTCGCTTCCATGGAGAAGGCTGGCTGTATTTCTTCTAAGACAGATTTATTTGTTCTTCCGGAAGTCCAGGGTAATTTTAATTTTCTCCACTTACACCATCATTCAAGTTCATCGATTGTTCTTCCTTTTCTTTAGTCATTGTCCAGCATTCACACACACACACACACACACACACACACACACACGGCCGTTGAAAACACCAAGGCTTGGGCTTGGGCGTAGGTCTCAGTCCTCAAAGTGGTGTCTTGGAAGAGGTCTGTGCAGCCGATTTGCCCGATGCAGCACATCGTTTGATCCCCTGACTGCTGCTCCCATGACCTCCATGCTGTGCTCTGCGGATGGAGGCAGGAGGGGGCTCAGTGGTAAAGTGGAAGAAGGGGCTTGCTCCCAGTCTGTGGGCTTCCTGCCTGCTTACATTTCTGGGTCACCCTTTCAGCACTTCTCCACCCTACCAGCAGTAGTCCTGCCTATACACCAAAAAGCTTCAACTCACTGCCATGCGCTTGATTCTGACTCATAGTAACCCTACAAGGCAGAGGACAGCTGTCCCTGTGGGGTTCAAAGACTGTAACTTTATAGGAATAGAAAAACATCTTTCTCCTGAGGAGTGGCTGAGGGATTTGAACTGCTGACCTTGTGGTGCCACCAGGACTCATTCCTTGGCCTGTCTATGATAGCAGCTAAATCCACTTGAAAGTTTTTTGGTTTTTTCCCCTTTCATTTCTTGACATCCTGTAGAGACTGCCACATCAAACAACACGTGCCCTATCTCCAGGGCTGGGTGCCAGTTCTACACAACCCCTGCTCCCAACCCAGAGAGGCCAGCACTAGCCATGCAGTGCTGATGGATTTGAACCGCTGACCTTGTTGGTTAGCAGCCCAGTACATAACCCACTATGCCACCAGGGATCCTTTATAAAACCTTCACGTTCTCTTTTGCCCTTTGGGTTACCAAGTTAACAACTTTGTACCTAGTTTAAAATGTGGGGGAAGCACCCATCTTGTAAATAAGTGCTGGAAATATCAGCTGCGATGGCTCGCAGGTGTGCCCCAAATAGCCATGACCCAGCTGCAGGGGGAAACCCAAGAGGGTGTAAAGGTCAAGCACCCTGCCCCTCCATGGCCCTTAATTTGGGCCCCAGCTCCCTGTAGAACCAACTGAGGCCTCAGGGGCTGTCTCCCTGTGGGTCACGCCTTACACAGGGCTCCCTAAAATGTCACTGTAAAGTACTTTAAAACATTTTTATTCTTTTTAGGGAATCTGACCTCTTGGCAATTCTCCATGTCAGAATAGTAATGGATTTTCTTTTCTTTTTAAATATTGATGGACATTTAATGATTAATATTAAGGAATTAATAAGTTATATTCTTCAGGTGCGATCATGGCATTTAAATTGTTTATTGTTATTTATATGTTAATGTGTATACATATCTATTATAACATTTGTCAATTGAACATTTTTTGGGGTGTACAATTTAGTGATATCAATGATACTAATCATATTGTGTGACTGTCAGTGTTAAGTGTTATCAAATCTCTCATCACCATAAACAAAAAACTCATGGCTTTTGAAACCATGGCTCCCCTTTTCCTTCCCACTCCAGGCCCTGGTAGCCACTCATAAACTTTGGTCTCCATGCATTTGTCTATTCTTGTAATTTCATGACAGTGAGCTCTTACAATATTTGTCCTTTGTGGGTGGTTTGCTTCACTGGGAATCAAAAAGGCTTTTAGTTCTGCTTTTTCAGAAGTGGATTGCCAGACCTTTCTTCTCAGGCACCTCTTACTTAGTACACTCTAATTTCCAACCTCTGAGTTAGCCACATCAATTGCTAACCATTTGTACCTTTTCTGAGACTCCCCATCATCTCAGAAAATCAAGCCAAACCTGTTGGTCTGGAGTCAATTCTTGCTTCTAACTACCTACTAGTTTAAGGTAGAACCACCCCATAAGATTTCCAAGACTGGGTGCACAGGTAAATGTGGGGAAGAAAGATGATGGTGCCTGGCTATCAAAAGATAGGGCATCTGGGGTTTAAAAGGTTTGATGTTAAACAAGCAGCCATCAAGCAGAGAAGCAACAAGCCCACATGGAAGAAGCACACCAGTCTGTGCGATCATGAGGTGTCAATGGGATCAGGTAACAGACATCAGAAGATAAACAAAAAAATTGTTGAGAATGAGGGGGCAGTCAGAGCAGAGACCCAAAACTCACCGGGACATCCCCTCACAGAACAGTCAGTGGAAGGGATGAGTCAACCAGGATGTGATATAGCAACTATGAAGTATGCACTATTCCTCTGGTTCCTTAAGGTTCCTCACCCCCTACTATCATGACCCCCATCCTACCTTCAACTTCAGGCTAGACTGGAACATGTACACTGGTACAGGATTCAGGAAGCCAGGTCAGATAAACCCCTCAAGAACAGAACTGAGAGTAGTGATACCAGGAGGTATGGGGTAAGGTGGGGAGAGGGGAGAGAGGGGGAACCAATCACAATGATCCACACATACCACCACCACCACCCATCAAGGAGGATGAGCAACAGAAACCATTGGGGAAGGGGGATGGTGGTCGGTGTGGGATATGAAAAATAATGATGACATCATTTATTAAGAGGTCATGAAGGTGGGAGGGGGAGGGAGGGAGAAGAGAGAAGCTGATACCAAGGGCTCATGTAGAAAATAAATGTTTGGAAAATGTGCTTGATACAATTGATGAATGGATTGTTATAAGAGCTGTAAGAGCCCCCAATAAAATGGTCTTTAAAAAAGAAAAGATTCCCAAGGCTGTAACTATTAATGGAAGCATTATGCTACATCTTTCTCCTGCGGAGTGGCTGGTGGGTTCAAACCACTGACCTTTTGGTTACTAGCAGAAGTGCTTTCACAACTGAGCATGGAGTACCAACCCTGCCACACCCCCCTTCCCACACACACAGAACCTCGAAACGTTCTGCCACCGAATCGATTGCTACTTGTAGGGAGTCATGTAGTGGAATACATATTAGGCTGCTAAAACCACCAGTGCATTTCAGAAATAAAGATGAGGTTTACCTCCTTCTGTAAAGGTGTATAGTCCAGAAACATAGGGGCAGTTCTGCCTTGCCTTATATGGTCTCTGTGAGCTTGAGTCACTCACTCACTCTCTGCGATCGGGTCAATTCTGACTCACGGTAATCCCATCAGACAGAGTAGAGCTGTCCTTGTGAGTTTCTAAGACTTTACCTCTTTCCTAGAATAGAAAGCCTCATCTTTCTCCTGTTGGAGCGGTTCGATGCTGGGCTGCGAACTGCAGCAGTTCAGAATCTCCAGCCACTCTGTGGGAGAAAGACTTGGTTTCCTGCTCCTGTAATGAGTTACAGCCTCTAATAAAGCAATGACAGTTCTCCCTGTCCTGTAGGATCGCTGTGAGCTGGCATCTAGTCGATGGCATTGAGTTTGGTTTGAGATTTATTTTGGAAGTGGCATGCATCGGGCTGCTAGCCACAAGGTCAGCAGTTTGAAATCACCAGGCAGAGTTCAGCAAGTGACGATGAGGCTCTTTACCTGTAAGTAGTTGCAGTCTTGGAAACCAACAAGGGCAGCTCTCTGCAGTTCTGGAGGGTTACTTTGAGTCAGAATTGACACCATGCTAGTAAATTTGGCTTTGGACTTCACAGCAGCCTAACATCTAACTCCATAAGCCACCAGAGCTCCTGAAAACTTAGTAGGTGAGGAAAATATTGAGAAAAAAAACTAGTTAGAGGAAAGGTTCCAAATCTGTACTTCCATCTAACCAAAGAAAAATGCAATCTTCACAACAGTATTCCTTTTAAAAATGTCCTACTACAGGGAGCATGTGAGGTTTGTGCTCCACAACATTGAGATATTCTCAAGATCTTTAGGATGCTCTGTGTTTTCCTCTATTTTATATCTTCAACAAATCAAATCGAGCCGAGGCCAGTCCAGAATGTGCATGTTCTCTATCAGCATGACAAAACTGCATCTCTTAGTTCTCTTTTTCACTGCCTATCCTTTTATAAATAAAAGAGAAACCATCTATGAAATGACAAGTTATCTTCAATTCCCATTTATAGAAAAATATTAATTGAGCTAGTTAGTTTATTGTGCCAATCTGGCCAATAAGCACATGTGGGGTCAATTGAAGGGTGGTGAGATAAGTGGCTCGGTGAGCCTCGCCTTTCTAGTTCTCAGGTCTCTTGCTTTCTGATTGACAGACCAGGGTTCAGTGCCCTTAGCAGTTTCCTGCTTCAGCTTGCAAGGCTGACTTCCTGTAAGGCATCCCCTAGGAGAACCACATAGACCTACTCTGATGCAGCCCTGGGTGCTGGAGCAGCTGTGTGGAGACCCCTGCCAGCGCTGAGATGCTTACACATTCACTGACTCAGCTTTTCTCCTGCAGTCGGCATCATTGTGTCCATTTTGTGAGACGGAGGAGGACTTTGTGGATTGGTGTTGGACATATGGGTTAATGGGTTAATGTTGGACTTGTGGGCTTGGGCAGCACTGGATTGGACGTTTTCTTGATGTGCACTTAACCTTTATATAAAACTCTCTCTTATACATGAGTTTCTGTGGATTTGTTTCTCTAAAGTACCCAAACTAACACATTAATACTTGGTGGAAATGAGTGATTTAAAATTATTAAAGCCTCAAAGCATGCCAAAGAACAAGACAGTTATATCTCATAGCACTATATATTGGGAAAACTTGCTGCCCGATTTCTTCAAAGACTTATTTATGGAATAATTTTCTTAGTCTGCTAATGAATATATGCATTCACAAATGTCATTAAAATTATACCCTGCGGTTTAAAAACAATGTTCAATTAGTTTTTCATGGAAGAAATTTATACAAAGATGAGAAAACACTCTTCAAATGATAGTATGATTCATACCTCAAGCAATGACGGAAACCTCTTGAGACACTGTTCATCAGAGAGAATGGACTATTTGGGGTTGATTGATAGAAACATTTGTTGTTGTTGTTGGGTACCATGGAGTTGGTCCCAACCCACAGGGACCCCGTGCACAACAGAACAAAACAGTGCCTGGCCGTGCGCCATGCTCACAACTGTTCCTGTGTCTGAGCCCAATGTCACAGACATGGTGCCCATCCATCTGGTGTCCTCTTTTATACTGTCCATTTACTCTACCCAGCAGGATGTCCTTCTCCAGGAACTGGCCTCTCTTGACAACATGTCCAAAGTGCTTGAGATGAAGTCTCCCCATCCGTGCCTCTGAGGCGCATCCTTGTCTTTCTCTCAAGACAAGTTCGTGGTTCTTTTGGCAGTCCGTGGTGCTTTCAATATGCTTCACCAGCTCCATAATTGAAACACTTCAGTTCTTCTTTGGGCTTCCTTATCAGTGTCCAACTTTCACATGCTTATGAGGTGCCGGTAATTGAAAATACCATGATTTGGGTCAGGCACACCATGGGTTAACGACCCCTCTGACCTCCTTACTTTTCAACACTCCACAGAGGTCTCGTACTGAAAATTTACCCAATGTAGTGCTTTATTTGATCTCTTGACTGCTGCTTCCACGAGCATCGATTCTGGATGCAAGTAAGATGATACCTTTAACGACTTCCCTCTTGCTCCATTTATCATGATATTACTATATCATGGTCCAGTTGTGAGCATTTTGGTCTTCTTCACACTGAGTTGTAATCCATACTGAAGGCTGGAATCCTTGATCTTCATCAGCAAGTCCTTCAAGTCTTCCTCACTTTCATCTGCATATTGTAAGTCGTTATTAAGCCTTCCTCCAATCTTGATGCCACTTTCTTCATATAATCAAATTTTTCTCTGGTTATTTGCTTAGCATGTAGATTGAATAAGTCTAGGGAGAAGATACAAACCTGACACATCTTTCCTGATCTTAAACCATGCAGAATTCCCTTCTTCTGTTCACACAACTACCTCTTGATCCATGTCCAAGTTCCTTATGGGTACAATGAAGCATTCTGAAATTCCCATTCTTCTCACGGCTATCCATAATGTGTTATGATCCACAAAGTCGAATGCCTTGGCGTAATCAATAAAACACAAGTATGCATCTTTTTGGCATTCTCTGCTTTCAGCAAAGATCCATGTGACATCTGTAATGATGTCCCTTTTTCCACATTCTCTTAGGAATTCAGCCTGGACCTCTAGCAGCTCCCTGTCAATGTACTGCTGCAACTATTTTTGGATGATCTTAAGAAAAAATTTACTTGTATGTAATATTAATGAAATTATTCCACAATTTGAGCCTTCTTTTGGGTCACCTTTCTCTGGAATGGATGCAAAGATGGATCTCTTCCAGCTAGTTGGCTTAGTAGCTGTCTTCCAAATTCCCTGGCATAGATGAGTGAGTCCTTCCAGGGCTTCATCAGCTTGTTGAAACATTTCAGTTGGCATTCCATCAATTCCTGGAGCCTTGCGTTTGGTTAATGCTTTCAGTGCAGTCTGGACTTCTTCCTTCAGTCCCCTTGGTTCTTGCTCAAATGCTCCCTGTTGAAATGGTGAAAATGGACTATTTTTGGTATAGTGGCTATATGTATTCTGTCCATCTTCTTTTGATTTTCCTGCATCACTCAATATTTTGCCTATAGAATCTTCCAATATTACAACTGGAGGCTTGAATTTTTTCTTGAGTTCTTTTTGTTTAAGGCGATGGTTCTCAATCTGTGGGTCGCAACCCCTTTGGGGGTCAAATGACCCTTTCACCGGGGTCACCTGATTCATAACAGTAGTAAAATTATAGTTATGAAGTAGCAACGAAAATAATTTAATGGTTGAGGTGGGGTGGGGTCACCACAACATGAGGAACTGTATTAAAGGGTCATGGCATTAGGAAGGTTGAGACTCACTGGTTTAAGGTATGCTGAGTGTGAAAATATACACAACAGAAACACACACCAATTCAGATGTCAGCATGTCCGCTGCAGTGACACTGATGGCCTTCTTCAGGTTGAGCAACTACTCTCACCCTCCCTCTCCCTCTTCCACCTCCACTAACATGAACTCCCTGTCTAGCACAGTGCTCCAGGCAGACAGTTTTCACTTGTTGAAAAGCTCTCATGAGTTAACCTGTCGTAATATTCAATAGAGTCTGCTTTCATGCTTTAAAATACTGTTCTATAGCGATTTAATTTATATATATTGATATTACATCATTTATTTGTGTATATTAATATATTAATTTGTATACCGTATTTGGTTAAATCTATATTTTATTTGGATACTCTCATATCCTGATTTTTACACGGGGGTATGTGCTCATTAACAGTTTTCTACTTGGAATTTGATTATAAATATCCTCCAGTTAACAAAAATCTTGATTTTTCTCTTTTCTCTGTGTCCATGGTTATACTAGTCTGCAGTGGAATTTCTGTCAGGGTTGTATCCTTTCACCATAACTATTCAATCTGTATGCTGAGCAAATAATCTGAGAAGTGGGACTAGATAAAGAACATGCCATCAAGATGGAGAACACATTAACAATGAACAACTTGTGATATGCAAATGAATCAGCATTGCTTTCTGAAAATGAAGAGGACTTAGGTCGTTACTGTTGAAGATCAAAACCTTCTGTATGGGTTATGCTACAACATTAAAAAATAGTTAAGATGAAAAATCATCATAGCAGCATGATAAGCAGAGAAAAGATTGAAGTTGTCAAGGATCTGATTTTATTTGGATCAATCTTCAATGTCCATTAAAGCAGCAGTCAAGAAATCAAGCGATGACGTACACTAGGCAAATCTGTTGTACAAGAACTCTTGAGAGGTTTCAGAGCACAAGATGTCCCTTCGAGGACTAATGTGTTCTAGGCCCAAGCCATGGTCTTTTCAATGGTCTCCTATGCATGTGAAAGCTGGACAATGAATAAGGAAGATCAAAGAATCATTGATGAATTTGAAGTGTCGTGTTGGCAAAGAATATTGAAAGTGCCAACAACTGCCAGAAGAACAATCAAATCTGCTTGGGAAGAAATACAGCTGAAGCAATTCTTAGGGGTGATACTTCGTGTCTTATACTATAGACATGTTATCAGAAGTGACCAGTCTCTAAAGAAGGACATCATGCTACAAGATCATTGAAAAAGAGGCAGACCCTTAATGAGATGAATTGACATGGTGGCTGCAACAATGGGCTCAAAGACAAGGAGGATTGCGAGGATGCTGCAGGGTAGAGCAGTGGTTCGTTCTGTTGTGCAGAGTCACTGTGAGCTGGAGCCTGTGGGAGGGCCTGTACCAACCCCAACAAGGAGCTGAAAGGAGAAGGGAAGCTATGAATCTTGGTTCAACAGCTCCAAGTGACTGCAATTCCTATCAAATTTTAGTAGATTTTATTAAATAGTAGTTTCTTTCTTTTCTGTATGTCCACAGGACTATTTTTTCACACTTTTAAATCTCTCTCTCTCTCTCTCTCTCTCTCTCTCTCTCTCTCTCTCTCTCTCTCTCTCTCTCGTGTGTGTGTGTGTGTGTGTGTGTGTGTATGTGTGTGACTTTTCTGGGAAGGAGGCATATAGAGCTTCTCTGTCATAATGGAGGTGAAACCAAGTAGTCAAGTTTTAAACAAAAGCTTTGAATACCAAATAAAGCACAGGTGCCATAACAGTGATAAGGATCCTCAGTGGTGCAGTGGTCAAGCACTGGCTGCCAACTGAAAGATCATAGGTTTGAGGTCACTCATCACTCTGCTGGAGAAAACCCCAGCAATCTGCTCTTGGAGACTTCATCCTAGCAAACCAGGTGGGGGGACAGTTCTCCTTGGTCCTGTAGCGCCAGTCTCAGTCGAAATCCACTTGATGCCACACAATAGCAGCAACAGAATGTGTAGCATTCTGTCATGGTGTGACGAAAGTTCAAGAAATTTGAGATTTATGTAGGAGAGCCAGTCCAAGGCCTAGGGAAATCTAGTAGCAGAATTGCATTCTGCTCTCTGCAGGCACCGGGGCATTTATTAGAAGAAACTTTTAAGTGTAACTTCACCATAGCCCTTCGACCTTAGCTATGCATGCTTACATGGTAGCAGAGGAAAAGAACCAGGGCAGGCTGATTGACAGCTCACTCGTTCGGAGCCGTTGAGTCAGTTCTGACTCATAGCAACCCAATGTGCAAGAGAAGGGGACACTTCCCCGTCCTCACAGTGATTGCTATGTGTGCATGTCAGCCCATCACTGCTGTCAGGGTGTCAATCCTTGCCAAAGGTTGTCTGTCCCCGTTCTTGACACTCTTCTACCTTACCAAACATTTTCCTTTTCCAGAGTCTGGTCTGTCCCCACAACATGTCCAAAGTACTCGAGGCCAAGTCTTTCTATCCTTGCTTCCCAAGGAACATTCTGGCTGTACTTGTTTTGTTTTTTTTTCTAAGAAAGATATGTTTATTATTTTGATAGTCCATGGCACTTTCCGCATTCTTCACCAGCACCATAATTCAATTATACCAATTCTTCTTCCTCTTCCTTCTTCAATGCCCAACTTGCACATTCATATGAGGTGAATGAACATTCCTTGACTTGGATCAGGAGCACCTTGGTCCTCAAAATAACATCCTGGCTCTTCAACACTTTAAAGAGGGTTGTGCATCAGATTTACCCAATGCAGTGGGCTTCTAAGACTCTACATCTTTACCTGTCATGGCACCAGGGCTCCAACAGATGGCCTGGGGAAGTTAAATTCCCAGCAAGACGTAACCCATAGAAGAAATGACCAGACTAGGTTCCCTTGGCTTAGTCATGAGGTGGAGTAATCCTATGCTCAAAGTAAGCACACGTATTTTTTAGTCAATTAGTCTCTGTACTTGCTAGCTGAGTGACTTTTGGCAAGTCGGCTATCTGATTTTTCTGAGCCTCCATTTCCTCAGCAGTAGTATAGGGATAATAACATCCAGGCAATCTTGGAAGGATTAAATGCTGCGCTAGGTGCTCAGCATAGCGCTTTCTAAACCAAAGCTAGAGTTTCTTCATTTTGGAACTAAATAATCCAGAACACAGACTCACAAAGCCCAGGGATTACACCGTGAAAGGATTAGGACCAACAAGAGAGAGAACCGGCCAGGGCTAGTCTGACGGTCATTAGTCGTCACTATTGTACTGACAGACAAGGTAGGATTTAGGGACTGGGAAAGTGAGAGCCAATGAGTAAGGTGTTTCTTCATTGCTGGCCCTTCATTTAGACTATAACTGAACACATTTGGAAGATAGATTATAAAATTCTCCTGAGACTACATGGGAGGGTAGTTCGAGGTTGATTATTTCCATGGCAAACCATCTTATTTGTAGGTTTTCTATTTATATGCATTTTTTGCCGGAGAGCTGTGAACGTTCGCAGTGTGAGGAGGACAGGGAATGCTTGGCATGGATGCACTGTGTTCTTGGAGTCATTTTATAGATCGCTAAAGAAAAAAGATGAAGATGCCATTCCAAGAGGCTATCTTCATGTGTCAGTTTTGGTGTATGATAACAGCCAGGAGCAGAGGCTTCAAGTAATTAGAAAAATCTTTATCAACAGGGAGCATACCTTTATGATACATTTTACAATGACAATTTAGTTCCCAAATATTCTTTCTCCTTATAACCTCAAGATGCCTTTCTAAAATTCTTTACATCAGAAGTATATAGGTTGTAATTAAATCAGTAGTAGGGAATTGAGAAATGTCCTGCTAACGTGTCCCACCTAGCGTTTAAAAATGAGTACTTTCTCCCACCAGGTGGGAAGATTATACAGTCTTCTCCCTCATAAGACAGCTGCCCCCTACCCCCCCACCCCCTGCTTCAGAATTGCAAGGCTGGTGCTATTATTACTGTGCATCATCAACTCAAGGCCAACTTAGGGGGACCCTTCAGGACAACGTAGAACTGCCCTATGGGGTTTCTGGGGTCTGCACAGAATAGGTCTCCAGGTCTTTTCCCCTAGGGCGATGACACATTGCCACCTTGTCAGTTCTGGCTTACAGCGAACCTGTGTTGGGTTTATGAGGGAGAAGCAGACAGCCTCGGCTTTCTTCCTCGGAGTAGTTTGTAGGCGATGCTTACTCAACAATGCTAGACTTAAATTCGAGCCTGGGAATTGGTGGGCATACTGAGCCTGAAAAGGAAGGAAGGAGATCCTCCTCCCAAAGAAACGGCAGGAATTAGCTAACAAGTACTGAGGGAGCCTGGTGAGTGAGCATTATTAACAAGAGATCAAAAAAGCCAGGCAGTAAGACTAGACAAACCAGAGATTATTGACATCTCAGTGGAAGAAGGGGAGGGTCTTAGGAATACCTGGAGAAACTGGTGATGTACACAGAGTGGAGCTGAAACGTCTGAGTGGCCACAGCGGACAGTAGAAGATTAACATGCTCAGTTATATAGGCATGTTGTAACAGATGCAATATGTGGGGCCAGTAGACCCTCCAGACCCACTGCCATCAAGTAAATTCTGACTCACGGTGACCCTATGTGACAGAGTAAAAGTGTTCCTTGGGGTACCAGAGACTAAATCTTTATGGGAGCATAAAGCCACCCTTTCTCCCTGGGAGCAGATAACAAAACCAAACAAAAACCTAAACTCACGGCCATCAAATCAATGCTGACTCATAGTGATCCGCTGTGGGCTTCCTGTAACTATTTATAGGAATAGAAAGCCTAGTCTTTCTCTCGAGGAAAAAGTGGTTTAGAACTGCTGACCATATGGATTGCAGCCCAACATAAACCACTATATCACCAGTGGTCCTGGTGCACGATAACTGCTGACCTTTCAGTTAGCAGACTAACACATCGCCCACTACACCACCGGGGTTCCCCTTATGTAACACACACAGATGCGCGTGCACACACACACGCACATTACCCAAACCCATTGCTATTGAGTCGATTCTGACCCACAGTGGACCCTGTAGGACAGAGTAGAACTCTGTGGGTTTCCAAGACTCTAACTCTTTACGGGAGTAGAAAGCCTTGTCTTTTTCCTGCAAAGCGGCTGGTGGTTTTGAACTGCCTACCAGTGGTTTAACAGTCCAACCTGTAACCACTACCCCATCAGGGCTCCCCTACGTCCCACAGTTGGGTCAAAACCACAAACTATCTGGAATGTGCTAGAAAGAGGGGGGCGTGTGGTCTCTCCTCTGCACAGCAGGGTTGTGGGTAGAGGAGGCAGCGAAGAGCGGAGTTTATTGATAGCCTTGGGGGATGAGGGGCTGGAAACAGTCAAGACCACTTGGTGGCACTTCACTGCCAGCAGTCTGGGGAAAGATGACCATGATGGATCCATGTGGAAAGACAGGGACTGTGGCACTGGGTAAATGAACACGACTTCCCTGGGGGCAAAAAGAAAAGCTCACTCCACGGGATGCTGCTTTATATTTCCAATAGAGTGAGAACACCACTGGAGGAACAGAAGGTTGAGGTCAGTTGCCTCGATAAAAAGTTGTGCTCGCTTGCTCAATCCTGAAGCCAAGTGAACCACGGCCAAATTTCGGACCCTACAGCCATTGACGGCAGTAGCACATGCAGAGAGAGTTGCCAGAAACTCAAGTTGGGTTCAGAAGAGAATATGGAGAGAAGAGTATTATTCATTGTTGATGTCAGATGCATTTTGGCTGAATACCAGAAAAATCTCGCCCTGTGCTTTATTTACTATGCAAAGGTGTCCAACGGTGTGGATCATAGCAAATTATAGATAATGCTACAAAAATGAGGACTGCCACAGACCAGGAGGCAGTTCTTTGAGCAGAGCAGGGGATACTGAGTGGTGTAAAATCAGGAAAAGTGTGGACTTGTGATCAGGCAGAACCAGTCCCTGGAGAAGGACATTGGGATTAGTAAAGTAGGATTCCCTGCTGTCGAGTCAATTTGGAAACATAGTGACCATGTAAGATAGGGTAGAACTGCTACTCATTTTGTTTCCAAGGCTACACATCGCTTGGGAGCAGAAGGCCCCAACTTTCATCTAGGGAGTGGCTGGTGATTTTGAACTGGAGACGTTCTGATGAGCAGCCCAACTGATAACCCACTCCACTGCCCCTGGACTCCTTCGGGAAAGAAGGTCCGTGAAAAAGGGGACGGTCAGCAATGAGCTGGATTGACACAACAGAGTCACTGCCACAGTGACCGCCAACAGCAGCAGTGAGGAGGATGGTGTCAGACGAGGCGGTGCTTTGTCTTGGTGTGCAGAGGCCTGGTAGGAGTCGGAATGGATGTCATAGAACCTAACAACAACAATAACAATGACAACAACAAAGTGTTTAACAGACACAATTGAATGAGTACCCAGAAAACATATACAATAAAAATTTCTACCCTTTTCTAAAGGTATCTAAATATATTAAAAAAAATAATCCATTGTCATCAATTTGTTTCCAACTCACAAAACCAAAACACCAAGCTTGCTGCCATTGAGTCGATTCCAACTCACAGCGGTACAGAGGACGGTAGTGCCTCCTTGAGGTTTCTGAGGCTATAAACCTTGAAAAGAGCACACAGCCACATTTTTCTCTGAGGAGCCACTGGTGGGTTCAAATTGCTGACTGTGGTAGATATAGAATCGGTTGTCAATTTGAGGATTAAGAGTGTAGGGGTGGAATCTAGCTTGTCAATCAGATCATAGCCAGTGAGGCTCTGTGTGGGCATGGCCTTCCCCTGAGAATTCTGGGAAATCCAGTGCTTCCCACTGGGAGGCAGGAGAGACTCTCTCCAAGGCAGATTGCTTGTCCTTCTGGCAGCACACGGCACTTTCAGGAGTTGAGTCTTCGCCAGCACCGCACTTTAACGGCAGTTCTGATTCACAGGGACTCTATGTAGTACTTCTGATTTCTTTCCCATGGCAGCTCCAGGGCTCTACTCTAAAGGGCCCTACAGCTGTTTATTCAGCGATGATCCACGGGAGAAAGGTAATGCCCCGGCATGCTGAGAACTATTGGACACAGGTACTAAGTGGACCCAGACACCTGGAATGTCATCCAGGTCCTTCTGCTAGAATGACTGAATGCAGGAATAGGAGGTGAGGCAGGTAACAGGTGGAGTCTTGGCTAACGTTTGGCTCACAGTGGGCCCATGGGTATGCAGACCCACTGGATGGGGATTTCACTTGTCTCCTGGCATAAATTGGGTTAGATATATTTGGCAGTTTGCTCTAGGCCTGTGGAGTAAGGGTTCTAATAGTAGGTGAGGCTGAGTGGAAGTCTCTGAAACCTCCTCACTGGCCCCTTGTCTAGAGCCAAGATAGTAAATAAAAATGAAATTGCCTTTTGTAGGAATGGTTAGCAGAGATGAGCACGACTCTGGAACATCCAAACAGTGTAAGGCTGGTGGTTCATGCCCTGCTTTCATTTACGTTCATGACTTTAACCCATGTAGAAAGTGGACAGATCTCGGAGAATGACTCTCACCATAGCCCAAGCAGAGTTCTTTTGATTCTCTCTTTCAAATGCCTCTTACATATATCCTGTTTTTTAATGGTTTTATGGGTACACAATTCACATTTTATACAATGTAATGGTTCAGTCACCTCAAGAAGGGTTGTACATTCATCACCACGATCAGTTTCTTCATTCTTATACTCATTGTTATTAGCTCCCCAATTCTCCCCAACTCCCCCTGCCATATTCCCAAAGAACCATTATCCAGTTATTACCTATCTTTATTTCTTTTATATATTATTGTGTTTGAGTATTATAAATTCATATTAGCTTTGTTAACAGAACAAACCCTGAGACATGAAAACATTGTTAATTTTCTATGGCACATTAATCACATTATTTTTAAATATATCCTATTCTTTTTCCTCATACCACCATCTACATAGTCCAGGTCTTTAAAGCCTAAGTCTTGTGCTGCTACAATTGCCCTGCATCCGTCCATCGAGTCAGTTCTGACTCATGGCGACCAGATGGACGACAGAACAAAACACATTCCTGGTCCTGCACCACCTCACATTTGTTCTTTTGTTGGAGTCCATGGAAAACTTTAATTGATTTGGAGTAGACCCCTAACTTACAGAGACCCCCATCCTACTGGTACTCTGCCATCCTCATCATTGGCTGTGGCTCTGAATTTTGTGATTCAACATGGTTGCTTTTCAGAAGTGGAGTACCAGCTCTTTTCCCCTAGTCTTTCTGTCTGGGAGCCCTCCTGAAATCTCTTCAGCATCACAGTAACCTACAAATGCTTGAGGTGCATTGGCCAGGAGTTGAACCTGGGCAACCTGTATGGAAGGTGAGAATTTTACCACTGAACCACCAAACCAAAGCCACTCAGGGCTCCAGTTGATTAGACTCATCGAGATCCTAAAGGGCAGGTTACAGCTGCTCGGGTAGGGCTTCTGAGACTGCAGCTCTCTACCGGGGTAGAGAGCCTCATATTTTTCCTGTGGTTTATCTGGTGGTTTCGAACTGCTGACTTTGTGTAACCCACGACACCTCCAGGTCTCCTCAATGCCCTCAAAATCATCAGCAGAGAAGCAGATAGCCTGCATTTGAAACCATTCTTTTTGAAGTGATTCCCAAGTTTGAGGTCTAACATCATTTTAAATGGGTACTTTTTAAAAACTTTGGGCTCAGACCCTACACGCAGAGAGTGTGAATCATTTGATCTGAGATGGGGACTGGAAAGTTGAATATTTTTGTCATTTTATTAGGGGCTCATACAACTCTTATTACAATCCATACATACATCAATTGGGTCAAGCACATTTGTACATTTGTTGCCATCATCATTCTCAAAACATTTGCTTTCTACTTGAGCTCTTGGTATCAGCTCCTCATTTTCCCCTCCCTCCCAGCTCCCTCTTCTCCCACGAACCCTTGATAATTTATAAATTATTATTATTTTGTCCTATCTTACACCATCTGATGTCTTCCTTCACCCACTTCTCAGCTGTCCGTCCCCCAGGGAGGAGGTTATATGTAGACCTTGTAATATGTTCCCCCTTTCTCCTCCACCTTCCCTCCAACCTCCTGGTATCACCACTCTCACGACTGGTCCTGAGGGGTTCATCTGTCCTGGATTACCTGTCTTTCCAGTACTTATCTGTGCTAGTGTACATCCTCCAGTCCAGCCGGGTTTGTAAGGTAGAATTGGGATCATGATAGTGGGGGGAGGAAGCATTAAAGAACTAGAGGAAACTTGTATATTTCATCATTGCTACACTGTACCCTGACTGGCTCTTCTCTTTCCCGCAGCCCTTCTTCAAGTGGATGTTCAATTTCCCACAGATGGGCCCTGGATCCACACTCCGCTCTCCTCCTCATTCACAATGCTATGATATATATATATCTATATATATATATATATCTATATATATTTTTCTTTGATGCCTGTTCCCTGATCCCTTTGAGGCCTTGTGATCTCACAGGCTGGTGTGCTTCTTCCATGTGGGCTTTGTTGTTTCTGAGTTAGATGGCCCCTTGTTTATCTCAGAAAGTTGAATTTTTAACAAAATCTAAGTGATAATCATGCTGCATTTAAGGACATATGTAAGAAATACCTGTATAAAAGACCCCATTTAAAGACAGTGCTGTATGAAAACAAAACAAAACATAAAAAAAACAAACAAATGACATAGAACACCCTCAACCCCCACCCCACTGTCATAAAACACCCCTGCACTTAAAAAGCCTTTGGTTTATTTGGAAACTAGAACACACATGAGTGTATACAGAGCAGGTATTTTAAAAGAAAAGTCTTATGTATTTAATATCCTGGTGCGGGGGGAGGGGAGAACATCCTGCCCAACTCAGTAGTTTGGATGGCTACCAGAGTGAATTCTTGGCAAGGATTATGAAGTTGCTGCCAAAATAATTCTTAGTGAAAGATGTGAATTGAGAATTCCAATCAATGAGGACACGGCACAATATCATCATTATCACCACCACCTCCCTACCTGCTGCCTAATCAGTTTTCTGGGAAAGAGGTTTCTTAACTTTCAAAAGGAAGTTGTAGTTTTAAAACACTCTGAATGCCCGTGGATTGCAGAGGATGACATTGGACTGAAAATTTCTTCCAAGATATTTTATCACGTGACCAGGGACCGTGATTCGTGGGGGGATTATTCTTTAAAAATTTAACTCACTCTTGTCTTGGCTTTCAGAATAAGTTCTTCCTTCTTGTAAAAATAATTGTAATGGTACATCAATAAGATGTTTTCTTCTTTTTCTTGATTCAAATGGTCTTAACTGTATCAAGCTACTACTTTAAGTAATTCCCATTTGGCTTCGGCTTTTGTGATTTTTGTTGTTTGGAACCCCAGCAGAATGTTGTTAGAGAACAGTGTTGTTAGCGCGCACTTGGATGTCATTAGCAATTTGCGACTGGCTGCTCACCTCAAGGTTAATGGTTGGAACCCATCCGCCTTGACCCCGCCAGCTGCGGTGCCACAGACAGAGCTCATGACCTGCTCCCATAAGCAGCCCAACCGAGAACCTCTTTTGGAGCAGCTCTGTTCTGTGACCTAGACATCGCTGTGCATCAGGATGAGCGAAACAAGCTGTCTGGTGGCTTTTGTTTTGATTTTCTTTGATCCCTTGCCCCCATGTGTTACAACAAAGAACGTTATCGTCCGTTTGGACAAAGAATCCCATTAGTGAAAGCGTTGTATGGTAGAAAACAATTTCATACAGGCTACACACAGAAGAATAACTCAACAGCTCCTGGCCATCGAGTCCATTCCAATGCATAGCCCTCCCGTAGGACTGCTCCCATGGGTTCTGACACTGACTCTTTACGGGTAGGAGTGAAACCACTGAAGCCTTCATCTCATTATGTGGCAAAAGCTCAATAGGCAACCTTGGTAAAATGATTTTAACTTCTAGAGTAAAGAATCAAGTTTATACCACATCTGGATCTCATGCCTAAAACTTGCTCATGAAGGCTCCAATGTTTTACTAACCTCGTTTACAGTGGCTTTGATTTGGGCATCCTGCTGTGACTCCCCTCCTGAGTCTCTAATACTCATCTCTGTGAATAGTGTCATTTTGATCGCTGTGATGGATTGAATTATGTCCGCTCCTCTCCAGATATATGTCAACTTGGCTGGGTCAGGAACCTCAGTGATTTGACAGTTATATAGTGGTAATGTAGTTTGGAAGTTAAATAATGAGGTACGGTAATCATCCCTGCCCCTCTCCCCTGGGTGTGACCAACGTACCATGTAGAACGGGCTGAGGGGGGATGTACCACTCTTACTCAGGTCTCAGCCCAGATCCAATGTTACAGGAATTTCCCTGGTGTGTGGCCAGCATCGCTTGTATTTTACAAAGGGATAAAAGGAGAGAGACACCAGCAGAGAAAGGGGGGGACCTTCATCCCACCAACCTAACTGCCCTTCAGATGGAAACAGAAAGAGAAGGACAGCTGGCATCTCTGAGTATTTCCAACGCTGTTGAGATGTGGCCAGTAAGAGATCTGAGGTCACCATCCTACAGCTCCGCCTCCAGTTTCAGGCCCTAGTGGCACAAAGATTAAGCCCTCCACTGACAACTGAAAGGTTGCTGGTTTGAACGGACACAGTGGCTCTGTGAGAGAAAGACTCTGTAATTGGCTCCGGAAGAGATTCTAGCTGAAAGCCCCAGGGAGCTGTTCTACTGTGTCACACGGGGCCGCTTTGTGACTAGCACTGGGCGGTGCATGGCCACCACTGTCAACTGCTCTGGAAATGATCACACCAGAGGGCCCTGGAGAGTATGGGAGAAAACAGTGGGACAAAACCCCAAATCATAAAGTAGACAGGCTTACTACTTGGATAGAGACTGATAGAACCCCAAAGACTATGGGCGTAGTCACCCTTCAGACTTAGAACTGAACTTGTCCTGTGTTAGAATGATCAACTTCACTGAAGATCAAAAGGGCAGCATTTCCCCCAAGGGCAAAGTAGAGAAAGCTAGGAAAGAAGGAGAAGTGGGAACAGGTCACACAGGGAGGATGCAGCTAAGTGATGACACATGGAGGGGATTGTACTGGATATGTTGAATAAGGACGTATATGAACTGTCGAAAGTAAAACTTATGATCTGCTCTGCCAACTTGCACTTAGCACACAATAGCAAGTTCAAAATAAGTGGACTCCACATCACCTAACAACCCCCATCTTCAATTTACATTCAGACGCTTCCAAGGAAACATTGTTTCTGTTGAGCTTGGGTTATGTGCCTATTTCTTAGACCAAACACTGGCTAGTGGGATCATGGCTCAGCCCAGATCAGGTGTGGTAGGAGTGTGTGTATATGTAGGCATGCGTGTGTGCGCATGTCTTTGTGCATGTGTGAGAAAGAAAGAGGGACAGAGAGATCCTGGGGTTGGCAGTTGTGTTGGGTCATGTCCTCCAAGCAGCAGATGCCAAACAGGATTAAGCATTTAAGGATTTTATTAGGGGAAATGCAGAGCTGGAAAAGGTCGGAAGCCTTCAGACTATGATGCAGTGCAATCTGATCCTGAATGAACGGAGGAAAGAGAGAGATGGAAAAGGGTGGGCGAGAGTGTCCTAGAAGACTGTGCGAGTTGGACAAGGCTAACAATTAGTCCTAGAGCGAAAGCTGGCTAATGAGGGAGCCATGTGGCTTCCAGGAATGGATCTGCCTTAGGATCATCGCCAGCGCAGGCACTTGTGGGAGCAGCCTGTGGGGCACACAGCTTCAGTGCAACGTGGGGATAGGTTTCAAAGTACAGTAGCTGGGGCGCTGGGTCAATTGTGCTTTGTAGGATATCTTTGAAGGGCACTCTCATGGCTGTCCATTATTCCCTCCAGAGTCATGTCCCTGGGGTGGGTGAGGAACAGCCCCGACCCCCAACCCCCGAAAGGTGAGATATATAGTGCTGGACAGATAAAGCAATAATATTGAGTCCACTAAGTATTGTGGAAATTCTTTTTAACATGCCTCTCCAATCCAACTCTTCCTTTCCAGGCCTGTAGCTGCTGGCAGTGCTCATGTTGTCATCCTCATGTTCATAGCAATGCATGTCCGTCTATGCTTTATTCTCTTTCTTCAACCAATCCTCTATTTCACCTTATCATTTTTTACCAAGTACATCACTTGGAACATATCACTTCCTTGCTTAAAAACACCCTACAAGCTCCCGAGAGATCTCTTTCCCTCAGTCTGGCAGGCAGAGCCCCTAACGTGACTCTCACTGTTGCCCACTGGAGCTCGCCACCTTTTAGCTTTCCAGGTTCATTCCAAACTCAAGTCTGTCTTAGAAGCAGAGCCTTTGTGAGGTAAAGCCAGCCAACCAACCAAGCAAGGACTCTTATAATGAGAATCGATGTCTCTCTACCCTAGCTTTTTAATCTTAGGGAGAGGAGGTGAGTCTTCTGGAGCTAAGGCAAAGTGTAAATAAGGAGAAGGAAGGGGTGTGTGTCTGTGTGTGTGTGTGTGTGTGTGTGAGAGAGAGAGAGAGAGACAGAGACAGAGAGGAGAAGGAAGGAGTGAGAGAGAGAGACAGAGAGACAGAGAGACAGAGAGTCAGCGAGAGAAAGAATCTAAGGTCTGTAGGGGCCTGGCCCCTGCAATAAAATCAGCACGTGGCCTTTAGTATTTATTTTTAATACCATTTCATTGTGTTTTCTATGGACAATTCCTACACAAATTGTTCAGGGACATTAGCTACATTTCCATAAAGGATGACCCTTCTCTGTACTTGTGATCTGTGGATTCTGCTTCCCGTATGCTAGTCTCCCATCCCCTTATTGTCTCATCTTGGCTTCAGTGCAATCCCTGGCTTTTGGGTCTCATGTACCCAGTGCCACTGACAGGGGCTCTACCAGGCAGATTAGAAGGTTTAACACAGTGTTACATCCAAGGTAATAGCCTTTATTTTAGGTGCCGTTCCCTTATCTCACTAACAGATGACCTCAGAGGACAGTGCTGGCTCAAGGTTGAAGGAGTGCAAGAGTTTCAGGGAGTCCTCTAGTCTCAACGGGTCAATTTAAACTCTGTAAATTTGAGTTCTGTGCTAGGATCCCCCTCCCCCCTATTTGATCAGGGTCCCATCTCTTGTTGCCTTGATCAGAATTGTCAGCTGGGTACCATTACGTCCCCATAGTCTGAGGGGTGGATAAAGCCATGTTTCTTGTGGGCTGTTAGCTCTGTAAATGATTTTTGTCCTGTTTTAGGATATTGAGACCAAGTGGCTGACTGTGGGAGAGGGAAGGATGGAGAGACTAAATGCAGGCACAAGAAAAGGATTTGCAGCGAGAAGAAAGCCCAGTAGAAAATTCCATGATCTTTGAATGTGCCAAGAGCCTTCACCAATGCAGGGCAGTGAAAACCGATCCAGAAAGGACTAGGCAAAAGAGGTGGCAGCTTCCAACATCTGTCATGCATGTGATGTTTTTGTTGACTAGGCCTGCTAGCATAAGTGTAGAATCAGAGTACATATGTATTGGAGTATGTTTAAAATATGTGTTTTTTGTGGTAAAAATCTCATTGTTTCATATGCTAAGGATGTTACCTATTGGTTATGGAAGCCAGCCGGTTTTAACTGAGAGTCACACTTTTATTTTGGGGACCAATCTGTTATTTCACTAAAAAGCGACCTCAGAGGATGTTTGGGGCTCAAGATTTACATAGTGTATAAAATAATAGGTAGCATCATGATAATTGGAGAAAAGGTTGAAGTCAAGGATTTCGTCTTGCTTGGGTCCACAATCAATACTCTTGGAAGCAGCAATCAAGAGACCGCATGCCATATTGTATTGGGGAAACCACTGCACAGGACCTCTTTACAGCGTTGAACAGTAAAGAGGTTACTTTGAGAACTAAGGTGCACCTGATTCAAGCCCTGGTATTTTCAATCACCTTTCATACCTGTGGAAGTTGGGCACGACATAAGAACGAAGAAGAATCGATGCATTTGGGTTGTGAGGCTGGCCAAGAAGACGGAAAGTCCCCTGGACGGCCAACAGAACAAGCACAGCTTCTTGGAAGAAGCACAGCCAGAGTGCTCCTTAGAGGCAAGGATGGGTGACTTCGTCTCACCTGCTTCGGACATGTTGTCAAGAGAAACCAGTTCCTGGAGGACATTAAACTTGGTCAAGTGGCGGACAGTGAAAAAGAGGAAAACCTTCGACAAGATGGACTGACACAGTGGCTGCACCGATGGCTTCAAGCATAAAGACCGTTGTGAGTGTGGCACCATGAATGGTGCTTTACTCTGCTGTACGTGGGGTCAGAAGGGACTTGAAGGCACCTACCGTGTTAGGCCGGGTTGACTAGAGAAACAAATCCAACGACACGCAGATATGTGTAAGAGATACCTTTATATCAAGACGTAATTATATATCAGGAAAACATCCCAGCCTAGTCCTTAAGTCCGATACTAGTCCATAAATCCTTCTTCAGACTCATGGAAGCACATGCAGTGATGCAGTGTGCAGGAGGAGCACAGGCCGGTGGGTGCAGAGATGTGTGGATTCAATGGCGATGGAAGCATCTCCAGGGTGGGCACAGGTCTGTGCATGGCTCATCACAGGAAGGTGAAGGCGGGTGGGAGGGGGGAGGTGGAGGGGTTGGTTCCCAGGACTCTCCTTATGAGTAGGTCCTGCCCCCAAGGAGGCACCATCAGGCTGTGACCTAGTTGACAGGCTAGACACATCCCCCTATGCTTTTCTAACTTCACGTTGACACACAATTATGTAAGTACCACACTTACCAACAACAAAACCACGTGATACTATATCAGAGCAGTCAGTAGTGGTAGCTGAGCACCATCTAGTTCTTCTGGTTATGGCAGTTGAGGTTTTGGTGGTCCATTAATTCATTGGACTAATGGTTTCCATAGGTCTTCAATGTTCTTCATTCTTTGCTCAAGACCTGGAGAGATCAGCAGTTGTGCCTGATGTGACTACTCACCAACTTGTAAGACCCCATTGTTAGCAAAGCAGGACCTAGAATGCTGACTTTGTGAACTGTTAGATCGTGCTGTAATTTTAGAGACTTATTAATTATCACAAAGAAAGAGGCAGCCCCTACTCTTGTCTGCCCCGGTAAGAGAATGCCCGGAATGCATCCAGCAGCAAGGCATCTAAGGACGTTCAATGAGAAGGGACTAAAGAGCCAGTGATGCTGACTGTGAAAGAGAAGTGATGCAGGGACCCCCGGATGCTTATTTTTAAAGATTCGAAAGCCTGCCACATGAAAAATTATTAGGTGTGTTCAGTATGATCTCAAGGCTTAGAGCCAAAAGCAATGTTCAGCAGCTACACAGAACCAGATCTAGGCTTTTTAAAGTCCCGATACCCAGATCATTGTTATTAACCAACCCTCGTGGGGGATTGCTATCAGCTCCGTCAAGGCAGTTGCGACGCATGGCAACACCGCACAACAGAACGAAACTGCCGTCTGGCTCAGTTTTCAGCCAACAACATACGGTACTAGATGGTGAACACTAGCACTCAGCAGGTATGACTTCTTACAATAATCAACTATGTGCGATCAAGGGGGCACCTTGGGTCCTAGGACCAAGTTCAGAAGGCAGGGAGGGCTAGGAGAGAAGGAGGGAAAGAAATGGGAACACCAGCAGTGGCGGGCTTAGTGGTATTACCTTATGGGGATTGCAATCAATGAGATGAACCAAAATGTGGATGAATTGTTGGAAGAGAAAACTGATTTGCTCTGTAAACCGTCACTCAATTAATAAAATTTTTTAAAACTTTAAAACTCATTAATAATTTTGCTTGACACCTTCACCAAGCAAATTAACTTATTTTCAATTAAACCTCCAAGCCTTCTCCACTCATGATGTTCCTGGCCTAGGTCTTCTCTATTTAGTTCTCATTAATTTATCAAGGACGCCTCATTAATTAAGTAATTTTAATGAATGCGGAGCCACTCTGGTTCATGGTGCTGGGTGTGGGGAAGGATGTGCCAGTACCTATATCCTCTCCCATGGTTGGCAATCCAGGGAAGTTGAAGCTGGCAAGGATCCAGGGTTCAGACCAAGGGGAAAGGAAGTGAGGTGCCTAAGGTGTAGAATTGAAAGAAGCACTCACCCTGAGATTTATGCAAGCATAGCAAAAATTGTGCATCCTCTGGACAGAGCTCCTGCCCAGTCCCCTCTCTATTGCTTTGGATAAACTTAGAACATAAATCAGGTAGGTTGGCTCAGGCATTTTAACTACAAATCAAAGTTTGAGAGTAAGAGATCTCATAAGCTTCTGTCATTATTTAATACACAGCAAGAAAAATGGCAGTAATGATATGGTATATAGTTGGTGTCTTAGGCTGGGTTGTCTAGAGGAAATTCAGAGTATAAGAGTAAGGCTTTTCCAAGGATGTCCCATGACAGCATTTGTGAAGAGAGACATGCAGAGAGGGCAGTCTACAAACACAACTTTTTACACTGCTTACCTTCAGGCATATCCTTTAGACTGTGGTTCCTTGATATTATTGTCTCATTTTTTCCCTTTAAAGTCATCACCTGAATCTATCTTCTCTGACCTGCAGGGGTAGAGTTAGAATATTGGATCAATTCCTCATGTCCAGCACCAATAGAAAAGCCTACATATATATAGAAAAACTTGGAGAAAACTAAGAATTTCAACTCTGATTGTACAATGAAGCCTCAGGCACATGAGGAGGGTGAATCAAAATGGACTAATAGCCTCTCATGAAGGAGACACAAAGACGTGGGTGCTAGCGCAGTGTGGTGAAAAAATTAGATGATGCCTGGCTATCAGAAAGGATAGTCTGGGGACTTAAAGGCGTATTTTCTGGTTTGTAGAGGGCGATGGATGACAATGGAACCCCAAATACATTTGCAGCGTCTACACAGGAAATAAGCTTCGGGTGATTTCCCTTGAAGAATGATTGAGGGATGGGAATGACCTGGTAACCAGACAGGGTATTGGAGAAATAACTACAGAGGATTAAAATGCTAATCTGACTTGAACGGTTAAAACCACATCACCCGATCTCCTTCTGATACACTCCGTACTTGATCTGGTTTTTACTGTTTTTTGAGTTGTGTGTGCGTGTCTGTGCGGTGGGGAGAGTTTTCTCTGTTGTATGCTGTCATTGGTGGTAGGCTTCTTTACTCTGCTATGGTTTTTCTATGTTTTTCAGTTTATGGAACCCAGGATAGGTGAATCTATAGAGACAATAACTCGAATAAGGGTTCCTGGTTGGGGGGGGGGTACATAACAGAAATGAGGGGGAATGGATATCAAGGAATTTAAGAAGGAAGAAAATGTTTTGAAACCGATTGAGGTTGTGATTGTACAACAAATGGTTTGGTGTGTGTGTGTGTGTGTGGGTGTGTGTGAAAAAATGAATGGCCAAACCTATCCAGCAAAAGCGAATCATTCACCATTAAGAAAATGAAGAGAACACAGGTCAAAGTGAGTTGAATGATTACCAGCTCCCTTGGGTTGGGTTGCTGTCCAGGTCAAACCACTTTTAGAGGAACTCCGTACTTATCCTCAAAGAAAAAAGACCATGAAGGTAAAGGAAAGTCTATGAGTCTATGGCTCATTCTATAATGCAAAATGTTATGAGAAGTTGTTACCTTTGGTTGAGGGAGACGGAGGGAAGGTGGCATTTGAATCTCTATTTTCAGATTTTAGTGATATATTTTTATTTTCAAGGCTGTTATTGCTCAAACAAATCCAAACATCGTGATAGAGTCGATTCTGACTCATAGCAAGCCCATAGGATAGAGTATAAGTTTTCCTGAGTTTCTGAGACTGTAAATCCTTATACGAGTAGAAAGCCTGTCTTTCTCCCTCAGAGCGGCTGCTGACTTCGAAGTGCTCACCTTGAAATTAGCTGTTCAAAGTGTCACCCACGAGACCACCAGAGCTAGTTTTGAAAAATTCAAAGACCACAAAAAGAGAATATAAAGTAAAATTCCAACCCGTTTCAGGTCCCGGGAAACCGTTGACAATTTGGTATGTACCCTTTGAGCATCTTTGTGCTCTATAAATGTATTACTGCAAGTGATAGATTGCTTATGAGTCATACTGGGGAGCATATTATGTGAACTGACCTGTGGGCTGCAGACCTTGTGACATCAAGACTAAGAGTACAGGATTTCAAGCCAGAGGGCGGGGTCTGAGCCATCACCCAGCTTGGCACGTCAGTTTCCTTATTTGCAATACTGGTCGAATAACAGAATATACCCTACTGAGAATTGTTACAAAAATTGAAATGCGATGTTGAAAATAAAGTACTTAGTAGAGAGCCCGCAAATGCTAGATTAAAAAACAAAACAAAACAGAAAAACAACCCTGACACAGCACGGACAACTGGTTTGGTCACCAGTGCCGCCTTAACACAGACTCAAGAGGGTGGCTGAAACAACAGGAAGTCCGTGTGCCATTGCGTGGGCAGCTCGAAGTGCAATCCGGGCATCTGCTCCAGGAGAGGTTCACCTTTATTGGAAGTCCTGGGAGCTCCTTTGCATTCATTGGCATCCGTCTTCCCCTGCCCCACACGTGTGTCTTTCAGTTTCTGTTCTGCTATTTTTGCACAACTCTCAGAAGTAATTAGGTTCCGGATCCCCCGGCCCCTTTCTCTAGTGTGATGTTATTACTCTAGCAACAGAAAACTCCCATTCCCAAATCAGGTCAAAGTTAACCAATTACTGCTGGGTTGATTCTGACCTGAGGCGACCATCTATGTTAACACAGAGCTGTTCTCCACACATTTTCTTTTTGCTTCTCCACATTCTTTCTTTCTTTTAAAAAAATCATTTTATTGGGGGCTTGTACATCTCTTATCACAATCCATCCATCCATTGTGTCAAGCACAATTTTACATTTGTTGCCATCATCATCCTCAAAGCATTTGCTTTCTACTTGAGCCCTTGGTATCAGCTCCTCATTTTTGTCTCCTCCCTCCCTCATGAACACTTGATAATTTATAAATTATTATTTTTTCACGTCTTATACTGTCCGATGTCTCCCTTCACCCACTTTTCTGTTGTTTGTCCCCCAGGGAGGGGGTTATATGTAGATCATTGTGATTGTTTTCCCTCTTTGTCCCCCACCGTCCCCTCCCCCTCCTGGTATCGCTACTCTCATGATTGGTCCTGAGGGGTTTAACTGTCCTGGATTCCCTGTGCTTCCAGCTCTTATCTGTACCCGTGTACATGCTCTGTTCTCCACACATTTTCAATGTCTGACTTTTCAGATGTAGACTGCTAGATCTTTCTGGTGGTGCCTCTGCGTGGACTCGACCCTTCTTTTGATCAGCTGAGTGAATTAATTATTGACCGGGATCTTTCTTGATAATGCTTATGCACCGAGTTTTGAGTGTTGAAGACGTCCAATTTCCCTAGTTTTTCTTCTAGGGGTTGTGCCTTTGGTGTCATGTCTCAGAATCCATGGCCAAATACAATGTCATGAAATTGCTTCTCTATTTTTAATATTTAAGTTGGTGATCCATTTTGACTTAATTTTTTTAATACTGTGTGAAATGTGGGCTAATTTCTATTTTTCTCCTTGTAGGTAGAAAAGGTGTACGTTTAGACAACCTCTCTTAACTATGGGTTATAAAAGAAGAGAAATTAACTCAGATACACTATGACTTCCTACTACTTCCTTTCCATGCTCCTTCTAAACAAATATATTTCTTCTGTAGTTCATTTTAATCACCTTAAAAGCATTTTAAACTTCCATCTGACTCCGATGGGTGACTTTGATACTGTCAGATTCCATAACATTTACAATTTGTTCTGAACAGTAATCTTTTTACTCTTTTTGTAAAGACACCAGGCATAATTGATCAGTGCCCACCCTACTCCAGCATGATCTCATGCTAACTTAAAAAACATCTTTAACGACTATTTCCAAGCCAGCTCACATTCCCAGGTACTGGTATTTCAGGCTTAAGCATATCTTTTTAGGAGACCTAAAAGGTAAATATAGATTAAAAATACCTAAAGTACCTAATGCTTTTTTATATTAGGAAAACCATAAGACGGAAGATAAGAGTAACAAACTCTACTCCAGATAAGCGGTCTTAATCCATTTTTAGTTTTTCTCTCACTATCATCGATCACTATTGCTGGGGTGGTGTCTATAGTGTCCCTCGGTGACAGCAGGAGGTTGGTTCCAGGACCATCCTCCCCAACACCCAAATCTGAGATAACTCAAAGTCCCTTATATCAAATGAGGTTGAATTTATGTGTGACCTCACACCTCCTCCTGTACAACTTAAACCACTTCTTTGTTGTTGTTAAGTGCAACTAAATGAGCTGGTTCCTATTCATAGTGACCCCGTGTACAAAAGAACCAAACGCGGCCTGGTCCTGTGCCATCCTCAAATCATGGGTCTGTTTGAACCCATTGTTGCACTGCTAGGTTGCTTATTGTGCCCGATGCAATGGCAATGCTGTATATGTAGCACTCGATGCCCCCTCTTAGCTACAAGGCATAGTTCTGACCACTTCACTGCTCTCTAGAAGCCATTCTATCACAGATACAAAGGGTGTACGCAGGGCCAGTATTAGACACAGGAACCATGAGGGGGATGATACTCCAGCCACGGGTTCAGGAGAGTCTGAGGATCAGTGAAATGGCTAGACGTCCCAGCGGGGCGTGCTGCGATCGGCTTATTCATGGGAGTCAAGCACAATGTGGCAAATTTCAAGTTTTGCTTTTTTGGAGTGTTCTGGAATTAAAAACAACAACAACAAACAAACCAATAGCTTCCATCTGGGGGTAGTTCAACCCGCAGATGGGAAACCTGCAGCTACAGAGGGCTGACTGAATATAAAAGTTTTAGAACCGCTAGTATAAAAATCTATGCCATTGAAGCCTTGGTCACTTATTTATTCACTCACCAGACATTTATTGACCAACTCTGTGGCACAGAGCATTCTGCTTGGTGCGTGTAAGCAGTAAACGCCCTTGTTAACCATCACGGAATTTCTGGTCTAAGTGCAGACCCAACACTTAACGTTATGGAAACTATGGCTATTCCCCCCCCCCCCCCAGCAAACGATGATTTTCTTATCTAACTCAGAGCCTCCATTTTTCACGTGTAGAATTCCATTTCCTTCCTGTCTAGCTATGTGATGGAGGCTTTCTACAAGTCGCTTCCTGCCTCCACAGGGCTACACTTACCGGTGGGTGACATGCTCATGCCATTTAGAAGGTTTATGGCATACTTTTGAACCTTTGAATAAATGTCACTGTATAACTGTCACTTGTCTTTGTCACAGAAGCATCCAGCGGTGGAAAAGGATTGTAAGTATAGTCAAGTATTCCTGCCTCAACATCGTATCCTTCTTTGTTGTACAGAAGAACGCTTAGCTACCGGTACTTGTAGCCCACTGAGCATGTGTTTTTGAACACTTTGGGTTAAACTGGCCTCTATGTCTAGAGCTTGTTCTACCTCTAAAGCTTTAATTGGCAGAAAGGAAAGCTACCATTTGGTCTAAGCAAATAGAAATAATTCTAAAATGCCCCATGTTTAGTTTTTCTTCTTTAACTATTACTGTGATGCCTATAGTGGGGTAAGTCACAAGACTAGAGGAAATACTTATTGGAGAGGGGACGAAAAAGAAAACATCACGGTAATTCCATCCATTTTTATGTCCTGCCCTGGTGTAGTGGCTTCCCAATTGGGCTGCTAACTGAAAGGTCGGTAGTTCAAACCCACTAGCTGCTCCAGAGGAGAATGATGAGGCTTTTGATTTCTGTAAAGATTTATAGTCTTGGGAACCCAAAGGGGCAGACCTACTACTCTCTAGATATCATAATTTAACATCTACCAAAATTTCCAAAATTTAGTCATTCAAAAATTTCCCAAATTGGAAGCATAATAAACTTTCATGTCAATATATGCTAGATATAGAAATAGCTATACACCATATATTGCTGTACAGTAATATTTTCCATCCCTTGGTGACTGGTCTTTCTCACTTGAGAACTCAAATCAAACCCACTGCCACTAACTTGATACTGACTCACAGCGGCCCTATGGACGGAGTAGGACTACTCTCTGGGGCTTCTGAGGCTGTAAGTCTTTACGGAAGCAGACCGATTCATCTTTTTCCCATGGAGCAGATGGTAGATTTGCATTGCCAAATTTTATATAGCAGTCCAGTGCGTAACTAGCTTAGATTACATAAAGGAAGGTTCCAACTTTAGAAATGGGTTGTTTCTTAAAAGCCTATTGGTGATTTTTTTGCAGCTTGGACCATATTTTCCCATCAGACTCTACGGCTATCATGGTGGTTAATTGTGTTTGGTACCACCACTCATGTGAAATGACTTTTCACTTCCCCTTTGACTGGTCTTCCCAAATGCTGGCTTTCTTTTCCGAGTTCACTTTCCTCACTGAGCTTTTGGCCAAAGCACTGGATACCTAAGCTCCATGTCTCTCTTGAAAAGCAATCTGTCCTTTGCAACAATACTTCTATCATTGACTGTGCCGAAATGGAAAATATAAAAACAGTTTACATTGTAGAGTCAGAGGAAAGGGTACTACATTTATTTCTTTTATTTTCACCCCCCTATCTCCACAATGCATGATCAGAAAACTTATATTTGAATATATATTTGGAAATGATATTTTACAAATAATTACTTAATAAAGAAGAATGAGGATTAAAACTCCCTTGGCATATCAAAGTGTATAGACTAAAGATTATTTGATGGGGAAGGCCAAGATTAGAAACAAACTGTCATTGAATGGGATGTATAATTACATTTTGGTAAGACATTATAATTGATTCTCCCCTAAATATTTAAACGAGAGAAAGACGAGGCTTTCTTCTCCCAGAAACAGTTAGTCTCTACCCTGCCCTAGAGAGTCCCTATGAGTCTGCATGGACTCCACGCAGTGAGTTTGTTTTTTTTGGTTTAAATATTAACATACTTCAAATATAGTAGTATATAAGAATTAAATCAATTCTAAATGGGTGCTAAGCAAATCAAAAGCCGTATCAAATACTATGAAGTGAATGCCATACATATTCTCTAACACTAGTCCTGTAGATATTTCCCACTTAGTATTTGCAGAGCACAGTTTAAAAAAGTAAAGGAAATCTTGGTAGGGATAATTCTTCATTCTGGGGCAAAATATCTTCAGTATTAAGTAGCATTGACCTAAGTTGCTTGATTTGATAAGTTTGGTGTTCATGTCCAACACACATACACACAGTATAATTGGTGATGATTATATGGAGGTTTATTTTGGCTTTCAATACCATATTCTTAGAAAAAGGTTGAACAATTGGATTACTTAGTGCCAGCCAGAAACCACAAACCCAGAACTGTGGTTTCAAGTTCAAAGAAATGTCTTGGGAGTTCAAGTTTCTCTTTTTAGGGAGGTTGCTTGGGAAAAATGTCATTGGAAGTAGACAATATTTTAGGGTGCAATAATATCTCCTCTGAACCTTTGATCGCACTTATTGTTTGTATTCAAATTGATTACACCACAGTGCCTGACCCAACAGTTATTTGCTGAATTAAAAATGTTAAAAATTATTGTTTACTGAAAACAAGCTGTGACTGGGGGAGAGGTTATGTAAAAGCAGTGGCAGACAGACAGCTCCTGCTCTAGATTTTTAAGTCTAACCGCACTTACATAAGTGCAAAATATTTTCTTCCTTGTGTCAGTCCCCAAGATAGCTGTTTTGCACTAGGAGTTAGCATTTTTTTGAGGAAGGATGAATCACTGAACTCCGATTCCTTAAGGTGTTTATCCTCTTAGTCCTTTAGGTCTTCAAAGCACCCAGTGAAGTTGACTGTCTGGGTAAATGCTTGAGCGGTCCAAGGCCTCAGATAAAATCTAATTGGTCAATTACGGTTGTGTTCAGGGTTGGCCTGGGATGGTTTCTAGTGCTTTTAGGTCGGCAAATTTATGAAAACTTGCATGTGACATACTTTTCCCAGGCCATTTGTCAAAAGATGTCTGGCCTCTACTTTTGTGTGATTTCAATTTTGTGCTGACCAAGTTAGTCAAATGCTAGTACATGTTCCCAAGGAGGTCACCATGTATGCCCTATCATGAAGGTGTTCTAAGGAGCATGTGTGTGAGTGTGTGTGTGTGTGTGTGTGTGTGTGTAAGAGAGTTGATGTCCTCAGAATCCCTCTTTCCTATTTGTTCTTTGCCAACTAGCTGTCTCACCTCCCTACAGCTGATTCGGAACAAAACAAAACAAACCCAAACAAAACAGACCTGCATAGACTGACTGATGGAATCGCTAAGCCCAAGGCGTGGTCGAAGGGACTTGTCCATGGTCCTGAACGCATTCTGGCTCCACTTCCCCTTCACCGATTTTGGGGATGCCGTAAGCTCCGGAGAAGGAACCGACGCCTACAGCGTGGTCCTGTCCCCCGGAAAGCCCCAGGCCCACCCGGCCCGAGTCACTCGCCGATGCCCGCTGCGGGTCGGACCGGCCGCGGGCGCAGGGCTCCTCGCACTGGGCACCTGTTTTGAATCCCGGCGCGAGGAGCGGTGGGGGCGGCGGGGTGGGAGGGGGCGGGGCGGCGTCACGTGCCGGCGGGCGGCCGCGGCGGCGACCCGGGAAGGTTCCATTGCTCCGCGCCCCGCACTCCCCGCGCGCGCGCTCGGCGCCCCTCCCTCGCCCGCCCCGCCCCGGCCGCGCTCCTCGGGCGGCCGCGCAGCCCCGCGACTCGGGCCCGGGCCCCGCCCCTCCCGCCGGGGCCAAGCGCATCCCCCGCCCGCGCCGCCGCCCCCGCCTGTCAGTTGGTGCGGTCCGTGGCGTGCACATCATGGCGATTGAAGGTAAGTGGAGGCCGAGCGTGGCTGGCGAGGACGGCTGAGCGCCCGGCAGCGGGTGGCTCCGGGGCGCCCGCGACGCTGCGGGCGGACGGGGCAGTGCGGGAGGTGCGGGGAGCCGCTGATGGGGCGCAGGGGTCCCGGCTGGGGAGAGGAGTCGCGGGGCGGAGCGGGGACGCCGGGCTGGCTGCGCTTGCCCGCCCGCTGCCCTCGGCCTCGCGCTCGGCGGCCTCGGCCGGCGGGCAGGACCCGCGCCGGGGCAGCAGTCCCTCCGCGGCGCCGCGCGGGCCCGGGCCCGGAGCCTCGCTCTGCCGGGCCCGCTCTCCTCCCCAGCGGGGCGTCCGGTTGGGCTTCCCGGCCCCAACCCTCCCCGGGCCGGCCGCGCGCCGGCGGAGGCAGCCTGCTCCACCTCTGGTCCCCGCCCTGCCCGTGCGCTCGTGTCCCGCGGGGATCCCGAAATTTGGGCTGAGGTTCATTTCTTCCTCCAAGTGACTTTGCCCCCACTTTCCCAGATCGCCTTTTCCCGACGAAAGAGCAGCGCCTCTCTTTGTCGAACAAACTTACCCGCTTGGAATGCTGCGTATTTCTCTTCAGTGTTAACATCCTCACCTGTTCTCCTATTTTAAAAGTGACTTGATAAAACTAACCAAATGAAAGGTAGTTGGCACTAACAGTGGCTTTTCTTCCAACAACGGTCACTGGACCCAAGTGTCCATTTTTGCTTTAAGAAGGATATTGTGAAAATATCATTCAACTGCGGCATTACGTGAAGGACAGCGTTTTCCACTCGGGTGAACTGTGAACACATTTGGTATAGTTTTACCCTTCGTGTGTCTGTTCATTCACCTGTATGGATATGCAGGGTACCTGTAGCTATCGCATTGTTGGTCTGCATTTTCTAGACTCCTCCAAAGGAAAACTTTTCAAAGCGTGTCTCATGTAGGTGACCAGCCACGGATAGCATTTGATGTTCTCACTGCTATCGAGGCGATTCACAGCCACCCTGTAGGACTGAGTAGACCTGCCCCTGAGAGTTTCCGAGAAGAGATCAATGAGAGTAGAGAGCCGTGGAGCCGCTGGTGGTTTTGACCTTGCTGTTCACAGCTCAAAGTGTAACCACCAGGCCTCCTACATATACCTTAGGGGACTCCTTTTCATCCAATTCCGTGGGTTCCAGAATTGCTTTAGCCCTGTGTCTAAGTATCTTAGCGGTTGCGTAGGTCTAACCACAAGTTCTACAGTTCAAAACCATCAGCTGCTACACGAAAGACTGAGACTTTCTACTCCCTTAAAGAGTTACAGCCCCAGAAACCCCGCGGGACAGTGTTACTCTGTGTGATCGATCGGGTCGCTGTGAGTCAGAATTGGCTGGATGACAGTGAGCTTGATTTGGGTTGAGTCCTTACTATACAGAAGATGCACATTTCTGACTGTGATCTAACTACTGCTGCAGTGTGGGGTATCCCCGCTACTTAGACCTTGGACGGTGGTCTTCTCCACAACTGTACCTGGAACCCCCTTTTCCTCAGGATGCTTTTAAACCACAGGCTAAAAAACAAGAAACCCAAATCCTTGTGTTTATGTTTTGTTCTCGATAATTCCTCAACTAAACTGAATCACTTTTGAAGTTGTAAAAAGGTTTATTCAGAAGGTGAGGAAAGAGGAGCCACGTGCCATTGAGATGATCCTCTAACTTTTAATTGCTTAAGATATTGTCAGTCTCCCGCTCTCCTTAATTGTTCCTTCTGATGCCAGGCAGTGAAACTTGATTTGATCCCTTTGCCATCCAATGGATGACATCGTGCTTTGCATGCTACCTGTATGTTTAAAACCTTTTAAATCTGCATAGTCTAGAGAGTCTTCCGGGTTTGAGATGTTTTTGTAAATATTTCCAGGTGTAGACAGTTGACGAAGGTTCTATAATAAAGATCAGGAGAGGAATTTGATCCTTTTTAGTGTGGCAAAGACATAAATCTCATTTCAGATAATAGTATTTCAGATGCCAGAGCAAGTGAATCTTTGTGCTATGATCACAGGCTAAAGCAGATTCTTGTTTCTATAGTATATCACTTTCTGTGTATAATATGCCATCCCCATGTCGTATTACCAAGTAAACTGAGCTCTGGATGAGGACTTTGTTCTAGGGACACTTTAGAAGGGCCAAGAAGGCATCTCATCCAACATTCTTCCCAATGAAGTATTCTTAACACTTTCAATAAATGCAATCACCTGTTAATTCAAGAGATCTTCATTAAGCACCAGCTCCACCCAATGTTCTCGGCTAGGCTTTTCAGAGCCATAGAGATGAATCAGACCATATTTCTGCCTTCAAAGGGCAGGTAATTTAAACTTGCCATGACAATACACGTAGTGTGACTATCAAGAGATCGATGGATCATTCTGTCTCTATATAAAAACATTCAATGGTGTTGAGTTTGGCGGGTGTTTTTTTTTCCCCCTCCCAGTAGGTCATTCTTGTCATTCATAAAGTCTATGTGATTTGGCCCCAACTCTGCTACCATTCCATGACTTTTCACTTGCAGCCCCCCCCCCCCACTTCTGCTTTCTGGAACAAAACATTCCCACTGACATCAAGTTGATTCTGATTTATGGTGACCATGTAAACAGAGGGGAACTGCTCTTTGGGTTTCCAAGTCTGTCAATCTCTGTAAGAGCAGAAAGCTTTAGCTGTCTCCTGAAGAACCACTTGTGGATACGGACAGTGGGGCTTGCATCGGGCAGCCCGGCATGTAAGCCACTGCCCCACCCGGCTCCTTGGAACAGTGAATTACAAGCTCATCATTCCCTTCCACATGAAAGTCCTCTTGTTAGAAGACAACCCTTGAATGTTCTCCATTCTTGATACAGTACCCACTTCTCTCCGGATGATCTGTAAGTGCATGTTTTAAAATTTGGAATTAATTGTGTGCATTTTATTCAAATGTGCTCTTGAGTAATCCGCATTGAAGCTGTTGTAACATTCAGTTGACTTGAGTCTTCATGTAGCCAAATATTAGAATGTTAGGATGGAGACCCTGGGTGGGACAAATTGTCCACCCAAAGGTGCCTTGCAAAATTAGCCATCCAAAGCCCTGCAGAGCACATTTTCACTCTGACCCAGTATGAATCAGAATCTATTCCATGAGAGCTAACCACAATACTAGCATATTCTTTTTGGAGCCTGTGTGTTGATTTAGGGAGAAGTCCTCATCACCATGTCTCTTTATCCTGGACCACTCTCTAGTCCTGGGTGTGTTTCCTTTACCTCACTGAGCTAAACAGTGTTTTGAATTGAATAGGGCACTTATTTCTGTTAAACATGATTTTACTTGCTCTAGCCCAATACTTTAATCCTTGACTCTAGACTTTTAACTACTCATGGCTAATTTTTATCATTTTGCTCCTCTGTGACAAAGCCTGTTTGTTTTCTACTAAGTAATTGTTCGTTTCCTCCTCTATCAGTTGGACATATGTCTGCTAATTAGGATTTTAGACAAATGTGAGACCATTGTGCAACCACACTAACTTTAGAGTAGATTTCAATCAGAGGTGAAAAAAAGTAAGTAAAAGTGTGATATCCTAATGTATTTTGAAAATTAAAATAGTCTCCAGGTCTTGTTTTTAGGGTCTGAGAGGTATTGGGAAGCCAGGTTGGCAATCAGTGTTCTAGGATAGCCTGTCAATATATGGAATTGTCACCTAGCATATTCACTCTAGGGTTTGCCGTTTTGCTCTTTTTTGGGGCATGGGGTGGGTGGAAGGGGTTTCTAGCCCTCTTTTGATTATATACCAGAGTTCTCAATGTTCTATTTGTCTGTCTAATTTTATGTTTTTCGTGTTCCCATTCTTGGCCCTTTTCACATCCTCTGAAAATTCCTGTAATTGCTCGCATCAAACAATTTCGTAATCACATTTCTAAATCATTCTCCCCAGCCAGAATATAAACTCACTCTGGATGTAACTTCCTAGAGATAATGCCTTATTCATTTTGTACCTTTAGATTGTGTGCACTGCCTAAAGATAGTGTGTACTCAGCACATGTTTCTGGAACTGTTATGGGATCCTACCCATTCAACTTCATGGATTGCTTCCATTGCTTGGCTTTACCATACATTGGTGCCTAGATACCTATATCTAACATAGACTTTTCTTGATTTATATTTACACATACTGTCTGGATAGCTTCTCGTGGATGCCCTGCAGCAATCCAGGAGATGTTCAGCTTCAACCGGTTAGAGGGCCTAAACTGAAGTTGTTATCCATAGCCATGAAATCTACCCTCCACCCTCCCACCTCCTTTAGCCAATTCATGTGAATGTCATTTCAACTAATCATAAATCCAAGCTTGAAATTTGAAATTAATCGTGCTTTCTAACACCTCCCCTCCCACACATACTCTTGATCACTAAGTCCCAATCAAGTGCATTTGCCAAATTCATGATTCTCATAGCTTCAGTTTATGCCCTTCTCTTCCATTAAGACACTAGGATGAGTCTCCTAACCTGGTAGGGCATGATCAAGGGTAGTGTAACCAAGAGGAATTACTGAAACACAAATGAAGACTGAGCATGATAGTGGGGCAAGAGGAAAGTTAAAGGAAATAGAGGAAAGAGCTAGGAGGCAAAGGGCATTTATAGAGGTCTAAATAAAAGCATGTATATATGCAAATATATTTACATATGAGGATGGGGAAATAGATCTATGTGCATATATTTATAGACTTAGTATTAAGGTAGCAGGTGGACATTGAGCCTCCACTCAAGTACTCCCTCAATGCAAGAATACTTTGTTCTATTAAATTGGCATTCCATGATGCTCACCTTCCTGACACAACTGGTGAAGACAAAGCGGGTGAATAAACAAATGTGGTAAAGAAAGCTGATAGTGCCCGCTATCAAAAGATGTAGTGTCTGGAGTCTTAAAAACTTGAAGGTAAACAAGCGGCCATCTAGCTCAGAAGCAACAAAAGCCACCTGGAAGAAGCATACCAGCCTGTGTGATCACAAGGTGTTGAACAAAAAAATCAGATCATAGTGAATGAGGTGGGGAGTGTGGAGTGGAGACCCAAAGCCCATTTGTAGGCCACTGGATATTCCCTTACAGAAGGGTCTTGGGGAGGAGACGAACAAGTTAGGGTGTGATGTAGCAATGATGAAACATACAACTTTCCTCTAGTTCTTAAATACTTCTTCCTCACCCACTATCATGATCTCAATTCTACCTTACAAATCTGGCTAGACCAGAGGATGTACATTGGTACAGATGGGAACTGGAAACACAGGGAATCCAGGACGGATGATCCCTTCAGGACCAGTGGTGTGAGTTATGATATTGGGAAGGTAGAGGGAGGGTGGGTTGGAAAGGGGGGACCGATTACAAGGATCTACATGTGACCTGCTCCCTGGGGAATGGATAACAGAAGAATGGGTGAGGGGAGACGTTGGACAGGGCAAGATATGACAAAATAATAATTTATAAATTATCAAGGACTCATGAGGGAGGGGAGAAGGGGGAGGGAGAGGGGGAAAATGAGGACCTGATGTCATGGGCTTAATTGGAGAACATGTTTTGAGAATGATGAAGGCAATGAATGTAAAAATGTGCTTTACACAATGGATGTATGTATGGATTGTGAGAAGAGTTGTATGAGCCCCTAATAAAATGATTTAACAAAAAAGAAATCTACCCTCCACCCTCCCACCTCCTTTAGCCAATTCATGTGAATGACATTTCAACTAATCATAAATCCAAGCTTGAAATTTGAAATCAACCGTGCTTTCCAACACCTCCCCTCCCACACATACTCTTGGTCACTAAGTCCTAATCAAGTGCATTTGCCAAATTAATGATTCTCATAGCTTTAGTTTATAGCCCTCACTCCCATTAAGACACTAGGATGAGTTTCTTAACCAATGTGAATTGCAGTCTTAGGTTTTCTTCCGGTCCATTTCCCAAACTATTGCTAATTGTCTTTCCAGTATGCAAATAGGAATGATTTAAAACCTCAAGATAAATCGAGTCCTTAGGCATCTGGCCCTAACTTTCCTTCCTGCCAAGGAAAGGAAAAATGCAAAATGTTTTGCTGAAGTAAAGATAGTTCCCACTGTTGTTAATTTGCTATATCAGCATTAATTACCGCACTTAACTTCTCTGGATGACCATTTTAGAAATCTGAAAGATTGAACTGGAAAGGATCTGCATATGTTTGGGGGCAGGGGTGGAGGGAGGGAGAAGCTTCAAAATGTCCTGGGAAAAACTCCATGATCTTTCAATCCATTTTCCCTGGGACTCTGTGGAGCCCAGAGTTCTTTCAATTTGCCATAGGCTTTCATTTACATATATCATGTTTTTAAAGTCATTGGTAAAATTTCCGAGATGCTTTATAAGATCTGTTTTGACCCAAAGATCTTAAACACAGAAATTGGACATTCAAAAGCTCTTTTAATATTGAGTTTAATAAAAACCCCAACAACTCTGGAAACATGTTACATTGCCATTCTAGAGAGGGAGCGTATTGTACCCACCTCCATCTTTACATATTATTTCCAGGGAACTATTATTATGTATATCGGTGAAGATAAGAATATCATGTCTATCCACAGAATCTGGTAAAGGGAGACAAAATTTATTGAATAATTTGCTGTTCAATCTAATTAAATTCTAGTCTAATTAGTGATGTTTTCAGATACTTTGACTTTATGGCAGGGATACAATTTCTGATGTTTAATAGACACCTTATGTCACAGATATAAAGCATGTTTGGATAGTTAGGTAGATTCGTTCATAGACCACTGCAAGAATTTTGGAGTATTTTGCAGTCTATTCCAGGTTTTGCTTCTCACTAATGGAAAGTAGAAGCAAGTGGGGGAGCCAGAGAAATAGACGTACAAAGAGGCATTTCTTGTTTGATTCTAGGGCAGTAGTAGACTGCTCCAGTGTCTGTCAAGGTGGAAAGCAGAGGGAACGATATGTTGGCTTATACAACTTGTGAGTAATACTGTTGGCATTATCGCTGTCTTTAAAAGGCTTACACTGTTTATACAGAATACATATGTGATAGTAGAGAGTTTTCTTATTATCTGATTTTCCATTAGCTGACTGCATTCTTTCCCGACCACATCCTAGCCAACTGGGACCTAAAGTGAAAGTGCCTACAGGGATAATGGACGGTTGAATAAGCTATTACAAAGAAAACATTTCTAGGCTTTGAGGAAAATGGTTATATGCATCTTTTGTATGTACACCGACACCTTACTCATTAACTCTCTCATGCTCTGACATTGTACATCTACCACAATATCCCACACGGTTGCACATTAATGAAGAATGTCTGCCAGGAAGGCACACCAAAGTGTGAGAGTAAAGCTAGCTGGGGTGGTTGAGGTTATGGGTCCACTTGGTGGGGCAGCAATTCTCAGTGGTCTGGCAGACAGGCAATGATGTCATCAGGCGGTTCTGCAGTGTCGTCATGTAGCAGTCATGTCATGATGTAGCAGTCATTGTTCATTATGTGATCCGATGCGATCAGCCTGTATTTCTGCATAAGGTAGATTTCCTCATAGATCTTTGGAACCTGACCATGTCCACAAGTAAGACTGGGCATATTGTATTTATGGTGCAGCCTTCATTATTCCCTAACAAACTCTTGATTCACCATTTTGAGAATGAGGAAATCATGACAGCATAGAAAACTACTATGCTTAGGAATTTATTGTAAAAACAAATTTCTCAGGGGTCACGTATACACAGAAAAATGTCTTATTCATACATTTTTAAGATGGCATTAACAATGGATGTTCACAATCATATTCTGAGTCATCATGAGGCAGCAAATTCTAATGAAACTTTGTTATCGGTATTTTGAATTTACGAATGCAATAATAGGGATTTTTAAATGATCAATTGCAGTAGTCAAAGTAGAAAAAGTTTTCAATTAGCTAGAACATGCAATTAAACATAACAATATTTGAGCTTTCGCCTTGTCATAGATTGAATTGTATCCCTCCCAACTGTATGCAGCGTGATTGAGCCATGGTTGTCAGTGATCTGGTACTTGTGTCATGATGTAAGCAGGTAAACATGCAATGATGCAATCATCTCCCTGAAGTGATCTGCCGGGTGGTTGTCAAGGGACTAGGGTGGGTACAGAACTTTTACTCAAGTCTCCTGAGCCAATGTAAGAATTTTCCTGGGGTGTGGTCTGCTTTACCTTGTAAGAGCTAAAAGGAGAAAGAAGCCAGCTGAGAATTAGGGACCTGAGGACCGTTAAGAAAGAAGAGCCAGGAGTGGAGCATTTCCTTTGGACCTGGAGTCCCGGGACTGAGAACCTCCTAGATCCAGGGAACGACTGATGCCAAGATATATGGAGATCCCCACAGGATGCTGTACCCACAGATGTTGACCGGAGAAAATGACCTTCTCCCAGAACTGATGGAAAGCCCTTCCTAGAGCTGGTGCCCTGAACTTGGTCTTGCCAACCTGTGAGAGAATAAAACCGTGTGCTAATGACATCTCCTTGTATTCCTGTGATAGCAGTACTAGAACCACCTCATTACCGTCAAGTCATTCCAACTCATAGGACAGGTAGGACTGCCCCCGGGGGTTTCTGAGAGGGCCACTCTCCACAGGAGTAGAAAGCCCCCTCTACTCCCTCAGAATGGCTGTGGTTTCCATCAGCTGACTTGTGAGTAGCAGCCCAGAGTGCAGCCATGACACCACCAGGACTAAGACACACACATTCATGGCTTTACTGTGATGCATTCATGGACTGCTAGTAGTTAAACACACGTAGCATACAAATAAACTTCAGAGTGGATTAAAATTTAGGAAAATAGATTCCACTTGTGAATAGTTGATAGAATCTTACAAGATAAAAGTACAGATTTTTAGAAAAAGATATTGGGTAAATGTCTAGGCATTTATGTCTATCAAATGAAATCCTGTGTTTAGCTTGCTTGGCAAATTGCCAAGTGCTCTCAGAGATATGGCTGTGAGAAGAAATGCGATTGCTTATTCAGTGTGGCGCCAGCGTGATACTGAGCAGGCATCTCAGCATTTTGGCTGCTCCTGGATAGAAATATTATAGATGAAAGGAGGTGTAGAAAGGATTTTACATATTGAGACTATTTTAACTCCCCAGTAATTGCATAGCAACCATATAAAGTAAAGGAATGCCAATTTGGGAGGATGATCCTCTGGGGATTGGAGGCCTGAAGGTTTCTCGTTTTTTTATTTTTTTGTTGTTGTTCTTTAAGACGCATTCTAAAAAGAGGACAAGCAGTATGAGAAGATTTGTGTTTATTTTGGAATATCTACCGCAGAGAGTGTTGAAAATTAATATTGTAGAGAGCAACATATTGTATAGGGGTCTTCTCTGTTTCTTGCTCATGAACTTGATGTTTCTTTGAATTTTATATTTGTGAGAAATGGAGAGGACTTAATATATTTAGGGTGCTTACCATGCTCCTGGCATCATGTGACTGCACCCATACTTTTGTTTTTTGATGGCTAGTGAACGCATATTACCACCTCCCCATCTAGGGACTATTACTGTCCCTGGGTCCGAAGTCACCAACAGAAGGCCAACTGCATGTTCCGCTGGTGCCTGGGAGAGTCAGAGTGAGATCAGCTTCCACTGTGGGCCCTGGGCTCCCATGGCCATCCTTTAAGGGATTCACATCTCATGGTTGGTGCAGGGAATTTGCTCTACATCCACCTCCTGTGCCGTAATCTGAGAGAGCCCTTTCCCTCTCCACTGGGAGCAGATCTAGACGTCGTCTGTCCATGTGCCATTGGTGCTTGTGCACGTGCAGAGAAAGTCACTGAGTGCACCAGATTGGGGGTAGGGTGGGGGGGGCAAGGAAGCTGCTCTGATACCGTGAGGCAGCCTGCAGAGGGAAAAGGACCCAATATTCATCCTCTTTATCAGAGAAGCTTCTGGGTCCAAGACCTCGACTTAGTTGGCCCAATGGGCCAACATGAGTGAGATATCTTCCCACCAACTATAGTAGATATTCCTTCTGCAAGGCATCTTTTTTACAATATGAACTTGGTTTCAGAATCCTTTGTAACATGACCTCTCGCCTCCACTTCGGTAGAATTGGTGTGAGATGAAATTCATTCAGCAGAATTGGTGTGAGATGAAATTCATTTTCCACCTTGAGGTATCATATTCCTGTTACTAACTTCCGCATGATTTTAGTTAAAGTTTTCCTTATCCCAAAGACTAAGTTACAAGAGTACAAAGACGATAGGAGATGAGAGTGCCTTTAGAACTGAGACCTTGCTTGATTGAGAGACCATGACCTTTCCATAACGCTCATTTTCAAGTAGAAACCAAAACTGCAATCTTCCTTGAATGACTTAGGGAACAAACTGGGAAGGGTTTGCAGCATTCCTTAGAAGTAAAGTTTGTGTTTATTATGCACAGCACAGGCATCTAGGAACCTGCCTGGCCGAGTGGGTTTACACGCTGGGCTGCTGACTGCAAGGTCAGCGGTTCACCCGCTTGTTGCTTCTCAGGACAAAGATGAACTTGCCCAGTCCCATGACGATGTACAGACTTGGACACCTGAAGGGACAGTACTACTCAGCCCGAGAGGATGACTGTGAGAAGGATTCAACTCAATGGCAGTGGGTTTTTTGTGTTGTTGGGAATTCGCTGTGACAGATGTAAGCTAGACATTAAGGGCTGTGGCTACCATAGCGGTGGGTTTGTGCGCAGAGTCTTCGGGCAAATTAAGAAATCGGTGTTGCTAACTGCCCTGTTTAATTGGCCCTGTTTATAGTGACTTTCCTGGCAAAGGGCATCATGCTTGGTAGGGTAGGGAGGCGGTCAGAAAGGGGAAGGCGCTCAACAGGACGGATCGACACAGTGGCTGCAGTGATGGCCTCAAACATGGGGACGATGGTGCGGCTGGCGCAGGACCCGGCGGTGTTTCTTTCTGTTGTACACGGGGTCGCTATGAGTTGAAAACACCTCGATGGTACCTAACAACAATAACATAAAAATGAGAATCAACCTGCCAGGGCCTGTACCATTCACAGAATCTGTTGAGGAATAGACTGTGTCTATCCTGAGGTTTTCATTGGCTGCTGTTTTGAAGTAGCTTCTGACCTTTCTTCATACTCCATCGTAGTCTGGAAACTGCTGAAAACTGTTCATCGTTATGGTTTGAATTGTGTCTCCGTAAAGTATGCATTGTAAATCCTAACCTTTGCATGTGTGGTTATAATCCCATTTGGGAATGGGTTGCATAATGTCAGTGAGGCAGGATTAGTGATGGGGTGGGTCTTGAGTCAATCTCGTACGAGATATAAAAGGAGTTTATTAAGAAAGCAGAGGTGGAGAGAGGGAAGCCAAGCCCCCTGGGGAATCTCAGGAGCCAGTAAATAGAAGGCAGAGAGACCAGTTCCTTCCTGCAGAGCTGAAGCAGACAGAAAGCCTCCCTCTAGAGCTGGCAGCTTGAATGTAGACTTCTAGCACACTACCGTGTGAAGAAATACATTTGTTTTTGAAATCCAACCAATTAGGATACTTCTTTTAGAGCAGCATTGGATAATTAAGAATTTGTACTGGGATTGAGGTCGCTGCCTAATGGTTAGGTAAAATGTGCAAGTAACTTTGAAATCCAGTAAAGGGTAGAGGTTGGAGTGATTTCATTGAGCTTCATAGCGAGGGCCTTGATTGCCCTGAGACTGTTGGTAGAATTAAGGATCATCAACGATGATTCTGATGAAGGCTTATGGAGAACTGGGCGCTGTCATGAGAACGTCTGTCATTAACAACATCGCTAGAAATGTGGACACTAAATATGCTTTTGGTGAGGCTTTAAAGCAAAGTGATAAACATAGGACTTAAGACTTTAGAGATGATGTGATGGGGTGAGTGTGTTTTACATGTGGCAGGGACGTGAATTTTGGAGGGCCAAGGGGTGGTTATGAATTGTCTCAATCCTCTCCCTCCCCCATTCTGTAGGGTAAACCCTAGTCTCTACGCCTATGGTTATAATCCCAGTTGGGAATGGGTTGGCTCTGTAATGTCAATAGGTGGGAGTCATGTGCCTGTGTGACTAGTTGGGCTTGAACTGCAAGCTCAGCAGTTCAAAACCACCGACAGGCCTCAGACTGACAACTCCTGTCGAGTGACAAGGATTGCCAGAATGGACTCAGTGGCAGTGAGCTGCCTTTTGTTTGTTTACATGATATCAAAGGAGCAGATACGCAAGCATAGATGGGAAAAGAGAGGTGCTCAGGAACCAGGAACCCGAACCAGAAGAGACAAAGAAAGACCTTTTTCTAAAACAGAGAGAGAGGAAAGCCTTTCCCTATAGCCAGCTCTCTGAATTCAGACTTCTTGCCTTCTATACTGCGAGGAAAGAAGTTTGTTAAAGTTATCCAATTATCTTATTTCTGTTACAGCAGCCCTAGCATTCTAGCATCGTTAAAGCCTCCCACTGCCAGTTCGGTGGTGGCTCTTCATGAAGTTCACTCCCTAGGAATTGAAAGGTAAGAATTCTGCCATTGAAGCACGAATGCCCTCAAGAAATTCACAAGTGCAGTAAATAGTGGTAATTCAGGCTAATGGTCAACATAATCATGGTAGAGAAAACAAAGTTAATTAAAAAAAAGAGTCATAACCATTTTAAAAGAATTAAAATTTGGATTTAATTCTGTTATATGTATGTACCTGGGCGTGCTTAATGGGAACACAGTGTTACCACATGTTTTTCTTCTGTGAATATGCAGATGACAAGAAGGGCATAAGGGCATCTTCATCTGACCTCCTTTGACTCCACAGGGGAAGTAAATTGGAACTCATCAGCCCAAGACTATTCTCATGAGGCAGGGTTAGGTATTCCCCTACCCTCCACCTTCCTTACCAGTTTTAATACAGCCGTCCCTCTCAGAGCCTGCACCACGACTCACCTGGATTCAATAATTCATTGCTGTGGCCACATAGAACTCACAAACCTTACACAGGACTATGGGATGCATTCGTGATGTTGACAGGCTACAGTTCAGCATCAGAAATGCTCAGGCTACAGCTCTTTGGCCAGAATAGTCTCTTCCTAGCCCTGCCCACAGCAGGCCTCTCTCTCGTTTATGAGGTCTTCTGCCCTCCGCCCAGCTCAGGCAATGTTACAAAGCTCTTTCATTGCTGACTGAAGGTGGTCAGCAAACCTGGCTCCTCCAGTTAGGTGCTTGGAGGCACCTCATGCCCAAACGGAGCCTCCTGCCTGAAGCCTCTCAACTTTACTTGCTTTGCAAGCTGGAAATCCCACTCTTATGCTCAGTGCTCCGGCTCTAGTTTCTGAAGTGGTTGCTTCTCTACGACCATCTGCCGACTCTCTGGTGTCGGAAATTTCTGTTCCTGGATCAAGGTAGGTATCTCAGAGTCCAAAGGATGTCTACCATTCCTGGCTCTTCTTTTTTGAGAGGAGTGAAGTCCTTATTCTGCCACTGAGATGGTTCGTTTTCCACCTAACAGAAGGGCAAACTTGACCAAGCCCCTTGTCAGAGTTTTAGGGTCTTACAATCACAGTTACCGCTGTGAGCAGTCACTCAGAACGGAATCATGTCATCTTAACAGCATCTTCGCAAACCTTCGCGGAAAGAAAGTTGTCTGGTGGACATTACAGGCCTCGGGCTGGAAGGGTCACACCAAGTCATTCCCTGCGTCATGGTGGAAAAGCACCTACTGTAGAGTGAGCCTCGCCTTTTAAAACCCCCTTTCTTAGGTTCCCTCACAGGTACACGCACCTTCACACACAGGCACGCACACTCATTTCCCTCTACTCCATGCTGAGGCCAGTTGCCGGGCGTTATTCCAGTTTATAGCATTCCTCCACAGGGGTTTACCTGAGGGAAAAGATGGGAACTTTGACTCTGCTTGTCATTTTCTATTTCTCATTTCCACATTGCTGAAATGATTACTTTAAGAACAGTGCTGGTATTACCTCAAAGAGTAATTTTTAAAAAAGTTTCTATTGCCAATTGGGTGAAGGTTTAGAGAACAGACCATTGATTTTTTTATCCAGCAATTCATACATAATTTATTTCATGCTGTTGACTACAGTCCCCACCATGTGTTAGTTTGGGTAAAGCAGGGAAATAAATCCACAGAAACTCATGCATAAGAGAGAGTTTTATATAAAGGTTAAGTGTACATTTAAGAAAGCATCCCAACCTAGTGTTGCCCCAACCCATAAGTTCAATGTTAACCCATATGTCTGACACCGATCTACAATGTCCTCCTCAAGCTCACAAAACACACACAATGACGCTGACTGCAGGAGGAAAGCCGAACCAGTGAACGTGTAAGCATCTCAGCGCTGGCAGGGGTCTCCACACAGCTGCTCCAGCACCCAGGACTGCATCGGGGCAGGTTCATGTGGCTTCTCCTTGGGGATGTCTTGCAGGAAGTGAGCCTTGCCAGCTGAAGCAGGGAACTGGCTAAAGCATCTGCATCCTGGTCCAACCACTAGAGAGCAAGAGACCAGAGAACTGGAAAGGTGAGGCTCACCAAGCCATTTATCTCTCTGCCCTTCAGTTAATCCCACATGTGTTTATAGACCAGGTTATAAAGTAATAAACCTTACTTTCCAACTTCCACACTTTCCAACCTCCGTCTCTCGTGTTCTTACTCCTTGTGAACTTTGGTCCTCAGAAGTGCTGCCCTTTCCCTCTCAGGTGGGTGTTCATTCTAAGGTGTGAATGCCATACACACGTAATCTTCTTCTCCTGTGACCCTGTCTATGGGTAGCTGAAGTGGAGCCATAGGAGTGAGTTCAATTCCAGACCTAAAGGATGACCGAGGGCCCTGTCTCATTTCTGGGATTCAGCAAGTCTCTATCTATCTATCTATCTATCTATCTATCTATCTATCTATCTATCTATCTATCTATCTATCTATCATCTATCAGTAATCTTGGCCTTTTTTAACGATTCTGAGTGTTGTCCTCTCACCAGGGCTTAAGGTGATCCCTTTTAGAGGAGTGGGAATGGCAGCTGGGCCATTCAGCCTAATTTTCCTGGTCTCACCACCACCAAGGCTGGTATTTTCATAGCCCGTTAGTTCAATTAACTGATTTTCCCCCCATGTGTCTTTGATTTTCTTCACTCTGCTTTCCTCTGGACTCAGAGACCAGGAGTTGTATCTTAGATGATTGCTCACGATCTTTTAAGCCTTCAGTAGCTCCTCGTCAAAGTAGGATGTGGTCCATTGTCTTTGTGGATGATGTCACCAGTCGGACCTCGGCTTCCCTCCGGCTGGGGTCCTGATCCCCTGCCCACATGCTCATTCTCTCAGTGTATTTGGTCAGGTCGAAGAAGGTTACATATCTGGCCCCTGTATTTTTTTTAGATGTAGTCTTTTTATTTTTAACCATTTATTAGAATATCATTCACGTCATACAATTCAATAATTCAATAATATTAAAAAGAGTTGTACAATCATCAACACAATCAATTTTAGAACATTTTCTTCTTTTTTTAAAAAACATTTTATTAGGGGCTCATACAACTCTTATCACAATTCATACATATACATACATCAATTGTATAAAACACATCTGTACAATCTTTGCCCTAATCATTTTCTTTTTTTACATTTTATTAGGGGCTCATAAAACTCTTATCACAATCCACACATATACATACATCAATTGTATAAAACACATCTGCACATTCCCTGCCCCAATCATTCTCAAAGCATTTGCTCTCCACTTAAGCCCTCTGCATCAGGTCCTCTTTTATTTTTCCCTCCCTCCCCACTCTCTCCTCCCTCATGAGCCCTTGATAATCCACAGATTGTTATTTTGTCATATCTTGCCCTATCCGGAGTCTCCCTCCCCCGCCTTCTCTGCCGTCCATCTCCCAGGGAGGAGGTCACATGTGGATCCTTATAATCACTTCCCCCTTTCTGGCCCCTGTATTATCACATTCATGGATGTACAAGGAATCTTCAAAAACTTCATCATGAAGATATTTCATTATCTTTTAAGTCCATTTTCCCACAAAATTAAATGACCCACCACCTCTTGCCATGTATTTTCAGCAGAGGTAAATACTCATGTAGAAATACCCTCAAGCCTGTGTATCTTTGTATTATGCATTTATATATGTGTATGTGTGTGCCTATGTGTATATGTATGTACGTGTCTATGTAGTCCCCCCCCCTCCCACACACACACATTCAGTCTGTGTCTGTGGAAGCATCTGCTCATGGCTTACTGTTACTGCAGCCCTGGGTATGTAGCAGGATTTACCTTGAAGTCCTGCACCACCGCCCACCTCCCACGTCTTCCTCTGTGTTCCTCACTTGTTTTCCCGACTTCTGACCTCCTCCCTTTTGTATGTTCCCTTCCCCTTCACTCGCTCAACTTCTTTGTCCCCTAGCCAGTAATTCATCCCCCCACTTTCCTCCCACGTACGGTAACCATTTTTTTATGCATGAAAACCTTTGAACTTCTTACTGTCGGGCTCTCACCTGTCATTTTGTGATTGACTAATTCCATTGAACATAATGCCCTCCACAGTTACTCATGTTACGTGGTGTCGCACTTTCCTCTTTCCTCTTTAATGGCGTGTCATGTTCTACTGTATATGCGCACCATGGTTCGTTACCCAGTATCCCATTGGTGGGAATGTAGATGGCTTTCACTCTCTCGCATTGTGAACTGGGCTGCAGTGAACATGGATGTGCATTCGTCTGTTCGTATCATGGCTCTTGTTTCTCTAGCATGTGCAACAAGTAGAGAAGTTGCTGGTCATACGGCATTTCTATTTCTATAGTGATTGCAACACATTTTACAGCCCTGCCTGAAGTGTATGAGAGATGCAGCCTATCCATACCCTTGCCAGCATTTGTTGTTCTCTGAGTTTTGAACTTGGCTACCAATGCCGGTGTGAGATAGTATCCTTTTTTAAATTTGCATCTCTTAAGTGGCTAATGACCACAAGTACTTCGTAATTTTTGGTTGCTTTAATATCTTCATGGGCTATTTTTTGAATGAATTTATTTTTACTTAAATTACCTTAAAGGGTTAGAAAATTATTTCATAGTTTTTATAAAAATAAACCAGCATTTCCTTTCTTACTACAATTAAACATAGTGTTCTAGTTTGTTGGGGGACCATCATTAGCTTGTCCTCTTGGGCAGCATCCTTTAGCCCTTCATCACCTCAGCCTCTTCCTCTGTGGAAGATTAGCTCAGATGTTATTCCAGAGTGCCACGCACTGCTTATGCTCTGTCGTTCTAATCTCTTCCAACATCCATTATTGTTATGCCTTCTGAAGTGAATTTGACATATGGTTAGTTGTATTGACGTAAAAGTTCATTTGAGGGCTTACTACTCATTTTAATAGGAAGAGGCTCATCATTCTATACATTGTCTAAATGACTATATAATTGTTCTTCCCCAATGAAACATACAACTTTCCTCTAGTTCTTGGATGCTTCCTTCCTCCGCATTATTGTGACCCCAATTCTACCTTACAAATCTGGCTAGACTAGAGCATGTACATCGGTACAGAAATGAGCTCGAAACACAGGGAATCCAGGACAGATAACCCCTCAGGACCAGTAATGAGAGTAGTGATATCAGGATGGTAAGGGGGAGGTGGGAGGAGAAAGGGAGAAACGATCACAATGATCTACATATAACCCCTTCCCAGGGGGATGGAAACAGAAAGGTGGGTGAAGGGAGACAGTGGTCAGTGTACTACATGAAAAAAATTATAAATTATCAAGGGATCATGAGGAAAGGAGGGCGGGGGAGAGGGAAAATGAGGGGCTGATATCAAGGGCTCAAGTAGAAAGAAAATGCCTTGAAAATGATGATGGCAACACATGCACAAATGTGATTGATACTATGGATGGATTGTGGTAAGAGCCCCCAATAAAATGATGTTAAAAATTATACTTTTGAGTGATTAAGGGTTCCTGGAGGACATCAGGGTAGGTGGGCAAGGAGGGGCGGCATAAGGGGGAGCTGATCTCACGGAGTGCAGAAGGAGGTAAAGGTTTGGAAACGGGTTGTGCTAGTGACTGCACAGCACTCCTTGTTATGACTGAATTATTGAATGATATGGTGTCTGATTGTACCCTAATCTTTTAAACATTGTATATCTGCAATGACTTCCTTTAATTGACAAAATGACATTTTTAAAAGAAACTTTTCAGGTCTACTTTTAGAGATATACCAAGGCATTACATTTCTACAAAGTTCACCCTATCTTTGCTTGAAAACCATTTTAAACTTTGTGACTCTCAAACCTATATATTAAAACGTATACATGTTATATACACAATACACGTTTTCCTTTTCTTAGGAAGAATTAGGGGTGAAAAGGTCATGAATTTTAGCAGCTGATACTGTAATACAATTGATTAAACTCTCAATGCTTCTTTTGAATTTTAATTTATTAAAAACTACCGCTGTTGAGTCTATGCTGACTCACAGCGACCCTCTAGGGCTGGCTGGAACTGCCCCTGGGGGTCTCTGAGGCAGGACATCTCTACAGGAACTCACGGCCTGTCGCTTGCTTCCCCTCTGCAGCTGAACCACCTGGTCCCTGCGGTGAGCAGCCCGATGGTTAGCTTGCTGTGCCCCTGGGGCACATTTAAGTATATTAGCTGGCGCTCATTTATCCTAAACCTGCCTTTCTATTTCAGTAAAAGTGATTGCTCTTGAGTTTCACATGCACATCAATGAAATATCATTTGTTGTTTAGAAAGTTGTATATAATGCCAATAAGAGTGGAGCCCAATCTTACTTACTTTTTCAAGATATGGTAACTTTTGCAGTCACTGTGTTTGGCAAATCTGAAAAAGATCATTTTGTTCTGCATATTGAAATATTATAATTACGTGATCTCAGAATGGAACCAGATGCTTTTTTGAGGCAGGAGTTCGCTTCCTTTGACTCTGAGCAGTGTGTTGGAGCTTTAGAGAGTTATTAATCGTGACTGTTAATAGTGAAAACTATTCAACTACATATAAGATTAGATAAATCTAGTCAAGCTCAGACAATGTATCTTAAGTATGAGAGTAAGCGTAGTTTTATTTTCGAACTTTCAATTGCACAGTCATGTTACATTAATTAAGTACATGACTCACGCTAAGCTACCAGTGTTACCTTCTGGAGAACCTAAAGTTTAATTACATATGAAATGTTTTTCCCATGGAAACATCAGTGGTCACCAGACATACATTATGGTTATTGTTATTCTATGATTTCCAAATGTCTTGAAAATGTCTTGAAAAGCGTGTCGTAGAGTCTGATGAATGCTATTCTTACCATGATTTGACTGCTTTCTCCTCGGCTTTTAAAATGTACGGCTTATACTACAAACAAATGCTCTGATTTCAACTGGATTTCGATCCACAGGACAGAGTTGAACTGTTCTGTAGGGTTTTTGAGGCCGTAAAACGTAATTCTAGCCCTTTAGCAAATGGCCAGTGGTTGCTTTTTGATGTCATTCCAATTAATATGGTTTCACTGTATTTTAAATTGTGGTTTGTTGAATAATTATTAGCATCATTTATTTAAGTGAGGGCTTTTTTCATGCTCAGTCTATCTTCCTGATAACCAGCGATTAATCAATATTATTGCAATAGTAAAGCTGTAGCATTTTTACAAACAGGTTAGACTGTAGATCTGATCTACTTTAGTGATAGAAATACTGTTTACTAATTTTTTTAGCTTGCCTTCAAGATGATCTACTTTTTAGTTCATATTATGGTTTTTATTTTTTTCTGCTACTGCTGTAAGAGATTTCTGTTTCTTATAACCGAACACAATGAGCTTCGATGAAAAACAGGAATGATTAAATTAGATTTTTAATGCAAAGATTAAGGTAATTCAGAACATAATTATAAAATCATGCTTACCCACTCAAACCAAAAACCAAACCCGCTGCCTTCAAGTTGATCCTAACTCACAGAGATCCAGTGCGGGTTTTCTGAGATTCTAAATCTTGTGGTTGCTGATAGCTTTATTTTTCCCCTTTGGAACAGTTATAGTGAGGTCGAACTGCCAACCTTGTGGTTAGCAGCCCAGTGCCTAACTCATGGCACCACCAGGGCTCCTTTATAAAGAATGCTGCACAGTTTATTCCACTTACATTGATTTAAATTTCAGTGCTTCATATTAAAGGGGACACACACATAAAATACTGATGAATGATATCAAACAAACCCATTAATATCACATGTAAGTAACATTTTACCAAAGATAAATAAAAATGGCTGCAGAAGGACATGGACAGGAATTGGCCAGAATTCAGTCTGGATTCAGAAGAGGATGTGGAACAGGGTGGTACCGTGTAGGGTGTCCATGGGTCTTGTCTGAAAGCAGAGAACACCAGAAGAATGTTTACTTTTGTCATTCCCCTCCTGCCCCCCGTTTACTTGTGTTTTATTGGGGTTATCATAGCAAATGGTGGATGATATTGCAAGGAATGGGAATTTCAGGACATTTCCTTGTTCTCGTGAGGGACCTGTACATAGTTCAAGAAGCACTCATTCGATCAGAGCAAGGGGACACATTGCATGGCCTAAAGTCTAGAAAGGTGCGCATCGTGCTTGTGTCCCTTCACTGTGTTTTCAGTCTCTGTGCTCAGCAAACACTCTGAGAAGCTGTGCTAGAAAATAGAACTCAGAATCAGGATCAGGGAAAGACGCATTAACAACTGGCTCTATGAGGTGGTGTAGTGGGTTACTGTCGGACTGCTAACCACAAGGTCAGCAGTTTGAACTTAGAAGCCACTCCAAGGAAGAAAAGTGAGGTTTCCTCACCTGTAAAGATCCACAGCCTTAAAAACACAGGCATTTCTGCTCTGTTCTGTTGTGTTGCTGTGAGGTGGCATCAACTTGATCACAATGGGTGGTGATGCAGACGACACGATCTTTCATTAATCTGAAATCGAAGAGGACTTGAAGCACCTACTAATGATCAAAGACTGCAGTCTGCAGAATGGATTGCACCTTAACATAAAGAAAACAGAAATCATCACAACTGGATCAATACGCAACACTGCCACAAACACAGAATAGAATGTATTTGTCGAGGGCTTAATTTTAATTCACAGTCAGCCCCCATGTAAAGTGCAGTCAAGAAATCCAACAACGTATTTGTATTGGACAGGGTTCTCTAGAGAGACAAACCAGATTGCTAGTAATTATATATAAATATATTTATAAAGATAGATATATAATTCAAGAAATAAACCGTTAAATAATATACAGATAGATAATACAAAAAATTAACAGTTAAGTTATAAAGCAGTGAGACACTAGCAGTCCTTCAAGTTTTGAGAGCTGTCAGTTACTAGTCCCCTTCTGTAGAGAGAGCTGGGCTATATACCCAGGCAGCAAACAGCAAGGCAGGTCCCCAACTGTCATCAACTGTCGGTCCCCAGCTCCAGAGATAAACATTCCAATTGTGTGGGCTTAAAGGGACCTCAACTTACAGCGACACAGTCCACATGCTAGGCATCCCACAGGTAGTGTACCCCTTTAAACTGAGGCACAGAACAAGCAAGCCATTTATCCCTCTGCCCTTCAGTTAATCCTACTTGTGTTTATCGGCCAGGCTGGCACAATAAACTATAGCAATCCACCCCTTGCCAGCCTGGTACCTGTACACAATTCTTTACCAATACATACTTATATAATTTCCAGATATTAATGAAATCACACTTATCATGAATCATCTATCATACATATAGATGAAAACACACTGAGTCAAATTATATCTGATATAACATACTTGAACAAAGGAAATATATGCAATAATCACATACAAAGAAAATACATTGACAATTACAAGCCTCACTTTTGCAATTGATCACGTGGTCGTAATTGATAGGTAGAACTGCCTTCTACTGCTACCCATTCTGTATTACCTTTGCCCTCAGCAAGCACCTCAGCTGGCTGTGGTTTTTGGCCTGGCGGGGTGAACCAGACCTTCATTCCTGAGGGGTCTGGGTCATTATAAGTCCTGTTAGGATTGGGTTGCTGCAACTTACCATTTACTTTAATCACAGGGCATGGTAACACTAAGAGTCGGCCTATGGGATCTCCTGGATTCCAGACATATTCTTCTTCACCTCCATTATGTAGTACCAGTCCAATTTCTCCTTGGTAATCAGGATCAATCACACCACTTAATACGGTGACACTCTTCCTGACCTGTTGATCCAAAGTCATGAGAAGCCCAAAGTGCCCAGGGGGCATTCTCAGCTGCCAGTTCAGTTGAATCCGTGCTGTGTTTCCAGGTGGGAGAGTTCCTTTCTTCGGGACCAGGACCTCCAGGCCTGAGGAACACAGGGTTGCTGGGACAGGAAGCAAAAATGCTGCAAGGGGATCACTAGTAATAGTGAGTGGTGCCACTCCAGCTTCCACCCTTGGTTCCTGGACCCATGAATTCTGGCTGTTGGATACACAGCACCACATATTGGCTGCTGGTTTAGAGCGTATACAGCTTCCTGGAGAACATTGCCCCAGCCCCGCAAGTTGTTGCCACTTAGTTGGCGCCGTAATTGTGTCTTTAGGAGCCCATTCCATTGTTCTATCAAGCCGGCAGCTTCAGGATGATGAGGAACATGATATGACCAGTGGATTCCATGGGAATGGGCCCATTGCCGCACTGTATTTGCTGTAAAGTGAGTTCCTTGATCTGAAGCAATGCTATGTGGGATGCCATGCCGGTGGATGAGGCATTCTGTAAGTCCACGAATAGTAGTTTTGGTAGAAACATCACATGCAGGGAAGGCAAATCCATATCCAGAGTAGGTGTCTATTCCAGTAAGAACAAAACGCTGTCCCCTCCATGATGGAAGTGGTCCTATGTAGTCAACCTGCCACCAAGTTGCTGATTGATCTCCCCGAGGAATTGTCCCATATCTTGGACTTAATGTTGGTTTCTGTTGCTGGCAAATGGGGCACTCAGCAGTGGCAGTGGCCAAGTCAGCCTTGGTGAGTGGAAGTCCATGTTGCTGTGCCCATGCATAACCTCCATCCCTGCCGCCATGTCCACTTTGTTCATGTGCCCATTGGGCGATAACAGGGGTGGCAGAGGAAAGAGGAGGACCAGTCTCCACAGCGCGTGTCATCTTATCCACTTGATTATTAAAGTCCTCCTCTTCAGATGTAATCCTTTGGTGAGCATTCATGTGAGATACAATCAACTTTACTTTCTTGGCCCATTCAGAGAGGTCTATCCACATACCTCTTCCCCACACCTCCTTGTCACCAATTTTCCAATCATGGTCCTTCCAATTCCCTGACCATCCAGCCAAGCCATTAGCCACAGCCCATGAATCAGTATATAATCTCACATCTGGCCATTTTTCCTTATATGCAAACTGAACGGCCAGGTGCACTGCTCAAAGTTCTGCCCATTGGGAAGATTTCCCTTCACCACTGTCCTTTAGGGAGATCCCAGAAAGGGGCTGTAGTGCTGCTGCTGTCCACTTATGAGTGGCACCTGCATATCGTGCAGAGCCATCCGTAAACCAAGCATGACTTTTTTGGTCTTCACTTAAAGTATGGTAAGGAACTCCCCAGGAGGCCATAGGTGCAGACTGGGAGAAAGGAGGCAATGTGACAGGAGTGGAGACTGTTGGCATTTGGGCCACTTCTTCATGCAGCTTACTTGTTCCTTCAGGTCCTGCATTGGCCTGATCTTGTATATACCACTTCCATTTAACAATGGAGTGTTGCTGCGCACGTCCAACTTTATGATTACGTGGGTCAGACAATACCCAGTTCATGATAGGTAGTTCAGGCATCATGGTGACTTGGTGGCCCATGGTGAGGCGTTCAGTCTCCACCAAGGCCCAGTAACAGGCCAACAGCTGTTTTTCAAAGGGGGAGTAGTTGTTTGCAGAGGATGGCAAGACTTTACTCCAAAATCCCAATGGTCTACGCTGTGATTCACCAAGAGGGGTCTGCCAACGACTCCACACTGCATCTTTATCTACAACTGACAACTCTAGCACCATTGGGCCAGCTGAATCATATGGTCCCAGTGGCAAAGCAGCTTGCACGGCAGCCTGAACTTGTTGAAGAGCCTTTTCTTGTTCTGGGCCCCACTGAAAAATGGAGGCTTTTCACGTCACTTGATAAATAGGTCGAAGTAGAACACCCAAGTGAGGAATATGTTGCCTCCAAAATCCGAAGAGGCCCACTAGGCATTGTGCCTCTTTTTTAGTCGTTGGGGGAACTAAATGTAATAGCTTATCCTTCACTTTAGTAGGAATATCTCGACATGCCCCACACCACTGGACTCCTAGAAATTTTACTGATGTAGAGGGTACCTGAATCTTTGTTGGGTTAATTTCCCAACCCCTTGTACGCAGATATTGTACCAATGAATCTAGAGTCTTTGATACATCCTCCTTAGTGGGTCCAATCAACATAATGTCATCAATATAATGGACCAGTGTGACATTTTGTGGAATAGACAGGTGGTCAAGGTCCCTTCGGACTAAATTATGGCACGGGGCAGAAGAGTTGATGTACCCCTGGGGGAGAGTTGTGAAAGTATATTGTTGCCCCTGCCAGGTGAAGGCAAACTGCTTCTGGTGGTCCTTTGAGACTGGTATGGAGAAGAAGAAAAGGCATTAGCCAGATCAATAGCTGCATACCATGTACCAGGAGAAGTATTAATTTGCTCAAGCAATGTAATCACATCTGGGACAGCAGCTGCAATTGGAGTCACCACCTGGTTAAGTTTACGATAATCCACTGTCATTCTCCAGGATCCATCTGTCTTCTTTACAGGCCAAATTGGTGAATTAAATGGGGATGTAGTAGGAATCACCACCCCTGCATCTTTCAAGTCTTTGATGGTGGCACTAATCTCTGCAATCCCTCCAGGAATGCGGTATTGCTTTTGGTTCACTATTTTCCTAGGTAATGGCAATTCTAATGGTGTCCACTTGGCCTTTCCTACCATGATAGCCCTTATTCCACATTTTAGGGACCCGATATGGGGGTTCTGCCAGTTACTAAGTATGTCTATTCCAATGATGCATTCTGGAACTGGGGAAATAACCACAGGATGGGTCCGGGGGCCCACTGGACCCACAGTGAGGCGTACTTGAGCTAAAACTCCATTGATAACTTGACCTCCATAAGCCCCCACTCTGATTGGTGGGCCTTCGAAACATTTTGGGTCTCCTGGAATTAGTGTCAGTTCTGAGCCAGTGTCTAGTAATCCCCGAAAAGTTTGATTATTTCCTTTTCCCCAATGAACAGTCACTCTTGTGAAAGGCCGCAGGTCCCTTTGGGGAAGGCTAGAAGAAAGACTAACAGTATAAACCTTCAGTGATGTAGCAGGATCTTCCTTACAAGGGACCCGGCCTCCCCTTCATTCAAGGGGTTGTGGGTCTGTAAATTGGCTCAGGTCTGGGAATTGATTGAGCGATCGTGACTGTCTATTCTGCTGTTCACCTGATCTACCATTCTTTGGCCTGTACAGATCACATAAATATTTAGTAGGCTTCCCATCTATTTCATTCCTAGGGACACCGTGGCTAAGTAGCCAATGCCATAATTCCATATGAGACAGGTTGCTTGATTATTACTGAAAACTTGTTGTCTATTATAACCACGCCCACCCTGTCTCTGTTGATTCAGTGCTGACACCTGCCCTCTACCATCACGGGGACCAATCAGCCCCATTGTGGGCAAATGTCGGAGTTCGCTTAGGGCAGTGCCCACTGTTAATCCTGGTGCACATAGAATAGCAATTACAGGAGTCTTAAGAGATGCTGGGGCCCACTTCACAAACTTGTTCCTTATGGTTGTGGTAAAGGGTATGTCTTCAGGACACCCCCTTTTTGGATCTATGGGAATATCTTGATAGATCCAATCTAACATACCAATTTCTCTAAGCTTTTGGATGCCTTCCTCTACAGTGTACCAAGGCAGGTCAGGTACTTCCAGTTGGTCTAATCTAGGCCATCTGGCAGTCCATGCTTCATTGAACCAACCAAATAAAGACTTAGATCCTTTTTTAGCCTCTCTCACAGAGACATTGAAAGAAGAGTCTGTGCTTAGGGGTCCCATATCCAGAAACTCAGACTGGTCTAATATTACATTTCGTGCACCAGTATCCCACACCCTTAGTAACCATTCCCAGGGGTATTCTCCAGGCTTTTGCTTGTACGTATTTGAGAACTCGAGCAGGTCTTTATGTGTGTAGCGCACTTCTTGGATAATCCTCTCAACCTCACCTTTAGGAGGTTTCTGAGACTTAATTTTAGTGACAGGTCTAGCAGAAATAATGGGTTGTGAGGGTGTTTCCTGGGTGCTCTCAGCAATATCTTGCGAGGCATCTTCCTCAGGTAATGCTACTGATGCAGCCCCACCTGGCATATCAACTCGAATAGTTTGGCTAATCTGCTCAGGTGTTTCTAAGGGCTCAATATCCTCTTCTTCTGGATCATCAGCCCATATGTTCCCGTCCCATGTTTCAGGGTCCCAACTTTTCCCAATTAATGCCCTTACTTTGGTTTCAGACACTACTCTAGATCTGCAATTCAGCTGCCATTGTAATTCAGCCACTCATATAATGAGACTCTGGACCTGGTTCTCAGCAATGTCAGCTCTTTTACTAGAGGAGAGAAGGCTCTCCTTTGTAGCACAGATGGAAGTTTTCAAATCTGTTAGTCTGCACATGAGGCGTGCTTTTGAGGCTCTGAGATCATCCCTCTCCTTAATAATACTTTCCATTTTACGAAGGACCAGCCAACCAGCTTCCCTATACTTGTCATTGTCACAAAACTCCTGGAAAATATCAAATATACGATTGCCTAGAGCATCTCCTTTAGCCAGCATGTCATCTACTTTAGGTGCTACTTTAGGTATTATCTTTGCTATTTCACACCATGGATTAGTACGGGTAGTAGACGTATCCCCGTCAAGACTAAATAGGTTGGAAAACCAATTTAAGAAATCCATATTTATAGTTTATTTCTCTAGAAGCACTCCTGGTACCAAAATGTATTGGACAGGGTTCTCTAGAGAGACAAACCAGATTGCTAGTAATTATATATAAATATATTTATAAAGATAGATATATAATTCAAGAAATAAACCATTAAATAATATACAAATAGATAATACAAGAAATTAACAGTTAAATTTTAAAGCAGTGAGACACTAGCAGTCCTTCAAGACTTGAGAGCTACCAGTTGCCAGTCCCCTTCTGTAGAGAGAGCTGGGCTATATATACCCAGGCAGCAAACAGCAAGGCAGGTCCCCAACTGTCATCAACTGTCAGTCCCCAGCTCCAGAGATGAACATTCCAATCGTGTGGGCTTAAAGGGACCTCAATTTACAGCGACACAGTCCACATGCTAGGCATCCCACAGGTAGTGTACCCCTTTAAACTGAGGCACAGAACAAGCAAGTCATTTATCCCTCTGCCCTTCAGTTAATCCTACTTGTGTTTATCGGCCAGGCTGGCACAATAAACTATAGCAGTATTGCATTGGGAAAATCCGCTGAAAAACATCTCTTTAACCTGCTGAAAAGCAAAGACATCCTTTTGAAAAATAAGGTGCACCCGACCCAAGCCTTCCTATTTTCCATGGCTCTTCTGCATGCAAAAGGTGGATAATGAGTAAAGAAGACGGAAGAAGAATCGATGTCTTTAAGTGTTGGTGAAGAATAATGTGTCTTTGAAGTAAGTATGGGTGAAGAATATGAGCAGAAGAATGAGCAAGTCTATTTGGGAAAACATAGAATACCTCTTAGAAACAAGAGCTGTAAGAGCCCCCAATAAAATGATTAAAAAAACAACAAAAACAAAGATGGCAAAGCTTTGTCTCTCGTCCTTTGGACATGTTACCAGAAGAGCCCAAACTCTCGAGAAAGGGCAGCATAAGCTAAAGTGGAGGGTCAGAAAGGCCCGGGAGGAAATGGATTGATGCACTGGCTTCCAGAATGACCTCAAATAGCAACGATTATGTGGATGGTGCAGGATCCAGTCGTGTTTTGCTCTGTCACACATTGGGTGGTTATGTGGCAGAATTGACTTTATAGACCTAATAATAATTACCATTGCACTTATGATAAATTAGAATAATGAAAGTAATTTTGGGGTAAAAAATTTACTTATTACTATCTCATATTATTAAACTTGTTTTATCATATGTTTATAAGCTGAAGTGGCAGAGAGGTGAGGCTGGCCGTGTTGAACTGCTGACCTTGGGAGTAACAGCCCAAGTCATAGCTGCTGCTCCAACAGAGCTCCCAAGCAATGTGAAATCACTGCGTTCTATCCCATGCACTCCTGTTGTGTAGAAAGAAATGTAACACTTTCCCCATTCTGCATGGAAGAAAGGCAGGGTTTTCTTTTTGTAAAGAGTTACAGTCTCAAAAACTCATAGGAGGCAGTTCTTCCCTGTCCTATGGGATTGCTCGGTTGGCATCCACTCGAGGGCAGTGAGTTTGAGTTTGGCTTTGGTGTTACATTGCTTATCTGTATCTATTAAGGCCCAGGTGCAAAAATAGGTCTCTAGAATTTCATTCTAGGTGATACAGTGCTTTGAGAATGGTGATGCATTTTTGCTCCTGGTAAGCTCTTCATTCAGAATAGCAATACTCAAATGATGCTTCTGGCGTGTCCAGGTGAATTTTGGTATCACCTGTCTTATTCATGTCGTTAAGCTGAAAGTGAGAAGAATTGGAGAGCTTTCTCACTGAGATCATGCCTAGCAGCTAATTTAAAACTGTGCTTTGTAACAAACTCAGGGTATTTTGTATGTTCTTCACGTCTAATGAAAACTTTCTTAACAGGTGGAGAAAGAACCTGTGGAGTACATGAACTTATCTGTATTAGAAAAGGTAAGTCGAATGCTGTATGTGGCTATCTGAATGCTCAATGAATGGTTTATGCTATCTGATAAATCCAGTGAGATGGCAGATAACTTGGACTTATGATAAAACATAAAGCAGAATAAATATTAACTTTGTTACTTTTATTACACACTTAAGTATTCATAAGTCCATATTGCTTGTTTTGTGGTTGGTGAGAATTGATTTTATATTTAGTTTTGATGGGATGACTTATTGCATATTGGTCATTAGACGTGGAATGGAGGGTTTGATGCTTGTTCCCTTTCAGAATCCGGACTTGGAGTGCATGCTGATCTCCCATTGACTTCTGTTGTGTTACTCCACCCCATCAGAGAGATGTGAGGGCTTGGTTGACATTCAGATCTGGAACGTGTCCAAATACCTTTGATACCAGCAACTGTCAGGGCTTCTTTAGAACAACAAGGTAGCCCCAGGAAAGGTAATTCAGTTCTTAGGTGGGAGGCAAGGAATCAGGTATTTTCTAGATTGGAGGAATCAGGAGAACCTTTGGGAGTCTCCCCACATCTCCTAATAAATGACCACCAAATCTGGGAAATGGTGTGAAGAGAGCAAATGATATACCTGGGAGGACAGGGCATGAAATCTTCCTACATTTATTTGTGGAGCACATTTAAACCCACTGGTATCTTTTTGAAACTTGGGACTTCCTTTTTCGTGCACCCCTCCTGAAAACTGACTTGGCCCTCCTGAGTCTGGCCAACCAGTAGCAACTCCCTCCATAAAATTTCTCTTAAGGAGGTTTGGGGCAGTGCCAGTATTTGTGATAGGCATGCCTGGGACGTGTCAACATTATTTCCAGTAAGTCTTCTACAGCTCACTAAAGTTCCAGCTTCTCATTGAGCTAAATCATTGTACTTAATCCCTATTACATAGATTTGGGAACTTTGACGTCGTCAGGCCGTCTTACCTGTTTGTTGCTGCCTGTGATTAGCGTTCATTTAAAAGCAATCTCCTTCCTTTATTAAAGTTTAGTGTATCTATATATCTTTTCTCTGATCCCCAAAAGTGGAAACCGAAGTCTTTTCACTCTGATTTCAAATTTAACATTATGATTCTTATTAACTATTGATGATTTGTGGCTCTTAACCTAAAATTGGATTGTGGAGGGGGCAGACCTACACATTGGTTTCTGTCTTTGTGTATACAGTTTTGATTTTCCATGATAATCCAGAGAAGCAGAATGGCTGAGAACATTCTGAATTATTTTATAGCTGTTACCTTTCTCTCTGACACTTTATCATCAAATTCATTTGGCTGGACAGCAGAAAAGACACTGTACAAATCTTGGAACCAGAAGTTATGAAAGCTGTAGCTGAGAAAAGAGAGATCCACGCCAGTAGAGGTTGGAAGGAGGAAGGCGATTACAATGGGCTGAGGGCCCTTTACGGTTCCAATGAGGACAGAAAGCCACAGTGGAGACCATACTAGAATAGATAGCAGGAGGTTATGATCTGAACACACCTTTTGAAAATCAGAGTTAATGGAGATGTCTATTTATTCACTTGGTGTTATTAAGTAGACAATACCATACAATATGAAATAAGTTAGGAAAGAAAAGTGTATCCTCCGAGATTAAAAGTGATCCTTTCTGGGCAATATTGGACAGTGTAAGATATGACAAAATAGTAATACTTTATAAATTATCAAGGGTTCATGAGGGAGGGGGTAGTAAGGAGGGAGGGAAAAAACTGAGGAGCTGATGCCAAGGGCTCAAGTAGAAAGCACATGTTTTGAGAATGATGATGGCAACTAATGTACAAATGTGCTTGACACAGTGGATGGATGGGTGAATTATGATAAGACATATATTTATATAATGATAAATATATATTTGTCAATTAAAATCTTTTTATAAAAAAAACATAGACTATGATAATTCGTGAATTTAAGCACTCTGAGGCACTGTGGAAGACAAGTCCCTCTACTCCCACTCGGAGGCCCTCATTCCGGTTCCCCCGACCACACACACCTTCTCAGGCTGCTCTGGCCATGTTTTGGGGACCTCAGGGCCCCGTTGAGAATCTGATGTAACCGCTAGGTCTCTGCTCAGGGGAGACAGGACTGAACCCCCTTTTGGTGGGTAGCTCTGGTGGGGGAACACTCCATGGAGACTCTAGTTGAACACACCTTTTCATTGTGACTCTCACAGCACTTTTAAAAATTTCAATTGCTGTCTCCTTGATTTTTCTTCTCAGGTAGGTGTTTCAGATTATACCTGTCCAGATTCCTCTGTATTAGTCCCACTCTTCTTCTTTTCTCCCTTCTTTTACATATAATTTTAAGTATGTTATTTACAATTTTAAAATATTTACATTCTAGCGTATCATGCAGATTTTCTGAATCTCTATGCATTGTCTCAGTATTCAGTGCATATTTCTAGTGACTCTCTAGGCTAAGCAGCGTAAGTATTTGTTTATTTTTTAAATTTTATAATCAGAGCTAAAGCTTTTGTATTTCATGCCGGACTTTAATGGAGCAGGACATATGAAGACCACAGAAAGTAGAATGTACACACTCAGCAAAATATCGTTGTGGCTTGGTGTGACTTTTGTTCAGATTGTGATTTTAATTTGTAGCAATGATTCTGGTGAAATGGCACCTTTGACATCACCGTCAAGTTTCTTTTTTACCTAGTTGTCACTTGTTTCTTCTTTGTCTCCTTTGCTATCTTTTCTCTCCTGTCAGACCTCTACATATTGGAAGGTATTTCAGTTTGGTCCTGGGCTTGTTTTGTTTCTCGATCCATCATTTCCCTCTATTTGGGTGGATCTAGTTCTGTTGTTTTAAATGTATCAATCTAATTTCGGTGTGTCCTTGAGCTCCCAGTTTATTGTTATAGAAACCATTACATTTATAGATGTATGTAGATATATATATGTATTAGAATGTCATTGGCGTGCCTAAAAAGCGTCTTGATTTTCTCACATAAGCCAATTTTTGTTCCAGCCTTCTAAATCTCAGCAGATAAGTAGCTCAAGTTAAAGACTCATTCTGAATTTCTTTCATGATCCCGTTTTCCACATTTAATCCATTAGGAAGTTCTGGTAGTTGTATCCAGGGAAATCACAAAGACTGTAGCTAGAAGAGCCAAATCAAGTAATTCACTGTACCACGCTGACATTAAAAGCATCAATTAAAAATTTACAATCTCCTAGAAGTAACATTAGCTTAAATATCCCAAAATGTTATCATCTAAATTAGCAGTTCGCAACCTATGGGTCGCGACCCTTTGGGGGGTCGAAAGACCCTTTCACAGGGGTTGCCTGATTCATACCAGTAGCAAAATTGCAGTTATAAAGTAGCAACAAAAATAATTTGATGGTTGGGGTGTCACCACCACATGAGGCACTGTCTGAAAGGGTCACGGCACTAGGAAGCTTGAGAACCACTATCTAAATAATCTAAATCAGATATGAGTGACACTCTGCCTATAATCCAACTTTTTTTGGCCTATAAGCAAACTTTCTATTTGTGAACCTGGGAAACTAGGAACAAAGTGACCTGCTCCCCACAAACGGTTGCTATCAGAATTGTTATAAGCATCCCCATTCCAAAATGGAGAAACTGGGAGGAGGAAAGGCTCGCTGGTCTCAAGCAATTTCAAGTCCAGCTTGGCAGAGTCTGCGAGCTTTAAGATGTCGGGATCTGCCCTGGGGCTGCTGCGACCCTGCGATCTGACCTAAGGCTTGCCTCCGGGTCATCTGCTCGGGACGGGCGGCGTGTGTGTGCAGCTGCGTGCTCTGTCAGACTGTTTGCTGCCTGTAGAATCTGGGGCGCCTCTTTCATTGTGCACGCGCTCATCCGTTTCACCCCAGCCTGGCTTTGTGTCTTCTGCCGCAGCGTTCTCAAAGCCCTGTGGGTCTTCCACTGTGTGCTGGAGATTTCACTCCGTTAGGCCAGTCTCCACCACAGGCCATTTTCTACATAATTTCACTTCTGTTTTCATCTTCTGGTGAGATGGCTGAGGGGATACATGAGTCACACACCTTAATCTCTTCCAAGAGCCTCCTGTGCCCCTGAGCGCGGTGACCTTGAGTTGTGCGGCACTCACAACCACCGCCTTGGCTTTCCCGCCAGAGTCCCACATTGCTAATAGTTAACAGCCTAATTGTATTGTCATTCCTAATCTAGATAGGTTCAAAGTTTCCCAAATAATCAAGTCCTGATTCTTTTTGTTGTTGTTGTTGAACACTTCTCTCAATCTTTCCATCTTCACCATAAGCAGCAAGGAGAAGCTAGGCTGTCCCCTCGACATTTTTGTTTGGGATATCCAAACAAATATCTAAGTTCATCATTTATGAATTCTAAACAGCGGGGCACAATGCAGCTGAGCGCGTCGCCTCCATCGAACAGGTTATCCTTTCACTTTCACTGACACCGAACAAGGTCATTCCCTTTAAGCTCCTGCCAGTGGGACCTTTTCATTAAGCTACATATTTCTACCAGTGATCTGTTTGGGATGAATTAGGAGACATTTAAACAATTAAGCCTTTCTCCACCCTGTGCCGCCCTTCCTTCCAAGTCTGCGCTAGCTTCATCTTTAATGTCCCTATTTCTACCAGCAGTCTCTTCAGGGCAATCTAGACTATTTCCATCATACACCTCAACACTCTTCCACTTTCCACTCCTTATTCAATTATGCGCCTCTACCACATTTCTTGGTATTGTTACCAAGCATTGGTACAAAAGCAGCATTGGCTTTTCGGGACCAACATCTGTAATTTATAGCCTGTTATTCCTATAATAAATTACTCGAAGCTTGATAACTCAAAACACAAAACAAAACTCAATGAGGAATACTCAGACTTACTCTTTTACAGTCTGAAAGCCAGAAACCCACAATCACTTTCATTGGTCTAAAGTCAATATGCTGACCACTTTGCTTGTGGAGGCGTAAAGGGAAATCCGGTTGATCTGTTTCTTAGGCTCTAGGGGTTCCTTGCACTCTTCTGCTAATTGACTCTTCTTTTATTTCCAGAATACTGACCCCTAGTTTCCTTTGTCCCAGCTCTTATGCCTATTGTTCGTGTTGATTTCCAGCCTCCCTCTTAATTTTAGACCTTTGTGATTGCTTTATGTTTACCAGGGTAAACCAGGATCATCTCATATCAAGATCTGTGATGTAGCTACAGCTGTGAAGTCCCTTTTGCCCTAGAAAGTTATACCTACAGGCTCTGGAGGGTTAGGGATGGGCATCTTTGCAGCTGGCAGGTGAAGTCACTGTGGAGAACACCACACCTGTGCAGTCTGACTCCTGCTACATTACCGTCTTTCTTTTGTCTGGGTTCTGCTTGGATGCACTTGACTTGAGTCTCATTGATTTTCTTTGTTTTTATTTAATTGTACTAGGCTTATTTCTGGTCCAAGATGTTAGTTTCTGTTTTCTCTGTCTGGAATCCTCTCCCCCACCAGTTCTTGGTATGATTGATTCTTGTATTTCTTCAGGTCTCAGCTGCTCAAGTCTCTTTCTCAGTCACACCTTTCTGTAAACTGTAGCTAGAACCCTGGTGTTGCAGTGGTTACACAGTACTCTGCTAACCACAAGATCAGAGTTAAAAGCCACTAACTGCCCTTAGGGAGACAGATGGGGCTTTCTACTCCCATTAAGAGTTACAGTCTCCAGAATCCACAGGGTCTTTGCTACCCTGTCCTACAGGGTTGCCATGAGCCAGATTCGACTTGATGACTGTGAGTTTGGCTTTGGTTTGGTTTATAGCTAGAATAGCCCCTCCTATCTTTCTACTCTTTAATTACCATGATCTCATATTACTTATTTAGTTGCACCTTAATTTTCAATGAGCATTTATACCATTAAATAGGTTTTTACATTTTTGGAAGGCTCTGTATATTGTTCCTGTTAGAATATAAGCGTAAGAGGGCAGGGACTTTGACATGTTCAATGCCACAGCCCTACATGTGTGTGGAATTAGAGAATTAATAATTGAGTGGAACTTGACTGAATTTATCACTAAAACTTTATGTAATACCTGCCATTTAATTAGAAGATATTTATCGAATATTTTTCTAGGAAAGTATTGTTTCACTAGCGTAAGTCAAAAGGATTGCTACCATCATCCCAGTTCGTATGCACATGAATTTATTCCCGACAGTGTTTAGCATGGTCTAAACATGCGTCCAAGCTTAACAGTTAGCTGCAGGCATGTTCTCAGTATTTCACATGTCTTAGTCTTATTAGGGGACCTTGTAAAAAGATCGAGTCAGCATAACGTGTTCAGAGGATATCTACTGGGCCAGTTAAATTGACAGCTAAAAGCTCAACTCAAGAAGTTATGATGATGCTTTTTTGAGCATTACAAGGGGGTAATTTTGATAAATATTCTTGAAAAACACAGGTCGTTTTTTGGGGGGGGGTTTATGAAGGAAGACGTTTTAAGAAAATTCAAAACTGTACTGGTGAGACAAGACCAAGGAAGGTGTTTTTTCTTCACCACAGCATGCACCTGCTCTGAGGGGAGCAAGGTGTGTCCCATGAGCGTTTTGTTGGGAAACCAAACCCCATTTACCTGACAGCCCTGATATTGCCCCTTCAGACTTCTTTTTGTTCCCAGACTTCACAGAACTTTGACCAGAAACACGACTTGAGTGCCGGGAGACTGCCAAATCTGATGGGTGTAAGTTGACGAGTCCAGCAGTCTCTGGAGTTGGGATAGAGAGCAGGACGCTCAGCTTAGTTGTTGTCTCGGGTCCCTGTGTACAACATCCTCACAAGGGTTATGTTTGAGCCCATTGTTGTCAATCCATCTTGTCCAGAATCAATCAATCAACCTCTCTCCTTTTCCTCTCTTCTCTTCTCTTCTCTTCTCTTCTCTTCTCTTCTCTTCTCTTCTCTTCTCTTCTCTTCTCTCTCTCTCCTGCGGTTGCTGCCCCTCTACCAAACAAGATGTTCTTTTTCAGGGACTCTCTTTTCTACTGGAACCCTGGTGGCGTTATGGTTGAGCCTGGGGCTACTAACCACAAGGTCGACAGTTGGAACCAGCTGCTCTGTGATAGAAAGATGAGGCTTTCCTTTGACTTTGTCCCTGTGAAGATATAAACAATACCTTCCCCTTGGGTGGGTTAGTGCCCTCGGCCCCCACTACCTATTTCTTTTTTATTATTATTTTTTTCCTTTCCCCACCTCCTTTTTAGTTGTCTACCATGTGGTGTGAATGGCCATACTGGGAAGGTAGAGCGAGGGTGGATTGGAAAGGGGGAACTGATTACAAGGATCTACATGTGACCTCCTCCCTGGGGCATGGACAACAGAAAAGTGGGTGAAGGGAGATGTTGGACAGGGTAAGATACGACAAAATAATAATTGATAAATTGTCAAGGGTTCATGAGGGAAGGGGGGGGAGTGGAGTGGGAGGGGAAAATGAGGAACTGATGCCAGGGGCTTAAGTGGAGAGCAAATGTTTTGAGAATGATGAGGGCAACGAATGTACAAATGTACTTGACACATTGATGTATGTATGGATTGTGATAAGAGTTGTATGAGCCCCTAATGAAATGATTTTAAAAAGGGCTGTAAGAGCTCCAAATAAAATGTATTATTAAAATTTTTTTAAATGAGGCTTTCTACTCCTTTAAAGAGTTAGTCTTGGAAACTGACAAGGGCAGTTCTGCCCTGGCCTTTCAGGGTGCTGTTAGTAGGAACTGACTGGATGATGAGAGGTTTTTGTCACTTCTAATAAAGTTTCAATGAAGCTGATAACATATCAATGAACCTGATAACCTGATAACATATCAATGAACCTGAGACAAGGAAGTCTCACCATCCTCGTTTCTAAGCCTTAGAATCTAAGGAACATTCTGGCTGTACTTTTTCCAAGATAGGTGTCTTTGGACAGCCCAGAGTACTGTCACTATTCTTGGCCAGCATTAGAATTCATTATAATTCAAATATATTGATAATTTTTCAGTCTTTCTTATTCATTGTCCAATTTTCACATGGATATGAAGTGTTGAATATAGCATGACGGGTCAGGTGTGTCTCAATTCTCAACATAACCTCCCTGCATTTTAACAAAGTCCTGTGCACCATGTTTACCCAGTAAAATTGTCCCTTAATCTCTTGACTGCTGTTTCCATGAGCATTGATTATGGATACAAGCAAGATAAAATCTTTGACAACTATACCTTTTTCTCCATTAAGCCTTCCTCAAATCCTGATGCTACATTCCTCTTAGATGATCCATCTTCTCAGTATATACATTGAAAAAAGAGGCAAGAAATACAACTCTGACGCACATTTTTCTTGATTTTCAAACATGCCAGTATTCCTTTGTTCTGTTTACACAACTACCTCTTGATCCATGTACAAGTTCCTCATGAGCACAATGAAATGCTCTGGAATTTCCATTCTTCTCAAGGCTCTCCACAGCTTGTTATGATCCACACAGTTGAATGCCTTGACATAGTCAGTAAGATACAAGTAAACCTCTTTCTGCTATCAGCTGCTTTCAGCCAAGATCCATCCAACATCAGCAATGATATCCTTTGCTCCACGTCCTCTTCTGAATCCAGGATGGAACTGGCAGTTCCATGTTAATGTACTGTTGAAACCATTGTGAAATGATCTTCAGCAAAGTTTTAATTGAATTCGGCACTAGTGACATTTTTCCATAAGTTGAGCATTCTCTTGGGCCGTCTTTCTTTGGAATTGGTAAAATTACTCTCTGTTGTAATCAATTGGCTGAGTAGCTGTCTTCCAAATTTCCTGGCATATACGAGTATTTCCAGTGCTTCCTTCATCCGCTTGTTGAAACATTCCAGTTGGTATTCCATCCATTCCTGGAGCCTTGTTTTTGTCTAATGCTTTCAGTGCTGCTTGGATTTCTTCCTTCGTTATCATTGGCTCTTGATCATATACCATCTCTTGAAATGACTGAATGTCGACGAGCTAGTTTTGGTACAATGTCTGTACTCTTTCAATACTGCCTGCTTCGTTTGCTCTTTTGCCCATAGAATATTTCAACTGAATTTTTTCATGAGTTCTCTCAATTGAAAATATGCTGCACATGTTCTTCTTTTTTAGTTTCCTAATTATTGCACATTTCATTATAATATTTTACTTTGTCTTCTTGAACTGCCCTCAGAAAGTTTCTATTCAGCTCTACAACTTCATCATAACTTCCTCGTGCCTTAGCTCCTCTACAATTTCTTAATTTCTTAGCTCCTCTACAATTTCTTACAAGTCTCTTCCAGTAGTCACTTTGATTTTGATCTTTTCTCTCTTTCCTATCTTTTAAAAAAAATCGTTTTATTAGGGACTCATACAACTCTTATCACAATCTGTTCATCCATCAATTGTGTCAAGCACATTTGTACATTTATTGCCCTCATCATTCTCAAAACATTTGCTCTCTGCCTAAGCCCCTGACATCAGCTCCTCATTTTTCCCCTTCCTCCCTACTTCCCTCTCCCTCGTGAGCCCTTGATAATTTATAAATTATTATTTTGTCATATCTTGCCCTGTCTGACATCTCCCTTCACCCACTTTACTGTTGTCCATCCCCCAGGGAGGAGGTCACACATAGATCCTTTTAATCGGTTCCCCCTTTCCAACCCACCCTCCCTCTACCCTCCCAGTATCACCACTCACACCACTGGTCCTGAAGGGATAATCTGCCCTGGATTGCCTGTGTTTCTTGTTCCTGTCTGTACCAGTGTACATCCTCTGGTCTAGCCAGCCTTGCAAGGTAGAATTCGGATCATGATAGTGGGGGTGGGGTTGGGTTGGAGGAAGGATTTAGGAAGAAGAGGAAAGTTGTATTTTTCATTATTGCTACTTCACACCCTGACTGGCTCATCTCCTCCCCGAGACCCTATGTAAGGGGTGTCCAGTGGTCTACAAATGGGCTTTGGGTCTCCACTCCACACTCTCCCCCTCATTCACTATGGTAAGATTTTTTTTGTTCTGATGATGCTTCATACCTGATCCCTTCGGCACCTCGTGGTCACACAGGCTGGTGTGCTTCTTCCATGTGGGCTTTGTTGCTTCTGAGCTAGATGGCTGCTTGTTTACCTTCAAGCCTTTAAGACCCCAGATGCTATCTCTTTTGATAGCCAGCCACTATCAGCTTTCTTTACCACATTTGCTTATTCACCCGCTTTGTCTTCAGTGGTTGCATCGGGAAGGTGAGCATCATAGAATGCCAATTTAATAGAAGAAATTATTCTTGCTTTGAGGGAGTACTTGAGTGGAGGCCCAATGTTCTTCTGGTACCTTAATACTAAACCTATAAATATATGCACATAGATCTATTTCCCTATCCTAATATCTATATTTACATATGTGCAAGTCTTTATCTAGACCTCTATAAATTCCCTTTGCCTCCCAGCTCTTTCCTCTATTTTCTTTGACCTTCCTCCTTTCCCACTATCATGTCTTTCCTGTCATTTAAATGACCCTTTGCTTTTTCCATGAATGTTCTTGCAGTGTCCTCCCACAGCTCACTAGTATTCAGTGTGGCAAATCACTTCTTGAGATGTCCTTGAAGTTCAGTACACTGAAGATCATATTTTGGCTCTTGTGGACTTGTTTTTATTTTCTTTAGCTTCAACTTGAACTTCCATAGGAGCAATTGAAGGCTTGTTCCATAGTCGACTCCTTTTCTGGTTTTAGCTTCTGCTACTGAGCTTCTTCATGGGCTCTTCCCACAGATGTAGTCAACTTGATGTCTATGTATGCCATCTAAAGATGTCACATATATAGACACCTTTTATGGTGTTTGTGGGAACAGGGTGCTGGCGATGAAGACCACGGTAACCTTTGCGACATTCTATCATGCCATTTCCAACATTGTTTTTATCATCAAGACCCTATTTTTCAACTATTGTTCCTTCCTCTTTGTTTCTCACATTTGTATTATATGTTATTGAATATACATATATTCAATATGTACGTTTTGTTCAAAGGTTACACAATACACAATATAATACACTTTGAATAATAGTTGTGTTGGGTAGATTTTCTTATATGCAGGTAGATAGTATCCTGTCGCAGATAGCACTGTTCTTCAAGATAGGTCTTGAAATGTCCATTTTGATGACGAATGCAATATAATTCCCCTTGAATCTGTCATTCTTGGCATAGGAAGTTATATGACTCCCTGATTTACAGTGGCCAATTCCAGTCCATTTCAGCTCAATATCTCCTAGGACATTAATTTTTATGCCATCCATCGACAACTTCTAACTTTCCTAGATTCATGCTTTGTAAATTCCAAATTCCACTTTTTAATTGGTGTTTGAAGATGATTCTTCTCATTTCGAGTCATGCCCCTTAAGTAAATGAAGGCCCTGTAGGCTTTACTCTCACAGGCTTTACTTCATCCATGTCACCATGTCAACTCTCCTCTGAGAAGGCAGCTTTCCTCGGCCATATCTGGAGTGCTCTCCACCTTAGGAGTTCGTGTTCTAGCACTGTCTCTGACAGTGTTCCACTGATATCCATAAGGTCTTCCGTGGCTAACTCTTCTAAAGTGAACATTCTACTCTTTTTTTGTAGTCTCTTGTAAATCTAGAAGCCATGATGACAACTTATTCAATTTAGGTGACCCTGCTGTTAGTTCATGTATGAGTGACATAGCTTCCAGAATCACGGCAACACACCAGCCATAACGGTACAACAAACTGACAGATAGGTGGTATATAGACCTAGAAGGAGGATATACTGGGAAATACTAGTTTTACATTTTGATATGTTTGCTTAATAATGGTTTCTATGATTTGTAGCAGTGTTCTCTGACTTACCATTATAAATGCCATGACAGATAAAGAAGCAGTCATTTTCTCCAGCAATGCTATAGACTGGGTAATCTGAAACGTTCTGCTGTAAGCCATCTATAAAAACTCAACAACGTATGGCAAAGATATTTTTAAAAAACAGCATCGAGCCCAGAAAAATGTTAGGGAACCCTCTTGAATCAAGCATATAGAGTTATGACTCACTGCCATTTGGTGGATGCTCACTCACAGTGACTCTGTAGGACAGGGTGGAACTGTCCCTGTGAGTTTGCAAGCCGGTGACTCTTGTATGCGAGTAGAAAGCCCTGTCTTTTTCCCTCAGAACAGCTGGTAGTTTCAGTGGTGACCTTGCTGTTAACAGCCCAAATGCAACCACTGTGCCACTAAGGCTCCTTGGTAACTATGAATCAAAACTCAATTAGATGCAGTTTTATCCTCCTTCCCCAAACCCACTGCCATTGGGTCAATTCCAATGCTTGGTGGTTCTAATAGGGTTTCTGAGGCTGTAAGGCTTGATGGGAACAAATAGTCTCATCTTTCTCTCTGGAGCAGCTGATGGAAGCAGTTGACTTGCCAACCTTGAAGTTAGCAGTCCCAACGCTTACCTGGCAGAGTCACCTGGGCAACCTTAGCCCCCTTAAGATGGCTGAAATAAAATAGACAACCACAAATGTTGATGAAGTACTGGAATAATTGGAAACCTCATCATGATGAGTGGAGTTATAAAATGGTGCAAGTACTTTGGTGGTTTCTCAAACTATTAAACATAGAATTGCCATATGAGCTACTCCTATGTATATATATCCAAAAGAATTGAAAACAAAGTCATACACAAACCTGTACATTAATGCTCCTAGCAACATAACTCATACTGTCTAACATGTAGATCCAGTTTAATGTATCACCTGAATGGTGAATGAATAGAATGTGATCTGTCTAAACTATGAAGTATTATGCAACAATTAAGAGGAATGCGGTACGATGCAGCAACATGTATAAAACTGAAAAACATCATGCTGAGTGACAGACATGGGATATAAAAGGCCCCATGTTGTGTGATTCCATTTGTCTGAAATGTTCAAAATAGGAAAATCCATAAGGACAGAAAGTATAGATTAATGGTGATTGTGACAGGATGGAGGAGGGAAGGAGGAATCACTGCCGTGGGCGTGGGAGTTTGGGATGATGACAGTGTTCTGGAATTACAGAGAGGTGATGGTTATTCAACTCTGTGAATATACTGAAACCACTGAATTTTACTCTTTAAAGGGTTTATAGTATGTAAATGATACCTTAATCATAATTATATGAGGGGATACCCCCCCAAAAAAAAAACTGGAAAAAAGCACTGCTGATGGAAGGGGGATAGTGCATTTGGATTTCGTTCCACCAGGTCAGACTGTTAATCAAGCTTGCTATTGAGAGGTTCCAAAAAGATTGCATAACAGTGTGCAACCAAAAAGGCCTGATTTGTGGCAGGCCAGGGACTGATTTTGCCACCATGACAATGCACCAGTTTTTGGCAAAATACAGCATGCCTCTTGCCTCGCCCACCTTACTCACCTGACCTCACTCTGTGTGACTTCTTTTTGTTTCTGTGAATGAAGAGGAACATGAAAGGCCAGCGATGTGATGATGTAGAAGAGGTGAAGGAAAAAACAAGGGAGGTGCTGTCAGCCATTCAAACAGATGAGTTTGAAACATGTTTTCAAGAATGGAATCACAGATTTGACAAATGTATGAAGTGTAATGGAGAGTATTTTTAAGGTGCTAAGGTTGTTATGTAAAAAAATTTAAAATATATAGCTTTGAAAAATATTCCATTTTGGGGGGTACCTCCTCATATATATGCATGGGTATGAACATGAGAGCTTTAGAACCCTTTAGTAGTCAATGGTGTAACAGGTGAAATGAGAGCTGCAGGGTCTTTTATGACTCTCTCAGAAGATACAGTGTATCTCTCTGAGACACTTGGTTGGCACAGTTATAAACCTGCCCAGATCCAAGAGGACAGAGACACAGATCCCACACCTTAATAGCAATTGTATCGATGAATTTGAGGCTGCTTTCCAAGTAGTGCTCATATACTCATATAAGAGAGCAAGAAAATGAAAATTTATGAGATAAGCTTCCAATGCCAGGAGTTAGAGCCATCTCATAAACCCAGAGAAAGTGAAAAAAAGGAAGAAGGAGAGTGAAAAATTAATGAAATTGAAAGCATTAACAATCAACGGAGCTAAAATGGTGTTACTTTGAATAGATTAATGAAATGTAGAAATGTTTAGCATGACTAATGAAGACCAGAGACAGAGCCATAACAAAAATATTAGATGTGCAAAAAGAAGTGTAGTTACAGTTACAAGTAAGATTTAAAACATTTTAAGAATTTCAATGATTTTTTTATGATAAATTTGAAATGGTAGATGAAATGGAAAACTTTTGGGAAAAAATTAAACTAAAAGAAAACCTAAATTACATTTGATGATTTGGGGAGGGGGGATAACTGCTGTTCTGTAAAGAATAAAAGACCCAGGCACACAAAATGGGTCCATAAGCTAATGTGGTAAAGAAAGTAGATGGTGCCCAGCCATTAGAAGATATAGCGTCTTGGGTCTTAAAGGCTTGGAGACAAACAAGCGACCATCTAGCATGGAAGCAACAAAGCCCACATAGAAAAAGCACATCAACCCGTGTGATCACGAGGTGTTAATGGGATCAGGTATCAGGCGTCAGAGGGCCCAAACCAGCAACCATTTTGATGAGAACGAGGGGATTCTAAGTGGAAACCCAAGGTCCATCTGTCGGCATTTGGACATCCCTGCACAGACGGGTCACAAGAAAGGGACAAACCAGTCAGGGTGCAGTAAAGCACCAATGAAACACGCAACATTCCTCTAGTTCTTTAATGCTTCCTCCCCCCACTATTATGACCCCAGCTCTATCTTACAAATCTGGCTAGACTACAGCATGTACACTGGTACAGATAAGAGCTTGTGACACACAGAACCCACAACAGATAAACCCCTCAGGACCAATAATGACAGTAGCAATGCCATGAGGGTAGCGGGAAGTGGGGGAAAAAGGTGGTACCAATCGCAGTGATTGATGTACACCCTCCTCCCAGGGCAGGGGGGCTCAAACAACAGAAACGTGAGTGAAGGGAGACAGCAGACAGTGTAAAATATGAAAATAAATATAATTAATTATCAAGGGTTCACAAGGGTGTGAGAGTGGGGGAGGGAAGAGGGAAAAGAGGAGCTGATACCAAGGGCTCAATTAGAAAGAAAGCATTTTGAAAATGATGATGGCAACATATGTACAAATGTGCTCGATCCAATTGATGTATGGATTGTTATAAGAGCTGTAGGAGCCCCCAGTACAACGATTTATGAAAATAAATTTTTAAAAAACCCAGTCGTGTAAACACTGTTCCAGCTAAGAGAAAGGAACATTATCCAAAATTATTTCAGGAGGCCTCTGTACACACTTCATATGAAACCAGGCTAGTGGATTACAAAGGAGGGAGGTACTTGCACACTGCGTTAGTCCTGGGAAACTAAACAAATTCACAGACACTCGGAAGTGTATAAGAAAGAGCTTTCTATACTAGAGCAGGTGATGATTGAGAAAACATTCCAGCCCAGTCCGGATCAGGTCCATAAGCCCAATATTAGCCCATATGTCTGATTCCAATATATAAAGTCCTCTCCGGACTCATGAAACACATGCAATGATACCGAATGAAGAAAGATCACAGATCAGTGGGTGCAAAGTCCTGTGGATCCACAAGAAAGTCTTGGGGCGGTAGCAGTGTCTGAGCATTGGCAGGGGTCTTCATGTGGCTCCTCCAGTTCCCAGGGCATGGGGTCTATCAGCGTAGTGCCATGTGTCTTGTCAGCAAATCATCTCTCAAGGAGTGAGCAGAGAGAGAGTGTGTCTCCTGCCTCCAAGAAGGAAAAGCAGGAGCTCCCAGAATTCTCAGGAGAAGGTCATACCCACACAGAGGCCTCATTGGCTATGACCCGATTGAGAGACTAGACTCCACCCCTTCACTCTTAATCCTCTCAGGTCACAAATTGACACCAGATTATGTAACACTCATCTTACTTAAAAGAGAAATGTAAGAATTAGCAAACCAAATATTTTAAGTAAAAAACATGACAAGCATGTTCACAAGTTAGCTGGTCCCATGAATCTTGTATAGTAAGCTGTTCATTTAATTTATTCTGTGAACCATATGATCAACTCAAGAAAAGCAGAAAAAGTACTTGATAATATTTATTATTTATTATAAGAGTAAGCAAACTAAGAAGGGACCATCTTTTATTTAATAAAGGGCATTAAAAATTATAGTTGGCACAGTAAGTTATTTAGCACACTCAAGCACAAAAGTTTATGGTTTGAAAGTCAGGGATAAATCTAAATATTCATAGCTGATATTATCTACATAAAAGATTCAGGAGACTATGCACAAACTCAAGGATAAGAACTTAGTAAATATGAAAGCAAGGTCAATATGAAAATTACCATAACTGCATTTTATACAGTGGACAAGAAACAATTAGAAAATACAATTAAAGAAACGATCCTTTAGAGTAGTGACAAATCTGCAGTCTATCCAGGAATAAGCTAAATAAATTTAAGATGTATACTTAACTTTTCTTTCTTTTTAATATATTTTTCATAGTGACTAAAATATAAACAAAAATCTTTTATTGACAAAAATTTTAATTGACAAAAATCTTTGTGAATACAATAGCTTCCATATTCACAATTCAAGGGACATTCTTTCAATTTGTAAATGTTGTAGATGCATTTTTTATTTTAGGCCTTTATTTGATATTTGATTTCAGAAAATTTTCTTTGCAACTGTAGATTGTCTTTTCACTTTGTTAGTAAAACCCTTTTATGCACCAAAGTATTTAATTTTTAAGTCCCATGTTCGTTCTTGATGGTCCCAGGATTTTCTCTGTTTCAACTTCTCAGACCTCTCTCTTATACTCAGGGGAATGCAAAATTGAACAGTCCCCGAGTTAGAATGCTCTACAACATAGTTGTATGGTTCTACCCAATTATTGGTGGGAATTATAGGGAAATAGTTAGAAGATCTATTGTAAGAAATTTTACTTTACCACACCTTTTTATTTTAATACAAAGTGGCATATCTATCACCCATCCATCGATCTCTCTTTCTGCCTATCTATTTATCACCTAGTTTTATATCTTACTATTTTCTGAATGAAACAAAATATTCTGGAATTAAATTCAATTTAGTATATAGAGATCTTTATTATTCTTTTTTCAGGTTGCATTATATTATGTGAATATTCCATGATGTTTTGAACACATTTCTTAACATTGGAAATTGCTTTGTTCCCAGTTTTTTCTATTAAAGATAATGCTACTGGAACACCTGTAGGAGGTTAAATCGGCTGAAAGCTGTAGGACAGATATATGTGCAACAACAGCAACAACAGAAAGGAAAGAGTAGCTGCTGAGGCTGCTGATGTATTTATTATCCCCCATGGGATTTGGTTCCTTGGTTTCAAGGTTTAGGCTTATGGTTTCATGGGACATATGAGTTAATTGGTCTAATAACAAGTTTAGTACTTCTCTTTTACTTCCTAATACATTGCATAATGCCTGGGGTCTTAAAAAGTTGCCAATGACCATTCAAGGCACAGCAATTGGTCTCTATATTCCTGGATCAATAGAGTGAGAAGGTGAGTCAGGAAGAGGAGGATATGGTGTATGTAACTGTGCATCATGGACAACTGCCTCCCTTGCTGTGAGAACAGAACTGGACGGTGCCTATTTTTATCAACATGTCTAGAAGAATTTTTATCAAATAGGGTACTATGCTGGATAGAATTTCATGGAGTCTTGGACTGCAAACATCCTGGAGCCATGAAGACCCCCAGAAACTATTGCTTTGAGGTAATCTTTCAACCTTGAAAAAAACTATTCCCCGAAGGCCTCTTAAAGCCCAATGGTAGTTTAGCTTACCTGGTGAAAATAGGTGCTGGGAGCATTAAGAGCCATCTAGATGGGATCACATTGACAACGGCAACTCAGAAGATTAGATACAAACCTTCGGAGGCAGTGAATGTGTGCTAATGAAACAGGAAAAACTCAGAAGTGGAGGATATTGCAGTTATCTGGTGCTGTTAGAACAGGCACTACAAGTAGGTGGTTTTAATAAATGTGTATTTTCTCAGGTTTTAGGAGACTGCTGTTATGTCCGTCCAGTCAGTTTTGACTCAGAGAATGAAACACTGCCCAGTCCTGTGCTGCCCTCACAGTGGTGGTCGTGTTGGAGCTATTGTTGCAGCCACTGTATGTGTTAGGTTGGGTTCTCTCAAGAAACAAAACTAGTGATGCTTGTGTGTGTGTGTGTGTGTGTGTGTGTGTGTAGAAATTTATGTCAAGAAATGGTTTACATAGTGTAGAAGTAGGGAAGTACACTCCAGTTCAAGTCTTCAGGTCAGATGGAAACTGAAAACTTACTTCCTTGACTCGTGGAGCTCACTAAGAGGAAACAGAATGGAGACCCAACAGGCTGGTGGATGCAGAGGTAAATGAATCCACAGTTGACTGAATAAGTCCAGGTGGGCAGTCTGCTGATGGCTCCTGGGATCGGCAGGTGACAGAACAGGTGATTCATGAGCCAGATGTAGGATCCAGATCCAGCAGAAGGCAAAGGGACAAAGAGACTGGGCTCTTCTCAGGGTCTCTCTGTTATAATGCTAAAGGAGATGTCCACTGTACCTTCCCCCGAGTATGTCTAGCTGACATAAGCTCTAACCAGCACACCGTGTAAGTCCATCTGCATGATGGGCTTCCTCTTTTTCACATGATGTCTTTTTTCCAGGGGTTGGTCTCCTAAGACAACATGTCCAGAGTAGGCTAGAAAAGTGAATTCAGCTCATTGGCTATAGAGGAAGGCTTTTCTTTAAGTTCTGGAGAAAGGTCCTCGTCTCTTTGAGCTTCTTGGAGATGTTCCTGTGACTTGGCATCTCTCTTCACCCATCTCTGCCTGCTCCCTTCTTTAATCTCTTACATATCTCAAAATCAGTATACACCCTTGACTAATCCTGCTTGATAACGTAACAAAAGACAGTGCTTTCACAAAGGAGACTATAACCACAGGCACAGAGGTTAGGATTTACACTGTTTTTTGGGGAGGACAGTTCAACCCATAACGTTCTACATTATGACCTCTGGGTCTTTGCCACATGCAAAACACATTGATCTGATCTCATCTTTAATCAACCGAAAGTCTTTAATCAACTCCCAAGTCAAAATTTCATCTACTGAAACATCTAAATTAAATATGAGTGAGACTTTAGGTCTACTTCATCCTAGAGCAAAAATCCTTACATCTGTGAGCCTGTACTGTGGACATTTTGTCAGGACAGACCAGTCCCCGATGAAGGACATTATGTTTGGTAAAGTGGAGGGGTGGTGAAAAAGCGGACAGCCCTTAACAAGATGGATGGAACAGAGGCTACATCAGTGGGCGCAGGCATTGTGACAGTTACGAGGATGGCACAGGACTGTGCAGTGTTTTGTTCTGTTGGGCATCGGGTCACTATGGGTCAGCGCCAACTCGATGGCACTTACCAACAAGGTAATTCAAGAGCTTTTGTTCTTTTGGGGTCTTTTCTTATTCATTGTACAGCTTGCACTTGTGTGTGTGTGTGAGGTGATGGAAAATGCCATGGCACGGACCAGGTGTACCTTAGTCCTCGGAATGATCTCTTGTTTTTCTGTTCAATATGTAGAGAGATTTTGTGCAGCAGATCTGCCCATTGCAACATGATGTCTGGTTTCTACCCTGTTGCTTCCATGAACGTTGACTGTGGCCCCAACCAAAATGAAATTCTTTACAACTCCCGTCTTTTCTGCATCTATCATGATTTTATCTCTTGGTCTGGCTGAGGATTTTGGTTTTCTTCAAATTAAGTTGCAAATCATACTGAAGCCTCTAGTTTGATCTTCATTAGCAAATATATCAAGTCCATCTTGCAAGCAAGGTGTGTCATCTGCATATTCAGTTTGCTAAGGAGCCTTCCCTTAATCCTGACACTGCCTTCTTCATAGAGTCTAGCATCTTGAGTTAGTTGCTCAGCATAAAGATCGATCAAGTGTGGTGAGAGGAGGCAACCCTGAGACCAACCTTTCCCGATTTTAAACCATCAGCGCCCCTTTGTTCTCTTTAAACAACTACCTCTTGGTCCCTGTACAGATAGGTTCTGCATGAGCACAATGGAGTCTTCTGAAATTCCCATCCTTCTTAGTGTTATATACAATTTTACTACAATCCAATGAATCCCATACCTTATAATAGTCTTCCTAAGAGTCTCAGCTTTCAGCCAAGATCAGTCTGAAGTCAGCAATAGTACCTCTGGTTCCACGTCTACTTTTGTATCTCGTTTGAACATCCAGCAGTTCCCTCTCTATACTGCTGCAACTCGTTTTGAATTATCTTGAGCAGAATTTTGCTTTCATGTGATATTGATGGTATTGTTTGATAATCTCTGCATTCCATTGACTCACCGTTATTTGAGAATGGGCACAAATATATATCTCTGCCAGTCCACTGGCCAGACAGCTGGCTGGAGAACAGAAATATTTGAGCAATATCATTTATATCACATATAAGTTAGATTTCACAGAAGATAATTCAACAACAGTTTCAATAGTATGTCCACAGGGAGCTGTTAGAAATTCATTCCTGACTCAGAAGAGGGCATGCTTTGAAGGGTATCATTACTGATGCAAGATGGATCTTGAATGAAAGCACAGATAACCAGAACAGTGTTTACTTGTGTTTTATTAACTATGCAATGGCAAAGGATTGCATGGATCATAACAAACTATGGATATCATTGAGGGGGATGGGAATTCTAGAACAGTTCATTGTGCGCATGGGAAGCTGTACACAAATCAGGAGGCAGTCATTACAAAAGAACAAAAGCATGATTCATGGTTTCCTATCGGGAAAGGTGTGTATCAGTATTGTATCCTTTCACCACGTTTATTCAATCTCTGGGCTGAGCACATGTGTTAGTCTGGGTACTTTAGAGAAACCAATCCACAGAAACCCACATATAAGAGAGAGTCTTATATAAAGGGTAAGTGCACATCAAGAAAACATTCCAACCCAGTGCTGCCCAAGCCCATAAGTCCAACATTAACCCCTATGCCAGGCACCAACCCACAAAGTCCTCCTCCATCTCACAAAACACACGCAATGATGCCAACTGCAGGAGGAAAGCCGAGTCAGTGACTGTGTAAGCATCTCAGCGCTGGCAGGGATGATAAACCAACAGTAACATTTTTTAAAATGACAAACAAAAGGCATACAGATAGATGTTGAAGTAAGAAACTTCTTCCATTGCTGGTAGGATTGTAAAATGGTGAAGCCAATGTGCGAAACAATTTGGCAGTTCCTAAAACAGTTCAACACAGATTTACCATCTAACCTAGCAATTTCATTCCTACCTCTATTCCCCCAAATTAAAAGCAAGAACACATATACACGTTTAGCAATGCTCATTGCAGTACTATTCATAATAACGAACAGATGGGGAGCAAACTTAGTTTCTGTCAACAAATGAGTGGCTAAACAATACATACGTACACTGGAGTATTCTGCCATTCAGAGAACTGGAATTGTGATATGTTTACGACAGGGTTGGACCTTAAAACATCATGCTGAGTAAAGTAAGTCAGGCACAAAAGGACAAACATTGTACAACCACATTGACATGCAATGTTAGGATAGATGATAGATGGGTGCGTAGGTCACGGTAGATGAGGGAGTACCTGGGACTGCTGGGAGGGGTCAGTGGGTGAAATCCTGCTGCAGGGGTACTGTGTTTTTTCCTGGGGTAATGAAACATTCTGGAGCTAGATAGTGGTGATGGTTGTACAATGTGTGAATGTAATTTATGTCACTGAATTGAACGCTAAAAAATAGTTGAAATGCATGTTTTTGTTATATATTTCACCACAATAAATAAAATTCCAAAGAATGAGCATATGGTACTTTTCCTTTCTCCTCTCCTGGCTAGCATTTTGTAGAAAGAGCACAAGATTTGGAATCAGGAATAGTTCCAGCTTGTTTTCCCCATGCTTAGAAAATGAATTGATTCACAATTCTCTTTTGTGTAAAATGGTGATAACATTTAATGATATCTATACTAATCTAACAAGAATCTTATGAGGACCAAAGAAAATAAAATACATGAAACCATTAAAGTGATAGGTGCACAGCATGATTTGAAGCAGGTACGGACAGCCACAGGACTTGTCGACTCTTCCTGATGGGCGAGATGCATATATATATATATATATATATATATATATATATATATATATATATATATATATATATATATGAATTCTGAAAGGTGTGTGCTTCTTATTTCACTTACTCATTTCTTCAGTGCTTTGACATTTAAGATTTTAATGTGTGCAGACTACAAATCAGTTGCTAATATGTCTTCCAAAATGTGTCAATAATTCACTTAAGTAATTGAGTATATATATATTTGAAGTACTTTGTTGATCTTAAAACAAGGAGGTGACTCCTACTATAAACATTTTAAGCACGAATTGTTAATGTTGACATGTAAGCAGACTTCCAAGTTCAGTTTCAATGCAATTCCAGTAAAATCTTTCTTCTGTTGTTATAGCAACACCGATATGTGAGATATTGAAAATGTTGTAAAACTAATCTGTTCTTTTTCTGTTTTTTAAAAAAATACTTTTGTGTGATGAAACACTAACAGATACCTTTCTGAACATATAGCTGAGTTTTTTTTTATCATTTTATTGGGGCTCATACAACTCTTATCACATTCCATACATACATCAGTTGTGTAAAGCACACTTATACATTCGTTGCCCTCATTTTCAAAATTCGCTTTCCGCTTGGGTTCCTGGAATCAGCTCCTCATTTTCCGTTTTTTCCCCTCCCCCTCCATCTCCGCTCCCCCCTCCCTCACGAACCCTTAATAACTTATAAATTATTATTTTATCTTATACTGCCTGGCGTCTCCCTTCACCCACCTTTCTGTTGCCCATCCCCCAGAGAAGACGTTATATGTAGATCCTTGTGATCGGTTCCCCCATTCCAACCCCCTTCCCTCCCGGTATCGCCACTCTCACATTTGGTCCTGAGGGGCTCATCTGTCCTAGATTCCCTGTGTTTCCAGTTCCAATCTGTACCACTGTGCATCCTCTGGTCTAACCAGGTTTGCAGGGTAGAATTGGGATCATGATAGTTGGGAGAGGAAACATTTAAGAACTAGAGGAAGGTTGTAGAGTTTTTCTTATTGCTACCCTGCACCCTGATTGACTCATCTCCTTCCCACTACCCCTTTGCAAGGGATGTCCAGTTGTCTACAGATGGGCATTGGGTCCCCATCCTGCACTCCCCTCATTCGTGATGATATGATTTTTTTTACACCTACCTTTGATGCTTGAAACCTGGTCCACTTGTCCCTTCATGATCACATATGTTGGTGTGCTGCTTCCATGTGGGCTTTGTTGCTTCTGGGCTAGATGGCCACTTGTTTACTTTCAATCCTTTAAGACCCCGGACACTATATCTCTCGATAGCCGGGCACCATCAGCCTTCTTCACCACACTTACTTATGCACACATTCGTCTTCAGTGTTTATATGGGGAAGGTGATCACACAATGATGGATTTTGCCCTTTGGTGTCTGCTACCTGATCCCTTTCAACACCTCGTGTTCACACAGGCTTGTGTGCTTCTTCTCTGTGGGCTTTGTTGCTTCCGAGCTAGATGGCCGCTTGTTTGCCTTCAAGCCTTTAAGACCCCAGATGCTATATCTTTTGATAGCCGGGCACCATCAGCTTTCTTCATCATGTTTGCTTAGGCACACATCTGTCTTCAGTGATTATGCTGGGAAGATCGGTTTCCTGAAATGACCATTTAGCTGAGCAAGGTGCTCTTGTATTGAGGGAACGCGTGTGAGGAGGCCCAATGTCCACCTGCTACCCTACTACTAAACCTATAAATATATGCGCATAGGTCTATTTCTCCCATAATCAAAAATATATTTACACATGTACATGTCTGTATTTAGGCTTCTATGTATATGCCCTTTGCCTCCTACTCCTTCCCTCTATTTCCTTACGCTTTCCTCCTGTCCCACTACCATGTTCAGCCTTCATTCTGGTTTCAATAATTCCTCTCAGTTACCTTGCCCTTGGTCACTCCCTACCAGTCCTCCCATCCCCTCCCTCCACTGGTTTTGAACCACTTGTTCCCTTGTCTCTGGGTTGGCCAACACCTTCTTCCTTCCCCTACTTCCCACACTCTCATGTCCCTCTGGGACTGTTGGTCCTGTTATTTTCTTCTCACATTGTTTGTCCAGCCTATCTCATCTAGGTGGACCAGCAGATATATTAGTATGTGCATAAAATTAGGGATGGCTTTGACAGCACCAAAGTGGCACATAAGAACATGGCGACGACAATTATATTGTGAATGAGGGGAACGCGTGATGGGGACCCAATGCCCATCTGTAGACAACTGGACATCCTTTGCAGAGGGGTAGTGGGAAGGAGATGAGTCACTCAGGGTTCACTATAGCAATAAGGAAACTCGCAACCTTCCTCTAGTTCTTAAATGCTTCCTCCCCCCCAACTATCATGATCCCAATTCTACCTTGCAAACCTGGTTAGACCAGAGGATGCACAGCGGTACAGATAGGAACTGGAAACACGGAATCTAGGACAGATGAATCCCTCAGGACCAAATGTGAGAGTGGCGATACCGGGAGGGAAGGGGGATGGAATGGGGGAACCGATCACAAGGATCTACATATAACGTCCTCTCTGGGGGATGGGCAACAGAAAGGTGGGTGAAGGAAGACGCCGGGCAGTGTAAGATAAGATAAAATAATAATTTATAAATTATTAAGGGTTCATGAGGGATGGGGGATGGAGGGGGATGGGAAAAAAGGAAAATTAGGAGCTGATTCCAGGAACTCAAGTGAAGGCGAATTTTGAGAATGATGAGGGCAACGAGTGTATAAATGTGCTTTACACAATTGATGTATATATGGATTGTGATAAGAGTTGTATGAACCCCAATAAAATGATTTTTTAAAGACAGGATATATCAGATCAAGCCGCTTCCCTGGAATGTACATGTAAGCTTGCCCTGGATGCACTCTAAGAGGATCAAAAGAACAATCCACATCTGGAATTATGAATTCACATTTGTTTTGAATAAACTCAGTTGCATTGCCTTCACAAACAATGAAACAAAAAGGAACATGGGGACGACAGCAGCAACACTGACAAGCTAACAAACAAAAAAGCTAATAACATACAAAATTTAAAAGAAGAGTAAAAAAAGAAAAAAAAACCAAACGACAGGAAAAAAAGCCTATTAGTAGTTCGAGGTCTGTTTGTTGCCCTTAGGAGTGATTTCTGACAAGTCTGATGGGGTGTCACGTCCTGGCCCCAAAGTCCATCCTTTATGCTCCCTCGGGACCTCCTTGCTCTGCTTCCCCCGCTGCTCCATTGCACGCTTGCAGTGTTTTGCCGCTGAGTTTATAAATTAGATTGAATTTACTTAAAAACATACCTAAAATCCTCTTTGTTTATACAGTCTTAAGTTTCTCTTGTTGTTAGGGCAGGTTTCTTTTATTTTGGTAAAGGTGAGTGATGTTTAGTCAGTGCTAATAAGGGATGATCTTAAATGGAGGGGGCTGACGTTTCCCAGCATAGTAAGCATGAATTACTGCTGCTTGATTGGAGTACATTTTAAGCCTCTTTTTAAGATTCCTTTTCTGGCTCTAGAATTTTTAATTAGGTTGTAAATTTATAGAACCCCAATGCTAGCAAAGAGTAGAGCTTTTGCTGCTATAATTAAGATGACACTTTCATTTACAATTTAATAGAAGGTGGATATCATGGCGCTATCTTTTCTCTCTCTCTCTTTTTGTGTGAGGCATTCTTAGCTTGCTGGAGCTTGTTAATGAGAGGTTTCTGTGTATCCGGAGTGGAAAAAGCCTTCCCCATTGACTCATGCCTGTTGTTTTCAGTCTTATCTTCCGAATTGAAGCGGTGTAACTTAATATCATTATCAATGGGTAAAGCAGGCCCTTCGCTTTGGAGTTGGGGAGGTTCATGAGAGAAGGGAAATGAATATGTTAGGAACAGTCACAGGAGTGCGAGAATCTGAATAACCATGAGAGAGAGAGAGAGAGAGAGAGAGAGAGAGAGAGAGAGAGAGAGAGAGAGAGAGAGAGAGAGAGATGGTAAAAATCCGAGAACCAATCCTACGCCTCTTCCCTAGTCCTGCCTTTCTCTGAGATGTTGCTCTCTGCATGTGGCATTTTCTCTCATCTCTTTCCTCTTTTTCTGAAGCCCGTGCTGACATGTTGGAATGTAAAACAATTGTAACTAAAGAGTTTTGCAAAATGACGCCTGGAGGCCGACATTTAGATATCTAAAGGCTATTTTCACTTTTCCTAACCCATCCGCATGGTTCAACCAAGTTATGTACTATTTAACATGTGGTATTGAAAGAGGAAAGAAACTCTACAGAGGTACGGCTAAGCAAAAGGTCACAGTACATAGGTGTAATGGAGTAGTATTCAGTCAGGAAGAGTATCGGAATATGCTACCATAGAGATGAACCGGGAAAACATGGTGCTGAGTAGAGTAAAGATGGCTGAGGACAAGAACAGTGTGCAAGCCCACTTCCATGGACTGTTGGGAGAGGAGACTGCATTCAGCCCTTCATGTAGGTCAGTCATTACCGGGGCTGCTGGGGGAAGCTTGAGCGGGGACTTGCTGTTGAGTTTGTTCTTGAGGTGCTGAGAAACGCTGGGAGCGAAAGCCTGGTGATGGTTGCACATTATGTGAATGTAATTAACGTCACTGAATTGAGCACCTCATTAAGATGACAGTGTTTTTGCTATGCACTATCTATATTTTTATCACAATCAATTAAAAAAAGTCCATCCATAAACCACTTTGGTAAATGACATTTTTTCAGCAAAGTCAGTAAACAGCTGAACATAAGTAGTGTTTTCCTAGTCCTCTGCTGGGGTCTTGTAAGAGCCGCCACATGGTTTCCCACCGCAACCTCCCCATTTCACATTCCCAGCAACCACGTGGGAGCTTCCGGTTACTGCACATTCTGGCCCATACTTGTTGTTTTCCACTTGTTCAAACCATAGCTGTTTCAGTAGGGGTAACATGGAATCTGAATATGAGTTTGATTTGAAATTTCCCAAGAACAACTGGCACTGAGTGTCCTTCATTGTGCTTGTTAGCTAATTTTATGATTTCGTTGGAGAGTTGTCTATTAATAATTCATAATGTAATTATATTTTTGTTGTTGTTAATGTGTAGGAATTCTTTGTATATTCTGGATAGTAACCCCCCAAATGTGATTTGCATACATTTTCCTCTGTGGGGTATCGGTTAACTTGGCACTTTGTATGTAGAGCTCATGATGCACAAATGCTTTTATTCTGAGGAGGTCCCATTTATCTAGTTTTTCCTTTGATACTCCTGCTTTTGGTGTCGTACCTAACATCATATTGCCAAAAACAAGACCCTAAAACTTCACCCCTTTGGGTTTCTTCCAAAGGCTTTTATAGTTTCTATATTTTGGTTGTTGACCCTACTACGTGCACTTTTGTCTGTGGGGCGATACGTAAGCCCATCCTCATCCGTTTGTGCGAGAAGATGCCGTTTTCCAGGCACCCTGTGGAACAGACCCTTAATTCCCCGCTTCGTGGACCTGGCACTCTCGACATGGAAGTAGCTGTCTCTGGTCTATGTATCTGTCTTCACACCAGTACTTTATAACACACCTTAGGGTGTGTACTTCACACCAGTACTTTATAACACACTTTTGGGCTTTTTAAAAATTAAATTATTTTATTGGGGGCTTGTACAACTCTGATCACAATCCACACATACACCCATTGTGTCAAGCACTTTTGTATAATTGTTTCCCTTATCATTCTCAAAATATTTGCTTTCTACTTAAGCTCCTGGCATCAGCTCCTCGTTTTCCCCTCCTTCCCCGCTCCTCCCTTCCCCATCCCCCATGAACCCTTGATAATTTATAAATGATTACTTTGTTCTGGGGGACAGGGAAGAGAGGGAAGTGGGGAAAAGGAAGTGGGTGTTAACAAACCCAGAGACAAGGAAACAACAAGTGATCCAAAATCAGTGGCAAGGAGGGTGTAGGAGATCTGGCAGGGCTGGCTCAAGGACAGTGTAACCGAGAGGAATTCCTAAAACCCAAATGAAGGCTGAAAATCATAGTGGGACCAGAGGAAAGTACAAAGAAATAGAGGAAGGAACTAGGAGGCAAAGGGCATTTATAGAGATCTACATACAGATAAATATATATATTTATATACAATGAAGGGGAAAATAGATCTATGTACATATATTTATAGGTTTAGTATTAAGGAAACAGATGGACAATGGGCCCCTACTCAAGTACTCCCTCAACACAAGAACACTTTGTTCTAACAATTTGGCGGTCTGAGATGCTCACCTTCCTGATATGATCGCTGAAGACAACGGGTGAACAAGCAAATGTGTTGAAGAACGTTGATGGTGCCTGGCTATCAAAAGATATAGTGTCTGTGGTCTTAAAGGCCTGAAGATAAACAAGCGGCCATCTAGCTCAGAAACAAAAAAACCCACATGGAAGAAACACACCATCTTGTCCCAACATGATGGCTAAAGACAAAGCGGGGGCACTTTTGGATTTTTAAACTGTAGTAAGTATCTCACTGTCATCTAGTCCATGCCCAGTCAGAGTAGAACTGTCCTTGTGGGTTTATGAGACTGGAAGTCTTTCCAGGTGTAGAAAACCCCATCTTTATCCCTTGGAGCAGCTGGTGGTTTTGAGCTGCTTAACTTGTGGTTAGCAGCCCAATGTGTAATCACTATGCTACCTGGGCTCTTGTAGTAAGTGTAGATGTAACAGAACATTTGCCATTTCAACCTGTTTTTACATATATAATTGAGGGACATTAATTATGCTCATCATCTTGTTCCAGCTATTTTTCCATTACTCTTAACAGAAGGTTGGGAGAAAGATGGGGCTCCCTGCTCTAATTAAGCTTTAGTCTCAGAAACTGGAAGAAGCAATTCTGCTCTGGCCTACAGAGTTGCTATGAGTCAGAATTGATTTAATGGCAGCTGGTTTGGTTTTGGGCTTTGATTAACAGAACTTCAGTTCACCCTAAGCAGTAACTCCCTTTCTTTCTCTTTCCTACACTCAATCGCTGCTAGTAGACTTTTATTTCCATATATCTCTACCTAACTGCCATTGACTGGATTCCAACTCATCCTGTTTTTGGCTTCTGTCAAGTCAATCCCCACTCATATGAGCCCTGTGCACAACAGAACGCTATCCTGCTGAGTCCTGAACCATCCTCAAAATAGTTGTTATGTGTGAGCCTATTTTATAGCCACCATGTCAATTTATCTCATTGGAGTCTTCCTTTTTTTAACTGACCCTCAACTTTAGCAAGCATGATGCCCTTTTCCAGGGACTGAAGCATGTCCAAAGTACATGAACCAATAAACTTTGACCCGTACCTTACATCATATATGAAATCAACTCAAAATGAAACAAGGCCTGAAACCAGAAAATTCTGGGAAGAAAACAGAGCAATAAATCTCATGTATCTGTCTTATCTGCTGCTGTTCCCACATCTTAAGAGTTCATTGCTAAATGCTACATTCTGGAGCAGTATCCCTATATTTTCTTCATGTGGGCGGTAATATATATATATATATATATTTGTCCCTCCACTATTTTCTAATAGTGAAAATAGTGTCCAATCCCTATTTAGTATATATAGTACCATCACTGTTCCTAATGAAGTCTGTTCTTCATTGAATGGAACCAAATTCAGATTTTATTAATTCTGTTGATTTTCTTGTCTTTTGCATTTATCCCCCACTTGTCTGTCAGTTTGACACTCTGTGGCGGCTCATGTGTTGCTACGATGGCGGAAGCTGTGTCACCTGTATTTAAATACCTACAGAGTCACCCAAAGTGAACAGGTTTCAATAGAGCTTATAGACTAAGAATAGAAGGAACTGGCTGCCCACCTTGGAAGAATTAGCCCCTAAAAACCTTATGTTCAGCATGGGAACATAGTCAGACACTGGAAACAGAGTGTGTTAGTCCGGGTTGACTAGGGAAACAAATCCAGAGACACACACATGTATGTAAGAAAGAGCTTTATATCAAAGAGCAATTGTATATTGAGAAAACATTCCAGCCCAGTCCATATCAAATACATATGTCTGATTTTAGCCCATCTTTCCAACGCTAGTCCATAAATTCCTTTTTAGACTCATGCAACCCATACAATCATGCCGAATGCAAGAAGAACACAGGCAGGTGAGTGGAAAGTGTTGTGGATCCAGTAGCACTGGAAGTATCTCAGCTCTGGCATGGGTCTCCCCATGGTTCCTGCTGTTCCAGGGCTCTGGCTCGATCAGCATAGTTCCATGTGGCTTGTCAACAGGAATATAGGGAGGAAGACAGGAATTCCTAGAATCCTCAGGAGATTGGATATGACCTAGTTGACAGGCTAGACTCCACCCCTTCTCTCAAGTTGACAAGAGATTATATAATTGCCACACGGAGCATTCATTGTCAGAGGTAGTGCCAAAGGATGGGCCCTTTAGGTTGGAAGGCCTCCAAAATGTGACTGAGGAAGAGCTGCTGTCTCTGACCATAATCGACCAAGGCGATGTAAACAGAGTAAAGCCTGTGGGAGTAGCAGCTTTGGGATCGTCATTTGCTGCTGGGGTGCAACTCAAAATGAGAAAAACACCTGCAGATAAATGACAATTAGGACTGGGAATTTACAAAGTATGACTCTAGAACAGGGTTCTCAACCTGTGGGTCTCCACCCCCTGGGGGCCAAACAACCCTTTCACGGGTCGCCCAATTCATAACAGTAGCAAAATTATAGTTATGAAGTAGCAACAAAAATAATTTTATGGTTGGGGGTCACCACAATATGAGGAACTGTATTAAAGGGTCACGGCATGAGGAAGGTTGAGAACCACTGCTCTAGGAGAATTGTAAGTTATCCAAAATGAAATGGAACTCAGAAAGATAGTTATTCTAGGCATTGGGGAACTGAAATGAACTGGTAATGGCCATTTTGAATCAGGAAATCTCCTGGTTTCCTATGCTGGGAATGACAATCGAGAGAAATGGCATCACATTAATGGTCTAAAAGAACATTTCAAGGTATATCTTGAACTACAGTGATAAGATTATATTTATCCTCCTTCAAGGAAATCTAATCAATAAAACTTACTCAAATGTATACAGCACCTATTGATGTAGAAATCAAAGAATTTTACCAACGTCCACAGTCAGAAATTGATCAAACATTCAATTAAGATGCATTGCTAATTATTGGCGATTAGAATGTAAAAATTGGAAACCCAGAGGAAGGAACAGTAATCGGAAAATATGGCCTTGATGATAGAAACAAAGCTGGAGATTGCATGATACAATTTTGCAAGATCAGTGTGTTAGATAGGATTCTCTGGAGAGACAAAACCAGATTTCTAATAATTATATATATATATATTTATACAGATTGATAAATATATAACACAAGAAATGAACAGTTAAATTATAAGGCAGCACAAACGGCTCAGTGCAACTCACTCCCGTGAGAGAGTTGTGAGACACTGGCAGTCCTTCAAGTCTTGAGGGCTGCCAGGTCTGTAGAGAGATTCAGGCTATCCTGGCACAGGCAGCAAACAGCAAGGCAGGTCACCAACAGTCAGCCAGGTCTCCAACAGTTAGGTCACCAACATTCAGTCCCCATCCCAAGAGATGTAAATTCCAATTGTGTGGTGAAGCATGTCTTGAAGAAACCTCGAATTACAGTGACACATCCATGGGTTAGGTGTCCCATAGGTAGTGTAGCTTGCAAATTGAGGCACAAAACAAGCAAGGCAGCCACACACTTTTCCGATGATCAAAGAGCGAGAGACAAGAAAGGCAAGACTCGCCGAGCCATTTATCTCTCCACCCTTCAATTAATCCCACATGTGCTTATTGGCCAGGCTGGCACAATAAACTAACTACCTCAGTCAGCGACTTGTTCATAGCAAATACCCTTTTCCAACAACACAAGCAGTGACTGTACACGTGGACTTCCCCAGATGGAATACATAAAAAGGCAATTGACTATGTCTGTGAGAATAGACTATGGAGAAGCTCACTGTCAGCAGCTAAAACCAGGCAAGAGAGACTGACTGTGGAACCAACCATCAATTGCTCATGTGGAAGTTCAAGTTGAAGCTTCAAAAAAGTAAAACAAGCTCACGAGAGCCAAAATATGGCCTCGAGTCTATCCCACCTGAATTTTGAGAACATCCCAAGAACAGATTTACTGCACTGAACACTACTGACAGAAGATCTGATGAACTGTGGAAGGACATCAAGCACATCATAAAGGTGATTAAAGAGACAGGGAAGAAAGGAAAGATCAAAGTGGATGTCAGAAGAGACTCTGAAACTTGCTCTTAAGCATAGAGTACCTAAGGCCAATGGGAGACAGGATGAAGTCAAAGAGCAGAACAGAAAAAGCCAAAGGGCAGTTCATGAAGCAAAGTAACGTATTTTTTTTAGGCTTAAGTAACTGTGTTAGTCCGGGTTGACTAGAGAAACAAATTTAGAGACACGCATAGGTGTGTTAGACAGAGTACGTTATATCACAAACCAATAGTACATTAAGAAGACATCCCAGCCCAGTCCAGATCAAGTCCATAAGTCTGATATTAACCTCCCCCATAAGTTGACACTAGTCCATAAATTCCTCTTTAGACACACACAGCCATACAATAATGCCAAATGCAGGAAGATCACAGGGCAGTGGGTAGAAAGTCTTGTGGATCCAGTGGTGGTAGAAGTATCTCAGTGTTGGCGTGATTTTCCACGTGACTCTTCCAGCTCCAGGGTTGTAGCATAGATCCATATGTCTTGTCATCAGGAATACAAAACAGAGAGTGGGTCTGGCTTCCAGTGAGCTATTTATCTCCTTAGTGCCTCAAAATGAAGTCATCAAGCCCCACCCCTCCACAAGTTGACAGGAGATTATATAAATGCTACAGTAACTTTATTGCCATATATACTCAAGTAAAAGCCTGCCCAAATATCAGCCGAGGCACCTAATATTACCACAAAAACTGAATTTAAATATGCTGAATAAGATAGACTGGATAAACAATATGAGAATAAAATAATGGGACCAGCGGTCCCAGAGGGACATGAGAGTGTGGGAGGTAGGGGAAGGGATGAGGTGTTGGCCAACCCAGAGGCAAGGGAACAACAAGTGGTTCAAAACCAGTGGAGAGAGGGGATGGGAGGACTGGTAGGGAGTGACAAAGGGCAAGGTAACTGAGAGGAATTACTGAAACCAGAATGAAGGCTGAACATGGTAGTGGGACAGGAGGAAAGCGTAAGAAAATAGAGGAAAGGAGTAGGAGGCAAAGTGCATACATAGAAGCCTAAATATAGACATGTACATATGTAAATATATTTCTGATTATGGGGGAAATAGACCTATGTGCATATATTTATAGGTTTAGTAGTAGGGTAGCAGGTGGACATTGGGCCTCCTCACACGCATTCCCTCAATAAAAGAGCACCTTGTTCGGCTAAACGGTCATTTTATGAAACCCATCTTCCCAACATGATCGCTGAAGACAGACGTGTGCATAAGCAAATGTGGTGAGGAAAACTGATGGTGCCTGACTATCAAAAGATATAGCGTCTGGGGATCTTCAAGGTTTGAAGGCAAACAAGGGGCCATCTAGCTCGGAAGCAACAAAGCCCACAGAGAAGAAGCACACAAGCCTATGGGAACACGAGGTGTTGAAGGGATCAAGTAACAGACACCAAAGAACAAAAACCATCATTGCGTGATCACCTTCTCCACATAAGCGCTGAAGACGAATGTGTGCATAAGTAAGTGTGGTGAAGAAGGCTGATGGTGCCCGGCTATCGAGAAATATAGCATCTGGGGACTTAAAGGCTTGAAAGTAAACAAGCGGCCATCTAGCCCAGAAGCAACAAAGCCCACATGGAAGCAGCACACCAACATGTGTGATCATGAAGGGCCAAGGGGACCAAGTTTCAAGCAACAAATGTTGGGGGAGGGGGGAATCATATCGCGAATGAGGGGAGTGCAGGATGGGGACCCAATGCCCATCTGTAGACAACTGGACATCCCTTGCAAAGGGGTAGTGGGGAGGAGATGAGTCACTCAGGGTTCAGTGTAGCAATAATGAAACTTATAACCGTCCTCTAGTTTTTAAAAGCTTCCTCCCCACAACTATCATGATCCCAATTCTACCTTGAAAACCCTGTTAGAACAGAGTATGCATAGTGGTACAGATGGGATCTGGAAACACGGAATCTAGGACAGATGAAGCCCTTAGGACCAATGGTGAGAGTGGCAATACTGGGAGGGAAGCGGGGAGGGAAGTGGGGTAGAAAGGGGGAACTGAACTCGGGGATCTACATATAACTTCCTCTCTGGATGGGTGAAGGGAGATGCCGGGCAGTGTAAGATAAGATAAAATAAAAATTTATAAATTATTAAGGGTTCATGATGGAGGGGTGAGTGGGTTGGATGGGATAAAAGGAAAATGAGCTGATTCCAGGAACCCAAGTGGAAGGCGAATTTTGAGATCGAGGGCAACGAATGTATAAGTGTGCTTTACACAATTGATGTATGCATGGATTGTGATAAGAGTTGTATGAGCCCAATAAAATTATTTTTTAATGTGCTGAAAACACGGCTTATACACGAGTGTATACCGTGTGTCCTGTATAAAATCGGCTGGAGCCTGGGCACTCAGCTCAGAGACCAGTGTGAGGCCTTCACCAGCTGGTCAGTGGATCCCTGATCGTGAGCCCTGGTGAATCTGACCTTTCCAGAGGCCGTGCTTCCTTGTGCTGTGGGCAGGGTTGTTATGGGTCAGAACTGAATCGATGACGCCGAAAAACAATTTTTTATATGTACTCTAGTTTTTATTATTATTTTCTCCATTCTGGTAGCTAGTTTTATGTTTGTTTGTTTGTTTGTTTGTTTGTTTTTCTGGTCTCTCAAGATATATAGTTTGGTTTTTTATTTGAAATCATTCAACTTTAATATGCATGTTTGTACTATGAGTTTCTCTCTGAACATTGCCTTTGCTCTCTCATAAATTTTAGCATATTGTACTTCTGTTTTTTATTTGTGTCTAGGTGCTTTCTAATTTCCCTTAAGATTGCTTCTTTGGCTCGTCGTTTATGCAGCAGTGGCTGCAATCTTTTGAAATGTGTTTTCTCTTTTCCATAATTTAATCTCACAAGTTAGATAACCCTAAATGACCTTTAAGAAATATATCTACAAGATTGGAGTGATATAGTTGGTGACACAGCGTATGCTTGGAGATGATTTCCCCAAAGACTTGGTTGTTCACCTCGGTGAGTCTTTAATTACTGTAGAATGTGGTTGTCTTTAATCATTTGAGTCTTTAATCCACTTGGCATTCATTTCAGCCTGAGTAGACTACAGCTTCCTGTGTTTCTTCAAATGACTTTCCAGTTATACACATCTCTGTTACTGAGTAATGTATCCTCTCCGAGGTGACTTGATGTCATTTTTATCATATATTAGATCATTATATTTAAATATATGTCACATTTTATATTTTAAATGTTTCTTTTGCTTATCTGTGTTATCTGTTGTTATTCTTATAAGCCTGTTACCTTTTTCATGATTCTTTGTTAAAAAACATTTTTTTCTTGGCATTTTCTGGTTTATTTTCCCCAGATACACGTTGGAGTCACTTTGTCATGCATGTTGTTGTTGTTGTTGTTAGGTGCCATCAAGTTAGTTCCGATCCATTGTGACCCTGCTCCGTCCTCACAATTATGCCTGAGCTCCGTGCTGCAGCCACGTGCCAGTCCATCTCCTTGAGGACCTTCCTTTCCCCGCCTCTCCACTTCACCATGCACGGTGTGCTTCTCCAGGGACGGTTTCCCATGACAATGTGCCCAAAGTACGGAAGACGAAATCTTGCCCTCCATGCCTCTAAGGAGCATTCTGGCCATACTGCTTCCAAAACAGATCGCTTTGTCCTTTTAGCTGTCCACGATACCTTCAACTTTCTTTTCCAGCCCCACCGTTCAACGAATTGAGTATTCTTTGGTCTTCCTTATTCCATGTCCAACTTCGACATGCATATGAGGCAATTGAAAATACAATGGCTTGAGTCAGGCACACCTTAGTCCTCCAAGTACATCCTTGCTTTTCTGTACCCTAAAGGAGTCTTGTGCAGGTGATTTAGTTAATGCAACTCATTATGATCTCTCGACTGCTGTTTCTTTGAGCATTGATTGTGGATCCAAGCAAGACAAAATCCTTGACAACTTCAACCTTTTCTCCATTTATCGTGATGTTCCCTATGGGTCCAGTTGTGAGGAGTTTATTCTTCACATTGAATTGTAATCCATACCAAAGTTGGTTCCCCCAGTCACACAATAGAATGAAACATTGTCTAGCCCTGTGAAGTCCTTGCAATTGTTAGGTTGAGCCAACTATTATAGCCACTGGGTCATTCCATCAACTTGGGGGCTTTCTCTTTTTCAGTGCCCTTCGACTTCACTACCACTATGTCCTTTTCCACTATGACCGGTCTTTCCTGATGACTTGTCTGAAGTAAGTGAGACAGAGTCTCACCGTCCTTGCTTCTAAGGAGCATTCTGGTTGTATATTTTTCCCAAGACAGATGTGTTTATTTTCTGGAAGTCCATGGTAACTTCCCTAATTTTCGCCAGCACCATCTTTCAAATGTATCCTTTCTTCTGTCCTCCTTATTCTGCCTCTAACTTACGCTTGAATATGAGGTGATTGAAAATGTCATGGTTTTGTTAGGTGGCCGGGTAGGGAATTGTCCCTCTCTATGCCGAGGCGCCCCTACAGGAGGTTGCTGCAGAGAATCAGGTGAGCCCAGGCAGCCATAGGGGCTGGAGGGCATGCTTCCATTCAGGCTCCCAGCCAGGAAGAGGTGGTCCATCTAGGTGGGTGGTACACTTGGACTAGCCCATCTATGCCAGGTGAATTTAATTCAGCCAACGGGGCTAACCAGTACCATCAACCATGCCTTCCAGTGGGCAGTGGGTGGTGGGGGCACCCTGAAAAGCAAGAAACTTTGAGATCACCAGCCTTGTGTTCTCTCTCTCTTTCTCTTGTGCTCAGTTTTTGTAAAGCCTGAAACTGCTCCTATCCTTTATAAAAAATGCACTTGGATCACAAACCGAGCTTTAGTGTGAATTCTTTCTCGTGCAAAGCCAAGGACCAAGGTATTTCCCACCCAAGGAAATTTAACAGTTTGTGTCAGGCACACCTTCATCCTCAGAGGGACATCTCAGTCTTCAACAAATTAAAGAGATCTTGTGCAGCAGGTTTGTCTAGTACAATATGTCCTTGGAACTTACTACTGCTTCATGAGTATTGATTTTAGATCCACACAGGACAAAATATTTGGCAACTTCAGTCTTGTCTCGGTTTACCATGTGGTCATCTATCCATCCGGCTGTGCGGATGTTGATGTTCTTTATAGTGAGTTGTAACGCACACCAAAGGTTCAAGCCTTTCTCTGCGTTAGCACCCTCCTCGCTTTCATCAAGTAAGGTGTGTCCCTGCATAATGTGAGTTATCAGTGGGCTGTCCTCCAATCCTGGTGTTGCACTTTTCTTCATACAGGTCAGCTTCTCGGGTTATTTGCTGAATTACAGAGATTGAATAAGTCTAGTGAAAAGATACGACCCCGACACACACCTTTCCTGATTTGAAACCACTCAGTATTTCCTTTTTCTGTTCGAACAACTAACTTTTCATCCCTGAACAGGTCGGCATGAGTACAGTGACTTCCCATTCTCCTTAATGGGGTCCCCAGTTTGTTGTGACCCACATTGTCGAATGCCTCTGCTCCGTGAGTGAAGTACAGGTAAACATCTTTCGTGCATTCTCCTCTCACTGAAGATTCATGTAATGTCAGCAGTGATATCCCTCATTCCACATTCTCTTCTAAATCCATCTTGAATTTTTGTCAGTTCGCTGTTGATGTATATACCCTCCTATATTTTATGCTCTCCCCTAAAGAATCCTGATTGGATTGCATTGAATTTCTGAAAGATTTGTTGTTTCATTCAGACACAAGAAAACCCTTTTTTTAAAAAAAATGTATCTTATGTATCTCAGCTAGATTTATAGCCATGCACATTTCTTAGGAAGTGATTCTAATTTTACTTCAAAGGTTTCATTGCTATTGTTACTGGAACTTAAAATTTTTCTAACTTATTTTTCATAAGTTGTGTATTTTTGTAACTGACGTATTACTGAAGTCTATTAGTTTTACAGTTTTTTAGAAGTTTTTGAATTTTAAAGGTAGAGAATTAACTCATTTCCAGATAATTATATTTTTTCCTATTTACAATGTAAACATAAGAAAAAAGGAAAGAAATATATATCAAGGTATCAATGAAATATTTTCTTAGAGATCATATTTACTTTAAACTTTTAAATATCAATGAGATGAGACTAAAGTATGAAAATCATAATCTTTAAATAAAATTTGAATATTAATGGGATGAGAGATTTAAAAACTAAAACAAAATTATAGTTGTTACAAGTTAACAGATATATGAAAAACACTCTAAAACAAATCATATGCTACAATAAAGGAAAGAGAACTACTTTTGAAAAATATTGATATAGAAGATGGAGAGATAATAAAAGAGGTAAAGGAAACTGTGAGGTGGGGTTGCGGTACTTCTGTCTTACCCAATGAACAAACTTAACTTCTTTTTTTTTTCAAACTGTCAAGCATTTGCTTTCAGGTAGATAAACTTTACCCTCTTCATATCCTGATTTTAGAGGCCTGTGTCCTAAAAAAAGCCCCTTCTCTTTGGAAAAAGGACATATGTCTTAACTTGGAATCTCAAATAGAAGAATCCCCATATAGTTTCCCAGTCTATCTGTGTGGAAGCTTCTTTGGGAACCTTTCCTGTTTTTTCACAGTGCAAAATTATTATGAGAGTCTGGCTTTTTTTCTTCTTCCTTCCTTTTTAAAAAATATCATTTTATTAGGGGCTCGTACAAATCTTATCCAAATCCATACATACATCAATTGTGTCAGCACATTTTTACATATGTTGCCATTATCATTCTCAAAACATTTCTACTTGAGCCCTTGGTATCAGCTCCTCACTTTTTCCCTTTCCTCCCCGCTTCCCTCCCCCATGAACCCTAACACCCATTGAAAAGGAGTTTAAAATGACAAAATGAGAGAGAGAGAAAATTTCATGGAACTAGAATGTGGAAAATGAAACAATTTATATTGAGTTGCAACTATAAACTGCTTATCAGCGTCAGAAACACATAAGCGTTTTTAAAATGACAAACGTGAGCTTTACTACAATATTTTCCCCTTGACATGTTCGAGTTGTGGAAAACAGTCATGAAGATCATTTTTGCAGTAAATGTCGAAAAGCTTCATCGGTTTTCCTACAAGCTTTTCTTACTTCTTTATGTCAAGAACAGCATTCGGATCATTCTTTCGGGGTGTTCGTTTAAAGTTGCCATTGTCGTCATTCTTAGCATCTCTTTGGGCACAGCTACATAAATACTAAATAAAGAGACGGCTAGCAATGAACTCGGGGTGTACGTTAGGGCAATGAATCAGAATCTTACAGAGTGGATTTAGTGAAGCCGGGGTTCCAGTTGGTCAAGGGTCCTCTGTGTGGAGACTTGCTAGGAGGACTCGTGGGTGTCAGCCTTCGTCGCTCTGATACGATGGACACATAGTCAGATGCACAACTAGATCAGACCATAAGGAAACAAAAGATAGATCAGATCCAGAAGGATCCAGATGCAGGATTTCTTTCTATTCTCTCATGTTCTTTCTCTAGCAACAATATTACAGCAACATGTGTGTGACGCTTCTGCCCTAGAAAGCCTACTAGAGATTTAATTTCCGGGTTTTAATTTAGGGTTGATCTCAGATAGACCTTCTGCCCATCAGTGTAGCAAATGTTCACACCTCCAGAAGGAAACCATGGGTTCAGCATCAGCCACGGTGTTTGCACAAACTACCCAGGGCCAGTGAACCCCTATTATCAATGAACTGTTAAGTGGGGACATGGTAGGAGCCGAGTTCCTAGATGCCAGGCAAGGGCCAGTCTTGCAAGCGGGTCTAAGGATAGTAGTTTCGGCCTGCCTGCTATGCTCACTGTTTTCTGTACTTACACTCAGTTACCCCAGAAAGTCAGACTGTGAAGAAAGTGATTTCGAGTTAATTTTGGTGTATGATGTGAGGCACGCACTAAAGGAAACTTTCAATATGAGGGGACTTCAGAAAAGAAAAAGATATCCCCCAGGTACTTTTGAAACCCCCTCATATGGACACTCAGTTGTCTTAACACTGTTTGTTGTTGAAAAGTCTGCTCCTATAACTTGATTCCTGAAATCTCTATTCTGTTCTACTTACCTTCCTTGTTACCAGTACTAGACTCTCTCTCTTTTTAAAAATCATTTTATTCGGGGCTTTTACAGCTCTTATCACAATCCATACATCCATTGTGTCAAGCACATTTGTACATATATTGCCATCATCCTTTTCAAAACATTTTCTTTCTACTTGAGCCCTTGGTGTCAGCTCCTCGTGTTTTGCCTTCCCCCTCCCTCATGAGTCCTTGATAATTTATAAATTATTATTATTTTCATGTCTTACCCCTGTCTCCCTTCACCCACATTTCTGTTGTTCATCCCCCTTGGGGGGGTTATACGTCAATCATAGTGATTGGTACACCCCCCCCACCCTACCCTCATGGTATCACTACTCCCATTATTGTTCCTGAGGGGGTTTATCTGTCCTGAGTTCCTTGTGTTGTGAGCTCTTATTTGTTCCATTGTTCATGCTCTGGTCTAGCTGGATTTGTAAGGTAGAATTGGGGTCATGATAGTGGGGGTGGGTGGGGGAAGCATTAAAAAACTAGAGGAAAGTTTTATGTTACATTGGTGCTATACTGCTGGCTTATCCTTCCTTGTGACCTTTCTGTTAGGGCATGTCCGATTGTCTACAGATGGGATTTGGGTCTCAACTCCACCCACTCCCCACTCCCTTGTGCCTCTTGTTTGCATCAAAATGGTTACTTGTTTGGGGTCTTCTGATGCCTGATACTTGATTCCGTCATGACACCTTATGATCACACAGGTTGGTGTGCTTCTTCCATGTGGACTTTGTTGCTTTCCAGCTAGATGGCCGTTTGCTTATCTTCAAGTCTTTAAGACCTCAGACAATATATCATTTGATAGCTGGGCACCATGAACTATGGATACTACATTTGTTTATGCACCCATTTGACTTCAGTAATCATGTCGGGAAGGTGAGCATCACAGAATGCCAGGTTATTAGAACAAAGTGTTCTTGCATTGAGGTAGTACTTGAATAGAAGCCAAATGTCCTTAGTATTTAATATTAACATATTAATATTTAACATATATGTACATAGATTTATGTCCCTATCATTATCTATAAACATACTTACATATGTACGTGCCTGTATTTAGACCTCTATAAAGGCCCTTTGCCTCCTAGTTCTTTCCTCGATTTCCTTTTATTTTCCTCTTATCTCATGATCATGTTTGACCTTCATTCGGCTTTCATTAATTTTTCTTGGCTACATTGCACTTGATCAAGCCTCACCAGGCATCCTACACCCTCCTCACCATCAATTTTAGATGACGTGTTGTTCCCTTGTGTATGGGATTGTTGGCTCCACCCTTCCTTCCCCTATCTCCCCCTCTTCCATGGTCCCCCTGCCTGAACCATCGGTCCTTTGTTTTATCCTTGGGATTGTTTATCCTGCCTGTCTTATCTAGATAGACATGGAAAAACAACAACAACAAAAACCAGAACAACAACAACAAAGAAAAGCCTGTAAATAGTCCCAGGTCTGTGTGTTGACCTTTATGTGTGTTTTCTGGTTGAGTCTGATGAGGTGCCACGCACTGCCCTGAAGTCTATTTTGGGGATTCCTCAGGAACTTCATTGCTTTGCTCCCCTTGCTGCTCTGTTGCATGCCCTTCGTGGTTCACCGTGGTGTGGTGAGCTCAGATTGGGCCCATTCCCGAACTCTGCCTCTAGCTTTGTCCCCTGTAATGCTTTGAGTTAGTGAGGGGATGCTGTGTCTCGTGGTGGGGGCCAGCCTAATGTTCCTCTCTGTGCACTGACTGCTCCCAACAGGAATATCATTCTCAGAGCTTGGTGGGCCAGGCAGCATTCCGCTCGCTCTTTCTCTCACCTTCCCTCTTAGTTTGCTCCCGTACCATACTGTCTTGAGTAGCTTTTTAATTATTTAGGAATACAGGCAGTATAAAAATCTTCCAATTTTGTTCTCTTGAAAATACCTAAAAGTTAAATATATTTTATATTACTTTTAAAGCACTTTAGGGGGAAATAGAGCTTGGGTCTATAGTTACATTAACTAGTAGATAGATGGTGCCATCTAATGGCTAACATAAAAATCTGCTTAATCAATTGCCTGAGTCTTAGCGAGGTGCTTAGGTCCTGCTTCCATTTTAACACAGAAATCTTTGATGCTTTTAAGGTCCAAGATACATTTTTACTTAAGTGCATATTTTCATTGAAATATTAAGATAATTATTTTTTTCATCTCAATTCCTGATGTTTCCAAAATTTGACTATATCAATGTGTGATGATTTTATGTCACATAGAAAGGCATGTGTGTGTGTACTTAGCATATTTAAAAATATTTTCACTTTGAATTTTTAATGTCAAATCAGTTTTCACAAGCAAGTGACATTTGTGCACCTTCCCATCTGCGATCTTTTCACGTTCTCCTTCCTCCCTCCTCTTGGCTCTGGAGCGCCGTTATGATCGCTGCCCGTGGGACTGCAGCTCTGTTGTGAGCAGAACTCATTCTTCCTGGCTTCCTTCCCTCCCCCTGCTTCTTCCCTCCCCTCCATCCTCTTTTCTCTCTACACATGTGCTAACGAGATACATATCTACGACCCGAACATAAGAACATAAGTACATTCTGAAAGGTGCTTCTAGACTCTCAGGGGCTCTGAGGCTCCCCCCAGAGGCTGTATGGAAGTTCGCATAGTCCAGCCCCGAGCAGTGCCCTGAAGAAGACTGCTCAAGCTTGTGTAGCCCAGGATTTCCTAACTAGCTCATCCTACGGCCTCTTCCCTTTTTTTTTTTAAATGACATTTGTTAGCATTCTGTCGACTCAGTGTCCTTCAGACTGTTGAGAAATAATTCTTCTTTTAAGGATATTATTTGAGTTTTGTTTCAATGGAGTCATTTTTTTCTGGTCATATAAAAATACCCGTTCTTGATCAAAAGCCTGGAGATTGCAGAGCGATGTCACTGTTGTTTCTGCTCACGGCCGAATCGAGCAGACTCTGACTCTTGACCGCTTCCTGTGTGCACAGTGGAACTGCTCTCGGAAGTTTCCAACGCCAGGACCCTTTAGACTCAGATTGCCAGCCCTGTTTGTCAGGCAGCCCATGGGAGCGTTCCAACCACCAGCTTTTATTTTAACTTACTGTTTTAATTAAATACTTATATTGGGGGCTCTTACATCTCTTACATAATCTATATCCATCCATTGTGTCAAGCACATTTGTACATATGCTGCCATCAACATTTTCAAAGCATTTTCTTTCTACTTGAACCCTTGATATCAGCTCCTCATTTCTTCCCCCTCCCTCACCCACCTGCCCTTCCTCATGAACTCTTGATAAGTTATGGATTATTATTTTCATATATTACATCATCCTTGTTCACCCTTCAACCACTTTTCTGTTTGTTCCCCTGAAAGGTGATTATATGTTGATCCTTGTGATCAATTCCCCTTCTCTCCTCCCACCTTCCTCTTATCCTCCTGGTATCTCTGTTCCCATTGTTGGCCCTGAGGGGTTTTTCTATCCTGGATTTCCTGGGTTGCAGACTCTTATCTGTAGCAGTGTGCAGGCTCTGGTCTAATCTGATTTGTAAGGTAGAATTGAGGTCATGATAGTGGGGTGAAGGAAGCACCAAAGAACTAGAGGAAAGTTGTGTGTTTCATTCGTGCTATTCTGTACCCTGATTGGCTCATCTCTTCTTTAGGACTCTTCTGTGAGGGGATGGCCAATTGTCTACAGATGGGCATTGTGACTCCTTGCTCTCCCCCACTCACACTGAGTATGATTTTGTTCTGGGTCTTAGATGCTTCATACCTGATCCCATTGACACCTCATGATCACACAGGCTAGTGTGCTTTTTCCATGTGGACTTTGTTCCTTCTCAGCTAGATGGCCATTTTTTTTAATCTTCAATCCTTTAAGACCCCAGATGCTATATCTTTTGAAGCCAGACACCGTCTGCTTTCTTCACCAAATTTGCTTATGCACCCATTTTGTTTTCAGCAATAGTGTCAGGAACGTAAGCATCACAAAATGCCAGATTATTAAAACAAAATATTCTTGTGTTGAGGGAGTACTTGAATCAAGGCCCAATGTCCATCTTGAACCTTAATTATTAGGCATATAGATATAAGTACTGTATACACTCAGGTATATATCAGTCACAAGTCTCTCTTCCTTTCTCAGGTGTGCATGGATTGCTATGAAACTTCCTCTGATAACTGCATTTGCTGTGTCCCATAAGTTATGGTATGTCATGTGCTCTCATTCTCATTGGTTTCTAGACATTTCCTAATTTCATCTCTAATCTGTGCCAGTACGTGCTCCTTTATCAATAGAGAGTTATTCATCGTCCAATTGTTTGCTCTTATTTTTTTTCGTCTTCCTTTTGTTGATTTCCAGCCTTATTGCACAGTGGTTAGAGAGAGGGGTCTGTGTGACATCAATGTGCTTAAATTTATGTAGATTCACCTTATGTCCCAGCATGTGGTCTATCTTCAAATATGTGCTATGTGAGCTTGAAAAGACTGTGGGGTTTTTTTTGTATTTGGATGAAAAGCTCTGTAAATATCAGGTCAAAACCAACACAACAATAACACACACACAAAAAACAAAATAACAACCAAAAGAAAGCCACTGACAAAATTGGAAAAGCCTATACATGTTCAGTGTCTGCTTGTTTCCCTTTACACGTGTGTTCTAGTCCAGTCTGATGGGGTGCCATACTCTGCACACTCTGTCTCTAGAGTCTGTTTTTGGTATTTCTTGGGGATTTCGCCACTTTGCTCCTCTTGCTGCTGTGTTGCACACCCTTAGTGTTTCTCCCAGGTGTGATGGGGTCAGATTGGGCACAACTCCTGCACTGTGTCTCCAGTGTTGTCCCCGTGGTGTTATGGTTCAGTGAGGGACGTCGTGTTTCGTGGTGGGGCCGGCCCTATTGTTCTCTCTGTGCATTGTCTGTTCTGAGCAGGAATATCATCCTCTGCCCTTGGTGAGCCAGGATCTCACCAGCTTTTTGACTAATAGCATTTACCTATTTGCACCGTGCATATGGAACACACATAATTCCATCATCCACATCTATTAATATTTAAATATAGTCATATATGTTGTGCTGGTGGTAGTGGTTAGGCGCCACTGAATCAGCTCCAATTCTTAGCAGTCCTACGTAAAGCCGAACTAAACAGTGCAGCAGTGCCTGGCCCTGCACCATCCTCACAGGTGTTTTGTGTGAGCCTGCTGCTGCAGCCACTGTGTCAGTCCATTTTGTTGAAGGTCTTCCTCTTTGGGGCTGCTCCTCTACCCTATGAAGCAGCATGTTTTTCTTCAGGGGCTTATCTCTCCGGAGAACCTGTCCAAAGCACGTGAGATGAAGTCTCACCATCCTTGCTGCTAAGGAGCTTTTGCTGTACTCCTTCCAAGGACAGATTGGTTTGTTCTTCTAGTAGTCCACGCACTTTCCGTATTCTTTGCCAGCACTGTAGTTAAAGTACATCCAGTCTTCTCTGGCCTTCCTTATTCAATGTACAGTTCGTTCTCATATGCAGTTGAGGCTATTGAAAATACCATAGCTTGGGCTAAATGCACCTTAATCCTTAAAGTAACATCTTTGCTTTTTAATACTTTAAAGAGGTCTTTAATCTGCAGCAGATTTGACCAGTAATATATAGCCTTTTAATAGACATATGAACATTTTAAAACCAAATGGAGGTCACATTTTGTAGACTGCTTTGTATCCTGAATAGTAAATGCATGTAATACTTCAACATGGCTGTTAGTTCATGCTTTTGACTATTTTTCTTTTTTAAAAATTTATATCTTATTTCTTAATTGCTATATGCTATTCTGTTATATAGACATAATATTTATTTATTAACTTGTCTTCTGTTCCTGGATGTTTAGATGTATATGCAAAGTCTAAACTAATATTTTTTACTTGGTCTCTAAAATCCATTGCAAAGGCTACACAGAACTCGCAGGCAGAATTCATAATTAAAGGATTTATTAAGGAAGTCAGCAGTTGTAATGTCACTGGGAAATGCTCAGGGTTGAGCTATTTATCAAGACATGTTACAAAGTCCAGTCAAGCCTCCTAACTAATGCCCAACGGCTTAGACCCCTCTGCTGTAAGCTTCGGCCTAAAGGCATTCAGCTTCAGCTCCGTGGGCAGCAACACCAGCTCTCCGAATGAAGTGCCCAGAGGAACCCTTCTCCAGTAAGCCTCAGCCCAGAGGCACTCGGCTCCGTTTCCGTGGGTCAGCAAGTCCCACTTTCCCAGTGAAGTGCCGAGACCATCCAGGACATTCACTGCACAGGGATCTTGAGTCCAGAGGACTCCCTCCACGTCTGGCTCTTGCTGATGCGGTCCCTCCTGCTTCTCAGAAGTAGGATTTTATACACAGCAGGGTGCCATTCCAGGGAATCTCACTGAAATTACTCACAGTGAATCCTATCAGTATCTTCCCTTACCTTCTGACCAGACCCATGCAGGAAAAGTTGTTTCATGAGCGTTAGAGACTTTGACTAGAAGAGCCACATCAAGTAATCCACTGCCCTTCCATTCTTGTACTAAGCTTACCATGCTACAGTACAAACAAAACACGTATAAGATGTAACAGCTAATTAATTCTTTAGAGGAATTCCTAGCACTGGACTTTCTGGGTCATCATTTTATGGTTCTTTATAAAATTTGTAATAATGTACATGGATAATAATCACATTTGGGATTTACCTTTTTGTCATCTCTTTGTTAAAAAAGCAACACAGAAGACTCTGCTGCTAGGGCTTTAGTTCATGCATGCCACATGGATTTCAGCCCGTCTGCGATCAGTGGGTTCTCTCGGTAATGCACTTTATCTTGTTAGGGTGCCTCAAAACCATGGTTTCTCCGGGGAGCTGCTAGGTCAGCTAAGTTCAGTGCCGAGAGGTCAGCGCAGAAGATTGTGGGCCCTGCTTTGTGGGGTCTCAAATGGGCAATTTTGATGGATTTACTCAAAGGACACAAAGCGATCCTGAGGGCTAGTTAGGAAGAAATTTTGGGAAAATTGAAACCTTCTTTGATGATAAAAAGGCCAGGAAAATTGCACCAAGAAACGTTTTCCCACCACAGTTCACTTGCTCGCTCTTCAGGGGAACAAGCAGCGCCCCCAGGAGAATTTCTGTGGGAGCCCTACTCCGTCCACTCTGCAGCCCTGGTCTGCCCCTTCAGACTTCTTTTTGGTTCCGCAAAAATAAATATATACCACATACACTCCAGCATATGTCGACCCGAATGTCAGCTGGGGCACCTAATTTTACCACAAAAACTGCATAGAAATATGTGCTGAAAAACTCAGCTTATTCTTGAGTATATACGGTATCTCCATTTAAGAGGAACATGATTTGAGTTCCTCCGTATGCCCAAGCTGTCATTTGCTAGGGTGTAAATTGAAGAACACAGATTTCGGAAATACAGATCTAGATGGAGGCTCCGTCAAGACACAACACTTTCACATTGTGATATTTTTCTTTAATGCAGATTTCTATCCATTTGTAGCAGTGCTTTTACTTGCCGTCCTACTACCGCTGTAAATTGAAAGTGAATAGTTTTTCATGTTTAATGATGATTTATAATTATTTTTGTGAATGTTCTTTGAAAACTGGTTCAATAGATATATTACTTCTCTGTATTTCAAAATATCTAGGGCATAGTAAGGAAGATATTCTTTTTGGCCACATATTAAAATTTGCCTTCCTCTTTTTGATTAATCTTTGAATTTTGTTAGTGGTTCCCCCCCCTTTAATAAATATTAAACAGACAGACAAACAAGAAACCAGGTGGTGTGGAATTGATGCTGATTCATAACAAGGACCCCTATGGGACAGACTGGAACACACTCCATGGGCTTCCCAAGGGTGGTAACGTGTGGAAGCGGACTTTCAGAGTGGCCAGTGCATTGAACCACTGACCCTCCGGCTAGCAGCTGAACCTTAACTCTTGTGTCACCAGCATTTCTATGTAGAAAAAGCATGGGTTTTTCTTTAAGGGTTCGCTATGTTTATAAGCTTCTACTTTAAAATTAAGTTTTATTGTCGTTATCTGTTTCACGGGTAGTTAACATAGACTTTTCTGGTTTTGAAAGTAGTACAGATTCATTATTGAACAATTCTAAGACAGAGATTAAGAAAAAATCAAATTCAATTCTTATATCAAGAGTAACAACATTCATTGAAGAACCAGCATATTTATCTTTTCTTCACTTACTTAAAACCCTGTCATATATCTATTAGCCATGCATACCGAAATTCATTCTGAACTTTTATAGTGTTTTATTGCACAATCTAATTCGCAGACTTAAATTTTTTTTTCAATGCAACCAGAAATAAAACTTAATATCTGGTTTAGTATATTTTTAAACATTCTCTTTCAAATCTTTAGCATGAGTTTTGGAAATAAACCTCTTAAACTGACAAATATGAGGGGGTGTCCCCCACAAAAATGGAATTTTGCTTTTCAAAGCTATGTATTTAATTTTTTTTTACAAAATAACTTTATCACTCTCCAAGGACTCTCTATTACACTTAATACATTTGTCAAGTCTGCTATTGAATTTTTGTAAACAATTTTCCAACTCGTTTGTTTGGATGGCTGGCAGCACCTCCCTCGGTTTCAGCTTCACCTCTTCTATGTCGTCAAATTGCTGTCCTTTCTTGTTCCTTCATTCACAGAAACAAAAAGAAGTTGCACAGAGCGAGGTCAGGTGAGTAAGGTGCATGGGGCAAGAGAGGCATGCTGGTTTGGTTTTATTTTGCCCAAAACTGGTGCACTGAGATGACTGCTTGAGCAGGTGCATTGTCGCGGTGGCAAAACCAGGCCCCCGTCTGCCACAAATGAGACCTTTTTTAGTCACCCACTGTTACGCAATCTTTTCAGACCGTCTACATGGAAAGCTTGATTACACATTGTGACCTGGTGGAATGACTATGAGTCAACATTCTTGTCCAGTCGGGAGGTTGAGGGACGTCCAGGACGAGGTTTGTCATCACTTGACACTTCACCTTCTGGGAAATGAGAAAACCACTCATACACTTGAGTTTTCCCCATAGCGCTATCCTTGTAATATGTGTTGAACCTTCACAGCAGTTTCTGCGGCACTTTTCCCGAGGTGGAAACAAAATTTCACAGCTGCACACTGTTCTCTTCAGTCAGTCTTCACAGAAAACAAGGTTCCAACGGAACGACTTTTATGAAAAAATTCCCTGTGACCAGAGAGAACCTTCCCAGGTAACACCTCTAGGTGCACTAACTCCGAGGGAGTTCCTTGATGCTCACCTAGTGGGAAAAAGGCATACCATGAAACCTCCACTCCGCCCAGTGAAATTCTGTTTTTTTTTGTGCGTGTACCCCCTCATATATCTTCATATTGACTCAAGAGAACTTCATTAAACCCTGGTCGCTGTTGTTCTCTTTCTGTGTCTACAACGTGTTTGTATAATGTTCTCTGAGTAGGATCAGACAGTATGTGACCTTTGCTATTGCCTGCCCCCCACACTTATAATGCCCTTGACGTCCAATTAAATTGCTGTTTGTATCAAGATATTTTATTTTGCTAAGACTGTGCCATAATATGGAAATTTAGCCTGTCCGTTACCTGATGATGGGCATTTGAGTTGTTTCTAATTTTTGACTATTATTCATCAAGTTGCTAAAAAGATTCATACAGATCCCCCCCCCCCTAATTTATAAAGGTTCATTTTAAGATCTAGGCCATAACCAAGTAAAACCATGTGTAAATTTCTACCCAACACCAGCAGATGGAATGTGTGGTCGCATCATTCTGCCACTAGCATTGTCCCTTTTTCTTTAGTGTATCTAGAGAGCTTGTGCTGCCTTCCATCCCCCCCCACACCCTCCACCATCGCCCAGTCAACTCCCCCACACACACCCTCCACCATCGCCCAGTCAGCTATTCACACATTTTATTTTATCACACTCCGTGCAGACCCTTCAGTGTAGCAGGACTCTTCCCATTTCCATCCTGAGTTCCTGTTTCCATCTGCCCATCTTCTCTGCCTCTTCCTGCCTTCTGAGCTTGGTTTTTGGGTTTATGCTGCTGTTTTGGGATGTAAATCTTCATGTCCCTTGGGTAAATGCCCGAGATGGTGATGTATATGAGCATTGGTTGGTACTGACTCATAGCGACCCCGTGCACAACAGAACCAAACACTTTACGTCCTGAGCCAGACTCACTGCTGTTGTTAGGTTTGAGCCTGTTGGTGCAGCTACCATGTCAGTCCGTCTCCTTGAAGATCTTCCTCTTTTTCACTGACTCTGATGTAACAAACACGATGTCCTTCTCCAGGGACGGGTTTCTCCTGGTGGATAACATGTGCAAAAAAGTGCGTGAAATGAAGGCCCACCGTTTGAAATTGGAGACAATACTGGTTTAATAAGAATCCTACAGCATAATTGAAGACTTAGTTTACCTACTAGAAACCTTAATTGCTGGGTTTTACTGGACTTGTATTATTTAGTTATTTTTAGTCTTTTTCTCCTACATTTTGAGTCAACTTTTTTTTTAACAATTATTTTGTTTGGCTCCTAAAAGGGAAGTGATCTTGCAGTTATTTTTTGAATTTTTTTTTGTTTTGATGTATTGTTTCTTTAATATCAAGGTCTTTCGTGTATCATTCTTTCTTTCAATGAATTAACAATCATACCCAATTTACTATTCTTAGTATCCTCTACAATATTGATGACAGTGTTCTCAATTCCTTCATTCAGGCCATGGTCAAGGTATTAAATGACACAGCTCTATGGCATGCTTCTCTTGAAGCTGATTGAGCCATTACGTCGTGAATACACGTGAATACAGTTACAGCCTTTCGTGTATGATCTATTTCGAGGTGCATCTGAACACTCAGTCATACAAACAGTTATTTACTGTGCCCTCCCTTCAAGTGGCTGTTCCGCTAAAGAGAGTGTGACTCACCTGGTCTCTTTGGCATTGGATTCATTAACCAAGAAGGACAAATGTGACAGACCAGAGTTGCTGGCACACAGCTAAAAGCAAAACTGATACTTGTTTCAGCGCGTGCTTAAGAGGTGTCTGAGGCGGTGTGGTTGATCATGAGCTGTTGTGTCCACTCCATTGTTGACATTGTAACAACCCTATATGTCTCTGGGTGATGCAAAGGACTACCGTGCTTGGCAGCTAACCAAATGGCCGGATAATCAAGTCTGCCCATAGGCGCCCGGGAGAAAAGCCTGGCAATCCACTTCTGAAAAACCAAAACTCCATGAAGCACAGTTCTCGGGCACACACGGGCTGGCCCCAAAGCCTAATGACATCGTTTTTTGGACTTTTGAAGCTTCATCTAGAGTCTGTCGCCTAGCTCTAGATTTGTTGATGTAACGGAAATTTCATTTAGGAGAGAATTAGGTTTGTTCAAGAACGCTACTTGTCTGCTTTCCTTATCTACGTAACTACCCTTACATGGAAATTAATTTGTTATTTTGATATATATCACTAAGACATAGAACTTGTCCCTCGGCGTCACATGTTTTTCTAATAATTTCTGCAAAATTGATGATCTAAGTTGGTATTTTGATAACTAATATTTTCCCATGTATCTACAGTAGTATTCTTAACAACTAGCATTTTGTTTTTAACCCACAGCCTATATGTTGTTGATTTCAGTGTCAATGTAACCATTGTAGACGGAAGATTGTTTGGCAAAATTTGTGTGGTGTAGTCTCCTATTAATGGAGCCATAGATCCAACACATATTGTATAATTTGTTAGATGATTGTGAAATAATGCCACGGACTGGAAGTTCTATGTCTTTGGAAGTAGAGGCATCAAGGGGGCAAAGTGATCTAAAAGGCGATGTCGGGCATGTTCTGTGTGTGGACATGCGTTTCCTAGTTTGCACGTGTGACACAGTGTGAAAGGTGGGCTCCAGAAACACGCTTCCTTGCTGCATATTCACTCGAGGCCCAGAGTGCTAAATACCAGGCCTTCATCCACTGTTGCCTGGAACACTGGCCTAGCCTTCAGATCGCTCCCTTGCTAGTTCTCCTTCATGCCCATCCTCATTTCAGAGTCCTTATCAATTCTCTGCCGAAAATACTCTGGCTGAGTCCCCATTGCCTCAAGAGTAAGATCCACACTTCTTACCAACTTTTCTTCAGTCTCCTGACTTTGCCCTCACTTACTCTCCAGCATTACCTCTTGTCCCAGTTTCCATCTTTTATCCTTTGCCCTTACCGGGTCATCAGCTCCAGCCGTTGGGCCTTCTCACCATAAATGGCATTCTTTCCTTTTCACTTTCTTCCTTTCTGCAGCAGTGTTGTGCCTACTACTTATGTACATGTCAGTGTAGGAGTCGCTTCCTCCAGGGAGTCTTCTGGAGTTTCAAAGTCGGAACTAAGTGCTGTAATACTTACCAAGTCCCTGAGTGCAGGGCCCACGTTTGTCTTGTTCAGGGTTTCATTCCTATTACTTCATTTTTGTAATTTATAACAAGTCCCTTAAAGAGATAGAGAAAGAACTTGGAGGCAAAAAACCATTTATAGATTTATAGAGAATATATGCGTGTGTATATATAAATATATTAATATAACGATTAAGATCTAGGTCTATTTACATATATTTATATGCTAATTATCAAGGTAGCAGACAGACATTGGGCCTTTACTCAAGCACTCCCTCAATGCAAGAACACTTTGATTTAATAACCTGGCATTCTGTAATGCTCACCTTCTTGACACGATCGCTGAAGACAAAAGGGGTGCATAAGCAAATGTGGTGAAGAAAGCGGATGATGCCTGGCTATTAGAAGATAGAGCATCTGGCGTCTTAAAGAGGCTTGAAGTTAAACAAGTGGTCATCTAGTAGGGAAGCAACAAAGCCCCCAGGGAAGAAGCACACCAGCCTGTGTGATCACGGAGTGTCAATGGGAGCAGGTATCGGGCATCGGAAGACTGAAAACAAACAATCATATCAGTGCGAACAATGGGGATCCGAGTGGAGACCCAAAGCCCATCTGTGGAAAATTGGGCATTCCCTCACAGAAGGGTCACAAGGAAGGGATGAGCCAGTCAGGGTGCAGTATCGCACCGATGAAACACACACATTCCTCTAGTTCTTTAATGCTTCCACCCCCCAATATCATGACCCTAGTTCTACCTTAAAAATCTGGCTATTGAGAATGATGATGGCAACAAATGTACAAATGTGCTCGATACAATTGATGTATGAATTGTTATAGAAGCTGTGAGAGCCCCCAATAAAATGATTTATAAAATAATAATAATAAATAAGTACCTTAAAAATAGTACTTCTCTGACTTTTTTGCGCACCACAATCAATCCTGTTCCCCAGGGATAACATTGAAAGACGCATGACATTTCCTTAAAGTTGTGCTTGGGATTTAAAAACTATAAGCAAATTAAAACGTTTTTATTTTTATCTATCTCAAATATGGAATTAAAGTTTGCTTATTAGTGTAATTATTGAATATCTCCTTAAATCCCATTCTAAAATGGGTGCTGCTGAAATATGCGGTGGTACAACATTTCACTTCTTTCAACTTCGTCATTACGTTGCTGGCTTTCTGATTTTTGATCGGCAATTTTTCTCTTCAGTTTTGAGACTAGAGCTGATTTAATTACTGATCACCCCCAGAACCTAAACTTGTAGCACAACTCCCTTACTTTATAATACTTTCCTTATTGAAACTCTTCTACTTTACTGGTGTAACGTGAGAACTTACTCCATTTCAGGACTTCCCACTTGATGGCACTAACACCACCAGCCAGTGGCGGCTCAGTGACTGTCTGCCACAGAGATAGATCACTTGTGCAAAACCCTTGAAGAAGCCCTGCTGGCTCAAGGACAGGGGTTCAAACTTACCAGCTGCTCTGTGGAAGAAAGATGAGGCTAGCTGGTCCTGGAAAGATTTACAGCCTTAAAAAGCCTGAATAGGGCTCTCTGGGTCTGGGTCGACTCAGTGGCAGAGGGTTTGGGGACCTATGCCTTTTGGACTGGGCAGCATTTCATTGTTAGACATAGGTCTCCATGAGACATCAGCGTCAACTTGGCAGCTACTTCAGTGGTGGTGGGTTATTTTTGCTTTGACTATCCCCATGGGGGTAAAGTGGTCACACGTTGGGCTGCTGCTAACTGCAAAGTCAGCAGTTAGAAACTCGCGGCCCCTCCTCAGGAGAAAGACGAGGCTTTGTAAGAGTTATACTCTCAGAAATTCACAAGAGCAGTTCTACCCTGTCCTGCAGGGTTGCTAAGAGTCAGAGCGGACCCAGGCAGTGAGCTGTTGTTTGTAATATAGCCAATGTACATATTAGGCCAAAGGGTAAACTGTTACCACTTTGTAAGTAGGACTCTGAATGTTACATTCTGTGATTGCAGTGCAACTGAGTCGTCTTTGCGCAGTTGTTGTTGGTAGGTGCCCTGGACCTGGTGCAGACTCATAGCAACCCTTTTCAAAACCGAAGGAAACCCGTCCTGCGACATCCTCACAGTCGTTCTTCTGTTTGAGCCCGTTCTGCAGCCACTGTGTCCGTCCATCGGGACCAGGCCTTCCTCTTTTCCACACTCCCTCTTCTTTACCAAGCAGGATGTCCTTCTCCAAGGACTGGTTTCTCCAACAGGTCCAAATTTTGTGAGACAAATTCTTGCCATCCTTGTTTCTAAGGAGCATTCTGGTTGTACTTCTTCCAGACAGATTTGTTTGTTGTTGTTGCTTAGATCTGTTTGTTCTTTTGGCAGTCCATGGCGCCTTCAGTATTCTTTATCAGTACTGCAATTCAGATACATCAGTTCTTCTTCAGTCTTCCTTATTCACTGTCCAACTGTCACACGCATATATGAGGCAGTTGAAAATGCCCTGACTTGGGTCAGGTGCACCTTAGTTCTTAAAATAACATTGTTGGACAGTGTAATATATGACAAAGTAATAATAATTATGAATGATGAAGGGTTCATGAGGTAGGGGGCAATGGGGAAGGAGGGGGGAAATGAGCAGCAGATATTAAGGGCTCAAGTAGAAGGCAAATGTTTTGAGAATGGTGATGACAACAAATATACATATGTTCTTGACACAATGGAGGTATGTATGGATTGTATAAGAATTGTATGAGCCCCCAATAAAATGATTCAATAAGAAATAAATAGCGTTGTTGCTTTTCAACACTTTAAAGAGGTCTTGAGCAGCAGACTTACCCAGTGCAGTGTGTCACTTGATCTCTTGACTGCTGCCACCATGAATATTGATCATGGATCAATATTCAGCCTTTTCTCCTTTATTATGATATCCCCTATTGGTCCAGTTGCAAGGGTTTTAGTCTTCTTTACATTGATTTCCAGTCCCTACTGAAGGCTGTAATCTTTGATCCTCATGAACAAGTGCTTCAAGTCTTCCTTATTTTCAGCTAGCAAGATGGTGGTGTCTGCAGACTGTAGTTTGTTAACAAGCTTTCTTTCAAACTTGATGCCGAATTCAATGAGGGGCCCAATGTTACCTGTTGCTTTATCAATGCAAATGAAAGAATGCTGAGCCTGTGCATTTGATGGTCCTGAGAAAACATGATAAGCTGTTGAGGAAGAACGACTTTTGCTTCCATCCGTATGTGTTCAGACACTGAGTCTGGGCCTTTTGTACCCTGCAGTCAGGTTGTCAGTACAAGCCTGGTCACTTATAAAGGAAGCAGGCTGGTGGGGAACGAGGATTGTAGGGTGAGAATGGATGAATCTGAATTTATAAGAAAACAACTCACGATAAAAGGATACTTTCATTACTGTAAGGAAAAAAACTAGTTGGCATAATATTAAAATTTATTAAGAAAGTTGTCTAAGGGATCTGAAAGAAATGGCCTTGAATTTATGAGCAATTTGATGGATAAATCTAATCCTGAAATAAACATCTGCAATTATGGCTAACAGTGCAAATTGACTTGTAAGTAACTAGGAAATTGTCCTGTATTGGGGGTTGAATTTTTAGAACCTTACTTTTCGTATCCAAGCAATAAAATCTTACTTGCTTATGGAAGAGCAAAGAAATATTGAAAAGTAAATGAAGAGGAAGCATCATGCATATGTCTTCATCCTAGCATCTATCGTTCAAGGTGTTTTGGAGGAATTGACATGTATCGAATAGATAATGAAAAAGTTGAGGCGGATAACTCTGATTTATATTTCACAAGACTAGTTTTGTTTTGCTGTAGGGCCTTTAGCCGGAAAATACGCATGTCTTAGTGTAAACTTCTTTGAAATTGTAATATTGAAGCCTCAATCAAGACTGTCTGAAGAAAACCCTCTCCCAGAGAATGTTTAGTAAGGATTTGCTATCAAGCATTTGGTTGAAACATTTAAGTACATAGTAAGTATATTATTATTATTTTATCTAAGTATAAGTGTCTCGCTATGATATCTAAGTATTAAGTATATTACTGACTTGGTTTCCCTTACTTAATTAATGGTTAGGCTTCCGTTTTAACTTTGCTAATATTTTAAAAGTTAGATTTGGGTATTTTTGGTTCCACTACATGCATACAGTTTCAATTAAATAATGATATGGGAAACAAGGTTCCATGTATTGGTGATTTGGTATGTGAAATGGGTTGTGTCGTGTTTGTTTCTTCAAGGTGGCCCAGGGGAGCATTTCTTAGCATTTCTTAGAGCACTTTTATTTCTCTGTTCAGAGGCTGCCCCACTGTCATCTGTACCTGCCTTGCTGGCCCTTTAAGTTACTCAGCAGTGAGATATACCACATATCCCTTAAGGTAGTGGTTCTCCACCTTCCTCATGCCGCGGCCCTTTCGTACAGTTCCTCATGTGGTGGTGACCCCCAACCATAAAGTTATTTTTGTTGCTGCTTCATAACTGTAATTTTGCTACTGTTATGAATCAGGTCACCCCTGGGAAAGTGCCCTTCCACTCCTGAAGGGGTCGCGAGCCACAGGCTGAGAACTGCTGCCTTAAGGGTACTTTTTGCTGATTGATTTTAGAAAAATTAGAGTTAGTAGTTCAGTATTACAACATTCCACTGTTTCTAAAATTCGTACATCATCTCAGTTTTGCATTATTTATATCATAATATAAAAATTTCAAGAGTGATTTCATTTGTGAAGGTAATTGAGATGTTTCAAAAGCATGTTTAAAGTGAGCACATTAATCGTTCATACCCTTGCATTGTTTGTTGGAATCGCTGATAAGTTTTTCTTCCATATCCAAAGCAAAGCAAATTCTGAACCTGTTCTGAAAAAGAAACTGGAAAAATATTTAAGGTTCATTAAATAGAAAACAAGCTTTCATCTGAATGTACATGTTTATTTCTTACATTGTTCCCATTTGGGGCCAAGAGATAGAGTTGCATCTATAAATGAATTATGAAAGTATCCATGACAGGTAGTCAGGGACCAGAGCTGCACCTCCAGCAGGGCTAGTGCACAAGCCAGCCCTTAGGTTTCAAACAGTAAGTTGTTGTTTTTATCTTGTTCTCTTTGTCAAAAGAATGGAAAGGAGTTTATGCACTTTATTTACGTACTTATCTAAAATGTGATGCATAGGATAATTAAATCTTTTAAAAATTGAAATTAATTTGCCTTGATACCCATACATTTTATTTATGACAGAGTAATTATGAGTGTGGTACCAATAACTGAAAGTTTTAAATATGTTCGTTTAATTAAATATCTCCTTGGGCTTAGTGCCAAAGGTTTATAGGTAATGGTTTATGCAAGTATCCTTGTATTTTCCTCATAAACTCTATAGAAACAGTTTGCATGAGAAAATGTCAAGTGTAATTTAAGCAAGATCTGCGATACTTTCAAAGTTAAAACGGTTGCTTTTATTTTGACAAGACTTTAATCGTGTCATTTTATATATAGAAATTAAAATGATTTTTTGCCCTTATTTGGGAGTTGGACTTGAATAATTTTTAAAGTTTCTATGTATATTGACATGCATGTACATTTCTATGTATGCAGTAAAAAGAACTAGAACCCATTCAGTATATGTACCATAATCCTTAATCATGGGCAAAGTAAACTCTTTGTCCTTCCTGGTAGCCCTTGTAGCAGTCCTGGTAGCAGTTTGAAGCCATCAGCCCTCATGGGAGGAAAACGAGACTCTGTACTTCTGTACTTTCAGTCTCTGAAAGCCACGGGGCAGATCTAGTCCATCTTGTAGGGTCGCTACGAGTCAGAGTTGACTCGATCGATGGCAGTGGGTTTGGAGTGTGGGGTTTTGGGTGGCAGCCTTTTAAGTTCCCAGTGATTAACCAAAAGGTCAGTGGTTCAAGTTCTACAGGAGAAAGATGTGCCAATCTGCTTCCATAAGGATTATAACCGTGGAAACTTTTAGGGAAGGGTCTACTTTGCCCTGTGCTGTTGCCACGATGTGGGATCAACGTGATGGTGATGGGCTTGGTTTTAGTCCAGCGCCTCGCGGGACTTAGTTATTGCCTTTAGGCGCTTCGTGTAGAAGGTCATATATTACACATTATTACACAGTGAGTAACTTTGTTTGATTGAGCATGACTAATGACTCAGCTTTATTATTCTATAAATACCTTTAGTCTTGGTATGCAACGCACAGCTGTATCATTGATATTGGTTCATAAGCATCATCCTAAAATTCGTTTTTAAGATATTTTGAAAGTATCGTTGGAAAAAATGCACTCCCAGTTTTATGTTTCGTGTACTTATTTTGAGAGAACTAAAATTAGTTGATCTTTTTTTTAAAACATAGAGATTAAAAACCTAAGTATTGCTTCTAGGTTTCAGCTTCGTACCCTCCTGGGTGTATTCCTAACAAAACCTGTTTAACCCTGTCTCTGTGTTCAGTGATGCTGCAAACAGGTGCGGTTAGTAATACACTTGTCTTGGTCTCTGTAGGGTGCCATCAGAAGAAGGCCCACTCAAATAGCAGTTGTTGAGGCCTCTGCGAGGTCAGCTCAGAAGGTGACTGTTTCCTGGGATCCCAAACGGTGATCCTGATAGATTTGCCCAAATGTCAAAGGACATTCACAGGGGCCTATTGTGATGAAGTTTTAAGAAATTTGAAAACTACTTTAGAGAAAAGAAAAACAAAGAAAGTCGGTAAAATTGCACTGAGGAATTTTTTTTCCTTCATGACAATAGACCTGCTCATTGTTGGCAGGCAGCAAGGATTTTCAGTAGGAAACCTGACTGCTCCATTCTACAGCCCGTTCTTGCCCCGAAAACTCCTTTTTGTCCCCAAAATATAATATTTCAAAGTAACACAATTTGAATCCCTCTAGAATGCCCAGGAACCATTTTGATACGGTATAAATTGTCGAGCACAGATCCTTCCAGGAAGAGTTAGAGGGGTGGAAATGCTTCCCTGAGGAATCTATAGACCCAAATCCAGAATATGCTCAGACACTTTCAAGCTTCACTGTTTGGTGCTTTTGTCTACAATTTTTTTTTAGAATTTTGTAGCAATACTCTTTGGTTTATCCTCATGAAATACTTGCTCAATGTACATGTAGGCTGTGTTACTTTGATCATGTACCTTTCTTTTGTGTTTTACATTACAGGTTGGCATGTAAAGATGCTTGGTGTTGAAGACCTTACGCTCTAGAGTTAAACTATCTGGATTCAAATTCAGGTTCTACTGCTTCCTAGAATGTGACTCTGGGCAAGTTATTGCTTTCTGGCCTCAGTTTCTAAAAGACAACGATGATAGTATTATAGCATTTAGCTATCACAAAAGCAATATAACAGTACTTAGAAAGTGGGAGTCAGTGAGGTTAGAGGAGAAGAATTTGGTTTTAGGAATCAGTATGCCTGAGTTCAAATTCAGTTTTGTCCTCTAGCAGTCGTTGTACAGTTTGGAAACATTTACTTATTTTCTTCCGAGTTTTGAATCCCGTATCTGTAGTACTGAGTTGCATTAAGGAACAGGTGAGATAATGTTTGCAGAGCACTTCAGACAATCCTTGTCCAGCAATTGCTTTTATTCGATCTTGTTAATGGCATTTTAGTCAGGCTAGGTTTTGATGTTTATTACATCGGAAATTTGCAAGTGTGCATTATAGGGAAGTGGCTCAGTAAAATTTTAAGTTAATACTAAATTCAGGAAATTCAGTTCTTCAAATATATATATATTAACTTAAGCTAATCATTAACCTATATTCTATTAAAAGGAGATTTTGAGGAGATTTTAAAGAGGTTCTCCTTAATAGGACAATGCATTTTTAAATTTACTTATTACCTTTTATTGTGAATTACACGAATGTTTACAGAGCAGCTCATCCGTTTCACATTGAAAAATTCATACACGTTTTGTTTCAGCTCATGCACTGCCATCCCCTCAATCACTTATCCCATGTCCTCTCCGTGTTTTCTGTGTCCATTCCTCCTTCTTTCCCGACCCCCTGAACTTTGTCCACGAGTCAGTGGTCCCTTTGATCTTAAATCGCTGATTAGTCTAACAGGACGGAGGAGCAGGTGAGTTCAGTTCTAGACCTGAAGTGTGACTGCAGTCAGCCAGTGAGCTTCGCCTCTGTCTGATTCTGAGCTCGGTTCCGTATGTTTCTCCTTCTCTGTCGAGGAAGTCCGAAGCAGATCCTTTTCTGAGAAGCCGTGGTCACCGGGCAGCACCTCGTTCTGATCGGAGGGTTGTGGACACGTATGTGTGCGTAGCTCATTAGTTCGTTGGATTAAGTGGTTCTGTATGCCTTTCTATGGTCACCACTCTTCCGTCCTCTGGACACAGGGAGACCAATGGTTTCACCTCAGATTGCTGCTCATGAATCTTTAAAACCCCAGTCATTACTCACCAAAGAGGATGTAGAGCATGTCTCTATGAAATGTGGTAGGCCAGTTCACCTTGGTGTCCTTTAGACTACGGTTCCGAAATGCCCAGCTCGGCGACTCCTTCCCTTGGGGTGTTCGATTATGTCTAACCATTGGACCTTGCATGCTCCATCACCTTCATCAAGGTCAATACACATATACACATACAAACATCCTCTGTCAAGTCTCTCTATACATATGACTGTAGGTGTACTCCCATGCCTTCCTCCCGTACCTGTGCAGCCTGTGTATCTATGGAAGCTTCGACTTGAAGGTCACCATGGCAGGATGGTGCACACAACAGTATTGCCTCTATTTCAATTCCTCCCCCCTCAATGTCTTAGTCCATGTCTGTCATTTGGGGCTGACCTGCTTTGTCATGTGCCATCCCTTTCACCCAAGCGAATATTCATCAGCCCTCTAGCTAGTGACTTCCCTCTGCTCCCTCCCCTTCTGTGGCAGTTACATAATTTCACGTCAACCTGAAGACATGTAAACGTGTAGGGGTGGAATTTAGCTTGTCAATAGGGTCACAGCCTGATGACCTCCCATGGAGTGTGACCAAGATATATAGCTTTCTGGAGGGCAGCACCCTCTTCCTCTGCCTTCACCTTCCTGCTTGCTGCCATGCTGAGAGCTGCGAGAGCCCGCTAATGTTACCTCCCACCATTGGTTCCACAGGACTTTGAACCTACCAGCCTGTGATCTGCATCATTGCATGTGACTTCGTGAGTCTAAAGAGGGACTTAAGGACTATTATGGGACTCATGGACTTGAGTTGCACCTGGTTGGGATATTTTCTCCATATAGATTTACTTCTGGATGTAAAACTCTCACACATATATGTGTGCCTTTGGTTTTGTTTCGCTAGTCAACCCAGCAGAACACACCTTGCACTCTTGGTAACCACCAAAGAATGCTTTAGTGTGAAAACCTATTCTTGACTTTGTACAGTAGTGATCCTATACCGTATATGTTCCTGTGTACTTGACTAATTCCACTCACCATAAGGTCCTCCTGGTTCATCCATGTTATGAGAGGCTTACCATTGTGTGTCTGTACCAAGGTTCATTGAGTCTTTCTTCCATAGATACCCAGGTAGGGTGTTTCCATCTTTTTGCTGTTGTGAATAGTGCCACGAGGATCATGGGAATGCATCCATTTATGTCACGATTCTTATTTCTCTCAAACATATACCTAGTGGATGAATGGCTGGATCATAGGGCATTTCTCTTCCCAACTTGATGAGGATGTGTCACAGTGATTTCCAAGTGTATCCACCATTTGACAGTTCCACGTGCAGTGTAGGAGGGTTTTAATATCTCCACACCTGCACCAGCAATTTTTGTTTTCTGTTTTTGAACTTTGTTATTATTCTGAAGTGGGGAGATATTTCACTTGCAGGGAGATGCATCTTAAACTATTCATAGTACATCTAAGACTTTAGTGGGAAATTCAACTCTTAGGCTGACTGAAAATGTATTTTATATTAGTGAGCTCTGCCAAGCCCTTTGCGGTTGAGTTGATTCTGAGATCTGTCCCCTAGGTATTCCAAGCCTGTAATCTTTATGGGGCAGGGGCTCTGGTGGTGCAATGGTTACATGCCTTTGCTGCTAACCAAAAGGTCGACAGTTCCCCCACCAGCCACTCCACAGGAGAGACATGTGGCCTTGGGAACTCTGTCACCTAGGGGCGTGATGAGTTGGAAGCTACTTGATGACCATGCATTTAGTTTGGGGAATCTTGAGCTGAGCAGATTGCAAAATCTGACTTTCTTGGAATGGCTGGTGGATTCAGACTGTAGATCTAGTGCTGAACCGCTACACCCCCAGGACTCCTTCATAAGGTTCAAGTCAATGTGACTCTACTTAAACAATATTATGACTGATGTACAGTATTTATACTTTTAATTTCAGGGTGTTTTCTGTTGTGGTTTTGTATGAAGGTGAGATTTGTTAAATGTTATTATACACCAAACTGAGCTGAGATACTTTGGTAGCGTGTCATTTGAAATAGTATTGATTTTCAAAGAAGAATGAAACAAAACAGAAGTCACACTCTAAGTATTTTTATTTGAAATGCTGTTATCGATTTTATTGGCTACAATTGTATCACTTAAAAATATTTCGATACATGAAGTGTTTCCAGGGACTGGGGAGGGTGAGGTGTAGCCAGGTGATGTGCAGAAAGGGGTGTAAATGCTGCCGAGTCTGGCATCTTGCACATCTTTCCAGTGGTGGAAGTCACAGTGTTCGTGTGAAAATTTGAAATATAAAATCTTATCACTAGTAGAGCCCAGCACTATTTATCGTTTTCCAGTTGGATTTGCATTTAGTGAGTAAAGTCTTATAGTTGTTCACAGAATTTATGAGTTAAAAACAAAAAACTAAATATTTGGGGAGTAGCCTGACATTCACCAGAGCACCGTACTCATTTCCTACTATTTACTAGTGTCTGTGTTAGTCCGGGTAGACTAGAGAAACAAATTCATAGGCACACATATGTGTATAAGAAGGAGCTTTATATAAAAGAGCAATTGAATATTGAGAAAACATGCCAGCCCAGTCCAGATCCAGTCCATAAGTTTGATATTAGCCCATATGTCTGAAACAAGTCCATAAATTCCTCTTTAGACTCACACAGCACATGCAAGGATGCCCCATGCAGAAAGATCACAGGTCAGTGGGCAGAAGGTCTTGTGAGTCCAGTGGCGGTGGAAACGTCTCAGTGCTGGCACAGGTCTCCACTTGTCTCTGAGAGTCTCAACAGCAGGAAAGAGAAGGCAGAGAGAGAGAATGGGTCTGGCCTCCAATGAGCTATTTATCTTTGTCGTGCCTCCAAATGAGGTCATCAAGCTGCTGCAACCTGATTGACAGGCTAACCTCCACTCCTTCGTTCAAGTCGACAGGAGATTATGTATGTAACTGCCACAGTGTCCACACTTAAGTATTCTGTTGGCGTGTAACATGCCCAGAATGGAATCATTATCTAAAGAGCCCTGGTGATGTAGTGGGTCACCAGCTGGACTGTTAAGGCAAAGCCATCAGTTCAAACCACCAGTGCTCCTCAAGAGAAAGATAAGGCTTTCTACTCCCATGAAGAGTTACAGCCTCAGACGCCCCCGCGGGGAGAGCTCTATTCAGCCTCAGACGTCCGCAGGGACAGCTTTCTGCCCTACACGGGCACGTTGAGTTTGGTTTGTTTTTTGTTGTTTTTCCCTCCCCCTGCCCCTTTCCCGTTCTCCTTAGCCTCCATGTCACCAACCCTGTTTGCCTCGCTGCGGCTGTTTTTCATGTTTGCTAATGGTGTACCCGTCCATCCCGTTACTCAAGGTAGAAAGTGTGGAATTATCCTCAACTTCTCTTCTTCATCCTCTACTCGATCAGATTGTCCTTGAACGACCACTCTAGAATGCATTCTTCTTCTCGGGCACCCGGTATTACTGCTTAGTTTAAGAATTCTCCATGTTTGCCTGGAACTTTTCCATGATCTCACAGTTGGCTTGATAGACACTACTCCCCCGCTGCTGTTGATTGGTGTCAGGCATTGTGATTCCATGTGGCAAACCTGTCATCATGTCGGTCTATGCAGTCATATCACTGGGGTAGTATTAAAGGTTGTTTGACAACTTGGACTGCACTTTTAAAAAAATCATTTTATTGGGGCTCTTACAGCTCTGATCACAATCCATTTGTATGTCCAATATGTCTAGCACATCTGCACATATGCGGCCATCATCCTTTTCAAAGCATTTTCTTTCTACTTGAGCCCATGGTGTCAGCTCCTCATGTTTTCCTTCCTTCCCTCCCCCATGAACCCTTACTAATTCATTTTTTCCCTGTCTTACAGCAGCCACTGTCTAACTTTTCTGTTGTCTGTCCCGCTGGGAGGGGGCTATATGTCGATCATTGTGATCAGTTCCCCCTTACTCTCCCCGCCTTCCCTTACTCTTCTCCTAGTTTCACTAATCCCCTTTTTGGTCCTAAGGGCCTTATCTGTCCTGGATTCCCTGTATTGTGAGCTCTTATCTGTACCAGTGTACACGTTCTGGTCTAGCCAGATTTGTAAGGTAAAATTGGGGTCATGATAGTGGGGGTGGAGAAGAAATATTAAAGAACTAGAGAAAAGTTGTGTGTTTCGTTGATGCTATACTGCACCCTGACTGGCTCCTCTCTTCTTTGTGGCTCTTCTGACAGGGGGTGTCCAATTGACTAGTGAAGGGCTTTGGGTCTCCCCTCTGCCACCCCTTCATTCACATTGATATGATTTTGTTTTGTTTTGTTCTGGGTCTTTGATGCATGATGCATGATCCCTTTGACATCTCACGATCACACAGGCTGGTGTGCTTCTTCCATGTGGGCTTTGTTGATTCCGAGTGAGATGGCCTCTTGTTTATCTTCAAGCCTGTAAGACCCTAGATGCTATATCTTTTGATAGCCAGTCACCATCACCTTTCATCACATTTTCTTATGCACCCATTTTGTCTTCAGCAATCATTTCAGGGAAGGTAAGCATCACAGAGTACCAGGTAAGTAGAACAAAGTGTTCTTGTGTTGAGGGAATACTTGAGTGGAGGCCCAATTGGATTCCACTTTCATCTCCAGTGGTATATATATCCTTGTTCTTTCCTGAATGTTCATTCATTCATTCACTCATTCTTTAGTAAAAGTCCAACATTGTTAGCTGTTAAATGCATTGAAGACACAGAGATAAATACGACAGTTATGACCCTTGCTCATTTGTGTTTGTGCACATTGTTTCTTTGTCTTTGGCTCTGCTGTATCATCTACTCTTGTACTATGTACACCATTTCTGTTATTTTAAACCGTGCTCAAGTGTCCTCTCCTTTCTAAAGACATTTGTAATATCCCCAGCTAGTGTTCCTAATATGTGTGCCGGCAACACTTTGTATTTCTGCTTCTATTATAGAACTCACAGTATTGCATTACATCAGTTTGCTTGTAATTACTGTTTCCCAGTTAAGAGAGCGACACAGGAGGAGCGCAGAAATAGGACTGAGGTAAAAAATAAGAAGAGAAGGGGAAAGGAAAACAGGTGAAGCAACATGCGCATGGTTAGCAACACAGACTCTGGATCCTGACTCTGCATTTCCTAGCTTGGCATGTAGTTAATTTCCTTTTGTTTCTCTGTAACTCTGTCCCAGTTTGTCTCAGGGATAATAATAGTCCCGTCATGGTGACAGTTAAATGTGTTACTATTGTTATACACAATGAAAAATGGTGAAGAGTACACAGTATATATTGTTATGCTGCTTAGTATATATTATTATGCATTTACTGCTGTTATTAACATTTACAAGCTTTCTTATGTATTTCTTAAATTAGGAGAGATAGCATTCGTTTTATTGCTGTTTGTTAGTTTGTTTTCCCGCTCATCTAGTTTTTGAGTTGGAAGGGTTTTAGGTTACATTATGTCTAATTCTATGTGGCCACTTTTAGGCATCAAATTTGTTGGGGGCTGGAGGGTGGGTAACTTTTTATTGTGATTTAGGGAAAAGTTTACAGAGAAATGGCTTTCCATTAAACAGTTCACACGTGCCTTTTTGATTGGCGACATTGACTGCAGTCCCCACAGCATAACAGCGCCCTGCCTACTGCCACCACCGGCCCTTATTTCCTCCCCCCCCCCGCCCCCCTCCACACACATCTGACACGTGCTGCCCTATTAATCTTGTAAGGCTGGTTTTTTCTGAGAACTATCTACCTCCCTAAAAGCATCAAACTTTTGTTCTAATTATGTTTGTTCTTCTCAGTTAGTTGGGAATTTACATTTCAAATCATTATTTTTATATTCAACAATGTAAACAGCTTGTCAAATCTCCCTGTTGCTTGTCCTGCCTACGCCCCTCACCCCCACCCGCTTTTGGCTCTTCTCCGTCTTGTATGTAATTATTTTCTTCATTCAAACAGTTAACACTTGTCGACCTTCTAACCGTAGGAGCCCTGGTGACATGGTGGTTATGAGTTGGGCTGCTAACCACAAGGTCACCAGTTCAAAGCCACCATCTGGGAGAGAGAGAAGGCTTTCTTCTCCCATAGAGAGCTACAGCCTCAGAAACTCGTAGGGACTGTTCTTCTTGGTTCTACAGGGGAGTGGGAATCAACCCATAAAGTGTTGAGATTGGGGGGGGGGACCCTCTAGACAATTGTTGTCCCTTTCCTGCCTTTCTCTTGCACCCCTGGGATAAAAAGTCTGCTTCCGGTGGTCTTAAAACCATTGTCTTGGGTTTTATTTTATAGCAGTGGTCTCATGCATTATTTACTCTTTGATAATTGGCTAACTTCATTCAGCAGAATGTCCTCCAAATCCATTCATATCATGAGGTCGTTCATGGTTTTATCATGACTCCTTCGCAGTGGGTAGTCTTCCATTGTGTGTATGTGACAGAGTTTATTTTGATTTATTCTTGCACTGATTGATCTTGAGGTTGTTTCCATCTTCTTGCTACTGTGACTAGTGCTGCGATGAACATCCATCTGTGGTTGGGGTGTCCGTATATCTACTTGTGTTTTGTTCCTTATTTCTTTAGGTTTTACAGTGAGCTTAGAGGCTGCTGGGTCATATGCTCTCTCTGTTCTCCGTGGTCCGGGCAGCTCACTGCCACCCTCCCCGGAGCTCATGCAGCTGTCCAGTCCCGCCCGCAGGGTTCCCGTCTCTCTGCTCTCTGCCCAGCATTTCTTACTTTCTGTTTTGTTTTAACTTTGCAAGCAACGCTGGTGTGAGGTAGTAGCTCATCATTTTTTTATTTACACCTCTCAAATGGTTAGTAATCATGAGTATTTCTTCATATGTTTGTTGGCCCCTGGGGTGTCGTCTTTGGTGCACTGTTGGCTCATAGCCTCTGCCTCTTTTTAATTGGATGCCTTGTTTTTCCCATGTTGGGGGTGGGGGCAGCGAGCAGTCCCGTGGAAGGCATCGACCTTTTGGGTGTACTTAGTTTGGAGGCTAGAAGGGTTGTGCCTTTAGATACTTTCTGTTTGTACTGTTACAGTAAAATACTGTTCTCCTTTCCCCTCACACCAGATCCCACGTAGCTAATTAATGAATGTCCTGGCTGACGATAAGCTCCTAGTTTCACTCGTAGCTCATCCTCAGGCTTGAAGGGCACCGTTGTTTTTGCTTCATTGGGTTCCTGGCTGTGCTCCGGACTGAGTCTGCGGTCCGTAGGACTGAAGTCTGGGAATAGTTTCTTGGTTCTAGTAACAGCACTTTTCCCAGGAGCTGGTGACCAGCTAGCACTTCCTTCCACTCCCACTGCCTCCTCCCTCACTCTCACGGCCTCTCCCCTACAGTAGCACTCTTTGCTCCATCCCTCCCTCGCCCCTGTGGGCCCAGCTTTGAGGAGATGATAAGGCCACATTCAGGTCTACACCTGTGTAGCTCTCACAAACAATGAAAGATGAACCAGCTAGTGACTTCATTTTAAAAAAGCTTTATTGACATATAACTCACAGATGCAATTCAATAGTTTAATCATATTTAAAAAGAATCGTGCAATCATCACTCCAGTCCATTTTAAAACTCTTTCTTCTTTCTTGTGCTCATTAATTTTAGCCTCCCATTCACCCCAGCCTCCTCTGACATCATGCTAAGAAACTGTGAATCTAGTTACTGTCTCTATAGATTTACTTACCTTTGATTTCATTTACAGGAAAACATACCAAAAACAAAACATAAAACCCAACAACAATAACAAAGTAAAATAGAAAAACAAGCAAAAAGAAAGCAAAAAATATTAAAAATGCGAACAAATGTAAAATAAGTCAAAAGGGAGAACTGATGACAAGGTTTTAAATTATAATCGAGCTCCATCTGTATTAATCCGCTTTCCAGTGCCTCTGTCTGCTGGCAGCCTATTCGTACCCTCAGTCAGTGATCGCAGGGAGTTCACTGGAGGCTTCATCCATGTGACAACCTGGCGTTTGGATTTTGGGTTTCCACTGCCATCCATAACCTTCTACAAAGTGGGTGCTCGGGATTTAAGCTGGGAGCTTAAATACCCTTTCCTCCTCGGGTCTTGGATTTTATTATTTACTGTCCTGGGATCACACGGGCTAGTGTGCTTCTGGGTGCATTTGGCTGATGCCTTATTTGGATGGCTGCTTGTTTTAAGACAAGCCTTTATGATCTCAGATACCGTTCTTCCTGATAACGGGGCACCATCTGATTTATTGGGACTTCATTTTTAACAAATGAGTTAGATGCTAATTACCACAGCTCTTCTGATTAGAGAAAATACCTTGGAGGTATGAGATTTTAGGTGTTTCTGAGAACTAAAAAGTCAATTGTAGATGGAGGGAGGCCTCATGAACCCTTAATAATTTATAAATTGTTATTTTGTCATGTCTTATAATGTCCGAAGTCTCTCTTCACCCACTTTTCTGTTGTCCGCCCCCCGAGAGGAGTTTATATGTAGATCCTTGTAATCGATTCCCCCATTCTACCCCACCTCTGGTATTGCCACTCTCAGCACTGGTGGTCCTGAAGGGATCATCTGTCCTGGATTTCCTGTTTCCAGTTCCTATCTGGACCAGTGTACATCCTCTGGCCTAGTTAGATTTGTAAGGTAGAATTGGGATCATGATAGTGGGGAGGAGAAAGCATTTAAGAATTAGAGGAATGTTGTATGTTTCATTGTTGCTATACTGCATGCTGACTGGCTTCTCACCTCCCGCGACCCTTCTGTAAAGGGATGTCCAGTTGTCTACAGATGGGCTTTGGGTCTCCGCTGTGCACCTCCACCCTCATTCACAATGACATGATTTTTTGTTCTGATGATGCCTGATACTTGATCCCTTTGATACCTCGTGATCACACAGGCTGGTGTGCTTCTTCCATGTGGGCTTTGTTGCTTCTGAGCTAGATGGCCGCTTGTTTATCTTCAAGCCTTTAAGACCCCAGATGCTCTATCATTTGATAGCTGGGCAGCATCAGCTTTCTTCACCACATTTGCTTATGTACCCATTTGTGTTCACCTGATCATTTTGGGAAGGTGGGAACGCACTGATAAGATTTTTTATCCTTTGATGCCTGATACCTGGTTCCTTCTACACTTCGTGGTCACACAGACTGGTGGGCTTCTTCCATGTGTTCTTTCAGAATTTGAATATGTGATAGCTAGCTCATTATAGCAAAATTCCGATCTGTTTATATACTATGCAGTGATATCCTGTGTCTGACCCTTTGCACATGCGGTTTCTTTTCACTGGAACATAGTCTTATCTGAGCTCATTCTTGAGGAGCCCTGGTGGCTTAGTGGTTACACACTGGCTGCTCGCTGCACGGTCAGCAGTTCAAACCACCTGCTACTCTGCGGGGCATAGATAGGGCTTTCTACTCCCCCAAAGAGTTACAGGCTCAGAATCTCACAGAGCCATTTATGAGTTGAAATCGGCTCAAAAGCAGTAAGTTGATTTGTTTCTTTTGACTAAATCTTACTAACTCCTAAAATCGAATCCCAGAAACAGTAACTTTCAGAAAAGCTGTCTTGATCCCTCAATATTTGATGAGCATTCCATGGTTCTAATAGTTCCTGCCCTTTCCGTGTCATAACTTTCATGATGTGGGACTGTAACTGCTTCCACTAGCGTGCTCTTGGAAGACAAGAACTATGTCTATCAGTGCCTGGCACCCCAGACAGACTTGCCGGCTGAGTGAATGCGTGCTATGATGGAGAAGAGTTGGTCGTTCCAGGGAGAGAAGAGGAGTTTTTATTTAGGGAGAGCTATATAACTAGAAAGAGACATTGAGACTTTTGAGATAGGAATAATAATATACGGCATGTTCTCATGAGTTTAATTAAGTAATGAACCAGTACCTTAGAATTATTTTTTTTAGTCTTATCGTAAAATTTCTTTAATACTCTTCAGTGGATGAAACATAAGATAAATGCTTATTTTGTAAACTCCTTTGTTTTGAGATTATTTGTTTCCAATGTAATTTATAGGGAAACTGGGATTTGAATGAATGCTATTGCTTGAATTGAACAACTGTCATTAAACACAGTTAGTGTTTCTTATAAATGAAGCTGTCTTAAACTATGACAATTAAAAGATATAATTCAAATAAGCCAGCAATTTAACACATGTATGGGGGTTTCCTTTTATTTGTAGTTTAAAAGAAGTAAATGCTTACAGCTGTGACTTTCTCCCTCCAGTGTCTCCAGAGGCAGTTGGATGTGTGTCAGCTGCTGGGGTGTTTATTATCTTGGTGCTGCTCCTTTTTCTCTGTATTAATAAGAAGTTCTGTTTTGAAAATGTTGGCGGGTTTCCAGATCTTGGTTCAGGATACAGTACAAGGAAAAATTCACAAGATAAAATATGTAAGTATGATGTCATTGCTTCTCTTTGTAAAAGAATGTTTTAGTCTCTGCTACTCCATTATTTTGTATGATTTTAATATATAGACAATAAAAGGTTGATTTACATTTACAGAAGCGAACATTTGAACCACTATTACGTGAAAGTAAAATATTTACCATTAAGTAAATTATGCCAATTATATTCCTGTTGTCCCTAAATTGTCAGTTTATTGCATACAAATGAATTGTCCACTCTATAAAAAATGAATATCTTATATGTAGTGTATGCTTTTGAGTCACTAATATGGACAGATACACTTTAGGAGAAGAGGGTATCCTGATGCATTTGTAGCTTAAATCCATTGTCCAAGTAGCTTCCTAGAGAGTTTTTTCCCCAGGGTCTCCCTGGGGCTTTTGGAAATGTTTCCCCCCTTCCTTTACCTGCTGTTGCATTTCCAGCGGATGGCTATTTCATTGTTTCCCCCAGTAATTCGGAGATAAGAATCTGAGCAGGGAAGGCAGTGTTCTGCTGGCTCCCTAGGCAGCACAGGCATTGTATGATGTGAATAGTCCGAGATCCCATCATTTATGAGGAGTTTGACGCTCCTCTTTCTCTTATGCAAAACTATGCCTTTTAACTCGTTATGAGTCTTAATTTTGTATTTTTATAACAATAACTGCAAAAACAATCTGAGAATTACAAACGCAAGGTGTTAAATTAGGGCTTTAAGGAATAATAACAAAGAGCCTTTTTTATATGCGCAAATGTTCGAGAGATACTTTTCTAGTGTGATAACTTAAAAGTTGACAACCTCCTTGTTTGTAAAAATTGCAATTGGATTCTCTGACTTTTGAGTTAGAAAACTATACAGTACACTCTATGGTTTTGAATTGATTACATTCAGTGTTTTTCATACTTCATTCCAGTTCTATTTTCCGATCTTTTGGATAGTGAGAGATGCTCGTTAATGGTAGGCTCTCTGCAGCATTGCGTTATTTAGGTGCTAAGCACAGGTCAGTACTTTGACCCTACAGCCGCCCCAGGACAGGAAGGTGAGGCTTTCTACTCCTGTGGGGAGTTTGGAAACACGCAGTGAGTTTGCTTTTGGAGTAAAATTATTAGCATTTCAAATACATTTATTTATATTGACCATGTTAGAAGTCAAAACTAAAAAATCAAAATTTTATGTCAGTTTACTTTTAAAAATCATAAATATATTAACATAAATAACATTTTACAACTACAAATCTATTTCCCCTATGAGAAAATGTTTGGTAAGAGGGACTGTCTTACATTTTTGCAAACCATTTTTAACCTCTAGTGTAGTAGGTAACAACCGGATTCTCATATTTTTTACATCTAGTCTGTCACGTAGCCTCCAGGAAATGTTGCAGCAAATGAGAAGGAGAAGGTTGCACACCACCTTCCCGTTACTCGCCAGTCAATTCTGCGTCACGTCAACCCTACAGGACAGAGGAGAACTCCTCCGTAGGGTTCCGGAGACTGCAAATCTTTTTTCTTTCGCAGATTACGAGGCATTTATTTTCAACAGCACAGCAGAAAACATGCTTTTGATTGTGCTGAAGTGGATTTCCGCATTCGATACAGGCATCCTGTTTTAAAACAGCCAACGTGGCTTCATCCTTTATTAAATCGCTGTTAGGCTTTTGGGTGCAGAGATTAGTTTTGGGCTCAACTTAAATTTGATGCAGTGTGTCAGTCCCATGTGTCAGATTCTTGACCTGGGCTGAGTGAGAATCACTCCAATTAAGTATTAGTCTCAGGACTAAGACAAACCCAAACAGAACTGGGATAGTTTAATCCCTTGATATTCTTGCCAATACTGGATTGAGAAGTCAAGATACAGAGACAGAGAAAATAACAGCAGGAGGGGGGAAAAGACGAGGTTATTTCTTTGAAGCCAACCTTTCATTGGAGTCATGCATAGCGTTTTCTGGAGAGACATGGCTACCACTTTAAAAGATCTTAACAGGTACAGGATGCACCTGAATTTGAAGGTTAGTTATAAGGGGTACAAAGGAGAGAAAGGCCCCAAAGCCAAACTCACTGCCTTTGAGTCAACTCCCAGTGACTCGATAGAGCAGAGTCGAACTGTCCCTTTACGCTTCAGAGACTGTAAATTGTTCAGGGAGCAGACGGTGAGGCTGTACATCTTCCTGTGAGAGATTTACCTCCTTTTCCACCCATGGAGCAGCCGGTAGGTTAAAGAGCTGCCCTTCTCTGTTGGAAGCCCATTGCTTAACACACTGTGCTACCAGGGATCCTAAGTATCATCTTAGTAGATGCTATAAAAGTAATATGGACATGGAGGATCTTTGCAAAGTGTCTTGGGGACCTGTAAACATTTTCTGAACCTTGGTTTTCATGTCCATTAACTTAGTAATGATGTCCTCGAATTATGGTAAAATAAAGCAAGATGATACTTGTAAATCCAGTACCTTCTCTCTGTTAACCACCTCTTCCCTCTCTTATTCCTACCTCTTTTTAAAATTGTTTCAATGGTTCTCCTGAAACTATTTCCCCTAAAACGAAGACTTTTTCTCCTAATATTTTTCTTCAATTTGAAACAGTGCACATAGTTAATAAGATAGAATAGTTCCCCAGCTTGAACTATTAACAAATAAAGTGAAATTACATAATACAATCCCTTTTTATACTTCTTCCTTGCAGGCGTAGAATTACAAAAACCCATAGTATCTGAGGGGCCAAAGCTTGTCTTGCTGCTGTTATGATAGCTATGGAGTGAGAAAAAATGTCATTACATGTGAACAAATGGTTTGATTTGTTTTTCTCGACGAGTCTTTACTTCGACATATTTCTTCCAGCGAGTCATGCATTTACAGAAAGAGTAAAAGCTACAGTGTGAAATACCAATATTGAGCTAATGAGTAGCACCATCCAAGTAAATACTAAATTGAAGTTCCCAAATGGTTGATATTTTAATTACGAAGAGAAAATTCCAGAATCGCACCTTTTAGAAAGAAAGACAGAATTAGAAAATGGCATTTTTCAAAAGTTTTCAGCCACATCTGCCGTCGGTGTCCTCTCTGGTGGACACAATTAGCAGTGCTGTCGAGGACTTGACCTCTGCTGTCGGGGAAGTCAGCTACGCCCTAACTGACTCCGTTGCTGAGCAGGTGACAAACATGATACATGGGTTTCGCCCAGAGGAGGGGAGCGCTGCAGTACAGGAAGTGGTAGATGCTTCTAAACAGGAAGACCTCCGATTACCCGAAGTCTCCAAAGATGCCAATTGTCAACAGACACCATCCAATGTAGAACACAGAACAAAGCAAATAAATAACTCTGACACGTCATGGTCACAACAGCAAGAACCAGATATGCACAAAGGAAGAGTACTGAAACATATTACCAATAGGCAGCAGACTCTGCCGAGGCAGCGGGAGCCTAGAGGTGCCGGTGATTGTCTGGAAGGCCCCGTGAGCGCGGGGACATCTGCTCGCAAGCAGAGTGCACGGGCTGGAGCGACTGGTCAAGAACCTGACAGTGCTGAGCAATGTCACGGTGCGAATTCTGGCCACAGCGCACACGGAGAAGTCCAAGAACCAGTAAACCCAAGAAAATACCATAAAGAGAAAGGGGACACAAAAACCAAGAAAAGGGGAAGCATTTGGGCCAAGAAAGGGACAGCCAAAAGTAAGGATGGAAAATATTGTAAGCTAAGACCAGACAAAGGTGAGGTCTGCAAACGGTGTGTGAGCGATTGCATTTCTCTCCATCCCCTCCACCCTCACGGAGGGATGACATCCTCCAGATCCCTCTGCTTTCCTCTGGATCTCTGTATTGCTCACTTGCACTTCTTGTTGACTCCTCTTCTTGCGGCATCTTTAAAGGCACTTCAAGGATATGCATGCTGCTCGTACAACCTTAGGTACAACCCGGGTGCAGGTTAAACGGTTTTCTCTCTAACTTCCCCCGACTCTGTGCACAGGAGCCCCCTGGTTCTTGTATGCAGTGTGCATGCCTCCATGGGTGTTGCTTTGATGTGGCCTCGATGCACGTTCAGACCAAGCCCAAATGGAACTCTTCAACTTAAACCAAAAAGAAAAGAGCCGGCCCACTGTTGTGGAGTCTCTTCTCACTTGCGGCCACCTCCCAGGGTGGGAGAAGCGTGTCATAAGATTTCCCAAATGCTCCCCGCAATCCTCACTGGAGCCAACAATCTCGTCTTTCTCCTGCTGGAGTGGCTAGTGAGTCAGCCTGCGACCTTGGGGTTAGCACTCCAGTGCTTAACCCCTGGGGCCACCAGAGCCCCTCTGATCAGTTGAGTCAGAATTAAGGAGTAAATGTTTTCTGTTCCTTGACAGCAGTGGATTGTGTTATTTTGATTACTACACTTTAGTGTACATCCACCCCCTAAGCAAAGGACTGGAAGTCCTAAAATGTATATTAATGAAATCTATCTGTAAATCACATGAATTTATGTCTTTATTTTGCTTGAAACTAGCTCATGTGTGACAACAGAATTTAAGTCAGTTTCAATTTAACTTTTTCTCTTTTTAGAGCCACTGAGATCCGTGGTTAGATCTGATGGGCGAGGAACCTGGCGGGTTAGCGTGTATCATTTATTCACTCAGCCATCCATTATGCATTTCCTATGACTCCTCTGTGCTTACAATGAGCATACATGAACAACTGATTAACATTCATGAGCTGTCTTTAAGGAATTAAGACTTTAACTCAACCTTTAGACTTTTCAACCACAATGTTTGTGATTGTTTTCCAAACAGCTGACTGGTAATTGGCTTTGGTTGCAGAATTGCTAAGGAGTACTAGTAATTCACTGCTGATCTGATCACAAGGCCCAAACGACACTAGTATTTATTTATAAATTGTGTATCTGGAATTTTTCTGTAAATTCCATGAAAGATATAACCAACACTGAGTAGTAGTAGAAAGGAGCAAGACTCTTATAGTTCCACTGCACATACAATGGGCCTTCAAAAGTTAATTGGAAATTGAAATGAAAGCATTACCAGAATTCCCCCACAACATTTTAGAAGCGCCTCATGGATCAGGGATCTACTGCTAGTCAATGAGTGTATGAATGGCTTCTAAATAATATAGAGGCTGATGCAGGATGGATGATCTAATTAGAAAGGAAAACCACTTTATTAGAATAGATCTACTTCGCAATCTATTCTTCTATAGCAACTATTTCAATGTCAGATTCAGGAATTTTTGACAGTCCTAGTGTAGGTTTGTGAGCTTTATTTTTCTATAGTCACAGTGGTAAACAAAGAAATAAAACGAAAATAAAGTAGTGTAGTTTATATATTATTTTCTTTAAAACTTAACACAGTAGCGTGGTTTATTCATGGACACAGCACTAGAGGGTTTGGAAGTCTGTTTTGTTTGCATTAATAAGCATGCTAGTACCTAAAAACTCACGTGGCTCTCAAATATGCCAGATGATGTGGTTAGATGCTATCAAGTCTGCAAGCTCTCACAGCAGCCCTGTGCTGTACAACAGCGTGAAACGCTGCCTGGTCTGGCACCACACTCACAACTTAAAAAAAATCATTTTATTGGGCTCTCATATAACTCATCACAATCCATACATCCATCCATTGTGTCAAGCACATTTGTACATTCGCTGCCCTCATCATTCTCAAAACATTTGCTTTCCACTTGGGCTCTTGGAGTCAGCTCCTCGTTTTTCATTTTTTCCCCTTCTTCCCCATTCCCCCTCCCTTATGAACCCTTGATAATTTATAAATTATTATTTTACCATATCTCACACTGCCCAACATCTCCCTTTACCCACTTTAGTGTTGTCCATCCCCCAGAGAGGAGGTTATATGTAGATCCTTGTAATTGGTTCCCCCTTTCTACCGCACCTTCCCTCCTCCCTCCTGGTGTCACCACGCTCACCACTGGTCTTGAGGGTTCATCTGTCCTGGATTCCCTATCTGTACCACTGTACATCCTCTGGTCCAACCAGGTTTGTAAGGTAGAATTGGGATCATAATAGTGGGGGCTGGGTAGGGGGAGGAAGCATTTAAGAACTAGAGGAAAGTTGTGTGTTTCATTGATGTTACACTGCACTCCTCCCTGCTACCCCTCTGCAAGGGATGTCCAGTTACATACAGATGGGTACTGGGTCCCCACCCTGCATTCCCCCTCATTCACAATGATCTGATTTTTTTGTTGTTTGGTGCTTGATACCTGGTCCCTCTGACTCCTCGTAATCACGCAGGCTGGTGTGCTTCTTCCATGTGGGCTTTGTTGCTTCTGGGCTATATGGCTGCTTGTTTACCTTCAAGCTTTTAAGACCCCAGACACTGTATCTATCGATAGCCGGGCATCATCAGCCTTCTTCACCACACTTACTTGTGCACACATTTGTCTTCAGCATTTGTATGGGGAAGGTGGGCACACGATGATGATTTGGTTTTTTGGTGTCTGCTACCTGATCCCTTGAACACCTCCTCACAATGGTTTTCATGTGTGTGCTCATTGCTGCAGCCACTGTATCTGTGCATCTTCTGGGGAGACTCTTCCCCTTTTTCACTGCCCCTCCACTTTACCAAGCAGGTGTCCTTCTCCAGTGAGTGTTCCTTCCTGATAACAAGTCTGAAGCACGTGAGATGAAGTCTTGCCATCCTTGCTTCTAAAGCTCATTCTGGCTGTACTTTCAAGACAGATGGGTTTGTTCTTCTGGCAGTCCATGGTACTTTCCTTATACTTCACCAGCACCATGATTCAAATGCACCGAGTTTCCTCTGCTCTTCCTTACTCACTGTCCAACTTTCACATGCATAAGAGGTGATTGACAAGACCATGGCTTGGGTCAGGCACAACGTTAGTCCTCAGAGTGACATACATGCTCTTCAACACTTTAAGGAGGTCTAGGACCTCTGCCACGACTTAACCTATTGCATTATGTTGTTTGATTTCTTGACTGCTCCTTCTGTGAGCATTGATTGTGGATCCAAGCAAGATGACATCCTTGACCACTTCAACCTTTTCCTCTGTGTATCACATGCTATCAGTTAATCCGGTTATGCCCTGGTGATGTAGTGAGTTACTACTAATCACAAAGTCAGCAGTTAGAAACCACCAGCTGCTCTGAGAGAGAAAGAGGAGGCTTTCTACTCCAGTAAAGATTTGCCATCCCAGAAACCCACAGGGCGATTCTACTCTGCCCTCCAGGGTGGCTGTGAGTCGGGATGGACTAGAAGGCAGTGAGTTGGAGAGCTACATTGAGTTGTAATCCATACTGAAGACCACGTCCTTGAGCCTCACGTTCAAATGCTTCATATTCTCTTCACTTTCAGCAAGTCATATTGCTTCATCTGCATATTACAGGTTGTTAATAAGTCTTCCTCTGATCTGCTCTCTACCTCATATGGTCCAAGTTCCTTCCTCATCTCGTCCAGTTTCTCCTATAATCTGCTCAGCCTACAGGTTGAATAAGTATAGTGAAAGGATACAACCCTGATGAACATTTTCTCTGATTTTTAAGTCACTCGTTTTTTCCTTGTTCTGTTTGGTCCAGGGCCAGGATGGGCACAATGAGGCTTTCTGGAATTCCATTCTTCTCAGTGTTAATGTATAGGGTTTTTTTGATCCACACAGTCAAATACCTTTACATAGTGATCAATACACACAAGTAAACATCTTGCTGATGCTCCAGTTTTGAGCCAAGATCCATCTACCTCAGCAATGATAGATATCCCTTTTCCCGTGTCCTCTTCTATATCCAGCCTGAACTTGTGACGTTAAACATCTTTCTGATTACCCTCTGCCTTCTGTCAAGATCCAGCTGACATCGGTAATGATGTTCCTCATTGAATACCCTGTTCTGTATCCCTGACTTCTCCCTGTGGATGTTTTACTCCAACCATTCTTGAATGCATTGTTGAATAATATTAATAATATTGCTCAATAATTTCTGCATTCTGCTGGGTCACATGTATTTGGAATGGGTATGAATCTGATCTCCGTTAATTGCTCAGGTCTTCCATATGTCTCGGCATACTCTATTATGGCCCTTGGCACTGCCCTTTGAAATGTTCTGTTCAGCTATTTTGCCTGATCATTTCTTTCGATCATTGCTTTAGTGCACGTTTCAGAGACTCTTGACATCCACTTTGATGTTTTCTTTCTTTTCTGTTCTCTTCATGACCTTTCCCTAACGTCACAGCTGATGTCCTTGATGTCTTCCACAGCTGGCCAGGTCTTCTGTCGTTAGTGTTCACTGACTCCAATCTTTTCTTGAGATGGCCTCTAAATTCAGCTGGGATATGCACAAAGTTGTTTTTTTTAACTCTCGTGGACTTGTTTTTAATTTTTCCACCTTTAATATGAGCTTACCTTTGAGCAACTGGTGGTGTGTTCCACAGTCCGCAGCTGGCCTCAGTTTGATGGCTGATATTGAGCAACTCCATGCATTCCCACAGATGTTGCCAATTTGATTTCTGGGTATTCCAGCCAAAGGTGTCCACCTTTTTCTTGTTGAAAAAGAGTATTTGCTATGAAAGTTGTTGGTCTTGCAACGTTCTATCATTTGATCTCCAGCTTCGTTTCTATCACCAAGGCCATATTTTCTAATTACCAATTTTTCCTCTGTTTCCAACTTTTGCATCTTCAGCGCATGTTTGATCAATTTCAGACTAGGATGATAGTAGCGTTCTTCTTCATCACTGGCTTTAGTAGTTAATGTGTAAATTTGAATAATAGTTGTATTAACTGGATTATCTTGTTTGTATATAGATATTATCGTATCACAGACAGCGTATCTTGTGATAAAGGTAATACCATATCACAGAAAGCATGTGGAGACATTTCTTGAAGTGTTCTTTTTTGACGATGAATACAACACTTTCCTATTACATTTGTCAATCCAGACATAGGAAATTCTATGCCTGTCTGAATTAGAATGGCCAATATCAGTTAATTTCAGCTCACCAATGCCAACCTTCACTCATTTTTAATGACTTCTATTTTTTTCCTAGATTGATAATTCCAACATTACACAGCGACACACACGCACCGCAGTATGACAACTTGACAGACAAGTGGTGGGTTCTAGAATCCTACCAGAATTAAAGTCAAACATTTTATATTCCAAACTTTGTTTTGAAAGATTGACCCATCATTTAGCTGAATGGACTGACTGCTCCCATAAAGATACATGCAGCATCAGAAACCCTATGTCGGGCCATGTGAGTTGGAATGGATTTGATGCAGAGAGTTACTGTTTGTTTTTGTTGGTACGGTGAAGAGGGGTCACTTGAAGCTCAGTGGTAGAATTCTGCCCTTCCACATACAATTTCCAGTCTACACAGTCACCCATGCCTATGAGTGAAGGCTTGCATGTTACTATGATGCTGACTAGCTTTCTGTGGAATATCCAGACTAAAACAGACTGGAAAGAAAAGGCTGCCCATCTACTCCTAAAAAATCAACCAGTGAAAATCCTGTGGGTCAGCACAGTCCCATTGTGTTGTACATGAGTTGCTTTGAGATAGGGGCCTAATAGACAGCAGTTACCATGATACAGTATCGATAAGACATGTGTTCTGGGCTCTGATACAGGGATTGTAAGGCATAGAAAGTAGAAAGAAGAATTTCTTATTTCTGAAGCAGGGCTACTGTAGGTAAAATTTTTATAATAAGTGAAATATCACTTAACACTTTTAGTTCCTTTCCACAAGAGTCTCAAAGTTCTCCTGCTGCCTTAAGCCACCATAGTGACCTTCTTTTAGAAAGTAGAACAACTTTGAACTGAATCAAAGGCTTAAGTTCTAAGTTGATTCTGCCACCTTCTCAGCACCCTCCAGCGGGACTTAAAAAAAATCATTTTATTGGGACTCACCCAGCTCTTACCACAATCTATGCATCTATCCATTGTGTCAAGCATATTTGTACATATGTTGCCATCATCAGTTTCAAAGCATTTTCTTTCTACTTAAGCCCTTGGTATCAGCTCCTCATTTTTTTCATCCCTCCCTCCCTCATGAACCCGTGATCATTTATAAATTAGTATTTATTTTCTCATGTCCAGTGGGACTTTTTGCTGTAATGGGGGTGTTTTTTTATTTCTGCAAGGTTCAGTGCAGCACCCACTAGCCCCTATGCCTTTTAAGCATCTGAAATGTGGCTTATGACACTGAGAAACTAGATGGAACATTTCACTTAATTTTAGTTGGTTTAAATTTAAATAGCCCTATGTGGCTATATTGGTCAGTGCATAATATATCCCCCCTCAAAAAATATATCAGTCATAGTTTTACTTTTTGATTCCTTTATTTTATTAAACTACAGAAATTTAATAGCTATATTTAAACCCACTGGCTTCTAACCCTAAAAACGTTGTCCCATATCTTAAAATTCTCTGACTCCCCATCAAAACTTCAAACCTTGATTCCTTTAGTTCATATGACCTCAGATGAGTAGTTCTCACTGCTGTAATCTAGAGTGATTTAATAATTCTGAGAAGGTAAGCTTCTTGGTTTAAATTAATCTCAGCATAGTACAATTTCCAACTGTGTTGACTTTTTTATTATTAAGATGATAACTAGTATTTACAAACTATACAATTTATAGATTCTGAAAATTTTATCTGAAGTTCAGGCTGAACTTTTAAGTAAACATTTTCTCGTAGCTCCACCTTTTGCGGGTAGGTAGTGTTCGCCGTTTGATGTCCACCCTCCCAGACATTTCTCTCTATGCTTGTGAACATGGAGTGTGTTTTCAGTGGGCTGTAGGTGCATCTCATGTTTCATAACATCTTTTAGATGGCGTAGCTCTCTTCTCCCTACCAGTCCTTGTCGTTGTTCACCACCCATTTTTAATAACTGCATAGTACTTCTCGGTCTGAATATGTCACGGTTCACTTAGCCAAAACTCTCTGTAGGACCTTTAGGCTATGTAAATAGATGTTTTCCCCCTTTGCTCTTAAAAACAACTCTTCAGTGATTTGTATTAAATATATATATATATATATTTGTTCACGATGATGATTTGGTTAGGCTGGATTCTTAGAAATGGAGTTGATAAAGTCATAGAAATAGATCATCAAATACTTTGCAGATTAAAAAAGTTGGTCTGTATTGCCAAATTGTTCTCTAGGAAGCTGACCAGTGATAATAAAACCAGGACAAGTATATAAATCTGCCCATTTCTCCATTTTGCTTCTATATTGGCATGTTGGGCATTTTAAAAAATTTGGCTAAGATGACAACCAAAAACGTCTCCTCACAACACATTGAGTGCTCACTTAAAACTTCCTATATGTGCTCTTTCCTTTTAAATAAAATCTGACTGCTTTATTTGACCAAATTAAATGCTTTCCTAATGTTTTCAATTGATTGTTCAGACCTGAGAGACAGACAGACATTAGTACTGATATAAAATGCATGTGTATATGGTAGGGCCCCCGAATATATTTTAATTTTTAAAAATTGTTTAAGTTGAGGAGCACTGTGCTTTATTTTATATATACTTTCTTTTCAACATGGTTGAAAAATCCATATGATTAACTTAGGGATATAACTGGAATGTGCAAACTGTATCTTTTTCTACTGAAACTTAACACAAAGTCCTTAAATGGGAAATTTAAGGATGAAAACATATAGCTATATACTTATATAGATATAAATATGCACACAGACAAGCTTTATATACATATGTACACATACTCTATTAGTTTGTAATTTTAGAAAAATATGTGTATTTGCATATATATAGTTTATGTGTGTGCAGATTTAGACCAATATAAATATCTGGATATATGTTTTAATTGTTCGTATGTATGTATATGGTAACACACATATATAATGTAAGTAAATTTGTCCTATTCCAGTGCATTAAAACGATCATTTTCTCTCTTCAATTCCAAATAGATAATTCCTATATGGACCAAGATGAGCACGGTTCATCCTCTGAAAGTGAAGATGAAGCCCTGGGAAAATACCATGAGGCCTTATCCAGAACACACAATCCCAGACTGCCAATGGCAGATTCCAGACAAAAGAACTATACTTGGGAAACAAGGCAAAAGTACAGTCCTCTGTCTGCAGAGTATGATGGGTACAGTAGTGAAGTATCAATAGATGAAGGTAAGATAAGTTGATTATTTTACCGTATTCAATCACAAACTGTCAAATTAGAATATAGATTATACTTAAAATTTTAGGCCTCTGTGGTCACAAAGAAAAAAAATTGAGAGATTGTATACATGATATTTCTGGGAATATAACTCATTCAAATGAAAATATCTGGGCTCAAGCCAAAAACAATATCTAAAACAAAACTCTCCCCCCAAACACCATGAGTTAAATGCGTGGCAGTTGGCACTCCCATTCCGCAGGGAGCACATGCCCTGGCAAGCTAGAGCTTGATGGGAGACGTGAGTCTGCCGCTCCCTCAGATGGGCGCAGTGTCTGTGTGCCTGCGGTGGGAACCCATGCGCGCTTCGTGTCTCGTGAGGGTGACTGTGGTTCCAGGGCGCAAAGGCATGCTTTTCTGTTCAACGTGGCCTTGAACCATGAACCGTGTGCCCTGCAGGGGGAGCGGCCCTCTGTTGCACGGGGGAGGGAGAGCCCCATGAGAGGCGTTTCTGTGAGCTGGGGCTATATTATTCTCTGCTTGAGATTGGATTCATGTGTATGTTTCCAAAACCATTTTGTTGGGGGCTCACACAGATATTGTATTGTCCCGTGGTTCAGTCACATCAAGCAGTCCTGTCCAACTGCTCCCACAGCCGGTTTCCCGCATTCCTTTCCTTCTTGAGCTCCTTGACCTCAGCCCCGCTTTACCCCCTCCCCCACTGCACCCCCAGGACGCCTTATTCTACCTGCTGTCTCCATAGGGTCATCAATCCTGGGTGTCATGCACTAAAAAACAGAAAAACATATAGCTGAAATTCAAGAGGGTTACTCCCAAAGACAAAATACATCTGAGATAAACCCCAGTGTCAAACACACACACACACACACACACACCGAGAGAGAAAATGTTGAAAACCAAATAGGCCCAATGTGCATCAGCACGAGGATCAACTGACAAGGTTTTAACTTGTCAGTTTAAATGACATGTTTCAGGTCAGCTTTCTCATTTGGATCTTCTGTCATGATCTCTCCAATGCACTCTGGAACCCCTTTCTTCCCATCCCTCTTAGGGATCTAGGGAAAGCAACAGGGGCTTGTTTCCCGTGTAGATCTCACAAATGTATCTTGGGCTCCCGTTGTCATCCACAGCCTTCTGCAAACTAGACTCTGATACGACTCTCTCCTTCACCTTCAGATCATTTGGTTGCCGTCCTTGGGTCACTGATGTGGGTGTGCTTCTTTCATGTGGACTTAGTTGAAATCTCATTTAGATGGCTCCAGGTTTGGAAACAAGCCTTGAAGACCTGGGATGCTACTTTATATGATAGCTGGACACACACCATCTACTTTCGTCACCGCACTTTGCTCTTGAACCCTTATTTTCTGTGTTCCCTTACTGAGGGCGAGTATCGAGCAGGGCCTTGATGTAAGAACGAATTGCTCTTAAATTGGAGCTCGGATTTAATGTGAGCCCAAAACCCACTCCCGAATCCATGTGTTTTTGTCTGCTTTTGGCTCCCTTTAGAGACCTCCTTGTTAATTTATGTTAGAGAGTCTTATCGATCATCTCCCTGGGGCATAAAGATCTACCTTTAATATGGTGATTGATTAGTCTTGGTACTAATATTTCACACCGCTGTTGAGAAAGGGATTCTGGACTAGTGTAGGGTAACTCCTGTATTATAGTACATGAATTATTATTCCCTTGTACTGTTTACACAGACGATGAGAGTTGGTTGTCTGTAATATTCACTGAGAATGTCAGTCACAGGTTTGCCAGAATAATATATATCTTGATACAGCATATAGGGCGTCCATGTAGTATGTCAATAATTGCCTCCCTGAAGTTCAGTACTCTTGGTATAGCTGTTTTCTGCTTCTTCAAACACCACAGTTTAAGGAATTTTCCAGGATGATTTTGTCGTGAATTGATATTTACCTATGTGCAGACACTGACCAGAACTCAGCCTCTGTAGAAGATGCAAGTCTTAGTTGCATTTTTCACCTCTTTCTATAAGAGAACGTTTACAAAGATATTGCTACTAATTGAAACATATTGCTCTACACTTAAATAAATTATTTATTGTCTTGATTAGCTTATGACTCATAGTAGTTGTCATGTTTATATCCAGATCTGAAAAAAAGACCAATACCTCTTAGATATTTTTTCTATTATGATACACACACATACGCATTATCTATGTTTTCAAAGTTGTGGCTTGTGTTTTAGGGTCTATTACTACTAATGACTTAATATTATACGCCAGCACTTAGCTTTCAAAGGGTTAAGTCCTCTACTTTTGCATTTGGCTGTTTGCTAACTGAAGATTGCTGTCCTTCCTGCTGATTCTCACTAGTACACGGTGAGGAGCCTGGTGCCATAGTGGTTATGCTGGGTGCCGGACTGATAACTGCAAGATCAGCAGTTTGAACCCACCCATGCCTCCTCAGGCGAACCATGGGGCTTTCTACTTCCTGGGAAGTTAGCCTCCGGAACTCTATCCATAGGGTCGCTGTGGGTCAGAACTCACTCGATAGCAGTGAGTGAGCTGAACACACCGGTGTAATAAGTTAATCGAAAACTGATCTATTTCTCTATGAGACATAAGGGAAGAGACAAAAAATATTAGACACGAACTCCACCCTCAAATATATCTTTCCTAGTCCTAGAAAAAAATTAAGAGTATACTAGCAGAGATTACCAAATATTGCATAGCAATAAAGCCAATCCCCCAACTTCAGTACATCCTCGGCACACGTTTTGTAGAGCAAAAAGAAAATGGGTGTTGAAGTCTAATCCTTGTTTGTATTCTGACTCTATCACTTGAATTGTTAACCATGGAACCTGGTTTCATTTCTGTATAATGTGGACGATACCTACCTGACAGATTGTCAGGCACCTTAAAAGATACCTGTGGAACAGTTTTCAGTGTACTATGCTAAATAAGTAGAAACAATAAATAGTAGTTGTTGATCGTGATGTGACAATGGTGGAGGAGCCCTGGATTTGTAATCTCTGACTCCAGACACTCCCCCTTTGCCCCTGCCATTCAGAATGTTTTTCTCTACTCCCTCCTTCCCCTAAGGCCCTGTGCTCGCTCCCCTGCACCTCTGTTGTCTCTGCACAGCAGTCCTGCTTCTTGAGCGGCAGTGTCACTGCTGAGACGGAAAGGGTAGCTTTGATGGTGCCTGGATTCCTGCACCAACCTCTCTTAGGGGTGTGGTGGCCTACAGTTCTCTCTCCTCTCATTTATTCTCAGATTCACCACCCATCGCAGCCTTCCCGAAGCGTATCGACTCTCACTTGCTTGATAAAGCACCTAGACTAAGTAAGATTTCTAGGCATTCTGAAATTAGATGTCGGTGATTTCATAAACATTTGTTGAGAGCTTTTTATGTGCCAAACAGTATGTTGGATACTATGAATAAAGCAAGCTCGTTTATCTCAAAAAGGCCACAGTCTGGGGTAAGAAGTGGGTTTATGCATAAAAGCATGTGGTAACAGCTCTCTCCGTTACATGAGTAAAGTACTGTAGGGATTCAGAAGAGAAGGTGGGCCAGGCTGTTTGGGAAGGATAATGGACACTTCACAGAATAGGTGGCCTTGGCACTGGGCTTCATGGTGAGCCCTCTGCCAAGGGGTAGAATAGCGGTGGCATGAAATCAGGCAAGCAAAGGAGAGGGTGTTTCAGTGTCTTGAATTAGGATTTGTGTTTGGAGAAGGGGCAGGGACTAAGTGTCTGGCTCAGGAGTTTGGATATCGTGTTATAGGAACTTAAAGCCCTAGAAAGTTCTAAGGCAGGAATATGAAACTACCAGGTCAGTTTTTCAAAGGAAGATTATTTAGCTGTCTTTAAAGATGCTGGACTGGAATTGATGGACTCAAGATATCTTTGTGAATGACTGCGTGCAGTGATAGAGGAAACACAAGTTTTAGTCTACTAAGAGAGCACCAAAGACATGAGTTTATGGGAAAAGGAAATAAAGTTTGAAGAGACCATAAGATGAATATGGAGATGAACACATTTGTTGAAAGTCAGACGTGGAGATTTAGGGTAGGGAGGAAATAAATGAGAATACAATAATGAACTTTGTGAGATCGAGGCACCTTGAGAGGTGTATCATAGATTATTGATTATTGAAAAACTAAAGATCACTCAGTGCCACAGGCCACTGAGAGGAGAATTTAATTAAAGAGGGACATTTCAGGCTCAAGTTCTTAAGTGAAAGCAATTTCAAGTTCTAGTAAATCCATAACATGCACACAGGTTAGCGTGGATGAGTACATACAAATCTAATCGCTTTTAAGGAGAGGTGGGAAATGCCAAACCTTTAGGAAAGATATGAAAGAGCTTCATAGAAAAGATAGCATTTACATTGGATAAATTATTGATAGTTTCAGTGCAATTGCTTTATGCCCCAGGGGGATGATTGACAATGTTTTGTTTTTTGTTGGTTTGGGGGTGGTTTTTTTTGGGGGGGGTGTTGTTTTGTTGTCTGGTTGGTTTTGTTTTTGTTCGGATTTTGTCATCACCATCATCTTTGCATGGAACAGACTGGTGTGTGTCTTCGATGTGAGGGAATATTTTGGGAACAGATGGGATAAAAAGTCCACTTGGCTGCAACATGCAGGAGAATAAGAGATGCATTTGGAAAAAGGGAAACGGTCTAAAGCCTGGAGTGTCTCCCTGACAAAGAAGTTCAGATTTCATTTATTAGCCAGTGTGTTTGTCTGGGTTGACTAGAGAAACAAATTCATAGGCATTCATGTGTACAAGAAAGAACTTCATATCAAAGAGTAATTGTATATTAAGAAAAGATCCCAGCCCAGTCCAAATCAAGCCCATAAGTCTGATATTAGCCCATATGTCCAGTACCAGTCTATAAATTCCTCTTCAGACTCATGCAACTCATGCAATGATGCTGAGTACAGGGAGATCACAGGCCAGTGGGTGGAAAGTCTTGTGGACCCAGTGGCAGTGGAAGCATCTCAGTGCTGACAGGGGTCTCCACGTGGCTCCTCCAGCCCCAGGGCTCTGGCTCCATCAGTATGTCTACATGTGGTTTGTTAACAGGAATGTCTGGCAGGTAGCTTGTGTGTCTCACCCTGAGGGAGGAAGACAGGAGTTCCCAGAATCCTCAGGAGAAGGCCATGCCCACACAGAGACCTCAGTGTCCTGATTGACAGGCCAGACTCCATGCCTTCCCTCAAGTTGACAGTAGATTATGTAACTGCCACAGCCAATGAAAACCCCATGGCCATTTTTAGAAAGTAACCATGATCAGCAAGTAACCATGATTTGCTTTTAAAAGGTTAATTTGGCAACAGGAAGACTAAAGGAAAATAGAGCGAGTAAGAATGCCTTTGGAGTAGTCTCTGTGGGAAATGATAAAAATCTCAAGGACATTGTTGGCAGTAGCAATATGGGAGGATAGGGCAGACACGATAGTGATAGAATTTCCTGGATTCTGGATGTAAAGAAGGAAGGAGGTGTCAAATGTGACTCTGGAGTTCAGTGTGTAGTACTAGGAGGATGACATGCAAGTGAGGGATCGCTTTCATTTTGTTGGACGTCAGAGGATGACTGTCTTTGTTGTTGTTCTTATTAGATGCTGTTGTCATTAGCTGCTGTTTAGCGACCGTTTGTACAGCAGGAAGAAAACATTTTTTGGACCTCTGCTATCCTCACCCTCTTGTTATGTTTAAGCCCCTCTTGGCAGCCACTGTGTCAGTCCATCTGGTGGAAGCGCTTCCTCTTTGTGGCGGCCCTTCTACTTTCCCAAGTAGGATGTCCTTCTCCAGGGACTGGTCTCTTCTGACAACCTGTCCACAGTGTGTGAGACGATATCTGGCTATCCTTGCTTCAAGGAGCATTCCGGTTGTACTCTTCCAAGACAGATGTGTTTGTTTCAGGGCTCGATGATACACCCAGTGCCCTTCACAAACACCATATTCAATAGCAGACATCATTCTTTAATCTTCCTTATTCCCTGCCCAGCTTTCAGATTCATATGAGGTGACTGAAAGTACCAAGAATTGAGGCAAGGCCATCTTAGCCTTCAAAGTGAGTGGCATCCTTGCTATTTAGTACCTTAAATAGGTCCTGTGCCACGGATTTTCCCACAACAATATATGACCAGCTTTCTCCACTGCTGCTGCTGCGGCTGCTTTAAAAAAAATCATTTTATTGAGGGCTTATACAACTCTTACCACAATCTGTCCATCCATCCATCCATTGTGTCAAGCACTTTTGTACATTTGTTGCCATCATCATTCTCAAAACATTTGGTTTCTACTTTGAGCCCTCAGTATCAGCTCCTTATTTTAAACCCTCCCTCATGAACCCTTGATAATTTACAAATTATTTTGTCATGTTTTACACTGTCCGATGTCTCCCTTCCCCCACTTTTCTGTTGCCTGTCCACCAGGGAGGGGGTTACACCTCCTCCCCTCTCCACCGACTGCTGCTTCTCGTAGTGGTGAGTGAGAGTCCAAGTGAACTGAAATCTGTGCCGTCATCCTTGTCTCCATCTACTCTCATGCTGTCTGCTGACTCAACTGTGACGGGTTCTGTTTTCTGTACATTGAGTTGCAATCCATATTGAAGGTTGTAGTCTGATCTCCATCAGCAAATGCCTGAAGTCCTCTTTGCTTTCGGCTAGCAAACATGTGCCATCTGCATACAACAGGCTGTTAATGAGACGTCCTCCAATCCTGATGCATACCTCTTCTTCATATCGTCAACTTCTTGTAGTATTTATTTGGCCAGCATGTGGACTGAATAAATATGGTGAAATGATACAACGCTGCTGCACTCTTTTCCTGATCTTAAACCATCCAGAATCCCTTTATTTTGTTTGAATGGTGAACTGTTGGCCTATGTACAGGTTTTGCATACTCATAGTTAAGTGTTCTGGAATTCACATGCTTTGCAATATCGTCCATAGTTTCTTATGATCCACAAAGTCCAGTGCCTTTATATATTCAACAAAACACACGTAAACATCTTTCTAGTATTCTGCTGTCAACCAAGATCCACCTGACCCTCTGACGGCAGCAGTGATAGTCCTGTTCCACGTCGTCTTCTGGATCCAGCGTGAATTTCTAGCGGCTCCCTTTCCATATTCTGCTGCAACAATTCTTGAATTGACCTCACCGCCAAAACTTTACCAGCATGTGATATTAATGATATTGTTCAGTAATTTCCAAATTCTGTTGGACATCTTCTTTGGAATGGGTACAGTATGGATCTCTTCCAGGTGGGTTGACCAGGTAAATAAATGTCTAACAAATTTCTTGGCATAGACCACTGAGTGCTTCCAGCTGTCTATCAATTTCAGTTGGTATTCTGTCAGTTCCTAGACACTTGTTCTTTGCTAATACCCCTAGTTTAGCTTAGATTCCGTTCTTCAATAGCACAATTTCTTGATGACATGCTACCTCTTGAAATGATCTCATGTCAAAAATTCATTGTGGTACAGTGACTATGTATTCCTTTCAATCATCTTTTGATGCTTCCCGCATCATCAGTATTTGGCCATAGAATCTTTCACTATTGCAACTGGAGGCAGACAGTTTTGCTTCACTTCTTTCAGGTTGATATATGCTCACCATGGCTTTCCTTGCGGCTTTCTGACTCCAGGTCTGTGCACACTTCATTATAACACTTTGTCTTCCTGAGCTGTCCTTTGACAGTATCTGTTTAACTCTTTTATTTCATCATCTATTCCATTTGTTTTAGTTATTCTTTTCAAGTCACGTGTCAGAGTTTCCTTTTGTCTATTTGTTCTTTCCTGTCTTTTTTGTTTTTTAATCATTTTATTGGGGGCTTGTACAGCTATCACAATCACATCCATTGTGTCAAGCACATTTGCTGCCATCATCTTTCTCAAAACACTTTCTTTCTACTTGAGCCCTTGGTATCAGGTCATCCCCCCCTCTACCCTCCCTCCCACATGAACCCTTGATAATTTATAAATTGTTATTATTTTTTCATGTCTTATACTGATTGATGTCTCTCCTCACCCACATTTCTGTTGTCCATCCCCCTGGGAGGGGGTTATATGTAGATCATGTGATCAGTTCCCTCTTTCTCCTCCCACCTTTCCCTTCCCCTCCTGGTATCACTACTCTCATTATTGGTCCTGAGGGGTTTATCTGTCCTGGATTCCCTGTGTTTCCAGCTCTTACCTGTACCCATGCACATACTCTGGTCTACCCAGATTTGTAAAGTAGAATTAGGGTCATGATAGAGGGGGGAGGAAGCATTAAATAACTAGAGGAAAGTTGTACATTTCATCGGTGCTATACTTCACCCTGACTGGCTCGTCTCCTCCCCGCGACCTTTCTGTAAGGGGATGTCCAGTGCTTACAGATGGACTTTGGGTTTACACTAAGCACTTCCCCTCATTCACGATAAGATTTGTTGTTCTTTGATGCCTGATACCTGATCCCTTCAACACTTCATGATCACACAGGCTGGTGTGCTTCTTCCATGTGGGCTCTGTTGATTCTTAGCTAGATGACCGCTTTTTTACCTTCAAGTCTTTAAGAACCCAGACACTATGTCTTTTGATAGCCAGGTACAATCAGCTTTCTTCACCACACCTACTTACGTAATCGCTTTGTTTACAGCGATTGTGTCAGGAAGGTGAGCATTACGGAATGCCAGTTTAATAGGACAGTGTTCTTGCATTGAGGGAGTACTTGAGTAGAGGCTCAATGTCCATCTGCTACCTTAATACTAAACCTTAAATATATGCACATAGATACATTTCCCCATCATCATATATAAATATATTTGCATAATATACATGTCTTTATTTAGACCTCTATAAATGCCCTTTGCCTCCTAGTGCTTTCCTGTATTTCCTTTGACTTTCCTCTTGTCCCACTATCATGCTCAGCCTGCATTTGGGTTTCACTAATTCTGCTCGATTACATTGCCCTTGATCAAACCCTACTAGTCCTTCCATACCTTCCTCCTCATCAATTTTCAATCACTTGTTGTTCCCTTGTCCCTGGGTTTGTTAACACCCACTTCCTTTCCCCCACCTCCCCATCTCCCATGTCCCCCCGGAACCGTCAGTCCTGTTGTTTTTCCCTCCAGATTGTTTATCCCACCTATCTTATCTAGATAGACCTGCAGAGATAGTAATGTGCACAAAAACAAGACAGAGCAAAACAAAGCAACAAAAGAAAACAACAAATAAAGGAAAGGGCTGTAAATAGTTCAAGGCCTGTTTGTTGACCTTTAGGAGTGTTTTCTGATGGGGTGCCACACCTTGGCCCCAAAGTCTACTTTTGGTATTCCCTGGGGACTTAGTTGTTCTGTTCCCCTTGCAGTTCTGTTGGATGCCCTTAGTGTTTCACCTCGGTGTGGTGGGGTCATATCGGGCACAGTTCCTGCACTGTGTCTCCAATGTGTCCCCAGTAGCATTATACGTCATGAGGGACACCATGTCCCATAGTGGGGCCGGCTCTATATTTCTCTCTGTGCTTTGGCTGCTTGGAGCGGAAATATGGTCCTACTAAAGAGGTCTGAGGGGCCAGCCCCAATCCCAACTATGTGGACAGCCCTGTCTCCCCACAGAAGAATTCATTTCAGAGGACAGCACTTAAGTTACAGCTCAGGGAGAGGGACATGTCTGATCAGAGCACACAGGAGCAAATGAAGGGGGTGGAAGGGAGAGTGGAACACTCCCTGGCTCACCATCAAATCTTTTTATAGATGTTATCAGTTTGATTCCTTTGTATTCCACTTGGCAAGGTCCACATGGATAGTCACAGTTTATATCTTGGAAAAAACATGTTTGCAATTAAGAAGTATTTGATCTTGCAATTCTATTATGTAATCTCATTTAATTTCTATTACCAGGGTCATATTTTTTTCAGCTATTCATTTTTCTTCCTTATTTCCCACTCTTGCCTTCCAGTCGCCAGTCAATGCATCTCAATTGCATGGGTAAGGTAGGAGATGAATGTAGATTTGTGCTGCTTGTAATCAGATATCTAAACATTTGGAAATGTTTTTTAAATGTAATAGATTTAAGGCATGCTGTTTACAGATCGAATTTGATTGAGGGATAGAAATCATATACATGGATTAAATTGATAAGGGAGACTGCGTGCAGAGCAAAGAAAGATCAGAAGATGATTCCTTTTGATGGCAGGAGGATGAAGGCTGTTCCTAGAGCAGAGAAGAAACAGTAAAGGAGATCCAGGGCGTGTGGTATTTTATCCAGCTTGGGTGGAGATTGTGGGACAGAGGAGGGCTGTGTGCATCCATGGTGCACAGTGCTCGGAGTAGATGAGAATCCACACAAGTTTCTTTGGACGTTTCCGGTAGACATTGATCAGTTTCTTTCAGTCATAGTAAAGAAACGGAAAGAAACTAACTTTTGTTGCATACTGTTTTTTAAACCACCTCTTACCTAATCTTCTAATCAACTTTCAGAATCCAGAAAGAGCGAGTTTAAGGGCTAGTCACTCAAGTGTTCACGTTCTCTTCCACCCACTAGTAATAACCGTCTAGTATATCTTTGTGAGGGACGGTGATTTGCCTCCAATGTACAATGGGTCTCCACCAGGTGTTGTTCTTCTCATAGCTGAAACACTTCCCCCTGAACCCCTGCTCCCTTCATGCCGGGTCACCTGAGGGCGCTCCTGTGTTTGTACAGTTCTCTTGGTAGGCTTCGGCTTGTCTCTGAGGGACAAGTAAAAGGGTAGTAGATAAACTTACACTACTCTCTGCTGCTCTGCCCCTTTATGTAACACATTAGCTCCATACAAGTCCGATGTGGATTACTTGGTTGAAATAACTGAAGGGACTTTCAAGGTAAAAGAAAAAATATTTTTAAATGCCCCTTTTTATGTAATACGTTTTCACCATATGCATGCAGATTGGGAGCACGGAAGTCTATTTCTCGATGGCCTGGTCAGTTCTAGCAGAGAAGCTTTGGAAGAGTCATATTGGAAACATCTGCAAAAATAGAAAAGGCGAAGGGAGGTATCGATAGAGACTCCTAAGAGGCCAGTAAAGGAGAGCTGCTTCCACAGGAGATCTCCAGCTGTGCGCCACTGTAATACATGCGCTCAGTCTCTGTATACATTGTCATTTTGTACTCACAGCGGCAACTCACTCTAGTGTGCGAGATTATCCCCATTTTACAGAAGAGTTTTTTTAAGAGTCATTAAGGGTTTTTAGCCTATCATATAACAGAGTATAAAAACTGTACTTGTCTAAATTAATATTGTCTAGCTTCTACTAGGTCATCTGTATTGCTTCCTAATTATTTCATGTGTGATTAGTCCCTTCAGTGGACCCTTTGGAGGTCTTTGTATACCATGAATCTAAAATTGTAATACAGATATTCTGGAAAAAGTCAGGTGCGTGATAGCATATTGGTTGATCATGCTCTCTCCTCTCGGTGGCCGTGTTAATCCTCCATTCTTGTTAAATGAAAAGGGGATGGCATTTAAAAGAAACATTTCCAAGAAAAATAAACATTAAATAATTTAGAAAATTCTTTTTGTTCATAACTTAAATGAATTTTTACTATACCATTCCAGAAATTAAGAGCGTTTTCTAATAATCTCTTTTTTAAAAAGATTTCAGAGTCAAATTCTAGGTCATGAATTTCCTGTTTAAATTGATAAGATAGACCAACCTCTGCAGTTCTATCCATGCTAATTAATACTTCCATTTTCATATGAGATAGCAGAGGCCTATTATGGATGATTTTATATAAAGAACAAATTTACTGTAAAATTATTAGAGTGCTATTCTATTATTTGTAGCTTTTCATTCTTAGTTTCTATAGAGATTGCCAAGCTATATTTATATGTCTTAGCACAGCTGTATTATTAAAATCATATGATGTTATTTTTTTAGTTCAGTTAATTTAAAGCACTATAATTTCTGACATCACTTACGTCTTAGGGTGCACAGTCTATAGATGTGTGTATACGCGTATGTGTGTGTACCCTGCATTCTCTCTTATGGGAATGTCAGGGCTTTCATGCTACTAATTTTGATGTTATTTTAAAATTAGGACCATTAAAATATTCTTTTAATTTAGATATTACTTTAAAAACTAATTTAAGGAGCGCTGGCAGGACAGTGGATAATGTGCTTGGCGGCTAACTATAAGTTGAGTGGATTGAACCATGCAGCTGTGGGCGAAAGAAAAGGCAGCCTGCCTTTGTTCAGATTGACGTGCAGCCTTGCAAAGCCCTGTGGGCAGTTTCCTCTGAGTAGGAATGTCGAGAGCGAGAAACGCAAGGTCTTTTCTTTTACTCCTGTCACTCGACTCTCCTAGAGGTGTACACGATCATGAGTTGATATGTGTTTATTCTTCAAGAAAAAGAGATTCTTTGAAAGGGGATAGAGCACTTTGGAAGAAGGCCTGTAAGGATGACCCGAGGAAGAATGTGGGAGGAGAACCCACTGTGTCGTGGCTGTTTCCATTGCTGGGCTTTAGGTAGGCTTGGAAGGAAGCCTTGGCAGAAGTTTCTTGTGAAGGGGTCAAGGATTCTTTTAGGAAAGAACTCCACTGCTGTCTTCTCTTGGAGTGCAGAGGTGTCTGTGCATGGCTGGTGAATGGGAAGGCAGTTGTCATGCAACCATTTGCAAGATTCGTTTCCTGAGAGAAGTTTAGGAGCCAGTTATGACAGCCTTGGCCCAAGAATAAAACATTGAATCATGAAAAGGCAGTTCTTAGTATAGCTTGGTATCTGCTTCTTAGATTACTTGTCTGGTACATATTCCATCTAATTTATTTCTGAGTCCCGTAGAGAACAAGGGAGCTATATAGTAAATTCTGAAATAGCTCTGTCAAGAAACCCTGTAATGTCTAAATGAGGCATCACAGTGTTTTGGGGTCCTTTAAAAAAGGGAACAGTATAAACATTCTCTCCCTCTCTACTGTGGATCACCCTGCACTTTGGCACCTTGAGGACATAGGGCAACTAGCAGAGACTGTGCTTGAAAGTGTAACCTAAGAGTAACATCATCGAGGCCATCCATGGTCAGCTAAAGCGTCCCTCGTTTCTATTTTCGTACATTGCCATCACATGAAGACCCAGGAAAGGATCTCCAAAGTTGTCAGTGGCATCAATGGAAGGTGCTAGGCTCTGGAAGATTTGAGTTCACTCATTTGTTGCTAACTCAGGCATTGTTGTGTACTTACCGTCTTAACAAAATGGTCTCAACACAGATGGATTTCATTGATATCACAGCCTTGCGAAAAAGAACAAAAATGAGAAAAATTTTCACCAGCTCTTTTTACCTCTGTCTCTTTTGTTATCTTTCTGCCACTATCATTCTTTACCACCAAAACACAAAGCATAACAAAAATATACTTTTCTGCTAATCAGAATCTCCAGCCAAGGTATAAGTCTTCCATTTTCAGACACCATTTTGCCACATCCCCACCCCTCATCTGTCAGCGTGTCCTGCTGCGGTGGCTCGTGAGTTGGTGTGGTGCTGGAAGCTGTGCCACTGGTATTCCAGTGCCAGCAGGGCCCCATGGTAGACAAGCTTCCCCAGAGCCTCCAGACCAGCGGTCCTCAATCTGTAGGTCGTGACTCATTTGGGGGTCCAATGGCCATTTCCCAGGGGTCACCCGATTCATAACAGCAAAATTACAGTGATGAAGTAGCAACGGAAATAATGTTATGGTTGGGGGGTCACCACAACATGAGGATATGTATGAAAGGGTTGCGGCTTTAGGAAAGTTGAGAACCACTGCTCTAGACCAACACAGATTAGGGAAAAGGAAGAAGTAGGCCACTTATGAAAAATTAGCTACTAAACCCCCTATGAATGGCAGTGGATTATTGTCTGATAAAGATGAGCCCCTTAGGTTGGAAGGCACTCAAAATATGACTGGTGAAGAGCTCCCCTCTCAAAACACAGAACTGAATCATGTGGGTGGAGGCGAACTTTCATTTGCCAGTAGGGCATGATTCAAAAATCACTGCATTGATTAGGAATGTGAATGTACAGAGTATGAATCTAGGAAAATCAGAAGTTGTCAAAAATGAAATGGAACACATAAACATAGACAGCCTAGGCATCACTGAATTGAAATGGAATGGTGTTGGTCCTTTTGAACCAGACAGTCATAAGGCTCACTATGCTGACTGATAAATTCAAAAGCAACAGTGTTGCATTCGTCAGCCCAAAGAGCATCGTAAGGATTCTCCTGAGGTAGAATGCTATCAGAAATAGGATCATATCCACATGCCTCCCAGGAAGACCAATTAATATGGCTATTATTCTAATGTATGCACATATCTCTAAAGCCAAACATGAAGAAACTGAAGAATTCTACCACCTTCTGCAGCCTGAAATTGATCAAACATGTGTTCAAGATGCATGGATAATTACTGGTGATTATAGTACAAAAGTTGGAAACAAAGGGGAAAATGGTAGTTGTTTGAAACTATGGCCTTAGTGTTGGAAATGAAACTAGAGATCGCATGACAGACTTTGGAAAGACCAATGATTTCTTTATTGCAAATACTTTTTCAATGACATAACTGGTAGCTATACATATAGTCTTTTTGAGGCATAATACACAGGAATCAAATTGACTGCAGTTGTGGGAAAAGGCAATGAAGAAGCTCACTATCATCGGCCAGAACAAGGCCAGGGGGAAACTGTGGAATAAACTATCAATTTCTCCTAGACAAGTTCAAATTGAAGTGCATGAAAAGGAAAACACGTTCATGAGAGCCGAAGCATGATTTTGAGTGTTCCCCAAATGAATTTAGTGACCATCGTAAGAGTAGATTTGACTCACTGAACAGCAATGACCAGAGAACAGAGGGGGTATGGAGTGATATTAAGAACACTGCACATGAAGAAAGCAAAAGGCTATTGAAAGACAGGAAAGGGGAGAAACACACGGATATCAGAAGAGCCTCTGAAGCTTGAATGTAGAGAAATGAAAGTGACAAGAGGAAATTAAGAAAAAAAAGAGTTGAATGGAAAATTCCAAAGGGCAGCTTGGGAAGACAAAGTAAAGTATTATAATGAACTTTTCAAAGGCTTAGAGTCAGAAAACCAAAAGAGAAAAACATACATGACATTTTGCAAGCTGTGAAAGAACCGAAGCAAAAATCCCTGATTCAGGTTGCAATACTGAAGGATTCTATGGGGCAGCTAATGGCAAGATTGGTGTTTCAGACCCACCAGCCACACATGGGAAAGTTAAGACTTGCGCCCATAAAGATTTAGGGTCTTTATGGATCATAATAGACGCAGTGGCTTGGTTTGGTTTTTGGTTTTGGGGCAAAATAATGAAAGAGGAAAGGAATAGAGTCACTGAACCCCAAAGAGCTTGTCGCCTTTCTACCATTTCAAGAGCAAGCACACGATCAAGATCAGGTAGTATTGAAGGAAGCAATTCAAGCTGAACTTTGGGCATTCGTAAAAAGCATGGCTCCAGAAATGGGCAGAATGCCACTAGAAATGTTTGAACAAGCAGTCAAATCACCGGAAGCCCTTGCTTGTCTCTCCCAACAAATTTGAAAGGCAGCTACCTGGCCAACTGACTGAAAGAGATTGATATTTGTACCCATTCCAAAGAAAGGTGGCCCAACAGAACACAGGAATCATTAAACAATATCATTAATATGACATGCGAGTACAATTTTTGAAGACAGTTCAGAACCGGTTGCTGCACTGTATTGACAGGGAGTTGCTAGATTTCAAGCTGGAGTCAGAAGTGGATGAGGTCTGTGACTGCTGACTTTTGATGGATCTTAGTTTAAAGCAGAGAATATTTGAGAGGTGTTTACTTGTGTTTTATTGAGTGTGCACAAACATTTGGTTGTATGATTCTTAACAAACTACGGATAACTTTTCAGAGGTAGAATTCAAGAACACTTCACTGTGAACACGCAGAACCTGTACACAGACTAGGAAGCAGTTCTTTGAGTGGAACAAGGAGATATGCGTGGTTTAAAATCAAGGAAGGTGTTCATCAAGGCTTTTGTCGTTTCACCGTACATAGACAGTCCATATGCTGGGCCTATAATCTGAGAAGACAGACTATGTGAAGACAAATGTACCTCAGGATTGGAGCAAGACGATTTAATACCCTGCCTTGTTCACATGTCACAACCTTGCATCTGAAAGCAAAGACTTGAAGCATTTATTGATAAAGATCAGTCTATAACCTTGGATGTGGATTGTACCTTGATGTAAAGCAACTGTTTTCAACCTGTGAGTTGTGATCTCTTTGGGGGTCAAACGACCCTTCCACAGGATCTCCTGATTTATAACAATAGTAAAATTATAGTAATAAAGTAGCAACAAAAATAATTTTATGGCTGGGGGTCACCACAACATGAGGAACTGTATTAAAGGTTCATGGCATTAGGAAGGTTGAGAACCACCGAAAGGAAATGGAAGTCCTGACAGGTAGACATCATGACAAACAGAAAAGATTGAAGTTGTCAAGAAGTTCATTTTACTTGGACCCACAATCATCTAACATGGAAGCAGTGATCAAGAAATCAAGCAAAGTATCTCATCAGCCAATGCTACTGCAAAACAGCTGTAAAATATTGAAGAGTTAAGATGTCACTTGAAGGATTAAGTTGCACCCAACCCAAGCTATGGTGTTTTTATTTACCCATACGAATGTGAAGCTTGGACAATGAACAAGCAAGTTGAGAGGAGAATGTACGCATCTGAATTATGGGTGGGTGAAGAATATTAAATCTTCTATGGGCTTCCAGAAGTACGTTAGGGTGCTCCTTAGAAGCAAACATGGCAAGTCCTCATTTCACACATTTTGGACGTGCTATCAGACGGGATCTGGAGGTGGACAGATGGACATCCTGCTTGGCTAGTGGAAAAGGGGGAGCAGGTGAAGAAACAGCTTGATGAAGTGACAGCGATGCTGTGTGGGCAGCACAGGAGAGAGTGGGGTTTGTTCTGGTGTACGTGGGGCTGCGTTCCGCCTGAACCAACTCAGAGGCTCCTAATACCCACAGCTACATACCCTCATATGTAACATCATCTGATTAAGTACCTTTCCCACGTGGATTTATTTCTTATGGAGATCATTAATCTTAATTAGGCTCCGGTTAGTGCGCCAGTAGGAGGATTCCTTACAGTTATAAATTTCTAAATTGGTGTGTCTTTCAAAAAAAAAAAAAAAGAAGGCGTGTGGGGGTAATCTAAGGAAAGTAGGTAAAAATGAAATGGTTATTTATTTATGGTGTTAACTTTGTGCAAATCTTTCTTTCATTTGTTTGTAGATGACCCTGATTATGTGCTTTTCAGTAAAATATTCTGTCATGGAGAGAGTAAAATAGTTACAAATAAATCGGAAACTAAAGAGTGAATTAGTGCTATTGGTTTCCCCTGAAAACCTTTGTTGACTAAATTATATTTAAAAAAACTGGTTAACTTCTGAATACAATTTTCCCGGTTTGCTCTTCCAGGTTTCCCCTTATGTACACCAGATATAGTACAAAATCACCTTATTGATATTTGTAGTCTTTGTGTATATATATCTATAATTTATTTTCTTTCTTTTGTGGGATCATTTTTTGGGGGCTCATACAGCTCTGATCACAATCCATACATCCATCCATGTTTCAAGCACATGTGTACATTTGTTGTACATATGTGTATATATATTTTATAAGCTTATTCCACTCTGTCCCTAAAGTTGTAATGTGCTGTTGTAGTGATTTGCAAGTGAGTCTTAGTGTAGGGAAGGATGATTTAAACATCATTCGTTTTCAGTTTCTGCTAAGTTAGAATAAGTTTCGCTATTGCTGTTGCTTGCTGTGGAGTTGTGTCCGAGAGACCTTACGTATAGAAGACCAGAATATTCCCTGGTCTTGAACCTTCTTTATGATATGATTTGGGGTTTCCTGTTGTAGCTACTGAGTCAATCCATCTAACTAAAGGTCTCTCTCTTTTTCATTGGCCTTCTAATCAAGCTCCATGTCCTTTCCTAGTGATTGGTCTTTCTTGATGTGCCCCAAGAGAATGTCCTGCCTTACAAGGATTCTGGTTGTATTTAATATAATTGATTTGTTTGTTCTCCTGGAAGTTGACATCATATTCAATATTCTTTATCAATACCACCATTGGAATGCATCAATTATTTGTCTTCCTTTTTTATTGTCCAATTTTTGCAAACATATGAGGCTACTGAAAAATATTTTTTGTTTAATAAAGTTATCTATATTTTTGTAAGAATATATTTTTATTTATCTTAGCATTATTACATGGGTGTTTACTTAGTTTATTTCTCAGTTTATTTAGCAGTTTCACATTATTAGCATTTCGTTTGATTTTCCCTGGTGGGTAAAGATGTTTTTAGTAATTTCTTAAGACTTGACTAATTTTCTACTATGTTACTTGGCATTGTTGGTTTCTTCAAGATTCTGCACTTGAGCTTCATTTTCTTAGAAGTGCTTATATCTCTCTGTGCCTTTTTATCTCATAATGGATCCAGGTGTGATCTGTACATGTTTGTGTATTATATTGTGCTTTAAGTGACTCGAAAGGCCATTGAGGGGACTGCACTAACCTAGAGGTGATATTAGACATAGTGAATGACTGGTTTAATGGTATGCATGAATATATGAATCAATTATAAGTACAAAATCAGACCATATATTCATTTTATTTGGGAGATATGTAAACATTTGTATTATAGACTAATTATTAAACATTATAATAATAGAAATTATCTAATTATTCTAGTAATTTCTGAATAGGTTATTTTTAGAAATTATTGGTATAATTTTTAATATATATTTATTCTTGCTACTGGCCAAATGTATGTTTTTCTGAGCAACAATTTGACAGTGGAAGCTGCCTCAAACTCTTCAGTGGTTTACCTATTAAATTATCGACCATTAATTGACCTGTCTCAATATCCAGAAAGTTTCTCTTAATATGAATTCTGTGCTTCATGATACAAAACCTTTTATCAACTTCTGCTGAATGAATCAACAAATATATTAAAATGTTTTTATATCTTCACTGTTTAAAACAATTACATACAGGTTGTCTCCACCTTCAAATTACTAGAAATTGCACTTGGGACCATCTGTTACTGTTCTTGTACGTCTTATCATTAGACATATGCACTGCATACACTGTTGCAGTATGAAATTTGATGTTGTTATTCTAAAAGGTTATAGTATCAACCTTTTAAAATAAGTAGAGATCAGATTTATATAGATAGTGACAGTACACCGCAAGCGTGATCATGAGGAGTCATAGGGACACATAACAGCAAAAACATGTTGTTGAGAATGAGGTGGACTGGAGCAGAACTCCCCACAGAGGGCCCACAAGGAGGGGATGAGTCACCAGGGTGCAGTAAAGCATCAATGAAACACACTCTGTTCCTCTGGTTCCTTGAGGCTTCCTCACCCCCCACTACCATGACCCCAGTGCTGCTTCCCAGTGCAGACTAGACCGGAACATGGACATAGGTATAGAAAGGGATGGGGGCTCACGACACACAGAGTCCAGGCCTGGGAATGGTGATGCCAGAGGAGTAGGGGAAAGAGGTGGAGAGGAAGGGAGAAAGGGGAACCAATCACAGTGATCGACATATAGCCATACACCCCCCTACAGGGGGAAGAACAACAGAAAACATGGGGGGAAGGGAGACAGTGGTTTGTGTGAGAGACGAAAATATTAACAATGCATAATGTATCTGGGGCCAGGATTATGAAGGTGGGGAGGAGGGGGAGAAAAATAAAGAGCTGGTAATGAGGGCTCAATGGAAAGTAAATGTCTAGAAAAGAATGAAGGCAACATATGTACAAACGTGCCTGACTCAATTGATGCATGGACTGTGATAAGAGTTGTACAAGCTCCCAATAAATTGAATTTTTAAAAAGATAGTGACAGTAAAGGTAATTATATAGAAAACTAGGGGGGAAATGAAGTATCTGTTTACTTACTTCAGACCTGATTTATGGTGGTGTTGCATCAGAACCCTGTTGGAAGCCAATGAGTATCAGTGTTCATATGTTTATATTGTGTCAGTAGATGCTAGACATTTCTAAATATCAGTAAGAATATTAAAGAATATTAAATATGTATGCATTACATTATACTCCCTACAACACACACACGCACATACTCTTCCCTTAGAAAGGATTTCCGTTATAAATTATAGAACTTTGCCTCTCTCATTACAAATCAAACCATAATCAGTGATTAGATCCGGGCTGACATTCAGCCATATGGTACCATATAGCTTCATTTCTGTATCTGGGTCTGGCTCCAGCACTTTTTTGAATTAGCTGTTTTGTTAAATATTTTTAAAAATAATTTTATTAGGGGCTCATACAACTCTTATCACAATCCATACATCCATCAATTGTGTCCAGCACATTTGTGCATATGTTGCAATCATCATTCTCAAAACACCTGCTTTCTACTTGGGCTCTTGGTATCAGCTCCTCATTTTTTCCCCTCCCTCACCACTCCCTCTCCCCCCTAAACCCTTGATAATTTATAAATTATTATTATTTTGTCATATCTTACACTATCTGACGTCTCCCTCACCCACTTCTCCGCTGTCCGTCTCCCAGGGAGGAAGTTATATGTAGACCTTGTAATCTGTGCCTCCTTTCTCCCTCATCTTCCCTCCACCCTCCCGATATTACCACTCTCACTATTGGTCCTGAGGGGTTTATCTGTCCTGGATTCCCTGTATTTCCAGTTCCTATCTGTGCCAGTGTACATCCCCCGGTCCAGCCGAATATGTAAGATAGAATTGGGATCATGATAGTGGGTGGGAGGAAGCATTCAAGAACTACAGGAAAATTGTATACTTCATCATTGCTACACTGCATCCCGACTGGCTCGTCTCTTCCCTGCAGTCCTTCTGCAAGGGGATGTCCAATTTCCCACAGATAGGCCCTGGATCCACACTCCGCACTCCCCCTCATTCACAATGCTTTGATTTTTTTTTTTCGGTCTTTGATGCCTGATACCTGATCATTTCGATGCCTGTGATCTCACAGGCTGGTGTGCTTCTTCCATGTGGGCCTTGTTTTTTCTCAGTTAGATGGCCCCTTGTTTATCTTCCAACCTATAGGACCCCAGATTCTATATATTTTGACAGCCAGGCACAGTCAGCTTTCTTCACCGCATTTGCCTATGCACCGACTTTGTTTTCAGCGTTTGTGTCGGGGTAGGCTGGAGTGCTTGTTCCATGTGGACTTTATTGTTTCTTAGCTAGATGGCTGCCCATTTATCCTCAAGCCGTTAAGACCCCAAGCGCTATATCATTTGATAGCCAGGCACCATCAGCTTTCTTCACCACTTTTGCTTATGAACCCACTTTGTCCTCAGCAATCGAGTTGGGACGGGCTGGTGTGCTTCTTCCATGTGGGTTTTGTTGTCTCTCAGCTAGATAGCTGCTTGTTTATCTTCAGGTCTTTAAGACTTCGGGTGCTATATTTTTTGGTAGCCGGGCACCATCAGCTTTCTTCACCACATTTGCTTGTGCACCCATTGTCTTCAGCAATCGTGACAGGAAGGTAAGCATCTCAGACTGCCGAATTGTTAGAACAAAGTGTTCTTGTGTTGAGGGAGTACTTGTGCAGGGGCCCACTGTCCATCTGTCTTCTCAATGCTCAATCTATTTTCCCCTTGTCGTGTATAAACATATTTACATCTTTCTATGCCAGTATTTAAATCTCTATGACTACCCTTTGCCTCCTAGTTCTTTCCTCTATTTCTTTGCACTTTCCTCTTGTCCCACTATCATGTTCTGCCTTCTTTTGGGTTTTAGGAATTCCTCTCAGTTACATTGCCCTTGATCCAGCCCTGCCAGACCTCCCACACCTTCCTTGACACTGATTTTGGATCACTTGTTCCCTTGTCCCTGGGCTTGTTAACACCCACTTCCTTTCCCCCGTCTCTCCTACTCCCATCCACCCCCCCTCCTGGAACTGTCATTCTGTTGTTCTCTCTTCTGGCCTGCTTATTCTGTCTATCTCCTCCAGGTAAACATGCTATGTACCATCACAAGACTGAGTACAATGAAGCAACAACAGAAAGTAAAACAATAGCTACAACAACACACACACACACACACACACACACAAACGTATAAATAGTTCAGGGTCTGTTTGTTGTCCTTCACAGGTGCTTTCCAGTCAAGTCTGATGGGGTGCATTGCCCTGGCACTGCCTCTGTCCCAGGGGACTTCATTGCTCTGCTCCCCCTGCTGCTCTGCTGCATGCCCCAGAGACTGGCTTCAGTGTGGTGAGCTCATGGCGGCCACAATTCCCACCGTGTCTCTAATGTTGTCCTCAATGGTGCTATGGGTCAATGAGGAACGCTGTGTCCCGTGGTGAGGCCGGCCCTGTGGTCTTCTCTGTGCATTACTGTTCTGAGCAGGGAACATTGTCCTCAGGGCTTGGTGAGTCAGGATGTGCTTCACTCTTCCCCTCGCCCCGCCCCCATCTCCCCTCGTTGGCTCCTGTATGCTCTCTCCTTGAGCTGTAGCTTCAGTGCTGTCCACTTAAGTGAATTCTTCTTGGGGGGGGAGGATGGTCCTGTCCACTTGGTAACGGGGCCGACCCCTCAGTCCTCTCTTTCGGTTCCCTGCTTCATGTCAGTGTGTTGCGTTCTTGTCTTGGAGCTCTGGGTTGAAGTCTGGTCCCTCGTTCCCTGTGGAGACACAATCAACACCCTCCCCCTGTGTGGGTTAGTGCCCTGTTCCCCCAGCTACCCATACACCCCCCCCTTTTAATGTGCTACCATATGTATCCCATATGTATCCCTGAGTTTAGTCTGGCCCCTGCCATATTCCCTGGACCTCACCCCAGGGAATGGTGTATACAGTGTTTTCTTCCCTAGGCTCCTTTTGAATTTTTTGATCTTTCCTCAGGGGACTCATGTAGTACTTGTCCTTTTGTGCTTGGCTTACTTCACTTAGCATAATTTGCTCCAGTTCTTCCCATGCGGTGATGTGCTTCATGCATTCATCACTGATTTTTAGGGATGCATAATACTGCATTGAATGTATATAACAGAGTTTTTGTTTGTTTTGTTTTATTTAATAAATCATTTTATTGGGGCTCATACAACTCTTATCACAATCCATACATACATCAATTGAGTAAAGCACCCTTAGACATTCGTTGTCCTCGTCATTCTCAAAATTCGCCTTCCACTTGGGTTCCTGGAACCCATTTTCCTTTTTCCCCCTCCCCCTCCCTCCCCGCTCCCCTCTCCCCAATGAACCCTTAATAGTTTATAAATTATTTTATCTTATCTTACACTGCCCAGTGTCTCCCCTCACCCACCTTCCCATTGCCCATCCCCCAGAGAGAAGGTTCCACATAGATCCCCGAGATCGGTTCTCCCTTTCTACACCCCCTTCCTTCCCGGGGTTGCCACTCTCACCGCTTGTCTTGAGGGGTTCATCCGTTTCCAGCTCCTTGCAATTGTGAACTGTGCCTCAATGACTGCTGGAGCACAGATGTCTGGCCATGGTTTGTTTTTTTTTTTTTTTTTGGTCTCTTCTGAGTATGTGCCCAGTAGGGAGATTGCTGAATCATATGGTAGCTCAATTTCCAACTGTTTTAGATATCACCAAATCGATTTCCATAATGGCTTACATACCTACAGGGCCCCCGGCAGTGGACCAGAGTTCCTATCTCTCCACATCCCCTCCAACACTTGTTTCTTTCTGACTTCTTGAATTGGGCTATCTTTGAGTGTGTTAGGTGATATCTCATAGTTGTTTTAATTTTCATTTCTCTTATGCCTAGAGAGCTGGAACATTTTCTCATATATTTATTGGCCATTTGGATTTCTGCCCTTGCGAAACTCCTCAGGTCATTTGCCCACCCTCTGAGTGGACAATTGTTTTTTTCCTTGTTGTAGATTAGCAGTGTATTGTAGATTTTAGTAATAAGGCCTTTTTCTGATGTGTCATTGCTAAAGATGTTTTCTCATTCTGTGGTCTCTCTTATTACTCTCTTGGAGAATTCTTTCTATGTACATAAGTGTTTTATATTTAGTATGTCCTACTGGTTAATTTGTGCTTCCTCCATGTTGGTGTCCTTCCTGACTTCCAATAGCCTATGTAATCCCTGTGCCAAGGTTCTCAGGTTTGTCCCAATTCCCTCATTGATGGCCCTAATAATTTGGGGTTTTACCTCAAGGTCTGTGATCCACCTTAGGTTTATTCTTGTGCATAGAGTGAGGTAAAGGTCTTGCTTCATTTTTCTGCAGCTACATATCCATTTTTTCCAGCACCACGAATTGAAGAGGGCATCTGCTTCCCATTTGATATTTTTTGGGCCCCTTGTCAAACATCAGTTGTCTGTATGCTGATGATTTTATTTCTGGATTTTCAATCCTTTTCCATTGGTCTGAATATCTGTCATTATACCAGTACCACACTGTTTTGACCACTGTGGCTGTTTAGTAGGTGCTAAAGTTGGGTGAAGCAAGCCCTCTGACTTTATCCTTCTTTCTGAGGAGTTCTCTGCTAATTCTCGATTTCTTCCCTCTCCATATGAAGTTGGTATTCTGTTTTTCCAACTCTTTGAAGAAAGTTGCTGGAATTTGGATCGGGCTAGCATTGAATTTATATAGTGCCTTGGGTAGAATTGACATCTTTACAATATTGAGTCTGCCAATCCATGAGCGTGGGACCTCCTTCCATTTGTTGAGGTCATCCTTGGTTTCTTTTAATAGTGTTTTGCAGTTTTCCTCATACAGATCTTTTGGTTTTTGAGTCAGATATATCCCTAGATATTTCAATTTGTGTTTGGCTACTGTGAAGGGTACCCCCTTCTTGACCCCCTCTTCTGTGTCCTTGTCTGATGTGTACAGTAGTGCAATAAACTAATGTTTGTTGATCTTGTCACCTGCTACTGTGCCATATTCCTCTATTGCTTCCATTACTCCTCTTATGGAACTTTTTAGGATTTTTCCATACATAAAATCATATTATCTGCAAATAACAATAGTTTCACTTCTTCCTTCCTCAGATGAGTACCTTTGATGTCCTTTCTTTGCCTTATATTGTTAGCCAGGACCTCCGGCACAATGTTAAATAGGAGTGTGGACAAGGGACATCCTTGTCTAGTCCCTATTTTTCAGAAGATTTGATCTCATCTTTTCTCCATTGACTACCACATTGGCTGTTGGTTTTTTAATATATAGGTTATAATATATTGAGGAATTTTCCTTCCATTCCTATCTTCTTGAGTGTCTTGCACATGAATTGGTTTTGAATGTTGTCGAATGCTTTTTCTGCATCTATTAGTATTATCATGTGGTTCTTATATTTTTTCATTCAATGTGACAAATAATACTAATGGTACTTCTAAGCTGAGCCATCCCTGCATCCCTGGTATGAATCCCACTTGATCATGGTGAATTATTTGTTTTTTATACTTTTGTATTCTGATAGCTAGTATTTTGTTAAGGATTTTTGCATCATTAGGGAAATTGGTCTGTAATTCTCAATTTTTGTGAGATCCTTGTTCAGGTATCAGATTTATACTAGCTTCATAGAAGGAATTTGGGAGTTTGCCATCTTTTTCTATGGTCTGGAAGCGTTTGTGTAGGATTGGTGTCAGTTCCTTCCCTGAATGCTTGATAGAATTCACCAGTGAATCCGTCTGGTCCCAGTGACATCTTGGTTGGTAATTCTTTGATAGCCTTGTCTATTTCTTCTACTGATATGGGTCTGTTGACGTTCTTGATGGCCATTGGGGATAATCCAGGGAGGGATTGTTTTTCCAAGAATTCATCCATGTCTTCCAAGTTTTTGAATTCATTAGAGTACAGTCCTTCATAGCACTATGTAATTATCCTTTTGATTTCACTATAGTCTGCTGTAATATTCCCTCTTTCATCCCTCATCCTTGCTATTGAAATGTGTTCCTTCCTTTCTTTGGTCAAATTCGTGAGAGGTTTGTCGATTCGATTTTTCTGTTTGAAGAACTAACTTAATATTGATTTCCCCCCATAGTTTTCTTATTTTCTCTCTCCTGAATCTCAGATCAAATTCTTATTATTTCTTTTCTCTTTCTGTTAATTGGATTTTCTTGCTGACTCTGCTCTAGTTGCTGTAAATTTTGTGCCAGTGTATCAGTCATAAGCCTCTCCTCCTTATTTATGTGTGCACGTAATGCTATGAGACTTCCTCTGCTTTTGCTGTGTCCCTTAAGTTTTGGTATGCCATGTTTTCATTCTCATTGATTTCTAGAAATTTCCTAATTTGATCTCTTATCTGAGCCAGTATGCTCTTCTTTTGCAATAGAGAGTTACTCATTCTGCAATGGTTTGTCCTTGATTTCTTTTATCTTCTTCTTGTTTATTTCCAATCATATGGCACAGTGGTCAGAGAGATCTGTATGAGATCAATGTGCTTGAATTTATGTAGGTTCGACTTGTGCCCTGGCATGTGGTCTATTTTCATAAATGTACCATGTGGGCTTGAATAGAATGTGAATTATTTTTTGTTTGTGTGGAGAGCTCTGTAGAGATCTATCAGGTCAAACTGTCTGATTGTAGTGTTTAGATCTTTAGTCTCCTTGTTGAGTTTCTTTCAGTGATCTATCTCTCTCAGAGAGCGGTGTATTGAAGTCACCTACTATAATTGTTGAGGCTGTCATTTATTTTTTCATCCTTTGGAGTGTTTGCTTGACATATTCTGCTTGACGGTTGTTTAGCAAGTAAATGTTTAGAATGCTTATTATTCTTTATGTAATATTGCCTTGAGCATTATGTAGTGTCCATCCTTATCTCTTTTTATGGTTTGCACTTTGAGGTGAATTTTATCCGAGATTAGGATTGCAACCCTTGCTTTTTTTTGAATTGCAGTTTGCCTGGTATGTTTTTCTCTAGCCTTTGATTCTTAGCCTATTTTTGTCTGTAATGTTGAGATGTACCTCCAGTAGGCAGCAGATGAGGGGTTGTGTTTTCCAAGCCAGTGTAATAGTCTCTGTCTCTTAAGGCCTGAGTTCAAACCATTAATATTCAGAGTTATTACATCTGTCTATGGACCCTGTGATGTCATTTTATCTCTCTTATATCGGTGCTTTCCTGCCTCCATTTCTTTTCTGTGGGTTGTGCATATGTGTGTTTGTGGTTCATTCTTGCCGTCTTTCCATCGTTTCCATCTAGTTCTGTCTTGGGGGGGGGGTGTTTTCCCTTTGATGGTCTCTAGGTGGAGTTGTTCTGAGTGGCGGTCTCTTATATGTGCTTGGTGAGTGTTGTTCTTCTGCCCATACTCAGTCAGCAAGGATCTTTTGCGGTGCTGGCTTCCTTTTAGCATATTCTTTGAGGCTTTCCTTGTCTGGGAAGACTCTCACTTGTCCATCAACTTGATAGATACTTTGGCTGGATAGCGTATTCTTGGGTTTGCATTATTTTCCTGAAATTTTCAGAATACACTGCTCCACTGTCTCCTCTTCTTCATGGAGTCTGCTGACAGGCCTGAGCATATTCTTACCTGCTTGCCTTTATAGTGGTTGCCCGTTTCCCCTCGCTGCTCTCATAATGCTCTCCTTTTCTTCATAGTGGGCATAGTTTAACAGCCATATGTCTTGGTGACTGCTTCTAGAGATTCAGCCTAGTTGACGTTCTTTCGGCCTCCTGGATCGTTGCCTGGTTTCATTCATTAAGTTAGGGAAGTTTTCCTCCAAGCATTCCATCACTATTTTGGATGCGAGTTTCCTTGATGTGCATTCCTCCAGCAGGCCGATAATTCTGATGCTGTTTCTTTTCATAGCCTCAGACATAGCTCTGAGGTTTTCTTTAGCTTCTCTGATGGGCTTGTTAGACTTTTTCTCATGTTTATTAATTTCTGCTTGAGAATCCTCTAGGTCTCTGGCGCGGTTCTCTGCCATCTCCATTCTATGGGCGATGTCTGTGAGTTTGCTATTAGTTTTTGTTATCTCGCCCTTTAACTCCTGTATTTCCCTTTGGTGCAGGACCTTTGTTTCCTCTATCATCTCATCCTTTTTCTGTAATGTTCCTTCATGTCCTGTATGGCTCCAAGCAGCATTCTGAAGATTTCTTTCTGTGGGAGGTCAACCTCTGCCTTTTCTATGACTGCTGTTAGGTCCATGTGGTCCTCTGGCATTGGATTTTGTTTCTCGTTTCTTGTTGAAGCTGTGGAAGCAGCTTGCTGTTTGTTGGTCAATTTATTGGAACTAGCTGCCATTTTCCCGGGTATCTCTGAGCCCTGGGCTCCCTCTTTGGGAGGTTGGTGTTGGTGTTTCTGCAGGCTGCCTTTAGCCAACTGTCTCCCAGGGTTGTGTTTCACCTTTGTCCTGCTGGGGATTCCCTCTCATCTTGGCCTATGGTTGTGCTCCAATCACCTTAGGTCTCCTTAGGGGCTGTTTGCAGCTGTGCATGATGCAGGGGAGCTTATTTAGGGGATGGGCTGGGAATTGGGTGATCTGTTTCTGGATAGGGTCACTTCCCTCAGGTAGGCAGGTGGGAGAGGGGCCTCGACTGGTATGCAGCTCCACCTCTTGAAGCACAAAGGGTGGTACAGAATGAGCAGGGAGAAGGGAGAAAGCAGTGAGCAAGCCCCAAAGGCTTGGGTCCTTGTGCTGCAGCTGCAGAAACTTCTGCCAGACCAGTGTCAGGATGGGAACCTCTGTGTGTGTGTGTGCGTGCGCGTGCACGCACCCCCAATGGCAGGCATGCTCCTGTATGGGGTGGGGGAGGCCCAAGGAGGGGGCTGGCTGGCAGGTCTGCAAGGAGTGCATAGAAGGGGCGGGCTGCTCTGAGCTGAGCCCTCTGAGCCTTCAAGCAGGTCTGATTGGCGGTTTGAGCAGAGCTTAAAGGTAGGGCCTCTGCCTTCTGCCTGGCTGTGACTCTGGGCACACCTCCCAGGAGAAAGGTGGAGGATCTGGCCCGCTGTACCGAGAGGGGTCCCGGGTGGGGCCCGAATCTGCAGGGGGTGGCAGGTATGCTGGCTGGAGCACCCACACGAGACTGCGTGCATCCTGAAGTAGGGTGGGGGTTATTGACTGGCGGTTTTGTGTGGTGCGCCGAGGCGGACACAGCCTCCGCCTGCATCCGGCTGCCCTGTGGCCAGTCCAGGTAGAGCAGGTGCCTGGAACCCTGCACAAGAGACCATGGGCATCCACACAGAGCGCTGGGTCCGCCAGATGCTCTGAGTGGTCTTGGGAATCGACAGACAGACTTGATACCCCAACTCCGCCCCCAGTTCTCCCCACTCACCGATCTAGGAGCTCCAGGTGTGAGCTAACTATCTGGCGACCATCTTCCCCCCCACACACTCTCCGTTAAATATATTTTTATATATTCATTGTCTCTATTGCCAACTTGATCACAAAAATAATTTATTGGGATGCCGTCATAAGGTTAGACTTACCTCTTCACGATAACTAGAGGTATGAAAGACAGTGCAGTGAAGAGTTGAATCAGTTAGGTTTTGTTGTTGTGTTACCTGGACTTGAACCTTGCCATCTTCCTCTCTGTTTAATATTATGTGGAAAGTGGGCATGATGATTAAAAATATAATACCAAAATTTGTTACTAAAAATTAATACTGAGTGTTAGGTTAGAGTTTGCTCTTATTTTTATTAGTAAAATTAATGTGGTTGCTGGTGTTTGGCTGGGTACTCAGTGGATTTGTGAAACTCAGATGAGCATTACAAAGTAATGTTCTTTCTAGAACCTCTTCCCAGATTACTGGGCCTCCATGATCTCCCCTCCATTAAAGGGAATATCTATAGTGTATCAGCAAGGCCAAGTCTTCAGTTAGTCCACTACTGTACACCCCACCCCCTCTGCTTGCTTCAGTTTCAGAGGCAGTCCAGTAGAGGCTACAGTACCCATAAGGAGAACATAGGCAGTGGCCACAATCTGGGTGGACCTGATGGACTTTATCTACTGACACACCCCACTGGCAGCACTGGTTCTTCCTCTGGTATCTGTGAGAACATTCCGTGCTAAGACTAAGGCATCCCCCACCCATGGATCCCAGAAGAAGACAGATATGAGACCGTACTGTGTCAACACTCTAGAGTTCGAAGGTATTCAGGAGTTGGGATTTGTGGTGGTTACTTGCTTAGACAACTTCCAACCTAAGAAGTGCTGGAGCCCCATCCGAATAAAGAAATGAAAAGGTACTGGTACCATATGCCTGAGTGTGAGCCTCACTGATTATGGTTTGATTGTAAGTGAGATAGGTGATGGATGCCTTATTACTTACAAAACTTTTTTTTCCCTAAAGAAAGTGTGTGTGTGAAAAGTATATATGTTTAATGTTTAATATGAAAAGTATGTATGCTCAATATTTAATATAGTGCTATTAAGAAATGTCTAGTGTATATTAAGTGATAAAAGCTAGGCAAGTTTAAAAGTAATTAAAGGAAGATATGGGCTAGAGGAGACAAGGGTGAAAGCTGGATTTCTCAGAATATTATTTTACATTAAAGTGCAATGAAATTAAAAGATGTTTCCTAAATGAAGTATATGTCAACTTATACAAAAGCACAATAAAGCACAACTGTATATTGAGTAAGCTTAACAATATGAGGAAGGCTGTTTAATGTATTTTTTAAGTGGAAAGTGTTTCCAGTTCCTGTCTGTACCAATCTACATCCTCTGGTCTAGCCAGACTTGCAAGGTAGAATTCGGATCATGATGGGCGGTGGGGGGAGGGAGGAAACATTCAAGAGCGAGAGGAAAGTTGTATTTTTTATCATTGGTATATTGCACCCTGACTGACTCGCCTCCTCTCTGAAACCCCTCTGCAAAGGTATCTCCAGTGGCCTACAAATTGGCTTTGGGTCTCCACTCTTCACTCCCCCCCCCATTCACTATGGTGAGATTTTTTGTTCTGATGATGCCTGATACCTGATCCCTTCGACACCTCGTGATCGCACTGGCTGGTGTGCTTCTTCCATGTGGGCTTTGTTGCATCTGAGCTAGATGGACGCTTGCTTACCTTCAAGCCTTTAAGATCCCAGATGCTATATCTTTTGATACTGGGCATGTAGAGGGAGAGTGGGTTGGAAAGGGGGAACTGATTACAAGGATCTACATGTGACCTCCTCCCTAAGGAACGGACAACAGAAAAGTGGGTAAAGGGAGACGTTGGACAGGACAAGATATGACAAAATAATAATTTATAAATTATTAATTGTTCATGAGAGAGGGGGGAGTGGGGAAGGAAGGGAAAAATGAGGAGCGGATGCCAGGGGCTTAAGTGGAGAGCAAATGTTTTGAGAATGATGAGGATAGTGAATGTACAGATGTGCTGGACACAATTAATGTATGTATGGATTGTGATAAGTTGTATGAGCCCCTAATAAAACTATTAAAAAATAAAAGTAATTCCCTTTCAGTGCAACAGGGCAGCAAGGGGATCAAGTAACCAAGTCCCTGGGAATCCTAAAAATAGACTTCTGATTGGAGAACAGGGCTTGACACCTCATTAGCCTTGATCAGAAAACATACATAAGGGTTAGCAGGCTGACCTGGAACTATCTATTGGGTTTATTGTTTGTTTGTTTTTCTATTTCTTTCACCCTGTGTCTATCTATATAAGATACGTAGGAAGAACAATTCTGAGGAGGAAACAATGAGATCGGCAGTTCCGGGGAAACATGGGAGAGGAGGGGGAGGGGAGTGGGAGTAGGGAGCCAACAAACTCGGGGATAAGGGAAAAACAAGAGATGTAAAATTGATGGTGAGGAATTTGATCAAGTACAACGTATCCAAGAGGAATCACTGAGAGCGAAATGGAGGGTGAGCATGATCATGGAATAGGAGGAAGGTTTAAGGAAATAGAGGAAAGATGGAGGAAACAAAAGCTATTATAGAGGTATAGCTATATGTATGTATATATGTAAACATTATAGTTTCTAATGAAAAGGATGGAGTTAAGTATTAAGATAGCAGACGGACTTTGGGCCTCTACTTAAGGCCTCCCTTATCAGAGAACACTTTGTTCTAATAACCAGCCACTCTTTAATACTCACCTTCCCAACACGATCGCTGAAGACAAAATGGGTGCATGAGCAAATGTGGTGCAGAAAGCAGATGGTGCCAGCTTTAAAAAGATGCAGTACCTGCGATCTTAATGGCTTGAAGTTAAACAAGCAGCCATCTAGCAGGGAAGCAAATAAGCCCACATGGAAGAGGCACACCAGCCTGTGTGATCATGAGGTGTCGACGGGAGCAGGTATCAGTTATCAAAAGATCCAAATCAAACAATTATATCTATGTGATAGAGGGGACTTGGAGTGGAGATAAAGCCCATTGTAGACCATTGGACATCCCCCCACAGAGGGATTACAATGAAGGGACGATACAACCAGGGTGCAGGACGATTCAACCGAAAAAACAAACTTCATTTCTGTAGTTCCTGAATGCTTCCTCCCCCCACTACCATAATTCAGTTCTACCTCACAAATCCGCTAGACCTGAGGACATTCATTGGTACAGATAAGAACTCTCGACACATGGAATTCAGGACAGATGAAACCCTCAAGAATAGTAGTGGGAGTAGTGATATGAGGGTAAAGGACTGGTGGGGGTGGGGAGGAGAAAAAAGGGAGAATCTATCAGAAAGTTGAATATATAACCACCCCCCCCCCAATAAAGGGACAGATAACAGAAAGGTGGGTGAAGGGAGACAATGGGCAGTGTAAGATACAAAATAACAACAATAATATATAATTGATCAAGTATTTACAAGGGTGGGAGGGGAGGGGAGCAGAAGGTGGGGTGGGTGGGAAGAAGTGCTGATACTAAGGGCTCAAGTAGATAGAAATTGGGAAATGTCAATGGCAACATATGTACAAGTGTGCTTCATGCTGTTGAATGATGAATTGTCAGAAGATTTTTAAAAGCCCTCCAAATAAAATGATTATTTTAAAAATTTAATTCATTTTACTAGGCCTCATACAACTCTTATCACAATCCATACATACATCAATTGTGTAAAGCACACTTATACATTCGTTGCCCTCATTCTCAAAATTCGCCTTCTGCTTGGGTTCCTGGAATCAGCTCATTTTCGTTTTTTCCCTCCCTCTCCCTCCTTGCTCCCCCCTCATGAACCCTTAATAATTTATAAGTTATTATTTTATCTTATCTTACACTACCCGGCGTCTCTCTTCACCCATTTTCCTGTTGCCCATCCCCCAGAGAGGAGGTTATATGTAGATCCCAGTGATTGGTTCCCCCATTCTACCCCCACTTCCCTCTCGATATTGCCACTCTCACCCTTGGTCCTGAGGGGTTCATCTGTCCTAGATTCCCTGTGTTTCTAGATCCCATCTGTACCACTGTGCATCCTCTGATCTAACCAAGTTTGCAAGGTATTATTGGGATCATGATAGTCAGAGGAGAGGAACCGTTTAAGAACTAGAGGAAGGTTGTGAGTTTCAATATTGCTACACTGAGTGATTCTCTTTAAGAATAGTATATCTTTTTATTGCACACTTATAAACTTTTCCTATATATTTGAATTTTAAAAGAAAATAGAAACATTCAGTGGAAAGTTTCTAATACAGCAAAAACTGTTGAACTTAATTTCATCAGGGTAAATGAGTCAACAGAATATTTTCCTAATGTATTGTAAAACCTTGTCCAATCAAGATATGTTTATTCTAAAGAGTGCTTAAATCAAAGTAAGTGCCTTTTCCAAATTAATTAAATTTATGTTAAAAATATGAGATGCTTTGAATGCAGTTAATTTGAAATTCATTAATTAGAGACCCATACATTTCAAATGAACATGTTTAAATGTATAAATACAGTGCACATTAAAAGAGAGCATATTCTCATTTTTACACCATTCAGATGAAATAAACTTTAAAACCAGAGTAATGCTATTAGTGTTTCTGAAAGTCTTTCCAATGAGATGAAGGCTTTAAAAGAAGCCACCATTTCCCATTTTATATCTGTGATGTCATAGTTAAATTCCACTAATGAACAGAAGGATCCTTACTAAATGAGATGCAATTGCTTTGGCGTGGCGTTGGGCTTGTGTACATTCGTCAGCAATAGCCAGTAGAGTCTGCAGATATGGAATCAAATGACATATTAGTAATAAGTGAGTAATATGTAATAATATAGGTAATATGTTAGAGCAGCTGTTACAAAAATTAAGGTTTCTAAATCTTTAGGGAATTACTTATATTTGTTATTTCTGTTTTAAAAAGAGCATTTTTTAAGTGACTTGATAACATAATTCTTCAGGAAGAATATAGTTTATTCTGGAATGTTTGGCACATTTTATTGTGTATTCTGTTTGTCTTTGGGAAACATAGTGTTGTTATATCTTTATTTATTTGAGAGTATAAATTGCATAGCCCACAGAAGGCTGTTTATAGTTTACCGTGATAGCAGTCCCCTTGAACATCGCAGCAGCCCGGAGGCAGTGCTTCCCTGTGCTGTGCATCAAGTCACTCTGAGTCAGAGCTGACCTGAGGCACCTGCCAACAACAAAACCTGTAAAGCAACAATTGCTACTGTTTCTGGAGCACATTTTCAGTATTTTTTCAAGCTTAATAAGGTCTTACCATATACACTCGAGTATAAGCCGACCCGAATATCAGCCGGGGCACCTAATTTTACCACAAAAACAGCATTAAAAATTACTGAATAATAACATTTGGGGTCTTAAAGGCTTGAAGATAAACAAGCAGTCACCTAGCTCAGAAGCAACAAAGCCCACATGGAAGAAGCACACCAGCCTGTGTGATCACGAGGTGCTGAAGGGATCAGTTATCAGGCATCAAAGACCAAAAAAATCATAACATTGTATGCACTGCTTCCTCATACGATTGCTGAAGACAAATGGGTGCATAAGCAAATGGGGCAAAAAAAGATGATGGTGCCCGGATACCAAAGGATATAGCCTCTGGGGTCTTAAAGGCTTGAAGGTAAACAAGCAGCCATGTAGCTCAGAAGCAACAAAGCCCACATGGAAGAAGCACACCAGCCTGTGCGATCACGAGGTGTCAAAGGGATCAAGTAACAGGCATCATCAGAACTAAAAATCATATAATGGTGAATGAGGGGGAGAGTGGAGTGGAGACCCAAAGCTTATCTGTAGGCAACTGTACATCCCCTTACTGTAGGGTGGCGGGGAGGAGATGAACCAGTCAGGGTGCGATGTAGCAATGATGAAACATACAACTTTCCTGTGTTTCCTAAATGCTTCCTCCCCACCCACTACCATGATCACGGATCGCAATTCTACCTTACAAATCTGGCTAGACCAGAGGATGTACATTGGTACAGATAGGAACTGGAAACACAGGGAATCCAGGGTGGATGATTCCTTCAGGACCAGTGGGTGAGAGTGGCGATACCAGGAGGGTGGAGGGAGGGTGGGGTGGCAAGGGGGAACTGATTACAAGGATCTACATGTGACCTCCTCCCTGGGGGACAAACAACAGAAAAGTGGGTGAAGAGAGACGTCGGACAGTAAGATATGACAAAATACTAATTTATAAATTATCAAGGGATCATGAGGGAGGTGGTAGTGGGGAGAAAGGGGAAAAATGAGGGGCTGATGCCAGGGGCTTAAGTGAAGAGTAAATGTTTTGAGAATGATAAGGGCAATGAATGTACAAATGTGCTTTACACAATTGATGTATGTACGATAAGAGTTGTATGAGCCCCTAATAAAATGATTTTTAAAAACATACTGAAAAACTCAGCTTATACACAAGTATATATGGTAAACAAAATGTAAGTTATTTCAAGTGTAAAATTCAGTGATTTTTAGTAATCTTACCAAATGGTTCAATTATCACCATAAATTAGTTTTAGAACATACTTATTCCCTAATAAGATCACTCAGGGCATTTCTAGTTCTCTGTCCCTTTTTCCATGCTCAGCCTCAGTCATCTTTCTTGTTCTGTAAATTTGCATATGTAGAATGATCCATTGGAAGTCTCTTGTAGCTGATTGCGTTCACGTAGCATGTTTCTGAGAGTCACCCATTGCTGTAGTGCATGTCACTTGTTTGATCCATTTTCTTACTGGATAGTACGTTATTGCTTAGGTAGATAGACTACATATTACGTGCCAGTTCACCAGTTGATGAGCACTTAGAACATTTTCGGTTTTCTGCTGTCATCTAAGTACTCGTGGAAGTACCTGCTGTGGTTCAAATACTGACAACAAAGCAACACGTGAACTATCAAACTACAACAGAGGAGTGGTGAGATTCATACAGTAGTGGTTATATAATCCGAATTTTCTATGCCTCTCACCCTTGTCATTAAGTTGGCATTCTTCTACAAAGAGGAAATTCTTCTTTCTCAACCCCATTGACTTTTCCCCATCATTATTAGAATGAGCTCAAAGATCAATGTGTTATCCATTCCTAAAGTTTTTTAACATTTGATGCTTAAATTGTCCCAAAGTTGGATTTTGGTTGCCCATTCAAGCTGACTTTTCATTTGCCCCCATTCAATCTCAAGCACTTCATTATTTTACATACTTTTTGGAAGAGGAAATTCTAAACTCATCCTTTATTTAAACTGTTTCCTTTTTGTGTGTGAGAAATGGTATTTAGAAACTAAGGTCTCACTGTGCTTTTTAGCACTGGATGTCATTTTTTAGGCCTTTTCAGTGGGCCAAGTCGCTCCTATACCACTCCTTCAATTCCATCGTTTGCTTCCTCTTCTTTTCCCATGTAGCATCCAGTGTTTTCCCTTTCACTTGTAGACAGAATTGTGGTTCCCTGCAGGATTTTCCCATGCAGTTATTCAGTTGTTCAGTACTGTAAGGCTAGTAGCCTTAAAAAGTTTGTGGAAAAATTCTATTATCTTTCAAGTACATCTTTTCATTAACTTTTTAAGTCCCTTGCACATACAAAATATACTCACTTTTATTTATCAGTGTGTTCAAGTTCCAAAGACAAGGTCATTGTGTGAAAAAATGTCTTTATGAAAAAATGGAAGGTGGCCAAATTAGATCACAAAATAGAAATGATAACATCATTAGATAATTGCCAAATTACATCATTACAAATCACTAAGAATCCTGGGCCAGCCCAGTTGGCGGATAGCCTTAACCATCACAACCACTTTATTATTCACCTTGGCATTCTCAACTCATACCTTGGTGTTTGTTACTCCCAGGTTTAGTTCACTAATGAGCAAAATAGATGGTTAGTATATCTTTTTACTGTGGCCTGAAAATTCAAAATTTTGGGTGGATAGTTCAACAAACTTATTAAATAAAGCAAAGCATAGGAATTTTTTCAATCTACTTATCCTTAAGAATATATCTTACTAAAGGTGTACAGAGTACTGTGCTCAAAAGTTTTCTGGATTAACTCCTTTTCTTTTCTTCTTAGTGGTTTCTTTACTATACAATTTAGTCTATTTTGTCTGTTTTATTTGGGTTGTTTTCTCTTGTGGAATTGGATTTTTATATTTGTAAAACATTAGTTTAAAGGTAAAGTTTAATCAAATGTATATTCAAATAGATCCCAGTTCCTTTGTTAATTCTTTTAACAGTATTTTAACTCACCTCTCTTAGTAACCGTTTGCATTTGTTTTTATTTGTACTTTCTGTGTTTCGTTTTGGAACATTAATGTACATACGGCATTTATTGCCCCTTTACTGTATCTGCAGGTATATTGTGTGTATGTACAGAGATGTTGTGGGTTCTGTCCCAGGTCACCTCAATAAAGCAAATACTGTAGTAAAGCAAGCCATGTGACTTTCTAAATGTCCCAGTTCATATTAAAGTTACGTTAACACGATGCTGTGTTCTACACAGTATGCAGCAGCAGTTTGCAAAAACTATGAATATTGTAAGAATTACCAAAATGTGTTGTTAAGACACAAAGTAAGCACATGCTGTTGGAATATAAACACTGATAGATTTACATGAAGCAAGGTGGCCTTAAACCTTCAAGTTGTAAAAGCAAAAAACCTGAGACGTGCAACAGGGAAGTGCAATACATCAGGCATGCCTTTCCATGTGTATGTATTTATTTACTTTGTGTGGAGGACCTGCTTCCCCCAAACCGAATGGGCCTAAGGGGTGGTTGTGTAAGTGAGGGGTAAATTGAAGAGACATCAGACAAGATAAAGCTTGCAAGGGCTCAGCTCTCAGTCATGAGTTCAGGAGCCAGGACCTAGCAGAGAGATAAGATGTAATGGAATCTCACGAGTTTATGTAACCTCAGGCACACAAGCCACAATAAGCATATATGTTATAGGAAGGGGAGGAACTAGAGGCATACATGTGAGAGGAAGGCACATACATAACAAAATGGGTAGACTTTAAATTCAAGATGGCAGCCTAACTTTCAAGTGAGTGGAGCACCTGGTGGTGTAGTGGTTATGCGTTGGACTGCTAAATGCAAGGTCAGCAGTTTGAAACCACCAACTGCTCCCTGAGAGAAAGAAGAGGTTTTCTAATCCCATAAAGAGTTAGTGTCTTGCAGTTAATATTTTATTTTGTTAGAGATGAAATTTCAACAAGCTATGAAAACACTTTATGAAATGTTAATAAAATATTGGGGGGAAAAAGATACAAATGACTCCGATGAGGGGATTTGTCAGTTCTGCCATTCCACTGGGTATAAAGTGAGCCATCTCAGAAGCAGAAAGGAGTATCACACGACCAGTACAAATTAGGACTAAGGGTGGACCATGGACAAAATCCCTTCACAGAGAAGCAGCCATGGATGAGGCAGCATGCTGTGCTTAGATCAAGCCACAAAAAGTGGTGGGATTCTCCGGCCACAGAATGATAAAGCTGCGTGACTTCGGGCAGGGACTGGCTTGCAGAGTGAGGCACTGATGGGCTTGGTAACACTAGGACCAGCAGGGCAGGGCAAAGCCCAAAAGGTTGTGTGGCTGAGGGGTCAAGACCAGAGGGAGATGTCCCTCTCAGAATGACTGAGAAACACGCTATGGACAAAAGAACTGTTTCCTGACCATTTCTGATCCTGACTTGTAACCTGTTAACATCTCTACTAAATTCTCATAGTTGTAAAACTAAAAAAAGTTACAGTCTTAGAAACCTACAGGGACAGTACTCCTCTGCCGTCTGGGGTTGCTATGAGTCAGAATTAACTTGAAGGCAGTGAGTGTGTGATATCACAGTCTATTCACCAATCTTCAATGGACAAGGATAAGTCAAAAATTATTGCTACCAATCGTCTAATTCATACATGCATAGGTTTATTCTAAACAAAACCTTGAAGCTTGTCTTCAGCCACTTTCTGATCACACAGACATTAAAAACGTCAGATTTCATCAGAAGACTAATTATTCTTATATTTCTGCCAGCTTTGTTTCTGTGCTAGCTTTTGCTTCTATAATAATGATACTGTCAGTATTTTTTAATCGCCATTATGAATATCATACATATTTTAAACATTTTTGAACTTTCTAGTTGTCTGCAACTTATGTTGCCTTTAGACCATGTTTTCATTTATATAAGTGCATATATGTTCAAATTTCTTGTTTTGTATTTTGAATTGAAATCAGTCAAAATATTCTATTTTTAAACATATTACTAGTAGTAGCATATTAAATTATTTTCAGGGTTCTATTCAGTGTCTCTTGAAGAACAGTTACTTTTTCTATTAATTAAATAATTTTAGTAGGTCCAGATTCTTGTCCTCTCCCCAGTACACACCCTCAGGAAGCTATTTTACAGGGCTTCAGCCATAGGAACTTTAAAGAGGTCTTGGTCAGCTAATTCACCCCATGTTGCAATGTTGCCTTGGGTGAATCTGCAGCATAAGACCTCTTTAAAGTGTTGGAAGTTAAGAATCTTACTTTGAGGACGAAGGTGCACCTGACACAAGCCAAGCCATGATACTTTTAATCATTTCATATTCATGTGAAAGCTGGACATTGAACAAAGGAGAAATGATGCATTTGAATTAGGGTGCTGGTGAGGAATTAGAAAAGTACGATGGACTTCCAAAGGAACTATTTGGAACAAACAAATCTGTCTTGGAAGAAGTCTAGCCAGAATGCTCCTTAGAAGCAAGGATGTTGAGATGCATGTCACATACTTTAGACATGTTATCAGGAGAGACCAGTCCCTGTAAAAAGACAGCATGATTGGTAAAGGAGAGGGGCAGTGAAAAAGATGAAGAGTGTCCACAAGATGGACTGGCACCGTGGCTGCAGCAGTGGGCTCACACCTACGGACCGTGGTGAGGATGGGGCCGGTCCAGAAGGTGCTGTGCTCTGTCATCCTTAGGGCTGCTGTGATCTGGAGCTGACTCAGTGGCACCTGATGATAACATGACAGCGGGCATAGAAACAATGACATTCTAAGGCAATTTAAATATATGACAAAGAGTTGACAAATAGGAAGCCTTAGAAATGGTTGAGTCTATCCAACATGAAATTAATGAGTTATGTTAATTAAACTTTACAATAAAAAATAGTTGCACATGTTTAGTCATTGTTCATGAGTTTCCCTTTTAAATTAAAATTAGTCCCCAATGAGTGAACTCATTCTCTCTTTCAGTTTTAGCTGTGTTATGAAATGCCAAAAGCACTCTAATATCCCCCACATTTTTTTCATTGCCAATATCATAATTTCACGCAGTATCCACCAGGTGACTACACATAATTTTGACTTTATTTTATTTTCAAAAGGACATAGTCCAGGTTAGAGAAGGTCAGTCTATATCACAGTGTGGACATTTATTAACTGTTACACAATATTGATATTTATAAACATTTCTACCTAACTTTAATTTTTTTAATTTTCATATACAGAAGATAGGATAGTAGTATGGTTGCCTTTGTTCTTTTCTAGACCTAATTACTGGTTTATGCCAAGGGATTGCCTGCTGTGCTAGGCACAGAGATAGAAGAATAGCTTTGTAAGGGAAAATAACTTTTCTGCTCTGTCTGAGAAGCAGCAAGTAGTCATGTGTAGCTCAAGTAGGAGTAAGCAGTAAAATATGAGACTGCAAAGTTAAGTCTGTGTCGATCATTTAGCCTCTTTGTTGTTGGCCAAGCAATCCAGACCTTTAAGGAATGAGGAGCTATGACGAAATGTTTACGTGGGAATGTTACATGACCTGGCATTTGTTTCGGGAAGGTAATACTACAGAGTCTATGATGAACGGATTAGAGGTGGGAGAAAATGTTGTTGATATGTGCTGTCCAGTTCTGACTAGTCATCCTATGTACAACACAAGGGACACCTGCTGGCCCCGTGCCATGCTCACAACGGTTCTTATGCGTATGTATGCTTGAGCCCATTGGTGCAGCCACGATGCCAGTCCATTTCATGAGAAACCAGAGGTAAGAAAATACATTAACTGTCCAGATAAAAATTGTTTATGGTTTGGATTCGTGATGTACTAATGGGACTTTTAACAGTTTTGTTGGCCCATAATTCACATATCAAACAATTCAATAGCTCTGTCACATTAAGAGGAGTTGTACAGTCATCACCACGGTCAGTTTTAGAACACTTTCTTCATTCTTGTACTCATCGTTATTAGCTCCCCGTCTCCAGCCAACCTCCCCTGCAGTATCTCCAAGGAGCCATTAATCCAGCTCCCATCTCTCATAGGAATTTTAAGAAGCAGCTAAATGTAGCATTGCTATTGTTCACTAGACCATTCCGTGGATTGTGCTTGTGCAGTGAGTGTTTAGATGCTAAACTTCTCGTACCAATCTCAGTAAACGTGAAAGCTATTAACCAGTATTCTAACCTAACTTGGTTTTATTATAAGCATACCTTTTAGGTTTAATGGAAGTAGTATAAGGCATTTTTCTGTTATTTTCCTCACTTTGGAGTGGGCCGTATCTTCCAGAGAAATGGTGTCATGACTTTTTGTTCTGCTTCTTTGATGCCTGATACCTGATCTCATGGGCACCTCATGATCACACAGGCTGGTATGCTTCCTCCATGTGGGCTTTGTTGCTTCTCAGCCAGATGGCTGCTTGTTTACCTTCAAGCCTTAAAGACCCCAGACACTATATCTTTTGATAGCTGGGCACCATCAGCTTTCTTCACCACATTTACTATGCACTCATTTTGTCTTCAGCAATTGTGTCTGGAAGGTGAGCATTATGGGATGCCAGGTTATTAGAATAAAGTATTGTTGCATTGAGGGAGTACTTGAGTAGAGGCCCAGTGTCTGTCTGCTACCTTGATACTTAACATATAAATATATGTACATAGATCTAAATCTTATCAATGTGAATGAGGGGAAGTGCAGACTGGAGACCCAAAGCCCATGTGTAGACAATTGGATATCCCCTTATAGAATGGTCACAAGGAAGAGACATGCCAACAAGGATGCAGTAGAGTACTGATGAAACATACAACTTTCCTTTAGTTCTTTAATGAGTCCTCCTCCCCACTATCATGATCACAATTCTACTTTTCAAACCGGCTAGACCAGAGCATGTACATGTGTACAGATAAGAGCTGGAAACACAGGGAATCCATGACAGGTAAGCCCCTCAGGAACAACAATGAGAGTAGTGATACCAGGAGGGGAAGGGGACTATGCGGGAAGAAAGGGGGAACCTATCACAATGAACTACATATAACCCCCTCCCAGGGGAATGGACAGCAGAAAAGTGGGTGAAGGGAGATAGTGGTCGGTGTAAGACATGAAAAAATAATAGCAATTTATAATTTACCAAGGGCTCATGAGGGAGAGAGGGGAGGGGAGGGAGGGAAAAAATGAGCTGATCCCAAGGGCTCAAGTAGAAAGAGATGTTTTGAAAATGATGATGGCAACAAATGTACAAATGTGTTTGACATAATCTATGTATGTATGTATTGTGATAGAGCTGTAGGAGCCCCTAGTAAAATGAATTTTTAAAAAAGAAAGAAATGGCATCATGGAGGAGAGCTTTTGAGGTGCTGCACATCCGAAAAAGCAGTTAGTTGTACTCTTTCATAGAATGATGGTTTGGCTGGGTATAAAATACTAGTTTGGAAATCCTGTTCCTTTAGAATTTTTAATAATAGTTTATTTTTAACAGTTTCACTGGCATACAATTCACATGGCATACATTTCTATAGTCACATCCATAAGAGTTGTACAGCCTTCACCACAATCAATTGCAGGACAGCTGCTGTCGTCCACCTACATGTGCTCTTCTGGTAACAGGGCCGTTCCCACCGCTGGTCCTGGGTCACAGGGATTCATCAGAGGCTTACCCTACGCAGGGAGCCTGTGAATGCGTTTTCAACTTTTACTGTCATCCACAGCCTTCTGCATACTAGACACTCAGGATTTAAGCTTGAATACCATTCCCTCCGCCAGGTTCGCATTTTACTATTTATAATTCTTGGATCGCACCAGCAGCTATTGTGCCTGTGCGGACTTATATGATTTCTCACTCGGATGGCAGCTTGCTTTAAAACAAGTCTTTAAGACCCAACACACTGCTCTTTCTGATAGCCGGGCACCATCTCTTTCCTTCACCACACTTTTCTATAGCACCTTATTTTCCATGATCACTTCCTGGGGGTGGGTATTAAGCAGGGCTCTGTCATGAGAACTAATTGTTCTTAGATTAGGGCTATGGTTAAGTGCAAGTTGAAAATCCATTCATATATTCATGGTTTAAATATGTCGCTGGTTCACTTTAAAGACAAGTATTACTTTTTTTGAAGAACATTATAAATTATTCCCATGGGAATATAGTAGTTCTGTTGATATTACTATTAATTTAGCCAATGGTACAGAATTTTAAGCCCTGTCAAGAAATGTATATACGTATAGGACACTGTGTAGAGGAAAATACATGGATGGTTGATTTGTACAGATGAACAACTTAGGTGTCTGAATACCTCACACTAACAATGGGAGTTAGAGGTAGCTCGAAGCTTTAGCTAATGAACCTGCATAAAGGCAGAACTGAGCTGTGCATACTATAAAGGGCAAAGGGCGTATGAAAACAGCACGTATGGGAGGCTTGAGCTGGCACTTTTTGGGCACTCTGTAGGCAAGACTTTTTAATCAAAGTCCAATGATTTCTTCATCCACCCCTTAGAATAGTGCTCATCGGACCCTTTCCGCCGAGCCCATGAGAGTATTTCAGCACCTCTCATCTTCTGTCAGTGTGTTTAAGGTGAAGTCCAGTCCTCTTCGGAGTTCCAGTAGGCTCCTTCTGATGTGGGCTATAGAAGGTGTGAACTTCAAATGGACAGAGTCTAAAATCCTAGTTCTCTGTTTTACCTGGCTTGGATTGCCAAGGACTAAATACTAGCTAGCTCAAAAGTGCCCAGTTAGGGACATGATAGCAAGCTTAGTCTCCCACTGGTGGTCTACATTCTTAATGTTAAGAGTTACCCCCCCCCCAATGATAGTGTATCCCCCCTGTCTGTGGAAGCATAGGCGCCTCCTCTGGGACCCTGCCGCCTCTTGACCTAGGTTTCCACTAAGATTCACTAATCACTCTTGTAGGAGTGTCTGTTAATTTGGGGTGATCGTCATGTTACATGGCAGGAACTGATCGGTCTTTTCCCTCTCTCCACATCATGGAAAATTACTGAGCAGCCAAGGTGAGGTCCTCCCTGTCACAGGGCTGCGTGAGCTCCAGGCAGGCACACGACACACTGCCTGGGAAAGTGGAATAGAAGATTAGATGACTTGAGGGCAGAAGTTCACCTTTGTCTTGGGGTTTATTTCAGAATTTTGTAAGCCTTTGCCTCATGGTCTTCTCAGTTGCACAGTTACTGTGAGAAGCCTAGGCCACTTTAGGTTTTACATAACTTTTAGGTGATTTATTTTACTGTCTCTGATGTCTTTAGAACCTTAAGCTTCTTCCCTGTCTGGTGAAACTTTGTCGCGTTGTACCGTCTATATGTGGCTTTGCAAACTTGGGGACAGGCACTTTGTGTGCATACTCATGTGCTTCAGATACGAGTCATATTTCCTGACTCGTTTCTTCTATCGTGTCCTCCATTCTCTTTTCTTTTTCCTCCCTTCCATTTGCCTTCATTTTGGAAAGTGAAATAGCTTCATGTCGGCTGTCTTACATTGCTCCTACCCTTTTGTTAGACTTTCTCTGTTCCCCATGCTTTGTTGAATTTCTCCTTTCATAGCTTAAGTTGTGGGGAGTTTTCCCCCCTAAGTCTCTGCTTGTTCTTCTGTAGCATTCTGGTCCTGTTTCTGAACTCTGATATCTTTTCATCATCGAGGGTATGTCTGCCTCCTTCCACATCATTGAAGCCCTTTCTCTCTCTCTCTTTTGTTTTTGTTTTGGCCTCTTACATGATCTGTTTACTTTTTATTTGTTTTGCTTTGTTTTGGTCTTGTCTGTCATGGTGAAGGTATTTTATTACATGTATGGAGGTTTGGGAGTTTTGTTCGTTTTTTTATGCTTTGTCTTTTTTAAGAGTAATACGTGTAAAAACATCAGAAGTTCTGTGTGCACAAGCTAGGATTGTCAGGTGATTAGGACAAAATCTGACCATTTCTTTTGGGATGCCCGTATGTCAGTAGTTAGAGGTGTATCTCTGAGTTTATTCAGTTTTCCAATTGTGTCATCCATTATTCTACTTTTGGTGAGAAATGTGCTGGAGAAATAAAAGGTAGCTGAGAATTTCACCATTCATCACCTAGACTTTCATTTAATTATCTGCTTCTGTGCGATCCCTCTCCCTCTCCGCCTCTAATTGGAAGCGTGAAGGATGCTAAGGAGGACAGGATTATTTGCACAGGGGAGGGGGAGCTCAGGTGGGGAAGGGGGGCTGGTGGATTCTTAATTGCTTGTTATGTAGGCTTTCGTCTGCCTTTTCTTATTGTCAGCACACACCTCACCTACAATTGTTTCATTATATCTGAGCCTTTCTAGAGCTCTGTGGATGAAATTGACTTGTTTTGAATCATATTCTGATTTGGCCACATGGGTCAGTGCATCTGAATACGTTATGCATGCACAACTAAAATGGCATCTTTGCTGATTATTATCTATGGCGTAATTAGCTTTTCTGATTCTTGCCCTACTTATATGTACAATGTAGCTGACAATCCCTACCTGAAAGAGTTACTGTGATGACTAGATATATGCCTTTGATATAATAATGGTTCTGAATAAACAGTAGCTATTACTTTATTGCTAGATATGAGACAGGGACCGCTGCCACTGACTCTATCTGACTCGCAGTGTCCCAATAAGACAAAGTAAAATTGTTCCTTAGGGAAAAGACAGCCCCATCTTTCTCCTGTGCAGCAAGTTTGAACTTCTGGCCTCTGGTTAGCAGGCCAACACTTACCCCTTCCTCCCGTGCTGCTGTGCATATGAAATGGACTCATAACTCTCTCGGCCACCAGGGGCGCCTGTATATAGGAAAGGTATTCAAAAGTATAAAATTCACTAATATAGTTAGACAATGTTAAATTGTTTTAAAAGAATTAATACATTTGGAATTGTCTAGAGAAATTGTAAAAATTACTCTTCTTTTTTTATCAAGAGGGCAAAATACTTCACCTTCCCCATATAAGTATGTTCTTAAAAAAGATTTATCTTCTGTCTAAAAAGTGAATTCCAGTTCTAGTTAATTGTCAGGTATAAATTAAAGTTTAAGTGAAAGTGTGTCCCCATTGTTAGTTCAGCACTGACAACCCTTTTACAAATCACCTCTCAACAAGGGTTTCCCTTTTCATGTAGACCATTTGGAGGCACCACATAAGTCAGAGTTTTCATTTATATTTATAAAGCATTTCAGTCTTGGCCTCAGACTACCAGTGAGTGAGTAGGTGAAAATTCTCTAATTATACAGGTAGAGGCAACATTTGCTTTTTAAAAACTTACGGGTATCTTATGGGTATGAATCAGTATTCAATGTCTTCGTCTCATAAGCTTATGTTCAATGAATTACATTTGGTGACTTGATATTACAAAGCTATGATCAGTTACATATTTCCACTGCTGTGCTCTCCGGAGCTGCTGTACCTCAAGAGCTAGCAGTAAAATCCCCAGTAAAGGAATCTGACCCACTGCCCTTCAGTGGATTCCAACTCATAGCCCCCTGTCCAATCAGAAACCAGACTCTGTCATCTAGTGGACCCCAGCTTATCCAGTCCAGGAGTTCCAAGGCTGTCTTTACAGAAACGGACGGCCTGGTCTCTCTCCTGCCGAGTGGCTTGTGGGTTCTGATCCGCAGCCTTTCACACAGCAGTGCAAGGAGTTCATACCCGTTAATCTATAGGGTATCAAATTAGATAGTAATGAAGACAACTGAAAGCTAATTAAGACCAAACATTAGGATGCCCGTGCTCCTCGAATGGGTTCTGCAGATGGTGTTTGATGTACAGGAAAATAAGATGAGTGTCTAGAAATAAAAATACAGGAGAGAGAAACTGGCTTCTTATCGCTTATTTTGTTGGTTTAAGAAAGGGTTTCTGTGTTAGAATTTTTTCTGAGTCGGATTTTCTGGAACTAAAAAATATAGAAACTTATAGGTAATAGCACCTGTAACTCAAATCAGCAGATTGAAGACAAACTCAAACTTAAGGTATTTAAATTTACCTCTCCCATCCTTTAATATGTTTTCTAGTGAGACAGTCTCCTAGTGCATTTTGTGGCCATCAGTGCTTATTCCTGAAATAGTACTTTTACTGACAGTGTGGTGGTAGAGTGGTTATGTGTTGGGCTGCTAACTACAAGGTCTGTAGTTCAAAACCACCAGCTGCTCCTCGGGAGAGAGGTGAGGCTTGCTACTCCAGTGAAGCATGTTGCAGTCTCAGAAACCCACAGTGATGGTTCTACTCTGCTCTGTGGGGCTTCTACCCGAGGGTACTAATTTCTAATTCATTAACTATTTTTTGGGTGGTGCTTTGGGGGGAAGTATCAGGTTACTAACTACAAAGCCAGCAGGTCAAACCCACCAGCCAACCAGCCACACCTTGGGAGAACTGAATACACAGTTCAGGATAGAACTTCCCAGTGGGCTTCTGAGACTGTAACTCTTTATGGGAGTTGAGAGCTTCATCTCTCCCCCTCTCAGTGGCTGGTAATTTCAAACGGCTGACCTTACAGTTAACAGCCTAATAAGTAACCAATAACTATGCCACCGAGGTGCCTTCCTAAAACTCCCACAAATTGACTTTTCTGTTCTCAGAATTGTCGATTATGTTACTGTGGATTGTTCTTTGTTACACACATTAACTTACTTGCATGTGAATTCTCAGTATCTCACATCGTGCTTGCTGAGTACAAATTTAATAAAGCAACACTTTTAGCATTTAATTGAAACAAAGTCATGAACCAAATTTTTTTTTTCAGTTAAAAGCTTTTTGTTTACCCTGTTACCATGAGGCATTAACTTTGTTAATGATTTATTTATTTGGGCCTCTTGAGTCTGATTCTTTCATGTGCTTTATCTTTCCCTTATTTTGCATTTATATTGATGGACTTGAAAAAAGGAATAATAAGTCATTCATGTTTGATTGTAAGCTATATTGATTCCCTAGAACTTGACAACAAAATCCTTCACACAAGCAGATTTCTGATGGTCCTTTAAGAGCAAAGACTATGGAGAAGGCATGCTTGAAGTGCCCCTGTCCCCCCCCCCCAAGGCGTCTCCTCTGTATTTAGGTTGTCCCTCAGGACCTCTGCCATCAGCAGCAGGTGATTGGACTCTTGCAGGAGGGGCCATTATCCTTATGTCAATTCCATTTGTACCGGGATGTTTAATGGGACTCTGCAATGAAGGGTCTAAAAACGTACTGAGAGGAAAAGCCCTCTGGCCCCACGCCGGCCCTGCCCACCCAGTCCTTGTCCTGGGTCTAGAGCTAAAGGCCACAGTCAGTTTGAGTCCAACAATTTCCTGAAACTTTAATAAATCGAGCCCCAACTGGCTCTGTTTCCCACAAATACTGTTCCACTGCCACATCCCCACACAGCACATATCAAATACGTAGAAGACCGTGGCAGGAAAAGAAAAGGGAGTCAGAGTTTGCAAGTTGGGAGCTAACAATCTGAAATCTTTGAAGGACATGGGAAGGGTTTGAGGCTGCTTGTGAGAAGTGTGGAAAGCAGACCAGAAATAGGTGTGGACGCAGATAGGCAGCCAGCATGCCAAGAGATGCCCTGAGCTAGGAAGGAGATTGGGGGGCATGGCCTACTGGCCACAGGGTGAGGAAGGGCCTCGGTGAGATGGATTGACGCAGTGGCGGCATTGATGGGCTCAAATATAAGAGCCATTGTGGGGGTGGCACAGGACCCGGCAGCATTTCGGTCTGTTGTACATAGGGTTGCTGTGAGTCAGAACCGATTCGATGTCACCTGACAGCAACAACGGCAGGGCATCTCTTGGTTTGCACACTGCCTGTTTAGTTCCACACCCCTTTCCCTTTCTTTTTCGATATCCTCCACTTTGCCCAGCATAATGTCTTGCTCCAGGGATCGATGTGTCCTGATAATATGTCTAACGTACTTGACCATCCTGGCATCTAAGGAGTATTCTGGCTGTACTTCTTCCTAGACAGATGTTTATTCTTAGGGTAGTCCATGGTACTTTCAGTGTTCTTCCAGAGCACCATAATTCAAATGCACCAATTCTTCTTTGACTTTCCTTATTCACTGCCCAACTTACACACATATTTATGAGGGGATTGAAAACACCATGGCTTGATTGAGGCACATCTTAGTCCTCAAAATAACACCAACATTTCAAAGAAGTTTTGTGCAGCAGATGTACCCAATGCAGTGCATCATTTGATCTCTTCACCACTGCTCCCAGGGGCATTGATTGTGGATACAAGAAAAATGAAATCCCCGACAACTTCAACCTTTTCTCTGTTTCCTGATGTTACCTGTTGGCCCAGTTGTGAGAGTTGTGTTTTCTTTGGATTGAGTTGTAATCTGTCCTGAAGACCGCAGCCTTTGATCTTCAACAGCAAGTCCTCCGCACTTGCAGCAAGCAAGGCTGTGTCATCTGCTTATCTTGGGTTGTTAATAAGCCTACCTCTCATCCCGATGCCACGTCTTTCTTCATATAATCCAACTTCTCTGATCATCCACATGCACATATTTAAAAAGAAAGCAACCAAACCCGTTGTTGTTGCGTCAGTTCTAACTTTCGATGATCCGAGGGGTGTCTGAGGAGACCTGCGCTCCATAAACTTCCAAGTGGCTTTTTTCCCCCCCAAAGTACATCTCCAGGCTTGTCTTCTGTCGACAAACTAAATCTGTGCCTATTAAAATAGAAAGTAGGATATGAAGTGCGGACTGCACTTTCCTCCGCCCTTCTCCTCCAGGACCTGGGGAAGCGGGGAGGATGGCTAGCGAGTGCCCAGACACCTCTTCTCCCTTTGCCTTCCTGCTCTGACTCTGTTATATTGGAATGGTGAAAGGGAGTAGCACAAGTTGTTATGGTTGCCTTCTTCTTATTATTATTATTACAAGTAAAAATGCTGCGGTTCATGAGGGGAATGCGCTTCACGATTTAGGGTAACACAGAGCAGAAAGGATGCTATCACCCAGGCCTGTGTATAAGGTAAAACAAGGAACTTAGGGTACAGTATTCTGATTTGTGGTTGGTGAGGTGAGGTGTCCAGAGCGGGTAATCTGGAAGCTGAGCTTTTGCTAGGATCAGTTTGCAAAGTATATGTGGGGTTCGGTGACTGGATGCAGTTCATGTTGCAAAGGGGTAACCAGGGTGATCGCAGACTGCCTATGTGACAGATTTGCTGAGAGAAGGTGCTGGAGTATTTAAACTGTGGATTTTGTTTTACTCCCTCTCCATGCTTTTACTTTTGACACCAGTAGCCTAATTGTAGCCCATAAGAGAGCAATTCATGCTCAAACATTTTAAAAGATAGAAAAATAGGAGTCTTGCTCAGACAATCATAAGATTGGTGAGCCATGATTCTGAGACCTCTGGAGTGTTAGGAACAGGACATACACTTTAATCTTACATGCAGCAAATTTCAAGTTTCAGTGAGCATTGCTACCTAGATAGATTGTGTAAAATTAGATAAACTTCTAAAGGTTAGGTACCATTTAAGGTGAAAAATAGTTCCTTGACTGCACGATTCAGTCTACACAAAAATTAGCTGTTGCCGAGGGAAAAAAACAAACCAAGCTAAAACTAATCCAAACTCATTGCCTTTGAGTCGATTCTGACTCAGAGAGACCCTGTAGGACAGGGTAGAACTGCCCTGTGATTTTCTGTAGGTGGGTGCTGTACCACTTTATGGGAGAAGAATCTAAGCCTCCTCTCTCCTCCATGGAGCACTTGGTGGTTTTGACTGGCTGACACTATAGTTAACAGGCCAGCGTGTAACCCTCTACACTACCAGGGATTGCAGACAACAAAACAGGGCAAGCAACACGGACTGCTACAAGACATTAACATGGAGTCAGGCTTCAACCTCAGCTAGTTTCCTTCAGGAGTCCCAGGTCCTCTCCTTTGAAATCCTGCGCACACTGCTAGGCTTCTTCCAATGGACTGAAACCACCGACTGTGGAGGTGGCAGCCCACCATTTAGCTGTTCTGGGACTCAGGCACACATGTGTACAGAATGTTATGTGTATGGGATAGAACATCCTTTATGCTGCCCCACAGAGCTGCTAGGAGTTAGAAATGACTGATGGGGGCTTGGTTTTATGGCAGAGCATATAGATGTGTAACCTGGAGATTACCAAATGTTTCTAGTACATGGGCACGACGAGGATGGCCTCTCAGTGCCCCAGCCAGTAGAGCATAAGTTTTTCTTACAGTACTCTAATCGCGCCCATTTCTCATTCCTTCAACTGGTGTAGGGTGCTCTCTCAGGATGGCGTTTATCAGCTAGGCTGCGCCTCTCTGCTTGCCCTTGTTGCTTGAACCCGCTCGTCTCAGGCCAGTTCTGCCACCCAAGCCCACGTTGTCGAGTGCTCTCAGCTGCAGGGTTGGGCCCTCGCCACCACTCGCGTTTCATGTGCATCAGTCAGTGCCGACCAGGCATCGCTGAGCTATGACCGTGCAGCGCTCTCTCGCCCGTGAGAAAAAGAATCCCCCACTGGATGAGTTGATGGAGTCCTCTGTCGGGGCAGTGGGCCCCGAAGTGTTAACAGCACTGCAGAAGTCTGCGCCTTTCGTTCACACACAGCATGTTTCCTCCCCAGGTTGAGGATCTAGTGCCAAAATAGTTTGGCAGGAAGGCTTCGCTTCCCAGCCTTTCTCTGGTGCGGGAGGTGCTGCTGTTCTCGGACCTTGTCTTCCACGTGCTGCGACCGGAGTTCTCTGAGTGTGCATGTCAGGGGTCTCCTTGCCCCGTTTAGGAATTGTGATCGTCTCGGTCCTTCGGGAAGTGTGGGGTAGAACGCAGGGAGAAAGTGAGACGCTGCTGGGAGTTAGAGTGTCATTAATCCCATGCAGGAGGCGTCTCCTCTGCACTCCTGTCTAGATTCGACCCTAACTCCACCTGCGTTTCCAGGAAAATGCTCTCTGCAGCGTTATGAGTTAGTTTGCGTAGAGTAAATGGGTAGAGCCACTAGGCGAGTGTGTCCTCGGCAGCCCTGTCAGTGGCAGACGTGGCTGTTAGTGTGGCCTTTCCGTACACTGTGTGACAGGGCATGCCATTGGCCCACTGTGCTTCCTCTTGCGGAAGGAGGTGATGAGCTTGGGGAATACAGGGGTTTTCAAGAAGTCCCTGGGAACGTGGAATTAAACATAACGGTTTAACAGTTGTTGCGGCCTTTCTTGCCCAGTCTAGTCTCTTCCACTCGAGAGCCACGCCTCTGACTGGGCTGTGTCTTCAGGATCATCCTCTCCCGTTACAACTCTTCAAAGAAGCGCTTCAGGATCTCCATCCCGCTTGCTTACAATTTCCACAGAAAGCTGTGCTCAAGCTTCCTGCACAAGCTGAACGTTAGCTGACAATGAAATTTCCGGTCAGCATTGTGTAAACTGAGCCGAGTGCGGGGTCGGCGGCATTGGCTGTTGTGTCTGCTGTTGTCTCCTCACTTGGGGCGGAATGAGATTGCTCCCTGGCAGCTCGGTGGTCTGCCACCCGTGCTTTCTCGGGCGCCTTGTGCCCATAAGCTTTTGATAAGGCATCAGCGATTGCCCTTGCTTCCGCCCACGCGTCACCAGACATTTGGTGTTTTCCTTGCTTCGATTGTAACAGAATCCATGTTGCTTTGACGGGGATCTTTTCAATCAGAGGTCTTATTCTTAGTGCCTCTACATCCTACTCAGACGTGTTACAACAAGCCAGTACAAGTTGACTGTGGTGCACACGTTTTTTTGAAAGCCATACCTAGTCGTGTCATATTATGTATGCAAGGGCAAGTCAAAAAATATTGCTGTAGAGCCCTAATTTTTTTATTTTAAAAGAATGTCAAAATGTGCCACTATTGTTTCTTGACAGACCCTACATCTGGGTCTTAACCTCTTGAAGGTGGGTTTCATCTTTCTGACCTATCCCTGATGAATTCTGAAGTCTTTGATTGATACCACGTCAAAACAGCAGTTTCAGTCTCCTTCAGAGACTCCAATCATGCTCTTCCTCAATGTTCTTTGAGTTTAGGGAGTAAAAAAAAATGCCCAAAGGGGGTAAAACAATCTGGGCTGTAAGGTGGCTAGGGCCAGATTTCCCACTGAAATACTCATGGGGCAGCCCCTGCGACCGCAGAGGAGAGAGCGGGTGCATCATCTTGAAGGAAGCACATTCCTCAGTGCAAGTCTCCTGGCCTCTGTTGTTTAACATTTTCATGAAATACCTTTCTAATAAGTCCCTGTGATCATGCTGTGTACTTAGAGAAAAATCTGCCAAGACGATGCCTCTGGAATGGCCAAGCACAGCCACTCCAAACTTCTGAGCTGAACTCTCGTGTCTTGAGATTGTCGGACCCGTCGGTCCCCTTGGAAGGCACTGTTATGATTGGAGCCCTTTTTATGAAGGCTTCCGCTACGGCTCCTTTATGAGACGGAGACAAGTGTTTGACTCGGAGAGCTGCTGTGCACCCGCCCACTGAGTGACAGAGACATGCTTATGCACCTTTTGTTTGGAATAAACCTGTGCATTTATAAACTAGAATTAAGAGTAGCAATACTTTTTGACTCACCCTCATGTGGTCACCGAAATAACAACAGCTAAGATATACGTACGTGCTTATCACCCTTGAGTCCTTTTATGGATTATCCATCTCCAGAGGACAAATCTGGCTAAGGAGAGACTGTGGGACTGGAGGGCTCAGGGCTCAAGCACTTTGCCACCCTTCTGTGCTGGGTCAGAACTTCCCTGCTGCCTGCCAGCTTCCAGGGCTGCACTCCCACCCCTGCCTTCCTGGGCCTGGAGTCTGCTCTGCTCCTGGGCCTGGTGAGTCATGGAGCTTCTGGGCTTGCTGCCAAGGCTCTGGGAGTCTGGCGGTGCACCCAGCCCCACTGAGGGGAGGCTGCAGGCCCAGTTCACCTTCTCTTTGGGATGTCATTCAACTTGCACATGTTTCTTCGAAATACCCTCTCCAAAGTCTCTTTCGTCCCTCCCTTCCCACCCCACAGTAATTAACGAGCTGCAGAGCCCCAGGCCACGTAGGAGCTGAGAACCTGGAACAGGTACCCTTGACTGAGTGCTTCCACATCGCTCCCTAGAGCCATGGATAAGGCTGGCCGTGCAAGAGAGCTGGACCAGGAACCTCACTAGCAGAAGAGAACAGAAGACACAGGGCAACTCAGTCCAGTCTCCCAGCCTAGCATCCTGGAGGCTACCTAGAGACTGAGCAGGGAAGGGGCCAGGAACTTCATAGGCCTCATTGCTGTGCCCAGCAATTCATTAATGCATAGAGGTTGGTTTTTTTTTTTAATTTAAACTACTGTTGTAAATTCAAAAATGTAGTTAGCAAGATAGTTGGTAAGTAGGGAGTAGGTGTGTTTATTTTTCAAGAGCCTATAATTGTGGGCAAGGGATCTGAACATGTAAAGGGAAATATTTCTCTAAAGAAAGGACAAGATAGGAGTCTACTTTATCCCCTTTATTCTATCCAAGCCAGAATTATTGCTAGGTGAAATGGGGCATCGTTTTTTTTAAAACAACTACTTGTCCATTTGCTATTGCTGTTGTGATTTTTAATTTAGCTGCGTCCATTCTTCCAGCATCAATTGATTGAATTGAGGTGAAACTTGTTTTCCTGCTACTTTCTTACTGGGCAGGTATTGAGCAGATTTGGCCCACAGTGTTATCTATCAGCTCCCAATTAAATTCAGGTCTTAATGAATGAACATCTTGATCTAGCCACTCTGTCATCTGAATGTTGGTTTAATTTTTTTGTCTCTACAAGGAAACAAAAAGATACATGCTGCATACCTGAACTAGATTTCTCTGTATTCATTGAACGGTTGGTTCCATGCCTTTACTCTATTTCCCCAAGGTCTGCCATTTAATCTTTTTTTCATTATCTCAGATACTATTGAGTCCTTTCTCTCTATCCCATTAATTTCATCCTTCATATTATTGTACCTTGACATTAATGGACTGTCATTGTAGAGGATATTATGTTTGGGATAACTGTAATATTGAATAGGACCAAGATGAAATTTTCATAATTGAGTTGGGTTGCCTGAGCAATGATGTCACACAGATCTGGGGAGTTTCTTTAAATGATGAGTCAAGTTTGAAGCTTCTAGGAGGAAAAATGATCAAGCTATGTATATACTTACTCTTCCTTAGGAGAATTTTAACTCAAGGCTAATCTATTATGTGTCACTACGAAACATTTGTGTTTTAGTAGCATCAGAGATAATCTTTTATAGATTAAGACTCGCTTATCTTTCTTTTCTCAAGTATTAAAAGTAAATACCATTGACTGCAAAGGTGAAAGACTAATTTCCGGAGCAGAGGGTAGTTATTGCTGTGTCTTGTCTTCCTTTTCCAATGAACCCCAATTTAAATTTGCATAACTCAAGTAAATCGCTGGGGCCATTTCTACATACAGTACTAATTATAGCAGTCTTTCTAGTAGGGACGGTTTAATTCAATACATATAAATAACACTGATTTTAATGGTATCGAATAACAATCCCCAGTGTACAGGCAATCCCCAGTTTGCTTATGCCCTGGATCCTTGAATTTGTAACTTTTGTTTACATTTTTGTTCTTGGCAAGACTTCAAATAACCTGTTGTTATCTTGTGAGCTTTGCGATTTGAATCATGCTCAGCTTTGTCTCTGTCACTACTTAGAATTAATTTTCTTTAACTGCTGTAGTTGGCTTATTATTTATTTTTTCAATTATCCTTTTTTCTTCAATCGTGTAAAGATCTATTATATAGTAGACTTGCATTTTTGGCATTCCATTGCAGAAAGTATCAATTTGTCAGATAAAAAGAAAAATTAGATATACTTTATTCATGTTAGAGTCCCACCCTAGCTTTTCTAAAGACAGCTTTGACTTAGAGTTGCAAGCCTGGGGATATTGATTTGAATTATGCATGACTGTCTGGTGTGCAGTTGCATTAGCCTGCTGGATGGATAATGTAAACATGTTCTGAATTTTAAGTACATGACAGTATATGAGTGGCAGGTTAAAAATAGAACTAATAACCAAGTGCTTATTTGGAAATTTGATTCTTACAGTGTAAAACTACACAGAAATAATCTCTGCAAATGGTTGGCTACCATTAGAATAGCATGTTTTGTATTCTACAAATAAAAAAAATATGCTGTCTGATGAATGTACTACAGGGTCAGTAATTTTTTCTCATTTGTTGAACCTTTGGCAGTAGAAATCAAAAACACCACACAAGTGAAGGATTATCTTTTACAGCTTATTAATTGAGTAACAGGCATGCCATTTCATATATATGTGTGTGTGTGTGTGTGTGTTTGATTTTTTATTTTGTAGAAAGCTTTCTGTTGCTAGTTATACCACCATGCCACCTGCACAGCCATTCTGAATTCTAGCAAGGCAATGGTCGTAAATATTAGAGATTTACAAATGAAATTTGACATACAACTCTCAAAAAATCCTGTATCTTTCACTCCCATTTCAAATTGGGGGAACAGAGGAAATCCTAAATGCAGCTTTATGCCTCTGACATCTATATTTTAATTTACATTTCTAAATAAATGTTTTCCTTCCCAATGGTACTAGATCTTTAATCTGATTTTAAAAACAATTGCTACTTCTACTGTTTGATAGTCAATGTTGTAATTTTGATACATAATGTTCTTATATTGTGTGTGTATTTGTATGTTAATCAACTTGGCCCATTTTCCTTTTGACTTGATAGTATTATTTTAATTAATTCACAGGAATGATTGGGTATTATGAAAATTATCCTTTTCTTCATGTAATAAATTCTTTTTCAAATTGATACTTTAAAATTTAAATACTTATTGTCAGATTTTTCAGTTTTTTCATTTATGGCTTCTGGATTTTATGCTGTACGTTTTAAAACACCTTTTTATTTTAAAGTTAATTTTTTTAACATGCTTTATTCTAGCATTTTTTAAACTGGTAAATCTTTGATCTGTGTAGGATTTATTGTACTGCAAGGACTCAAACTGAGATCTAGCTTGCTTCTTTTCTAAATTGCTGTCCATTTATCACTATGCTATTTATCACATAATTAGTAAACCACTGATTTGAAATACTACATTTATTATATACTCAATTTATTTTGGAGTTCACTATAGACTTTATTCTATTCCAATTAATTTCTAATGATAGTGAAATACAAATTTTTTTGGCACCAATATTTCCTGCAAAAAATAGCTTTTTTATTTTATCTATTATCTTGTTATTAATGGATCAATTATGTCTTTGTAATTTCTTCATTTGACCTCACTGGGATTAGTTATCAGCTCTCAGCTATGCCTTTTAAGGTTAACGGAGTAGTTTTCACTCGTGGGCCACATACTTCTATTCTTGCACACTTTTAGGTCTTCCTGTCTCAGTCAGCATCTTTGTTTCTTTTTAAAAGTATGCTCTGCTCTCGAGTTTTTAGCAACTCCATCAAAGGACACCATAGAACCAGGCCTTCAAGGGAGACATTTACTCGGTGAGCAGGCGGCAGATGCCCTTCTCATTGGGACGTCACTACTCTCCATCACCTGTTACATTGCAAACTAACTAATCAAAGGCTTCATATTTGAGACATTCTAGCCTCAACTACAAAGGAGTCTAAGATATCTAATTTTAGGCTTTCCCCCTTTTGTCGTACAGGAACACACAAAGAAAGTCAGGATGGATGTTGAGTCTGATAATGCTTATTACCTACCATAATATTCAACCAAAGGGATTAGAAAAATACAATAAAAACCAAGAGGAAAGAAATTCCAAGGAAATTTTTTAAAGGATGAAGAGTAGAATATGTTTATGAAAATGAGTCAGATAATTTAGAAGAATCCATAAGTCAGTCAATGTAAAATTTGGTCCTTTATGAGAGGAAAATATAAACTTCTCAAAAATCTAATCTAGAAATAGGTAAATAGATGAAAGTATGAAGGCAATAAAACAATAGTTAACTGAATAAGGTTAATAAGATAATGTAGCTAGCTTTATTCTCTTCTTTAAAAATTCACAAGTTTAGCAAGAAAATTCAAATAACTACATTGGCTTGATAAGAATGGAAAAAAACAAGATACAAAGCCAGGAAAGAAATTGAAGATGGCATCAAAGAATGATCCACCCCAGAAGGATTAAGGTGCTAACGTGTAATAAAAGTGAAATCTTTCAGAATTATGATAGTTTCTACACTAAGCCACTCTAGAATTCTTTAAAACTTGGAAGATTCCCCAGTTTAATTGACAAGCTATCCTAACCCCAATTCTAAAACATAATGAACACAGCAAAGCAAAATCAAGACAGACAAGAGGCCTTCCCCTTTTACTAATGGAAATGTGGAAATCCTAGCTCAAAGAGGAGCATTCTGTAATAAAGGGAACGAACAGGGCGTCGTAGCCAGGTAAGCTTGATTCACAAAATTTAGTGCTTGAAAATCAATGTATAATTCTTGTCAACAATAAATGTTCCTTGTAACAGAATGTATTACATTATGTTCACTATCAATTGATATTTATAGATTTCTATGGCAAGAAAACACATGAATAATGTTTATCTGAAATATATGTGTTATATGTTTATATGAAGAAAATTTTGAATGTTTTCCACAGTGTGGTTGACGGTCATGCCATCTTTCTCATATGAGAGGCATAAATATAGATACCAGTTTTTTCTAAATCTATTGTTTAAAGTTATTTAATTAGTATTCTTGTGAGGCTCTGACACCTTTATAAATTTCATCTTGATAAAATTAAAAATAACATAGTTTTTGAAAAGGGGGTTGTTGTACTAGTTATTATAAATCTATGCGTGATCTCTCTTTTTTTTTACTTTAAAATACTTTACCCTAAAGGAACTGCATTTTTTGTCTTTTAAAAACACAGCACTAAGAAGGGAAAAGTATGTATTTCTGAGGGCAAGTCAAACAGCTTTTCTATAAAACTTTTATAGACGCTTGTTAAACAAAAACATCCAAGTGTGGAGCTACTGTTTCTCAGCTTATTCTCCACCTAGGTCCACACAGTTCTGAAGGGGGTGCGTCCACCTCTATTCCTCCTCCGAAGAATTCTGTGCTCTTTGATTTACACGGTGTTCTAACATCTTCAAGCTACTCAAATTGTGTTCTCTTGACAATGTTCTCTGAGTTAAAAAGAAAATGTCTGAAGGAACCAGAGCAGGCTGTCAGGTGACTCAGGTAGTTTCCCAATGACCTTCTCATAAGACAGCTTCCAGGAATCAGTGGGTGCATTGTAATGATAGAAAAACAGTTCTCCAGTGCAGCGCTACTTTCGGGTCTTTTCCTCACCCATGCAGTTTTCAATTTCCTTAAAACTTCTTCCCAATAAGTCCCTAGACCATTCAGTGTTCTGTGAGAAAATCTACCTAAATTGCCCTTTGCAATCTCAAAACACAGTTGTTAAAACTTCTGAATTGACAACATCTGTCGTGAATTTGGCTGGCCCAGCTGATCCCTTTTGAAGACACTTTTGATTAGACTTGATTAGACCCCTTTTTGACATTCTACCAAGACTAAGGTACCATATGTACTCGAGTATAAGCAAACCCCAATATCAGCCGAGGCGCCTCATTTTACCGCAAAAACTGCATACAAAATGTGCTGGGAAAACTCGGCCTACCCTCGAGTATATACGGTAAGTGTATTACTGAGGGAGGGCACTTGTCTGCAGTCATCCACTGATCACAGACACATATTAAACACACCGTATTTGAAGCAAACCTGGCGTGTGTGTACTGGAACACTGGTAGTGATACTTTTTCACTTATCCTCATTTATGTACCCTTTTTTAATATCATAAATTAGGACCGCTCTGTCTTGTCTACGAAGTACCTAGTTTCAGTACAATAGACATTCAAATCTCTCAATTAGATTACTTGTAATCAATTGTTTTCAACCATAATTTATGTTGTCAGTTTTATTGTAAATATTATTTGTTTATAGTCCTGTGACATTATGAACAATTGTCAATACAAGTTTTCTGCTCTTATGTGATGAGTTCATTTGGAGAATAAATTCCTAAGATTGGGAGTTTTAAATTAAGTTTTGTTCTCATGAAAGTTTTTAATACAGGCAAATTGCGGTGCCTTCCAATTTGCTCTTCAACATCAGTGTATAAGAATGTCTGGCTGATTTATCAACACTGGTGTTTCCAATTTCCTACAGGAAAATAAGTGTATTTTCCACAAGTTTTAATGATAAAAAGAAATTCATTCCACATATCAAGAAAACAATATGAATAGTCTTTGTACAACATTATGTAGAAGAAGTTAATGTCCAACCATGTAAGACTCTCAAATCAAGCCAGAGGAGGAAATAATTTCTCAGTAAATGGCTTGGCGATATTTTGCTGGCTGTTTTAATAATAACAGTTTAATACTACCTCCTACTGTGTATCAAATATTTTCAAAGTAAAGAAATTTTCACACCATTTGAAAAACCTAGAAGAAAAACAAACATGAATAATTGTCAAACATGTAAATGCAGCATTACTTGCATATAGAAGTTTTGATTACTAAACATGTTTACATCCAAAGCAGATGCAATCTAGGAATAAAATTTGCAGCAGTATTTGCAACAATATAGGCTTATGTCTTTAATACATTAAGAAGATGTTTAGCTTGCCAACAAAATAAAAACCTGAGAGCCCAAATAGGCAAATGGGCAACAGAGAAGCAAAGCTAATTCACAAAGGATGTTGTGGATGTGTGCCATCCAACTGATTCTGAATCCTGGCAGCGGGCATGGGTAGAGGAGCGCTGCCCTCGAGGTTTCCTAGATGATCATCTGCACAGGGCAGCGCTATGGATCTTTGTCTTTAATCATTGTATTAGGTGCTCATTCAACTCTTATCACGATCCATACGTACATCAATTGTGTAAAGCACATTTGTACAGTCATTGCCCTCATCTTTCTAAAAAAATTTACTCTCCACTTAAGCCCTTGGCATCAGCTCCTCATTTCCCCCGCTGTCTCCCTGCTCCCCACTCTCCACTCTCTCATGAACCCTTGATAATTTATAAATTATTATTTTGTCATATTTTACACTGCCTGACATCTCCATTTACCCACTTTTCTGTTGTCCATCCCCCAGGGAGGAGGTTTTATGTAGATCCTTGTAATTGGTTCTTCCTTTCCACCCCACCCTTCCTCCACCCTTCTCACCACTGATCCTGAAGGGATCATCTGCCCCGGATTCCCTGTGTTTCCAGTTCCTATCTGTACCAGTGTACATCCTCTGGTCTAGCCAGATTTTTAAGGTAGAATTGGGATCACAATAGTGGGTGGAGGGAGGAAGCATTTAAGACTTAGAGGAAAGTTGTATGTTTCATTGTTGCTACACTTTACTTTCTCTGGCTTGTCTCCTTCCCGCAACCTTTCTGTACTGATGGGCTTTGTATCTCCACTCTGCACTCCCCCTCATTCACAATTATATTATGTTTTTGTTCTGATAATGCCTTATACCTGATCCCTTCGACACCTCGTGATCGCACAGGCTGGTGTGCTTCTTCCATGTGGGCTTTGTTGCTTCTGAGCTAGATGGTCGCTTGTTTACCTTCAAGCCTTTAAGACCCTAGATGTTTTATTTTTTGATAGCCAGGCACCATCAGCTTTCTTCACCACGTTTGCTTATGCACACATTTGTCTTCAGTTGTATTGGGGAAGTGAGCACACAATGATATGATTTTTTTGTTCTTTGATGCCTGATAACTGATCCCATCAGCACCTCATGATCATGCAGGCTGGTGTGCTTCTTCCATGTGGGCTTTGTTGCTTCTCAGCTAGATGGCTGCTTGTTTACCTTCAAGCCTTTAAGACCCCAGACACTATATAGATCTTTTCTCCCACCTTGCTGCTGCTAAATTCAAACCAATTATCTTCCTTCTGGTTAGTTAGCAGCTGAGCGTTAATGGTTGTGTCATCCAGGCTCCTTCCACCTATTGTTAGATGCCCTTGGATCAGTTCCGATCCAGAGTGACCCCCATGCCCAACGACCAAAGCACTGCTCTGTCCTGGACCACAAAGGATAATATATGGGGAAAAGATTAAATATTAATAACCGAGGAATTGACACTAATCTAGCAATGAGATCATATGTTTCATTAATATACTTATTCTTATAATAAGTAAAATCATTTTCTAAAGAAACATAAATGTTTAGGTACAATAAAATTAAGCATATATGTACAAGAATTCAACATCTAGAACTTACTACTGAAAACAGGATTTCTATAAGTTTAATGAGTTACAATTTGTGAATTCTAATGGAGGCTATGAATTGGCACTGGTATTGTATCTTAGCAATTTTTTACAGCCTTTTAATTTTCAAAGAAATATTTATACTTAATAATTTAATGGGATGGTACTTTTGATATCATTCTTAGGATGGGCTGCTTAATCTGATATTTAAATGTCTTCTTCACTGAACAGTATCTTGGAATAGAATCTTTACTATTTTCTATGCTTTTATAGTTTTTATTAATTTTAATATTTAGTAATTGTCAAAACAATCTCTATGACTTTAACTTTTTAATTTGCTTTTAAATTAAACATTTGAGCCTACAAATAAGAATCTCAAGAAATGATACATGCATTCTCTCACTTTGAAATAGAAAAGGTAGAAAAAGAAATAGAAAATGTAGAGATCGAAAAGAAAGGAAATATGCATTTACGCATATCTGATTGTCTACTTGGAAGAGGAAGGGGACTTTACAGGCAAATGATTACAAAATAGTAACAACTCAGCCATTTTGTCTAACTCCCATTATCCCTAATGATTCCCTCTAGCTCTGGTTAGAAACAAGCATCTAGTGTTCAATGGCAGTGATTGTGCCTATATAGCATGTTCTTCTAAAAGAATGCTCCAATGTTTCTGAAGGTGTTTGGAAGGTATCACTTAACAAGTTAAGGAAATTCCCTTCTGTTCCTAGTTTGATAAGATATTATATATATTATTGATGTTGAATTTTACTCATTACTTTTTCTGTATCTTGAGAGTGCATGTGTATTATTTGGAGTCTGTTTAGTGTTGTGAATTATAATCACTATGCTAAGCCTTCCTGGTGTCTTGCATTTCTCAAATAACACCCAATTGGTCATGCTATCTTGGATTAATTCTTTTCTTTTCTCCTAGGATGGTTGTAACTAAGTTCCATATGGAACTTGATCGAGACCTTCATATTGCCCTTGTTTGAGTTTAGATCAAGGTTTTATGAAACCATATTGAGTTTGAAATATTATGTCTAAGATTGAGAATATTTATTCGATACATTTTTAATCAGTTAGTTTGTAATCTCTCCTTTGTGGTGGGGGCAGGATTTTATCCATTCAGTAACTAAATATTGCAGGTTTAGTTGGGTCATTGTATTCAGTTTTAGTAAATTGCCTTTTCCCGGGAATTCTCTAATTATCCTCTCTATTGAATTATTTTATTATTTCATTGACCTGCCATGTTTCTTAAAACTTTTTGATCTGGATGCCTGCTTTATCACTTTTCAGTAGTTTGTTTTTCTCTAATACATGTCTCGAGGTGTTTCCAGTAGTTGTTTATTGTTCTTAAGGGATCCCTGGCAGTCCAGTAGTTAAGTGCAGTCTGATAACCTAAAAGCCATAGGTTCTAGCTCACTAGCCGCCGCTTCCATAAAGAGTGCAGCATAGAAGCCCCCTGGGGCAGCTCTTCCCGGTCAAGGGTTGCTCTGAGTGAGAATCAACTCAATGGCAAGGATTTTGATTTGGGGTCTTGTTTTTCTCACACTGCTTGCTATTCCTCGACTCCGCATGTTTAAGATGCACGATTTACATTTGTTGCTATGGCTTTCCTAATTTTTATCGTGATTTGTTTTTCAATTCATGAGTTCTCCCAAAGTTAAAGAAACACTAAGTGTATTGAAAATCTCTACAGTATGGTCTTTTAGATAATCCCTTCTTGCTCCAGAATCCTAAAATAGTTGATGGTCACAAAACAGAATCTGTGTGCTATTTATATCTACTATGTGTTTTGACTTGGGTTTTATGACTGATGTGTAACTTATTAGTAAGAGAGAGGGTATAAAATGTTCAACATATCTACCAAAGTAATATGAGGGGGGCTATGAAATTTTCGTGCAAAAATTCTATTATCTTTTCATTCCAGTTTCTCCATAAATGTTTTCATACTCGCTCATGTGTGCATGTCTATACATCGGAATATGCATTACATGGCGTTTCTGTGAGTCAGAATTAACTCGAAGGCAGTGAGTTTGGTTGTAGTTTTATTGTTATGATAACCTTCTGGGCTGCATTTTTGCACAAATAACGCGTGCCTTCTACATTTGTTTGCCGACTAAGTCTCTCCTCTCCCAGAGGCATTTTGGGAAATACTGCTGCGTCGATATTTGTATCTTCTTGCACATTGTGAAAAAATAGCACACTTATGAAAATAGCTCATGGAACATGAGCACAGTTTGCAAGCAAATGTAAAATGCATGAATAATGTGTGTAAAAATATAGTATACCTATATGCCTTCTAAAAAAGTTTAGCCCTACAGCTGTTTCATCTGATAAAATTTACCTGAACAGTTTTGACTGAGTTTTGACCGAGTTTTGCAAAATGTACCTGTCCGCTGCTTTAGCATGATTCTTCCTGCATTCTTAGTTTTGAGTGTGCCTTTTAAATGTTTGGTTTCTATTTGTTTATTATTATGTTTAGTATAATTAAACAAGTTTATTTCATCACCTTAATTTGACATTTATTATGTTGTTATTTCATTGCTTCGCTTTTCTCTCTTTTTGCCTTTGTGTTGATCAAGCATTTTTAATTTCTTTTTCCCCTCTCACTAGTGGTTTCTCACTTTGCCCAGGATCCCTGATAGCCTAGTGGTTAAACATTGGGCTTCTGCCTGAAAGGTCACCAGTTCACATTCACCAAGGGCTCCTGAAAGATCACATCATCGAAAACCCTCTGAGGCAGTTCTTCTTCCTGTGGGGTTGATGTGAGTCAGGATCCACTCGATGGCACACAGCCACCACCAAACCAAAACCATGCTCACTCCCACTGAGTCAATTCTGAGAGGGCAGAGCTGCCCCGGTGGGTTGATGAGACTGCAACTCTAAGGGAGTGGAAAGCCTCATCTTTCTCCCACTGAGCCACTGGTGATTTCAAACTGCTGACCTTTTGGTTAGCAACCCCATGTGTTACCCACAATGACAACAACAGTAGCTTGTAAATGATATTTCCCCCATTTTACTCGATTAAATGTGAACACGAATGTTTTATCAGAAGGCTAAAATTCATCAATATCTCTCTCCTATTCTCCAGTAGTAGTCCAAAGACTTGAATCCATCAACTCTGGTCATGCTTTCCTGTTTTGTGAGTGTGGTTATGACGTATTGATTTCATGACGAAATCTACAGTGCCTTTTGATTTGTGCATGATGCGCTCATCGTTAACAGGGACGTCATTTGTCGGAATCCTGTGTGATTTGCCCTCAGGGCGTGTCCACTGAGAATGGTGTGTCAGGAAGGTGAGACATCACTAGATTGGTAAACTTTTTCTTTTACGTAAATACATTTTTTGATGTTCACAAAAATCAATGCTAATATAAACTTAGAGCCACACATTTTGTGACGTTAGGTCTATGGTTAAAGGTTCCCAGGAATGTGTCTCCTACTTAAAATAAGCTGGGACAGCTTCCTGGAGACAGCAAATGTTTGTTGTTTTTTACCCCTTACGCCAGCGGTTGTCAACCTGTGGGTCGCAACACCTTTGGGGGGTTGAACGAACCTTTCGCAGGGGTCACCCGATTCATAACAGTAGCAAAATGACAGTTAGAAAGTAACAACTAAAATAATTTTATGGTTGGGGGTCACCACAACATGAGGAACTGTATTAAAGGGTCACGGCATTAGGAAGGTGGAGAACCACTGCTCTCCCAATTGATTCTAGATTTCATTTCTGATCATCATTGGCACTTTGGCGCTTCTGGGTGGGCTTGAAGTCCAGTCCCTGCTTTACAAACACCACAACCCTCATTCCCCTAATTCTTCTCACCCTCCTCTGCTGAACACCACCACCGGTAGCTGTGTTTACCTGGGACTGTCAGTGTTTACCTGAGTAGAAAACCCTGTGTCTCTCCCCAGGAGCCACTGGGAGTTTTGAACTAGCAACCATGCGCTTGTGCAGCCACTATAGCACCAAGGGCTCCAACTAGAGGTGTGGTCATTAAATAAAGAGAAGTGGGATCATACGTATACGTTAAAGGAGGAACACCTATTTTTTCCCTCCTGAGAATAAATATTCACAATAATAGTAACAAAAGTAACCACTCAAATTTGCAGACATTTAACACTAATATTGTGTTAGATTTCAGAACAAGTTCAACTTCAGTTGGACTAATCTTTTGCTTCAATACTTGTAAATTCCAAAAGCTACTTAAATTATTATCTATCCCGAGGCTGTTTGTAGAGAAACAGAGGTCACCAAGTGTGGAGGTTCGGACCATTAAAATGTTTTTTGCTCACTGTATTATGCCCACAAGAAATAAGTATACAGGTAGTCATTCAAAAAGAATATTGAAAACAAGTTAGAGTTTAAATGTGTCTACAAAATCCTGGTTAACTTAAGTTGTAAAAATATTAATAAAAAGTTATGGAGGACAAAAATATTATCTAGGGAAAAAAGCCCAACAATGTAAAACAATTCCAATTCACTACCTTTACAGCAATAAATTAAAACATGTATCAATCAGGTCTTGAAAATTTCAACTAAGGGGTTTGGGTTTTGTCCATTAAGAGAGGCTTTCTAAACAAAGTATTGCTTGAACAGATTTGCATTGAAGCACAAAAAGCTTACTGACTCATTACACTTAAATTTCTTAAATGGTGTGTTTTATAATTAAAACAGCTCTCAGCTTCCTTATTGGATAACTAGAAATATATCCATCAAATAATGCCCTCTTAAGATGAATCATTGAAACCAAACAAAAAATAACCATAGTTCCTTTTTGTTCCACACAAGTATATAGAAGAAACATTTTTTAATATATTTGTATGTTTCTCCTCCGAATCTTTAATTAAAATTCAACCTTCAATTCAACTTGGAGATGATTCAGAGTGAAAAATGTTTAACATCTGATCATAAATCCATTACCATCCAGTAATTGAATTGATAATGTTACGAGAAATTTATTTGAAGATTTAAATCACCACAGTAAACAAAAATTAGGGTAAAATACTTAAATAATCATATAATCAATAGTTAAATAGAAAAATGATTAAAAACAAACAAAACCTCACGACTGGAGGACAGTGAGTGGGGTGTGTGTGTGTGTGTGTGTGTGAGTGTGTGTGTGTGTGTGGTGTGTGTGTGTGAGTGTATGTGTGTGTGTGAGTGTGTGAGTGTGTGGTGTGTGTGTGAGTGTGTGTGTGGTGTGTGAATGTGTGTGTGTGAGTGTGTGTGTGAGTGTGTGTGAGTGAGTGTGTGTGAGTGTGCGTGTGAGTGTGGGTGTGCATGTGCGTGTGTGTGTGCGTGTGAGTGTGTGTGAGTGTGTGTGAGTGTGAGTGTGTGTGAGTGTGTGTGTGAGTGAGAGTGTGTGTGTATGTGTGAGTGTGTGTGAGTGTGTTTGTGTGTGTGAGTGTGTGCGTGTGTGAGTGTGTGTGAGTGTGTGTGTGGTGTGAGTGTGTGAGTGTGTGTGTGTGGTGTGTGAGTGTGTGTGTGTGTGTGTGTGTGTGTTGTAGAGTCACCACATGAGGCAGGGTCTGGAGCCCTTACCTGGTCCTGCAGAAAGACCTACATGAACTTTCAAACAGGGAAATGCTCTAGATTCCTTTCATATCCAGCAGTTTTCTCTCTAAGAGAATTAACCCCTTAGCCCATTGCTATTCCAAATAGAACTATTAAGGGTAATGTGATCGTGTCCAATTTCTTCACTTCATGGACACCGGCCCACAGGGTTTCCATGACCCATTCGCTTCTACGTAGCAGACCTGAGTTGTGCAGGCAGTGGACCATGCTCACCTGTCCCTGAACATGTGAGGTCGGAATCAGCCAGGGTGGGTATTGGAAGAAAGGCTTGTCAGCCTGAAGCACCAGCCACTGGAAACTGTGCAGGATAGTGCTACTCAGAGATACGCATTCACCAGAGTCTCCTAGTCCATCCATCTCAGAGCAACTGAGTTAGCGGACTCACACTCCAATCCCAGTATCGTCTCTCACTGTTCAGATAGCTTTTTCTCCCCATCCCAGACTTAAAAGCTTTAGCAATTACGTTTTTCTCTAAGGACTTATTCGGCAGTGCAGGACCTCTGGTGACTTAGTGAGTCACATGTTAGACTGCTAACCACAAGGTCAGCAATTCAAACCCACTACATGGAAAGAGAAAGATGAGGCTGTCTGCTCCCGTAAAGACGCACGACCTCAGAACCCCAATAGTGCAGTACTTCTCCACGATGTAGGGTCACTATGCTTCAGTATCAACTCGATTGGCAATCAGATGAGGCAATGAATTTGGTATGTAATTTAACCCAAATGCACACACACACACACAGAAAGTAAATAAATGGTGTTTATCACCTCTTGGGGGAAAATAGCTAAACTTGAAGTTGTTCTGTTGTGATCTGTATAAGACTCCTTGTGGCGCAGTAACCAGTGGTTCCACTCATCAGCCTGCCACAGGAGAAAACGTGGCAGCCACCTTCCTGTCCGGAGCCTTGGGGAATCCTCTCTCATCATAGCCCCGGCATGGAAATCGCCTTGCTATCATTCAGAGCGCATTGGAAAGTGGATTATTGCAGCTGCAGTGAGGTTACGATTTAGCACCTTATCATTTGCTCTCCCCTTTGACCCATTTAAAATTTGTTCTCGCTTTTAGTATTTTCTGTTTTCTTTTGAGATGTTTTTGCTATTTTTTTCTTTTGTAATGTATAAGTGTACTTAAACTAGAGAAACATCCACAGAAACTCATATATGTATAAGAGAGAGTTTTTATATATAGGATAAGTGTACATTCAGAAAGCATCCTAACCCAGCCCAGTCCAAGTCCACAAGTTCAACTTAGCCCATATGTCCAATACGGATCTACAAAGTCCTCCTCAAACTCACAAAACCCACACAATGATGTTGAATGCAGGAGGCTCACAGGCCGATGGGTAGAAAGTCTTTGGATTCAGTGACAGTGTAAGCATCTCAGTGCTGGCAGGGGTCTCCACACGGCTGCTCCAGCACCCAGGGCTGCATTGGGGTAGGTCCATGTGACTTCTCCTCAGGGACGTCTCGCAGGAAGTGAGCCTTGCCAGCTGAAGCAGGGAACTGACTAAGGCAGCTGCACCCTGGTCCAACCATGAGAGAGCAAGAGACCCCATAACTAGAAAGGCGAGGCTCACGGAGCCATTTTTCTCTCTGCCCTTCAATTAATCCCATGGTGTTTATCAGTCAGGTTGGCACAATAAACGTTTTAAGTTTTTCTAGATATGAAATCCAGGATGGGTAAACCTGTAGAGAGAGTAACTGGATTAATAATTTCTTAAGGGTAAGGTAGGGCAGGTTTGCGAGGATATGGAGGGCTAATAACAATGAGTACAAGAAGAAAGTATTCTGAAATTTATTGTGGTGATGATTGTAAACTCTTCTTGATATTATATGATAATATATTATATGATATGTATATTATGTGCTTATAAAACTTTTTTTTTAAGGTTACAGCCTAGGTAACCTGAAGGAACAGTTCTGCTCTGCCTAGTGGGGCTGTAATGAGTTGGAATTGACTTGATGTTCTTGGAGTTTTTGCTTTGTTTGTGGTTTGCGCTTTGTTATACATGGGCCCAGAGGATGCACATTGAAATCAGGTGGCTACCTGCTGCTGGGAATCCCACGTGATACCTTGGACCTCGGGGGGAAGCCAGGAGAGGAGCTGATTTAAGTGGATCAATATGATCTGCCCATCAGTCAATTCAACAAGTTTGATTTTTCATAGCTCTTTGTAATGAGGAAAACCATATACTGAGACATTCTCTGTAAATTCAAATAAGAATTTCACAGCTACATTTTCCCTCCACAAATGTTCACTTAAATTGAGGAACAGTCTGACCTGGTAGAATGAACCCAAAATACACTGTCCCCCTCACATCAAAATAACCCCACAAATGCACAATGGGTTTTGGGGGTACCCCCTTCTATATAGTACTAGATTGCTGTTTCTTAATCATAAAATTTAGAATTATACATTTTAATGTACATGTTCATTAAAAGAACACATCTCACTATATTTAGTAATTCTTTTTTAATGTCATATGAAGACAGGGAAACCTATGTGTTCATTTGCCATTTTACAAACTTTTTTGCTGTGAATTAGGTAAAGGTTTGTAGAGCACATCATCAATTTTATATTCAGCAGTTCATACACGTTTTTTAATTCATCCATCTTAATCTCATTTTCTTCAAAACTAAAATTGTGTGGGTTTGAAAGGAAGTTTACCTCTCCATTCCATATACATTTATACTATTTTTAAACATTCTAAATCACATAAGGATCTTGCTGAAAAATATTTTTGTTATAAGATCTGTTTATGCTCAGTTTAATTTTACAAAGATATAAGAGATAGAAAAAGAATTGTAAATAATTAAGAAAAAGTAAATTGCTACCAGAAGCAAGTATAGGTCAAATGAGAGGATTTCTGGTACAATTCAAATTGTTTTTACGAATAATTTTTCCTGGTGGGATACACAAAATAATGAATTGTATTTCTACAATGATGTTTGTATGTATGTGATAAGTCAGCACTTAATCCTGAATAATCTCGATGGTCACATTAATGAGTTCATGTAATTTTTTATTATGGGTCATTCAATATGGATATCTCTAGGAGATATTTTCATTGTTATTAGAAGCTTTCACTACTGAAAAATGTCAAAATATAAACTTACTTTCCACTGCAAATTTAACTCGGGGTGGGCCTTATAAATCCACATTTTGACTGTTATATTGACTTGTTTCCATTTGCATATGAATATTTTCTTTCACATTATCTTTTATTTTCGACTTGTCTGTTCATTTGAAGTCTGTTCAGATTTTTACAAAGATCCTGCTGGTCAGCTGATTTGTTTATTGAAGCACACATGGGATCATACACAGATTTATTTGATTTTTATGTTTTTAATGAGTAGGTACAGGCAATTATATATTCAGGCAGTCTCTATGGTTTAGGTTCCTGCCATGTCAGTTGTCTTGCGTTTGATGAGACACATAAAGCAGTTGTAGGAGAATGCTTGTCACTGGTATCCATGGTAACGCCAAAGATACTTTGGAACTCTGAGGGATAGCGTAAGCTACAGTAATAGGTCTCATTATAAGGGCAAAATACATAAAAGGTTCAGGCATATGCTTTTAATTAGTTGCTAAAAATAGGAAGGACTAGAGGGGATGCAGTGAAGTCATGTATTTTTCACTGTTAGAAATAGCCTAGGCAGCAATGGAATGAAATCATTGTTTTGCACGGATGGAAGGAGGGCTGAGCACTCACCGTCCCATAGTATCCTAATCATAAATTGAACGTGGGGGAACACAGTGATAAGATGAAGGCTTCGTCTCATATTAATACATGTGTAGACCTTGCTTCTCATTTCAAAAGCATGTCCTTGGCACGACCCTTCAGACATGTCCTTGTAGACTGAGTGTACCGAGGAAGACCTTCCCACTTTCTAGTCTAGCGGCACAACGGGTAGTCCTGATACTGTGCATCATTCTTTTAAGATGCAAATGAGGACAGTAGACAAAATTCTTGTTATTCACGTATATTAAATTTTCTATATTTTTGGAACATATTAAATTTGAATGAGTTAAAACAGGATTCAAGAAAAGAAGCCTGAAATAATCTAGTTTTTTCCGTAAGAGAATTGTGATAGATAAAAAGATTAATAACTCTTTTAAGACAAATTTTTTTTTAAAGATTTCCTTTTGAATTGCAATCTGTAAAGAATAATCTTGTATTGCATTGCCGTTCAGCACATTATTTCTTCCTGTTGCTATAGAAACTAATTCTGCTGCAGCTGTGATTGCTAATCAAAATTCTAACATTATACAACCTTTTTCCCCCCTTAGTGCTTCATTTTATTTTTAGTTACAAAATAAGGAATTTTGATGGTGAGTGCTTAACAATGGTCAAAATATTAATGCAAAGATTTTTTTTAATTTTAGCCCTTTCCTGTAAGAATACAAAGGTATTATTATTGCATAGTTTCAATATGAATAACAAGAAAACAAAGCCTTTTGCTGAATTACAAAGGTCTATAATTGCTATATTACATCAACATTGTGAAGTACTTAGCTGCTTCATAATCCTAAATTGCTACTATTTCAGACCTGTTTTTGAAGTGTCTGGTTACTTGATGTTATAAAAAAAAAATTTTAAGAAAGAAAGAAAATCTTGAAGAATGCCTGAAGTCTTTTAACACGAATGGGATAAAAGCTGTCCTATTGTTTTTGTCCTCAAAGAATTGAGATCTCTTTCCAATTTATGTCATATGTAAAGGCTAATTAGTTGTTCCTCCTTGCCTTTATTGCGATATCTCTCCTCCCAAAGCCACACTGTTGACATCACCTAGTTTAAATCTATGTGCATTTTACAGGCCAAAACCAAATTGTTTTTGTCTTTCTAAGAACATTGGTTCCTTTCCATTTCATAAAACAAAAATAAAAATACTTCACAAAATTATTCATAGTGTTCTACATCATATAAAAGTTTAACAGGGCTTATCCTGACTCTAAATTTAAATCTTTGCTATGTTTGTAGTACCAAATACAGTATTTTTATGTGCATGTTATATACAATTTTACTTTCTGATTTGGGCCATGAAATAAGACAACATTGAAATTTGTAATTTCAAATAATTTTATTTACATGAAGAGTCATTGGCATGTGAAAAGGCATTCTTCGTTGTCTTCTCTGATATGTGTAAAATAAAGCGCAATGGGGAGAGTAGATATGATTTAGTAATGCAGTTTTATCTGTTTTTTTTCCTTTCAGTTGCTGATGGTATTGATAGTAATATCTATTAGCTTTCTTCTCTAATGTAATGTAAACCTTGATCATTTCTATATCTCAGAGGTGCTTGGAAATTCATTTCTTAGGCACGATAATTCTTTTGATTTTAAAAAAAAAATCTTTCTGATTTGCATTACACTCCACTTGACTGAGTCTTTAAAGTAATTGTAAGTCATGATTAATATTGATTGTTAGATGGAACTCAAGTAAAAGCTCCAAGTGAAGACCTCATGCCTAACACAAATGGCACGGGATGGATGTATTCTAAATATAAGAGCTAAAGAACATTGATGCATGCAGTCACGCCACAGCTTGCTTTTTGAAAAACCCTGTGTACATACTTCTGTTAGTGCATGTTCCTTACAAAGTTGGAATACTGTTCTGTGCAGCGTAAGATTCCTACAAAGTTCATCTGTCAACAAATTTAGAAGTTCTGTTTCTTTTTCTCAAGAATACTAAAATTGAAGAAATCTATGTCTAATTCAGTTATCTTCTCTGAACCTTGCCTGCCTCACCAAGTTGTTGTATTAGTTAATATGAATGCAATAACTATAGTAATAAACACCTCTACTATCACTCAGCACTACACTAAGCACTTGAACCACTGACTCAATCCTGAAAATTCCAGTGAAGTTGATTGTATTATAACTCTTAATTTAAAGATGAGAGAGCAGAGGCAGGTGTGTTGTAATTAAATTATTCATGGCCACACAAATATGAAGGGGGCAGACGTTGACTTAGAATCAGTGCCATCCTTTGAAATACATTTTTCTGGCCGGAGGGACAGTTGTCCACGTAGTAGTTGGGATTGGTTCTGGTTGTCTTATTTCTTTTATATTACTGTAACTAACATGTATTTTTATACTTATTAAATTCTTACTTATCCATGGTGCTTTGCATTTTACAAGGAGCCTTGGAGGCTCTGTTAGGTAAGCCACTCTGAGAAAGATGAGGTTGTCTACTCTCTTCAGATTTATAGGTCGCTATGAGCTATGAATCAGAATCAAAACTATGGCAGGGAGTGAGTGAGTTTATGAGTTGGAATTGCCTTGATGGTTGTGGGTGGAGCTAAACTTTGAGAACCTTAAGACTCAGTTACTCTTTTCACGATCTCAGAGACAAGTAGGAGAAATATGTGTGTTTTTAGCATTTTTATTGAGATATAATTTACTTACTGTAAGTTTCACTCAGTTTACCACCAGTGAGTTTTAGTTAATATATCAAGTTGTACAACTATCACCATAATATAATTTTAGGACATTTCATCATCCCCCAAAGAGATCTCATACCCATTAAGCAGTCACATACCAACCATGTTTCTACTTTTTGGCTACTACAAATAATGTTGCTGTGAACATTTATGTACAAATCTGTGTGTGTACAAATCAGTTTGAACAGCTCAAAGCCCATTTGGGGTTCCCTTCATAGATAGTAGGAGTGGAGTTCAGGGTCAGATGGTAACTGTCTGTTTAATAATTTTAGAATCTGTTGAACTGTCTTTCAAAGTGTTGTACCAATACACATTTCTATCTGCAATGTAAGAGGGCTTCAGTAATTCACATCCTCACCAACACTTGATATTGGCGATCTTTTTTATTACCATTTTTCTAAGTACATGAATTGCTATCTCAGTAGTTTAGGGAAATGTGTTTAAAAGAAACTTTTTATATGGTGTGCCAGGTGTTATGGGAGGTAGGTACAGCATGGCAGCACAAAAGAGATCTTTTGATATCTGACAGCTGCTTCCATGAGCACTGATTGTGGATTTTGAGATCCTTGGCAACTTCAACCTTCTCTCCATATGTCATGATGGTGCCAATTGGTCCAGTTGTGAGGAGTTTGGTCTTCTTGACTTGGAGTTGTCATCCATACTGAAGCCTGCACTCCTTATTCTCTGTCAGCAAGTGCTGCAAGTCCTCCTGACTTGCAGCAAGCAACCATCTGCCTTCTGCTTATTGCCGATCACTAATAAGCCTTCCTCCAGTTGTTCTTCGTATAAGTCAGCTACTCAGGTGATTTGCTCAGCACACAGACTGAATAAGTATGGTGGGGGAATACAACCCTGGCACACACCTCTCCTGATTTTAAACCACGCGGGATTCCCTTGTTCTGTTCACACATCTGGTTCTTGATTCATGTACAAATCCTTGCATGAGCACATTGAAGTATTTTGGAATTTCCACTCTTCTCAAGACTACCCATAGTTTCTTATGATCTACATGGTCCAATGCCTTGGCATAGTCAATAAAATATAAGTGAACAACGTTCTGACATTCTCGGGCTCATATCTCTGGCAGCTCCCTGTCGATGTACTCCTGCAACCTTTGTTTCATGACCTTCAGCAGCATTGTCCTTGCTTCTTGTATCAGTGATGCTGTAGTTAGCGCATTCTATTGGGTCACTTTTTTTCAATTGAGTGCACATTCAGGTCTCTTCCATTCAGTTGGCCAAGTAGCTGTCTCCCAAATTTCCCGGCAAAGGCGAGTGAGTGCTTCCCGTGCTTCATCAGCTTGCCGAAGCCTTTCAGTGGGTGTTCCATCAATGCCAAGAGCCTTGTTTTGGGCAAATGCTTTCAATGCAGCTTGAACTTCATCCTTCAGCACCATTGGTTATTGCACGCGTACTACTTCCTGAGGTGGTGGAATGCTGACTACCATGTAGACTCGTGTATAAGCCGAGTTTTTCAGCACATTTTAAATGCAGTGTTTGTGATAAAATTAGGTGCCTTCGCTGATACTCGGGTCAACTTATACCCGAGTATATACGGGAGTCTTTTTGGTGCAGTAACTCTGTTCCACCTTCTTGTGATGTTTCCTGCATCATTCAATACTTTGCCCAGAGAATCTTTCACTATTGTAACTCAAAGCTTGATTTTTCTTCTTCAGTGCTCTCAGTTTACGATATCTGAGTGTGTGCTCCCTTTTTGGTTTTCTAATGCTGTCTTTGAACATTCCATTATAATATTTGACCTTGTCTTCTTGAGCTGTCCTTTGAAATTTTCTATCCAGCTCTTTGACTTCATCAGTTCCTCCATTTGCTTTGGCTATCTACAAGTAAGAGCAAATTTCAGAGTCTCTTCTGACATACGCTCTGATCTTTGCTTTCTGTCCTGTCTTTTTAATGACCTCTTGCTTTCTTCGTGAATGATATTTTTTTTGTCTCTCAAAGCTCATCAGGTCTGCTGTCATTGGTGTTCCATGTAACAAATCTGTTATTGGAATGTTTTCAGATTCAGGTGGGACAGACTTAAGGTTGTGTTTTGGTTCTCAGGTGCTTTTTAAAATTTTCTTCAGCTGTCACTTGAACTTGCATGTGAACAATTGATGATCTGTTCCTCAGTTAGCTCGTGGCCTAGCTTTAGCTGGTGATATTGAGCATCTCCGTTGTCTTCTCACAGATGTAGTCAGTTTATTTTTTGTGTATTCCACCTCGAGAAGTCCCATGTGTATAGTCACCTTTTGTGTTGTTGAAAATAGGTGTTTCCTATGAGCAAGTCTTTGGTCTTGCAAAATTTTATCATTCTATCTCCAGCTTTGTTTCTATCTCACTAAGATCATATTTTCCAACTCCTGTTCCTTCTTTTTTGCTTCCGAACTTGTGAGTTCTAATTGCCAATAATTAGCAATGTATCTTGATGGAAGATATGGTCAACTTCCAACTGATGACATCAATAAAAAATATCTAGTGCCTGGGAATGTTCTCAATTTTGAAAAACCAATAAAATCAGAGATTTAAGAAGCTCAACAAACTCTAAATAATATACATAAGGAAACCCACATCAGAGCACATTACAATGTAAATTTGGGGGGCAGGTTGGAGAAATGAGAAAAATAATATAAATAGTCAGAAGTAAAAAATTAAAGAATTACACGTAGACGAACAAAGTTAAATGATAGCAAACTTCTCATTAAAAACAATTAAAGCTGGAGGCATTGAGATACCATCTTAAAAATGCTGAGAAGTATGTGTGTGTGTGTGTGTGTGTGTGTGTTGGAGGGTCATGTAGAGCCTATCGATCAAAATTCTATATTCATTAAAAGGTTTCATGGAAAAATAAAGACAAATCTTTTAAAAATTAAAGCAGACAAACAAGAATGGTGAAGAAATTTGTTACCAACTGACCTCTCAGTGTCTTAAATTTTTCCCACTCACAAACCTTTTGTCCAAGAAATTTGCAGCACGGGCAAACACCTCGAATTCACTGCATATTTGATTCTGAATTCATTTTGGTTGTTGTGCCTTCAGAAATGTTCTAGTGTCGTCAAAACATTTGTAACCCTCACGTTCAGTTACTGGACCCCATATGGGTTTGAGACCCATCGTTTAAGAAGCTTTAGATTCCAATGAACACTAAAGAAGTATCCACACAGATACATATGCAGAGTAGAACTCTGCATCCATCAATGTTTCAATGAAACATCTATCAATGTTTCAAGGCTGTGATTTTTCAAAAGGAGATCACCAGGCCTGTTTTCGGAGGTGCCTCTGTGTGGAATTGAACCACTAAGCTTTTGGTTAGTAGTCTAGTACTTACCAATGTAATTCATCCAGGGACTCCTGTACCGGGTAGTGTTGAGTCACTTCTACCTTACGGCGACCCTAAGTATAACAGAGCAAAGCACTGCCCAGGCTTGCACCATCCTCATGATTGTTGCAACATGTGAGCCCATTGTTGCAGCCGCTTTGCCGGTCCATTTCATTAAGGGCATGCTTTTTCACAGATCCTCTACCAAATATGATGAGCTTTTCCAGGGACTGGTCTCTCATGATACTTCCAAAGTACGTGAGACAAGGTCTTCCCATCCTTTCTTCTAGGAAGCATTCTGGCTGTACTTCTTCCAACATAGATTATTCTTCTGGTAGTCTACAGTGCCTTCGATATTCCTCACCAACCCCATAATTCAAATGCGCAATTCTACTCTGATCTCCCTGAATTCATTGTCCAACTCTCACAGATGGCTTGGGTCAGGTGCACTTTGGTCCTCAAAGTAACATCTTGCTCTCCATGTGGTCTCGTGCAGCAGATCTGTCCAATGCAGTACGTTATTTGATTTCTTGACTTTACTTCCATGAGCACTGATTGTGGATCCAGCAAAGTTAAATCCATGGTAGTGTCGATCTTTTTCCCATCTGTCACGATGGGTCCAGTTTGCCTAGTAAGGACTTTCATTTTCTTGACATTGAGTTGCAGTCCACACTGAAGACTGCATGCAGTCTTTGATTTCCATCAGCAACTGCACCAAGTTTTCCCTGCTTTCAGTAAACAAAGTGTGTCTTCTGCATACCAAACGTTGTTAATAAACCTCCTCCAATCCTGATGCTGTGTTCATTTTCATATAATCCAATTTCTTGAGTTCCTATAATAGCATCCTGAAATAAAGTACTAAAGAATAAGGAATAAGCGGTCTAATGTTTCACTGTTGGGAGAATTAAAAGACTCACATTTAGAGGGATACCGTGTTCGTGAGTTGGAAGACTAAATATTGGTATGGTATCTATTGTCCCCAAACTAAATATAGCTTCAATACAAAGCAAATCAATTTCTGGCCATGTTTTTTTTGTATGTAGTTGACATAGTGTTATGGTTAAATGTTTATGGAATTGAAAAGGCATAGCATAGTCGAAACAATTTTGAAATAGGACACAGTTAAAGAACTTAGGCTGCTTGATTCCAAGAGTAGGTGTGAAAAGCTGACGTGATCAAGAGTGTCGTGTATTAGCAGAGACTATATATGTAGATCCATAGAGTACAGCGGAAAACCTGCCAGTTACAGTAACTTTCTCTATATTCCTTCCATCTCCTTTTACTGTTTATAGCATCAGTCAGTTATGAGGGGGGTAGTTTGGAGTTGTTTTTGTTTGTTATTGTTGTTGCTAACGGTGTTTTATTTGCCACAGAATTCTTTAACATTAAAATTCTGGGCTTGAATTTTGTCTTCAGTTTTTCAGTTTTAGAACTGCTGAGTGTGTTCTTTCCAAGTTTTTGCTTTTGGGTGTGCTAACTCCAAGTTTTTGCACATATATGCCAATTATTTTCAACAAGGTGCATGGCAATTCAATGGGGGAAAGAATAATCTTTCCAACAAGTGTGCTGGGATAACGATAGTCACATGGAAAAAATAATCGCCCTCAATTTGTACTTTACTATGCACAAACATTAGCTCCAGGGGGATCATAACCTAAATGCATGAGAGCTAAAATCCCTCAATTACTCGGAGAAGACATAGAAAATCTTTGCAATTTTTAGTTAAGTAATGTTTCTTAGAATTAAAAGTAAAAAGAAGCATAAAAATTGAATTAATATAACTTTATTAAACATTTAAACATTTGCGTCTCAAAGACTGCTATTAAGAAAATCAAAAGGCAAGCCACCGACTAGGGGAATGGGGCAGGATGAAGCGGTCTGCTCGCTAAAGATTGAAAGTCTCAGAAACCCCAAAGGACACTCCCAAAAGGTTGCTATAAGTGGTGGCATTGAGGTTCTGTTGTGATGTTGGCATGGTTTCTAAAAGACCTGAATTTGATGTTGTAAAGACTTTGCTGTTGTTATTGAATAATGTCACGTGAGTTCCAAATACGGGAACCAATTGTGGCAGAGTAAGAATGCCTTCTCCACCAGCAGTTGGAGACTCTGACCTCTGAAAGCAGGTCATTAGATTCATCATCTGAGATGCCCCTGGGTAGGTGGAAATTACCAACCTTTTGGCTGATAGTCTAGTGCTTAACCATTTGTACCACCAAGAACTCTTAACAAGTCAACAAACCAAACTCACTTCTATCAACTGGATTCCAGTTCATAGTGGCCCTACATAGGGTTTCTGAGGCTAGAAATCTTTACAGGAGTAGCGACCTCATCTTGGAGCAGTTGGTGGCTTTGAACCACCAACCTTTTGGTTAGCAGTCCACAGCTCACCAGACACTTCCAGGAAGACTCCTTTAAGAAGCAATCAGCTTGATTAAAAAAAACTATACTGACCAGGGACAGTAGAGGATTAGCCAATTAAATTTATTCCATAAATGCTGAAATAATTAGAGATATTTAAAATGAAGCCACCTAAGTTATCGTTGCATACCCACTGGCATGGTTAAAATAAGAAAAGACTCTCATTAGCAAATATTTATGAGGTTATGGAGCAAAAGGAAATGCATACCATTTTTAATTTGAATACAAAATGGTACTGCCACTTAGAAAACAGTTCATAATTTCGTATAAAGTCAAACACCCATCTATGTGAATGGAACAAGGGAATACTGCATAGTTTAAAATGAGGACAAGGTAGTATCCTGTCACCATACGTGTTCAATCTGTGTGCTGAGCAAATAACCAGAGAAGCTGGATTATATGTAGAAGAGTGCCATCCGGATTGGAGGAAGGCTTATTAACAACCTTCCATATGCAGAAGGCACAACTTTTCTTGCTGCAAGCGAGGAGGGCTTGAAGTACTTGCTGATAGAGATCAAGGATTGCAGAATGTCTAGAGGAACAAAATCCTCACAACTAGCCCAGTTGGGATCATCATGATAAATGGAGAAGAGGTTGAACGGATCAAGGATTTTTATCTTGCTTGGATCCACAATCAGTGCTCATGGATGCAGCAGTCAAGAGATCAAAAGATGCATTATACTTGGGCAAATCTACTGCACAAGATTCTTTATAGAACACTGAGAAGCCAGGATGTTACTATGAGGATTAAGATGTGCCTGGATCAAGCCAAGCTATTTTTCATTGTCCCCGGTCCATGTGAACATTGGACATTGAATGAAGAAAGAAGACTGTAGAAGGATCAGTGCATTTGGATTGTGGTGCCGAGAATATGGATTGCTAACAGGACAGGCAAGCTGCACAGCCACAGTGCTTCATAGAGACGAGTGTGGCAAGACTTCTTCTTACATACTATGGATACGTTGTCCAGGGAGACTAGTCCCTGGACAAGACATGTTTGCAAAAGAGAGGAACAGTGAAGGAGAGGAAGGCCCTCAACGGGATGGGTTGACACTGGCTCCAACGCCGGGCTCAAGCAAAGGAACACTTGTGAGGTTGATATATGTGTTTCGTTCTATTGTACAGAAGGTCGCTGTGGTCAGACCCTACTCTCTGGCACCTAACAGCAACCATATGACTGAGCAGTCAATATAACCCACTAGTCACTGTTGTCCAAGACAAATCAAAACTCGAACACAGATGGATGTTCACAGAAGCTTTCTTTCCAGTAACCAAAACTTGAAATAACTCAAGTACTCGCCAATGACTGGAGATAAGCACATTGTTTATTTTTACAATGGACAGCTACTTAGAAATAAACTTAGAAAACCACATATCGATGCACAAATTGAATCGTAGATATGTTTTCAGCAAGTAAAGGGAGCCAAAATCAAAAGACTATATACTGCATGATTTCATTTCTATGAAATTCCAGAAAAGGTAAAATTGTCCTGAAAACAAAGCAGGTCAGTGGTTGGCTTGGGGATGGATTCTTAGGGAGGCAATAGACATCAGGGAGCTCTGGGAGAGGCGAGAAGGTTTTCTATCTTGATCATGGTCTTAGGTACAGTACAGTAGACCTTTGTCTAGACTTACTGAAGTGTACATTGAACATAGTGGATTTTATTGTATGTCTAATAAGCAAAACCACAATAATGTAGTTAATTTCCTGGCATGCCGAAATTTGTAAATAAAGCTAAAAGGCTAGTTTCAATAGCATTATAAAGCTGTATTCAGAAATGCATCCGCTGACGTAGCCACAAAACTATTGTTGGCGCTTATGGATTTACTGCCTCTTTAATCCACTCCACCTCTCAATAGTAGAGCTATCTTTCTGAAAGTACACAGGAAGGAGCATTTTTATAAATTTGTGAGTTGTCTTTCAATGTGTATTAGAAAACATCAATTCCTTTCATGAGTCACTAATTTAAAGCCTCTTGTTTAAACTCATTAGGTATTTTTAGATTTAGGTGCTATATGGTATTCGTCGTTTCAGAAGAATCTTGTATTGAAAAGAATATTCATGATTAAGCTATTTCTGAGCTGTTGGTTATCTAACGGCGTCAGTGTTAAACACTGATCGGCCAGCTTCGTTTTATACCCCCATTAGCTTCTTTTCATCGAAACGGACTGTAGCATGCTGCTTTTCATTGAAGTGGGATTGAAATATGTGTGATAGGACCACTTCCACCAAATAACTTGTTCGAAGACACTGCTTATTTTTAACCAGCACGGCACTGGGGCTTAGTGTGTTGCTAAAACTGTATGAAATTGCTGATACCGGATACTTTTTGACCTGTGGGGGAAAAAAAAGAGGCAGTTTCATATGGTTGAATCAAATGTTAACCCAAAAAGTGTCTATGCACTGTCCCCACTATGTACTGTAAATGTGTTGTGACTAATGGCTGCTCTTTACTGGTTTCCAGTCCATTCGACCGGTTTTCTTGTTTTCCCCATTCACTCCACTTTTCTCCTCTATCTCATTTGCTTGTTCTGCTCCCTAGTTCTTGCATCTGACCCAGAAATCGGGACTTTTCAAGATAAAGATAGTGAATAAACTTGCTCCATTACATGCACTGACCATCTAAGTGATCTCTGGCTTTAGAATTTTTTGCTACCGCATGAATTTATTGCTTTAAGCTTAAAGCGTGAATCTTCAATCTCAAAGAAATCCATTTTAAGGGTTAGTAATCAGACTGATTTTAAACATTCGAGGCTAGCCTGGCCTTTACTAGCCTTTCATGGAAATAGAACCATAACGTGTTCATCATTTGTTTGTTGCAAAAGTATAATTCCAATGAGATTCATCCATATTGATATATGTGTTAGTATTTTATTTCTTATTATTGAGTAGCATTCTATCGTTGGTATGATCCGTTTACCTATTGATGGACATTGGGGTTGATTCTACTTTGGGGCTAGGCATAGTGGCTACTCATAAGGTCAGCAATTCAAAACCACCAGTCACTCCAAAACCACCAGCAGAAGGATGAGGATTTCTAGTCCTGTAAACAGTTGAAGTCAAGTAAACCCACAGAAGCAGTTCAATCCTGCCCTATACGCTTGCTCTGAGTCAGAATCCACTTGAGAGAGGCATAAAGCAACTATGATCATTTGAGTTCCAGTCATTTGTGAACATATACTTTTATTTTCATAAATCATTTTATTGGGGGCTCATACATAACTCTGATGACAATCCATACATACGTCAATTGTGTAAAGCACGTTTACACATTCGTTGCCCTTATCATTCTCAAAACATTTGCTCTCCACTTGGGCTCTTGGAATCAGGTGCTCATTTTTCTTTTTCCTTTTTTTCCCCTCCCTCCCTCCCTTTTCCCCTCCCTCCCTCCCTTTTCCCCCTCCATCATGAACCCTTGATAATTTATAAATTATTAATGTATCATATCTTACACTGCCTGACATCTCCCTTCACCCACTTTTCTGTTGCCCATGCCCCAGGGAGGAGATTAGGTAAATATAGGAAAGAGAAACAGGGATCATAGGTAGGTTTCTTTATAAGAAACAGCCAGGCTTTCCAAAGTGATTGTACCATTGTACACGCACCCACCAGGAACCTACGAGAGTTTCAGTTGGTCCATGACCTTCACAATTGGTGCTGTTTTCCAGTCTGTTTAGTTTTTGTCATTCAAGTAAGTATGATGTCGGATATCATTGAAAATTTAACTTGCATTTTCTTTTTTTTTAAATCATTTTATTAGGGGCTCATGCAACTCTTATCACAATCCATACATACATCCATTGTGTCAAGCACATTTGTACATTCATTGTCCTCATCATTCTCAAAACATTTACTCTCCACTTAAACCCTTGATATCAGTTCCTCATTTTTCCCCTCCCTCCCTGCTCCCCTCTCCCTTCCTCATGAACCCTTGATAATTTATAAATTATTATTTTGTCATGTCTTACCCTGTCCTATGTCTCCCTCCCTTCACCCACTTTTCTGTTGTCCATCCCCCAAGGAGTAGGTTATATGTAGATCCTTGTAATGTGTTCCCCTTTTCCACCGCACCCTCCCTTCACCCTCTGGTATTGCCACACTTACCACTGATCTGAAGGGATCATCCGCCCTGGATTCCCTGTGTTTCTGGTTCCTATCTGTACCAGTGTACATCCTCTGGTCTACCCAGATTTGTAAGGTAGAGGGAATCATGATAGTGGGGGTGGAGGGGGACCATTTAGGAACTAGAGGAAAGTTGTATGTTTCATTGTTGCTACACTGCCCCTTGACTGGCTTGTCTCCTCCCTGCAACCCTTTTGTAGGGGGATGTCCAGTTGCCTACAGATGGGCTTTGGCTCTCCACTCCGCACGCCCCCTCATTCAAATTGATATGATAATTTTGTTCTTTGATGCCTGATACCTGATCCCTTCAACACCTTGTAATCGCACAGGCTGGTGTGCTTCTATGTGGGCTTTGTTGCCTCCAAGCTAAATGGCCGCTTATTTACCTTCAAGCCTTTAAGACCCCAGACACTATATCTTTTGATAGCCAGGCACCATCAGCTTTCTTCACCACATTATATTATACACACATTCATCTTCAGCGATCGTGTCAGGAAGGTGTGCATCATGGAATGCTAGTTTAATAGAGCAAAATGTTCTTGCCTTGAGGAAGTACTTGAGAGGAGTCCATCTGCTGCCTTAATACAAAACCTATAAATATATACACATAGATCTATTTCCCCAACTTCATATATAAATTTATTTACATATGCACATGCTTGTATTCAGACTTATATAAATGCCCTTTGTCTCCTAGTGCTTTCCTTTATTTCCTTTGACTTTTCTCTTGTCCCACTATGATAATCAGACTTCATTTGGGTTTCAGTAATTTCACTCGGTTACATTGCCCTTGGGGGAAAGGAGTTGGTGTTGACCAACCCAGCGACAAGGGGAACAACAAGTGATCCAAAATTAGTAGCAACTTGTGTTTTCTTAATGACTAATTATATTAAACATCTATTCGTGTGCTTTTTGACTGGTTGTATTTTTGTTGTTGCTATTGTTGTTGAGAAATGTGTTTGAAATATTTGATTATGTTTTTGTTGGATTTCAGCATTCTTTATGTCTTTTGGATGAAATTCCTTTATAAGATGTGTTGTGAATTTTTCCCCAGCCTATTCACTCATTCATTTTTCATACAATCTCTCAAATAATAGGTTTCCAAGAGGAAAGAAGTTCCATTTATAAATTTTTCTTGAAATATTTTGTGCTATTAAACTAAGTAATCAATTGTTTTCCTAAGATCATGAAGATCGCCTTCATTGTCTTCTTCTATAAATGTTATGTTTTTAAATTTGATGTAGATTTTATAGAGATCTGTGGTCTAGCTGGCATTATTATTATTATTTGTATTGTGAAATAGGTCATTTTTCCATAGGGGTATTTGGTTGTATCATTACCACTTTTTAAAAGACTGTCCTTTTTCCTATGGAAAATAATTAGTTCTAACCATTAGGGTCTATTTGTGCTTTCCCTATCGTATTCCATTGATCTGTATATCTAGTCTTATGCCAACAAAACACTATAAATTGATAGTAACAAGCTTAAATAAGGTAGTATCATTTTTCAACTTTTTCTTCTATTTCAGCATTCTTTTCTGTGATGTATCCTATATCCTTTTCAATTTTATATAAATTTTAAAATCAGGTACCCAACTTTTCTTCTTTTTTCTAAGTTGTTATTCTGTGTCCTTTTCTTTTCTATCTAAGATTTAAAAGCAATTTCTCAATTTGAAAAATAATCAGCTCTGTTTAGAATTTTGTTGGATTTTATTCAATCTATATAACTACTAGGAAAACTGGACATGTGGACAATAGTCAGTCTTTTGGTTCATGAACGTAATCTACATTTATTTAAGTCTTCCTTAATTTTCTCTGTAAACATATTACACATCTTTTGCTGAAGTTTCTCTTAAAATTTATATGTTCACTAATGTTGTTGTAAACATCACTGTGTTTTTGTTTCCAACTGTTTGTTGGTAGACTACGGAAATACACTATATTTTTGCATAGGCTATAAATCCTGCAAAGTCATTACATTTAGGTGTAAAGTTCTGAGTAGTTCTTGTACATAAGCAAATGTCTTGAAGAAATGAGTTGCAGAGTCTGGGGGATCCGGATCATAGTTTAGGGAGAAAAAAGTTAATTGGCATAACACAGTTCACAAAGACATTATTCTGTTCTCTTACCTACTTTGCTCTTAAAATGTCATGAGCAGATATAAGGTGCAATTATTGGTCTCGCTCCAGAGAAAAGAAACATGTTGAAAATCAAGACATGTAGAAACATTTAATCCAATGAAACACTCTTTACCAGAGCACATTGACTCATCTTTCCCTCAAAGTGGATGGTAGACTTGGACTGCTGACCTTGCAGTTAGCAGCCAATACTTACTCTATGGCATTACTAGTGTGTGTGTGTGTGTGTGTGTGTGTGTTCTGCTTCAAGATATTCTCTTTATCGTTAGTTTAAAGAAATAGTTTGATCAGTACCACCTCCTTGCCCCCTTCTCCCCCCCTCCCGTGTCCCCCCAGAACCATTGGTCCCGTTGTTTTCTCCTCCAGACTATTCATCCAGTCTATCTTATCTAGATAGATCCGTAGAGATAATAATATGCACCAAAAATCAAGTCATTGCACGATAGGTGATGAGTGAGAACACAGCTATGACAACGAAAAAGGAAACCAATTACCCATAGAAGAATAAATTAATTAAAATTAAAAAATTTTTTAAAGAAAGAAAAACCTGTAAATAGATCAATGTCTGATTTTTGATCTCTAGGCATGTCCTTCAGTCAGGTCCAATGGGGTACCATGCTTTGACCCCAGAGTCTATCCTTTGTATTCCCTCGGGGGCTTCCTACTCTGCTCCCACAGTTGCTCTGCCACATGGGACAGAGGAGCAACGAGTGATCCAAAATCAGTAGCAAGGAGGGTGTGAGTGGCTTGGTAGGGATTCAGCAAGGGCAATGTAACCGAGAGAAATTACTGAAACCCAAATGAAGGCTGAGCATGATAGTGGGACAAGAGGAAAATAAAAGGAAATAAGGGAAAGAACTAGGTGACAAAGGATATTTATAGAGTATGTACATACGTAAATATATTTATATGAGTGTAGGGAAATAGGTCTATGTGCATATATTTATAGGTTTAGTACTAAGGCAGCAGATGGACATTGGGCCTCCACTCAAGCACTTACTCAATGCAAGGACACTTTGTTCTATTAAATTGGCATTCCAGGATGCACAACTTCCAGACACGATTGCTGAAGAAAAATGTGTGCATAAGAAAATGTGGTGAAGAAAGCTGATGGTGCCCAGCTATCAAAAGATATAGCATCTGGGGGTCTTAAAGACTCAAAGATAAACAAGTGGCCATCTAGCTCAGAAGCAACAAAGCCCACGTGGAAGAAACACACCAGCCTGTGTGACCATGAGCTGTCAAAGGGATCAGGTATCAAACATCAAGGAACAAAAAAAATCATATCATTGAAAATTTGGGTGAGTGCAGAGTGGAGACTCAAAGCCCATTGGTAGCCAACTGGACACCCCTTACTGAAGGGTTGTGGGGAGGAGATGAACCAGTCAGGGTGCAAGGTAGCAACGATGAAACATATAACTTTCCTCTAGTTCTTAAATGCTTCCTCCCCCGCCCCCACTATCATGATCCCAATTCTACCTTACACATCTGACTAGACCAGAGGATATACATTGATACAGATAGCAACTGGAAACACAGGGAATCCAGGACAGAGGACCCCTTCAGGACCAGTGGTGAGAGTGGCAATGCCTGGAGGGTGGAGAGAATGTGGGGTAGAAAGAGGGAACTGATTACAAGAATCTACGTATAGCCTCCTCCCTGGGGGAGGGACAGCAGAGAAGAAGGCAGAGGGAGACATCAAACGGTGTAATATATGACAAAATAATAATTTATGAACGATGAAGGGTTCATGGGGGAGTGGGGAGGGAGTGGGAAAATGAAAAATAGACTATGATATGCCTAGATGTCATTCTCTTCACATGCATCTTATTTATCTTAGGGGTTTTTTTTGTTTTGTTTTGTTTTTAATCTTAGGGTTTGCTGTACATCTCCAAATTAATGTTTTTCATCTCATTTTGGCCTTCAGGGATGATATGTCTTCAGTTGTTTTGTATGCCCTAATTGTTGTGACTTTGACTTCCACTACAGTTACATGTGTTTTAGACTATTTGATACTGCCTCTGAGGTCCCTGCGTCTGTTGATTTTTCTTCCATTTCCTGTCTCTCTGTTCTTCAGATTGGATTCTTTGTATTGCTCCTTCTTTTAGTCTGTCATTTCATATCTGCTATTAAATCCAAACACGTGAGTTCATTGTTAACCATGTTTTTTAGTTCTATAAACTTAGTGTAGTTTTCTTTTTTAAAAAAAATGAATGTTTCTATCTTTTTACTCATTTAGAACATTTTCATAAATTTTGAAAGCCTTTTTAAAAATCTTTGTACATGTTCGTAATACATATTTACAAATTCCTTGACAGTAAATCCTAGTTTCTGGACTAGCTTGGGTTTTATTGACTGCTTTTTTAAAGGAATCTGATGGGCAGAGGGTACTATGGGCTATATTTTCCTTTCTTTTTGTAGGGAGAGTAATTTTTAAAATTTAATACTGGAAATTTTGGATAATAGGTTTATAGACTCTAGAGTATAGGATATAGACTATTCTTCTTTTTTTTTAATAGTGTTAATTCTTGTTTTAGAAGGCATCTCCATATTTTAAAAACTTGTTTAAACATGTCTCTGTAATCAGTGGATGGCTGCAGACAGTGTTCTCTGAGTGGGACACTGGTCTTAGGACTCTCGTTTGGGTGCCTCCACACACAGGTCCAGTCCAAACACTGTGACTTCTGAGAGGAACCAGGTGGGCCAGTTACATTCAAGGAAGTGGGATCAGTTAAGAAAGCTAAGGCGACTATTTGGGGGGTTTCCAGAGAGGTGATCTTGAAAGATAATCTCAACGGACACAATTGCAGGAGCTATTATGGCAAAGTTTTATGAAAGTTAAAAAACTGTATTGGTGAGAAAATGGCCCGGAAAATTGTGCTCTTATTTCAGTGCATTGATCACAGTGAAAGAAGAATGTCTTCAATTGCTATTGACTGGGACTTATCTGTATATTACTTTAAAGGTGATACAGTACATATGGTTAAAAATACCTCTACATTTTCTAGTTTTCTTTTGTAAATTTTCATGAGGAAAAAGGTAAATTATATTTGTCTTCCAAAACTGCTTGTTATTTAGAAATATTCAGTGAATTTGTAGCAGTGAATTTAAAATATTTTCTCTATCGAAGTCAAATCAGTCTTTTCCTATGTTTGTATGCATGTTTTTCCTTACGGTCAAAATTAATTTTATCTATTAAGCAAAGTAGTAAAGTAGCTCCTACTTATGATCTTGGATTATGTGTATGTTAAATATTTTAATGGCACTTCTGAAGGAGGCAGTCAAAGCACATACATCATATAGTAACTATTGCCAGTGAGTTATTATTGGACTTCTTAAAGTACACAGGGAGTGCCTACAATAGGACAAGAGCTGTGGTAGGAATTTCTGTATGTCTTACATATCATTCAATATTTAGACAAGCCTCCCATCTCAATATTTCCTGAAATAAATCTTAAGTTATTTTCAGATTCATTAATAGTATGGTCTAGTTAGATTATCTTAACTGTTCCTGCTAGACTTTGTGACATTTATTTTTGGAAAGCAGTTTAAAAGATAATGTTTCTCTTTTCCTTTCCCACTTTCACTCTGATATTTTTTAGATTGGTTTTAATTAAAAGAGCACTAAAACTTCAATTATTTATATCTCTTTATATTGTCTGCTTAAGCACACAATACAGTGTTATTTCATGATCTTTGAACTCAGAAGTTTCTCTATCCTGCCAGTTACTGGTTGGGTCACATGAAGGAATGTATCTGCAAAAATTATTTTTCTCTTTATTCAACAAAAACCTGAGTAACCGTTTTAAGCACCTTGCTGTTTATTGGATCTTCTGGACACCACTCGTAGCGGATAGCTTTTTTGTTCACCTTATAAATGGTTGAGAACGCTAAACCCATACATGGAATATGCTTCTGCTGCCAAGCACCCTGGTTCATGCTCCTGGGGAAGCACTGGACTGCTGCGAATCACTAGGTCTGCGATTCCAACCCTCCAGCTGCTCTGAGTGAGAACAGTAAGACTCCCTGCTCCCATAGAGATGGACTGTCTGCTCTCATCAAGATGGGCAGCCTGTGGAATGCACCGCAGAGTCCCCATGAGTCTCAATGGACTCAGTGGAAGCTGATGCAGAGGGTTTGGTTTTGGTTTTTGGTCAAGCTGCAAAGAAGCCAACAAGTCTTTTGATTTTTAGTGAGAGGTGGGGCAAGGGCTAGTAACTTATCTTTGATTTTGGGATAAATGCCATGTTGTTGGCTCCTCAGAAACTTTATTTTGGTGGCAAACACGCGTATTTGTGCAGGATTTTGTTCTGGCTGCGGTCGCACTGTGTAGGGTACCAAGGCACCTGGTCTCTCAGGTCTCCTCCGTTTCATCACGAGCAGCAGACTCAAGGAGAGGTGGTATGAAGCGCTGAAGCAGCCAAGGTCTCTGTGGCGCAGAACAAAAGTGTTTGATTCTGTGTTTTGGAATCAAGACAGTGGTGGTATCGCGGGCATTGCCAGGTGAAAATAATGTGTTGCTGTCATTTTCTCTGGATTGTTATGAAAGAAAAGGCATTTGCTCAATTAAATTTCATATCAAATACCAAAGCTGTATTAATTTTCTCAAGAAGGAGATTCCATCTGGTGTGGCAACTGCGTGAGGTTGAAGTAATCTAATTAAGTTTGAGATAACCTGCCATGATTTTTCAAGCCTCTTAGTTTATGTGAGGACCAAACTAGTGCAGAAAGTGACCAACCCCAAACTTTTCTCAAATCTCTGAATATTCTTTCTCATGATAAATCCAAGCACAAGGAAAATAGCAAGGCCATTTCTTAGATTTATTCACAGGTCTTTGATGTTACCTGATATTATTACATGTGGGTTTGGTTTTAAAATGTTGCTTTCTAATGATTCACGGCGTATGTAGACAGACTCGATTGACTTGCTTATGTTGACCTCGCAGCCAGTAACCTTGCTAAGTTTACTTACCAACTCTAATAGATTGCTTCTCGCTTGTTTGGGGTTTTCTCCATCACAGTCATCACCTTCGAGTAATGACCGTTTTATTTATTTATTTATTTCCAATCCGTTTGCACGTTCGTTTTCTTGCCTAATTGCACTGGCTAGGACCTCCAGTGCATTGTTGAATAGAAGTGATGATAGCAAGGCATTGTTGTCTCATTCCTGATCTCAGAGGCAAAGATTTCAACATTTCACCACTAAATACATTTGCTGTAGGACTTTTATAGATGTCCTTTATGAGAGATTGAGGAAGCTTGCCATCTATTCCTAGTTTGTTCAGAGTTTTTATCATGAATGAATAGTGATTTTTATCAACATTTTTTAATCTATTAAGATTGTCACTTAACTTTTCACTCTTTTTTTCAGTGCAATGAATTATGTAGATTTTCAAATGTTAAGTCTTTCTTGAATTTGGGTAAAGAAATTTGCATTCCTAATATAAACCCAACTTGATTGTGATATAGTACCCTGTTTACTTATGTCCGAATTTTGTTTGCTAATATTTTGTACCAAATTATTTTTGTGCCAAATTATTATGTATATTTGATAAAAAGGATTTGGTTATAGTTTTGTTTCTTGTAGGATACTTGTTCAGACTTTGATGTCAAGGTTATGCTAGTTTTTATAAAGCAGTTTCAGAAATGGTCCCTCTTCTCCTATTACCTGAAAAGTTTTGTGTAAGCTTAGCATTGCCACTTCTTTCAATGGTGCAAATCACTAATGCAGTGTCGGCCTGGGATTTTCATTGTTAGGAAGGTTTTTAGATATGTATTAAATGTCTTTAATAGATGTAAGTTTATATAATTTTTAATTTTCTTCTTGGGTCTGTTTTAATAGGTTGTATATTTTTCCAGGAATTTGTCTATTTAATCTAAATTTCAAGTTTATTTTTACTAAGTATAAAGGTACCTTTTGTGGAATGGATTTCTCATTAAACGTTTTGTTGTGAATTGGGTGACGGTTTATAGAACAGAGCACAGGGTTTTTAGGCAACATTTTATGCTCTCTCTGTTTCATATCATTCATGATAATCTCCTCAATATACTACTATCTATCCCACTTCCTACTGGTGTCTCCTCATCCCAGTCTTCCTCCTTTCCTAACCATTCTGAACTGTGCTTTGTCCTTGGGTACATGCTGCCTTTCCCCCCCTCTTAAGTGGTTTTCTTAATATTAAATCCAGGATATACCCCAACAACAATAGTAAAATAAAACATAAAAACCTCAGTCCAAAAGAAAGCAGAAAAAAACTAGAACAAATTAAAAATTAATCATAATAGAAAACAAATGATGTTTAAATTTAACTTAAATATATCTTCATTGCTTCACCTTGCACTCTGTCTAAGGGCAAGGCTACTCATGTCCCTGGTCAGTGGTCCAGAAGAATCCAGTAGAGGCTTGATCCCTTGGAGGACTCTTTGAAAGGATTTTAATCTTTCATTGCCAACCGTACCCTCTGGCAAGCAAAGCACACAGTTAATTAAGCTTTAATGCAATTCCCTCTAATGATCATCCTTTTCCTTGTTTACAATCCTTGGATCACAAAAGCCGGTGCCCTTCTTGCATGTGGACGTGGCTGGCGCCTCTCTTAGATGGCTGCTTGTCAGGCAAGCTTTGAGGAACCCGGATGCCATTCTTTCTTACAGGCAGGCACTGTCCACTTTCTTTGCTTTGCTGTAGACCCATATCTTCGTGATCCCTTCATGAGGATAAAGATAGCGCAGGTCTGATTGTTCTTTAGGTTAGGGCTTATGGCTGGTTAAGTGTGAGTTCAAAATTCGTTTATTTGTCTAAGGTTTCGATAGATCCCTGTTCCATTGTTGGGGCAGCATTATGAACTTTTTGAGAAATCATCAAAGTAACCCCCATGGGGTTTTGGTAATTCTAGTAATAGTATCATTAAACTAATACAGGACTTAAAATACTATAGAGATAAGAGAAATATTCCTATATCAGAAATCTTTTTGGACTAAAATACATGATATGTTCACTTATACTCATTTAAAAGCTTAAGTGACTGAATCCTGTTTAAGAAAACAATGACAGCACAGGGCACAAAGTTCAGTGACATTCATCCATTAAGACAAAACTATGTGTGTAGAAGTAAGGCATGTCTTCAAGTACTAAGAAAATATTAAAGTGACAAATACATGGTTGTCTTCAGTTGCCTATGAGGAGCCCTGGTGAAGTAATGTTTATTCGTTGAGCTGCTAACCACAAGATTAGCAGTTCAAAACCACCAGTGTCTCTTTGCGAGAAAGACAAGGCTTTCTACTCCTATAAAGAGTTGCAACCTTGGAAGCCCACAAGGTCGCTTTACCATGCCTTATAGTGTCATGATGAGTCAGAATCAACCCATTGGCAGGGACTGAGAAGTTGCCTTTTGGGTGACCTCAAAAGCGAGAGTTAGATTGTAATCCTCTTCTCCCGCTAGCGTTACAGCTTTACGTCCAAAGGAGTGTATCAGTTTCTCTAATCTGCAGCAGGTGCACTTAAAGGTAAAGTTTGGTTCACCACGTGTCTTTTATGATTCAAATCCTTCTGATGTGGCTTGATGCATTGTATTTTTATCTTGCAGTGATTAGTATTGACATTTTCATGACATTAATGAACATGGGATATTCTTCCATTTGTGCAGGTTTCTTGGTTTCTAGTAATATTGATCTGTAGTTTTTCTTGTACAGGTCTCTTGTCTCTTTGGTTAGTTTTCTTCCTAAGTAATTTATCTTCTGTGTGGCTATTGTAAATGATAGTGCTTCAAATTCATTTATTTCTGCTCTATTCTTTATGATTAATTTTCTCCAATTGATTTGGGGTTTATGTAATATGTTGTTCATTATGTAAAGGGCAAAAAAGCCCTTGTTTGTTTTATTTTTTATTAATAGTTTTATAGCACTGTGATATGAGAAGATGGGTTGTAGGACCTCAATAATTTCAAATTTATTAAGGTTTGTTTTGTGACTTAACGTGATCTACCCTAGAGACCATGCTGTGTGTGCTGCGTGTGCTGGAGAAGAATATATACTTGGCTGTTGGTTGGAGTGCTCTATGAATGTCTAGGAGTGCAAGCTGGTATTTAGCATATCAGTTTCTTTATTGAATTTCTTTCCTGATCATTTTTCTTTTCTCAAGAGTAGAGTATTGAAGTCTCCTACTATTATTGCTGAACAATCTAGTTCTCTCTTCAATTCTGTAGGGTGTGATTAATGTATTTCAAGAGTCTTTCATTGGGAGAATATATGTTTAGTATGGTGATGTCTTCTTTTTCTATTTTTTCTTTTATCAATATGTCGTGTCTTTTGTTATCTCTCATTATTTGTCTTTAAGTCTATATTATCAGAGATTAATATTATTATTCCTGCTTTTCAATGGCTGCCATTAGCGTGATACATTTTTCTCCACGCTGCTATCTTCAGTTGATTTTTGTCTTTGAGTTTAAGATATGTCTGTCTTAGGCAGCATATTAATGGATTCTTATTTCTATTCCTGCATGTTACTCTCTGTCTTTGATTAATCCATTTAATTTATTGACATTCAGTGCCCTTATTGATATGTCTGAGTTTGCTCTCATTTTGTTGTGTTTTTTAGGGTGTTTTTTATATATAGTTTTATTGGTGTGTCTGTCTTGCTTTGAGTACAGTTTGGGTTTCATGAGATTGGTTTCTGGGTTTTCTTGCCCTGTCTGACCCTCTCAGGTTTCTCTGCTGCTGCTGTTGACAGTCTGTACATAATTATCCTGTTAATATTTTTTTATTATACTAGTCTTGTTTTTACAAATTCCTTTGATTGTTACTGATCTGGAAGACCCTTTATTTTTCCCTCGTATTTATAGGATAATTTTGCTGACCATAGGATTCTTAATTGCGAGGTGATTTTTCACAGAAGTTTTATGTGTCGCTCCATGGTGTTCTTGCCTGCATGACTTCTGCAGAGAGGGCTTAGCTTATCATTTACTATTGGTTTGCCTTTGTAACTGGTGTTCTTTTTCCCCTAAATGCCCTCAGGGTTGTCTCCTTTTCCTTGAAATTGGGGTTTGACTATGGTTATGTTCATCGTTTAGGGGTCTATCTTGTTTGGAGTTCTCCCAGTTTCTTAAATAGTTATTTTCTCCTCCATTATGGTGTTGGGGAAGATCTCCTCCAAGATTTCTTATACTATTTATTTTCTCTATAGACATTTTTGTTTCTTTTTTGCTCAGGGGTTCCGATGATATATAGATTGTTCCTCTTGATCAATCCCACATTATTCTTGAGTGTTCTCTGTATTCATTTGCTTTTCTGCTTTCTTATTTCTCTTGTTGGTTTTAATTGGAAGAATTGATTTTGAGCTCACTAATTTGGTTTTCATTTTTTTCTATTCTGTTACTCAGGTCTTTAATTGTGTTGTCTACTGCTATTGTCTTTTTTTTTTCTCTTCTAGAATTACATTTAACATAGATTTTCTAGTTTTTCCATTCTTTTCTTCATCCATTAATAGCACCTAAACACCATTTTTTGTTTTCTGTTTATGGTACCTCCAGGCCTTATTTTCAATGTCATCCATTGAGTTTGGGTAGTTTTCAGTTTGTGTTAGTCTGAGTAGACTAGAGAGACAAATTCATAAGACACTTATCAGTGTAAAAGAAAGAGGTTTATGTGCAAGATCTATTGAATATTCTGGAAACATCCCAGCCTAGTCCAGATAAAATCCATAAGTCTGGTATTAGCCCATATGTCTGATAACAATCTAAAAATTATTCTTCAGACTCACAAATCACATACAATGATGCTGATAGGGTACGTGCCAGTCAGCAGCAGCTGTGGGGGTGGGTCTCAGGCCTGTGGCAGCAGCATAAGGAGAAGCGGGTGTCTCCGTGTAGGTCAGGGTAGGTGGCTCAGAGCCACGCGACTGGCAAGGCCCTCTATCCAGGCAGAGCTACTGCACTGTAGGCGTAGGAGCTGCAGCTGGGAAAGAGGCAGGGAGCGGAAGCAGGAAAAAGTGCTCTGGGATGGTGGAGAGTGGATGGGAATGGGTAAGTGCTTCAAGGCTTACCTGGACAGTGGTTAAAGAGAGGCCCAGCAGTGGTGTCAGCTCCTGGTGGGGCAGCAACGAATATTTCCAGTAGGAGCCAATAGGAGTTTCCAAAAGTAGGCGGGCGGAGGCAGGCACTGTGGGAGTAAAGAAGAGAGATCAAATAAAAAATATAAGAGGCTGTATGAACGGACTAAGAGGTTTATTAAAAATGATGGAAACTCTCATAAAGTGGGTAGTGAAAATTAATAGGTATAGGGAAAATTAATTTTACAAGAAAAATAGAACAAAAAGAGATGGTGGGAGGGAAAAAGAAGATGTAAGCAACGAGAAATCATACACATATATGGTGGGATTTAGCTAGTCCCCACTGGTTCGGTGGAGCCAGTACCTAATTTTTGTTGAGTTCTGTGAACCAGTTGTTAATATGACACTTGCCATCAGGGCAGCAGGTTGCCACCCAATATGGAACTCACAAAGTTACATTCCTTACTCTTCTTGAACATTCATCTGTGCAAGGGTGTATTCGAAGAGCCCATGGTAATGTTCATTCTACCCATAGGTATAAAAAATTAGATGGAACTATGCTTGTAATACATATTGATTCATTTTATAAAGCATTATACTTTTGATTAAATACTACATTTTTATTCCCTTGCATTTGTTACCTGAGTAAACAGACATACCATAAAGAGAAAAAGTGCCAAACAGTCTGAAGGTGACATGCTGTCATTCACTTAAGCTCTGTGTCATGCCTGATTCCCACGAGATTTTAAGAGTGCATTATGCAATTCCTAAACGTGTTCAAAAGCTAACAGTCTTGTCAGAACAATGGCTGTCAGTTCAGCAGCAGAAGAAAGGGGTTTTTGAAAGATGAACATAATCTGTTCAGAGAAGAGAAGTCATCAAACTGTTTCCAACATATCAAGCCAATGACTGTTAGTCTAATTAGCCTACTTCTAAAGCAATGGGATCCCACTCCCATGGTGAAAAGACTGTTTAGGATAAATCACACAGCTGATGATTCTCAGATAAAAGAAAAGAATATTAATGGCAGTTTGTTGTTCTTTTGTCAGGTCTTCATAGTTAAAATTATTTTTTAATTATTATAATCTAGTTTTATCTTCCTCTTATTGTTCCTATTTAGAATTAACTGTATGAAATAATAAGGTACCTTTAAATATATGTATATATATAATATTTAAAGTGGTCATTAGGGCAGCAAACCAGTTGTTAAATTATTTAATCCCATTGAGTGTGTGTGTGTATGTGTGTGTGTGCGCGCGTGTGCGTGTGTGCGTTCAGAAGTAGAATTAAAGGAAAAGTGGGAGGGAGAGGAGGTAGGGAAAAGTAGAAGAGAAAGAAAAAGGCATAGCCACGGCTTGGGTTAGGATGCTAATCCTGTTGCTATAGCAATGTGCACACAGGGGTCCTATCAGCCAGGGCATGTGGGTGGACGAAGGGAAAATGCTGTGGCTTGGTTGGGATGCACTTTTCTGTGGCTGCCTTTGGCATGCATGCGTGTTTACTCAGTGGAGGCGCATCTGTCCAAAGGGTGCAGAGTGCATGGGAAAAGGAAAGAAGCAGGAGACAAATATTTAAAAACGAAAGGAGAAAGTGCATACGCCGGGCAGTGGAGGCTTCTTCAGAGTAGCCCATCCATCTGTTTTCCCTGCAGGGCACTGAAGGCTGTAGGGGTGTGTGCATGGGAGCAGAAGCGGTCACGGCCGGCCGCACGTCAGTGGTGACAGGGAGGCCGGGGCAGTCTCTGCTCCTGCGCTGGGGGCCATGTGACAGCCACGCTTCCTTCTTCCCTTTCGCTGTCCTACCCCACAAACTCTAGCTGTAAGAAATCTTGGCATACTTAACTTTTAAGTTGTTCTTCTGGGTAATGAAGGATTTCCTTTTCACTAGAATTTTTTTTATGTCTCTTGGATAGCTCATGATTGTGCGCATTGCTTCATGTAGTTGGCCCCCTGACTGTTCCTTGACGAAGCCTGTTCATGTTGCCGTCCTGCTTTTTCTTTTCCTTTCTCTGACTGAGGTGTTAATGTTCTCCATAAATTTTAGTAACTTGTCCTTTGCCTGATAGGAACTTTTTGGCAAAAAAAAAAAAAATGTTCGCTGTCTGTGGCAAATTCTCCTAATAACCACAATACAGCCTTCAAAAAACAGTGTTAGCATTAATAGAAGAGGGAAATTTGAAAGTAATGCTGCACAATTATAGGAACTTATTGGGCAAATATCAAAATGAGAACATACTATTTTTCAATCTACCCTCCGCGGTAGGTATGTCTACTTCTGAGGTGGTGATGGCATCGCTGTAACCCTTCCCCCAGAGAATTCCGAGCTCTTCAGTTGACATCATGGCAGAAGGACAGCTTTTTATCCTCAAGCGACTCTGAGCATGCTTCTTGAAATGTCCTTTGAGCTTGAGAAATTCAAAGAAGCCTGAAGGGACAAGCTCAGGGATCTAGGGTGAACGGACTAAGATTTCCTCGTGTGGTTCCTGTAAGCTGACCCTTGTTGCCTTATAGAGTGCCTAGGTGCCTTGCTATGATGTGTGCAATTTTGATGGCTCGTTCCTGACCAGGGCAGTTCTCAGTTTTCTCAGAACATCTTCTTAAGGAGCCCCTGTGGCTTCCCTGTGTACCTGAGGAAAAGCTCATAAGATTTCCCCTTTTGAGTCCCCCCAAACAGGGTCGTATCTTAGGAGCTAGCCTCTCGGCCTCAGATGGAACAGGCCTGGCAGATGTCCACAGAAGCTGCTGTCTTGAAGGCAACCCTGGCGAGGCTGAGACAAGTGTGTTACTGAGAGAAATTGTCTCTACTACCCCTTGATTACATGTTTAGTCCTGTTTTGTTCGGAGCACACCCATCCATGTATGAACTTGTACCTTCGTGGCAATTCGTTTTGTTGCTATTGTTTTGTTTGTTTGTTTTTGTTTTGTGGGTTTTTTTCAATTCTTTTTGACTTAAAACACTCATGACCATGTAACCCACAGGCTTCATTCAAGGTTCATTAGATGACTAAATAGTGCTTTTTGTCACGAAGGGATACATTCCAACTGAACAGATGTGCCCGTCATCCTTCCTGGCTGCTGACACCATCTCAGGACTCCCTCTTTCCCCCACATAGTCCCTGTCCTCACCCTGCTTGGGCTTACACACCTGACTCTGGTCCACCGTCACACGTGGACACTTTCCTGATAGCCTCTTAGATTGGGACATCCTACGTGGGGTCTCCCATCTCTTTAGATGCTCTCCGCAGCCTGCTCAATCTTGGATTACCTTCTTCAGACACCACAGTGCACCTGGACAACCCATAAGAGTCATCCCTTCCTGGCGCAGACCCGAACATTCTGACTCCACTCTGCTTGCCAGCCCTCAACGTTTCCCTTGGTGTGGAAACTCTCCTGCCCTGACTTAGGCTCCTCTGTCCCAAGCCAGGCTTCTGCTTAGTGGTGAATCCTCCTTGTCTTCTTGAGATGTGTACAGGGCCTCTAATTCTGATCTGGCTCCAACACCTGCTGTTGGGCAGTTCCCAGAAGTGGGCCCTCTTTCCACCCTCTAATTTCCACCTCTGTGCCTCACTCCTGGTCACTTCAGACTCCACTGTCTGCTTGGTCTTGAACGGAGCACACTAGGCTCTGCATGCGTTTGGATGACAGCCTCATCTCCCTCAGCCTCTGACGTCAGCCTGGGTCACTGCAGCTGCCTGCCCCTGCCACCTCCAAGGCAGACCCTTGCCTTCCTCTGCCTCATGGAGCGACTTTCGGGCTGAAATTTTCAGAAAGGGAAGGACATAGGGGAAACTAGCTATCTTTCTAATGTCTGTGGAACTGGCAACCACATAACCCTTGTATCCCTGATGGAGTTCGCCCATCTTTTTATGCTTTACCATTCTCTTCCAGTAGTTTATCAATTTTATTAGTATTTTCAATGAATTTTATTATGTTTGTTGATGTTCTCTTATTATATTGCCTGTTCTTAATATCTGTTCTTTATTAGTCCTCTTTCTTTGGGTTTCATTTTCTGTGTTGTTTAATAACGAGATGGATGTTTAGATAATTGGTTTTAACCCCCTTTCCCTAATATATGCACTGAGACTCATAAATATCCTCCTAAACACAGCTTTGACTGCAGCCCACTGGTTTCTTTTTAGTAATATTTTGTCAGTACATTTTCTAATTTCTATGTGATTTCTCTCTTGATCCTATGAGTTTTCAGAAGAATATTTTAATTTCTATCTACTTTTACTGTATTCCTACAGATTTTGTCCTTACGGTTCTATTTCGGAGATCTAGTTCAATTTCACTGTGATCAGAAAATAACTTTATAGTTCCAATGTTTTGAAATTGGCTGAGCCTTAATTTATTACCCACCATAGTACTTGTTTTGGTAAACTTCCACAGATACTTGAGAAGGAAAGCATATTCTGGTGTTGTTGTGTTTTAGAGCAGCAGTTTAAAAACCACTATCTTAATGCTTAATGTTTATTTTCTAGATATGCATGCATCTGTTTTTTTCTAGGGTAAGGGAGGATATTTTGTCTTGTTTTATAGATGTTACATAATATGCCAGTAATAAATTAAACTGCTTAAAATGTAGTCCTACATAAAACCTTTTATAGATATATCATTTCCATTAAAATATTTGTATGAAATTAGGTAGTAAAATGAGCAAAATAATGGGAAGGTATCATCATTTTGACGTTTGATAGTCCCACCAGAAATACATTCTTAAATTTGATATCAACATTGTAATATAACAGTCATGATAGATATTTCTTGATAGAAAAGCTTCCTGAAATGTTTTTCAAATCAATGAAATGTAAGCCAAATAACTCAATTAATTACGACACTGTATAGGCACCATGAAGTAATTCTTAATTACGAAAGTTTTAAAAGGGTGAATTCGTGAGTTAGGTATTTTTCATGAAACTTGTATTCCAAATGCAAAAGTGAAGACGAGACTCATGTGGTCTCACTGTTTTCATAGAAACGTTGAGGAGATGTGGCGGTGGGCGGGCGGGTGGCTGTGAAGTGTCCACGTCAGTGTCCACTCAGCGGAACCCCGCGTGCCCTGAGCCGTCTTCACGATGGCCGTGGTGTTCGGGCCCGTTGTTGCAGGCACTCGGTCCATCTCTTTGAGGGTCTTCCTCCGTTTCCTGCTCTTCTGCTTGTCCAGACATGACGTCTTTTTCCAGGGACTGGTCCTCCTGGTAACACGTCCATTAGTAGGTGAGACAACGCCTCACCACCCCTGCTTGCAAGGAGCATGCTGATTGACAGATTTGCTTGTTCTTTCGGCAGTCCATGGTACTTTTTGGTTTCTGTCCCTGTGACCCCGTGCTCTTTGGATCTCGACATAGCATGACCAAAATAATTTAGGCGTTTAATCCACAACATTCAGAATTTTTCTTCTCTTAAATCCAGAAACAGTAGTGAGATCTAACCACTAAGCCTGAGGTAACATCTTTAGCACCAAACTTATTTAAAGTCATTTGTTCCTTGATCTCTGGAGCAGTTACACTAAATGGAAACAACGCCTGGTGACTGGCATGTAGTTGTGTAAATCCCTTCATTGCTTGGCAAGTAGACCAGAACCTAATGTAAAAAATTAGACCAGTGCAAATGGATGTTGGCATTGTCACCAAACAGAAATTATACTGCACTGGTTACAGCCAAAGGAAGTTAGAGAAGGAATGGTGTCCTGCAGAATCTACTAGGGGACAGAAACACACGACAGAGAAGGGAGCCCGTGTAACCCATTTGAAAACAGCGACAGAATTGATACCTTGACGGTTAAAGAAGCCAAAAGCTGTGTCCTGTTGGCCTTCTAGTCTACAGCCCCTTCTGCCCACATCGTCCCAGCAGCCACTCCCATCGTGGGATCGGAACAGTGAAGCTGGCGCCATCCAAGCTTCAAATACGGGTGCTTCTCAGTCATGGAAGCCAATTGTGGCGATCCATTCCCCTTATCCGCAATGGGTTTAAGGACAAGCATGTGCCCGTAGCTTGGCTTCTTAGATCTTTTCTCTGTTTCCTATCATCTTCCTCCTGCCCCACCATCACGCTCAACCTTCTTCTGACTCTTAGTAATTCCTCTCAGCTAGATTGCTGTTCCTCCAGCACCCCCAAGATCTCTGCATCCTCCCCGTTGTTGATTTTAATTCCCTCGTTTTCCCCCTGTCTACAGTGTTGGTTGCTCACCACTCCCTGCCCTTGCCTACTCCCAACAAGTCCCTTCAGAACCATTGGTCCCGTTGCTTTCTCCTCGAGCTTGCTTCCCATGCCTGTCTTACATCGGTAGGCAATACCAACAATAATGGAGACAAAAGCAAAAATAAAAGATTGAATACAAAGAGAAAAAAGAAGGGGGAAAATATACTAATAACTAGGGGCAGGGGGGAGCATATATAATTCCAGGTCAGCCCGCTGACCTTTATGTCTGTCTCCCCACTGGTCCTGGGGGAATGCTGGGAACTACTCCTCCTAGCCTGAAGTCTGTTTTGGGGGTTCCTCTGGGGATTTATGGCTTTGCTCCCGTTGCTGATCTGTTATGTTCCCTGCTTGGCTTGCCCTACGGTGGGGGGTTCAGACCGGACTCACTCCCTGCCATGTGTCCCCAGTCCCGTCCTCTGTCTTGGTGTGCTCCAGCGAGAGAACATCGTGTCTCAGCCCTACAGTCCGCTCTGTGCCTTAGCAGCTCCATGCAAGGACATCATGTGCTGATACGGGGTCTCAATGATCCCCCCCACTTTGTCCTTGTTGGTTTGCTTCCGTGTGGGTGTGGCATGCCATGCCCCAACCTGTAGGTTTCGTGTTGTCCTCTGTAGCATGTGCTTCTAAGGAGGGTCTTTTTGGCTCTGACGGGGGCCAGTCCTTGTAGCCCACTCTTCATGCGTTGCTCCATGTGGTTACATTTCCTTCAGATTTTGGTGCGCTGTGGTGCGGTCTGCGTGTACACTCCCAGGTCTGTGGAGATGTACCGATACTTCCCACTCCCTGGGTGGGTGGGTGTTCTGCTCCCCCAGTGCCATCATCTCCCCCGCTCCTCTCTTCTCCCTCAATCCCCCCCCTTTCCCCTTCTTTTTGTTGGAATCACATGTACATCCTTGGGTTTGGCCCGTCTCCCACCCTATTGCCTGCCCCTCAGTCCGTACCGTGTGAGAAAAGTGACTTGTCTTCTATACCTACTGTGTTGATTAGACTTACCTCAGCGGACTCATGTCGTACTTGTCCTTTCATGATTGGCTGGCTTCGCTTAGCAATTTCCTCCAACTCTTCCCATGAGATGGTGTGTTTCATGTGCTCATCAGTGCTTTTTAGTGATGTGTAGCACGCCACTGTATGCATGTGCCAGAGTTTTCTCACCCACTTGTCTATCAATGGAAATTTAGGTTGTTTCTAATTCTTTGCAATTGTGAATTGCCTCGCAGTAAATATTGGAGCACAGACAACTGACCGGGTTTATTTCTTACCCCTTCTGGGTATATGCCCAGTAGAGAGATAGCTGGGTCAAGCTATGAATAGAGGTACAAACATAAGTGTGTCCATATGTAAATACATTCATTCATAAAAATAGAAGTATTGGCCTATGTACATATATTTACATAGCAATACACTGAGGTAGTGGATAGACTTTGGGCCTCTGCTCAAGCCCTGCCTCGACGCAAGAAGACTTTGTTCTAACAACCTGGCATTCTGTAATGCTCACCCTCCTGGCATGATGGATCGCTGAAGACAAAATGAGTGCATAAGCAAATGTGGTGAAGAAAGCTGATGGTGCCCAGCTATCAAAAGCTATAGTGTCTCGGATCTTAAAGGCTTGAAGGTAAACAAGCGGCCATCTAGCAGAGAAGCAACAAGCCCACATGGGAGAAGAGCACCAACCTGTGTGATCATGAAGTGCCATCAGGACTGGATAACAGGCATCAGAGGACCCATAAAAAACAAACAAACAATAAAAGACCATATTGTTGAGAACGAACGGAGTCAGAGCAGAGACCCAAAGCCCATCTGTCGACAATGGGATATCCCCTCACAGAAGGATCACAAGAAAGGGATGAGGCAACCAGGGCACAGTATAGCACTGATGAAATGCAGAAAATTCCTCTGGTTCTTTGAAGCTTCCTCACCCCCATTCTCATGACCCTAGTCCTGCCTTTCACTGCAGTCTAGCCCAGAGCATGTATATAGATACGAGATAAGAGCTCACAACATATACAAACCAGGAACAGGTATGGGAGTAGCAATACGAGGAGGGTTGGGGGGATGTGGGGAGAGAAGAGGGAGGAGAAAGGAGGAACCGATCGCAATGATCGACACATAACCACACACACACAAACACACACACAGAGGGACCAACAACAGAACCCGTGGGGTAAGGGAGACAGCGATTGGTATAAGATATGAAAATAAATGTTTTGAGAATGATGAGGGCAATGAATGTACAAATGTGCTTTACACAATTGATGTATGTATGGATCGTGATAAGAGTTGTATGAGCCTCTAATAAAACGATTTTTTAAAAAGTAATTCACGACACCTTCTCTGTGTAGTAGGCACTACATGTAGCGTTACTGGTATAGTGAATAAACTATAGAATTAAGGCATTTTTTGCAGAGGCTCATTTTATTTGTATCTCAATAAATATTCGGTTTTATACCTAAAAATATATGCAAATAATAATTTATCAAGGGATCACGAGCAGGGAAAAGGAGAGGAAGAGAGAAAAAGAAGATTTGATACCAAGAGCTCAAATAGAAAGTAAATGTTTAGAAAATAATGATGGTGCCCGGCTACTGAGAGATATAGCGTCTGGGGACTTAAAGGCTTGAAAGCAAACAAGCGGCCATCTAGCCCAGAAGCAACCGAGCCCACAAGGAAGCAGCACACCAACATAGGTGACCATGAAGGACAGAGGAGACCAGGTCTCCAACATCAAAGGTGGGGTGGTGGTGAGAATCACATCACCGTGAAAGAGGGGGAGTGCATGATGGGGACCCAATGCCCACCTGTAGACAGCTGGACACCCCTTCCAGAGGGGTAGTGAGGAGATGGGCCACTCAGGGTTCAGTGTAGCAACAATGAAACTCAAAACCTTCCTCTAGTTCCTGAACGCTTCCTCCCCTCCCAATCATCATGACCCCAATTCTACCTTGCCTTGCGGACCTGGTTATACCAGAGCATGTACAGCGGTGCAGTGGGGATCTGGAGGCACAGGGAATCTAGGACAGACGAACCCCTCAACACCAGCGGTGGGAGTGGCGACACCAGGAGGGAAGGGCATGTAGAAAGGGAGAACCGATCTCGGAGATCTATGTGTAACCTCCTCTCTGGGAGATGGGCAAGGGGGAGGCGGGTGAGGGGAGACGCGGGAGTGTAAGATAAGATATAATAATTATTTATAAACTATCAAGGGACCAGGGGGAAAGGGGGATCGGGGAGGGAGTGGGATGGAGGGGGGGGAAGGGAAACCGAGCTGATTCCAGGAACCCAAGTGGAAGGTGAATTATGAGAGTGACTGGTGCAACGAATGTATAAGGGTGCTTTGCTCAATTGATGTATGTACAGATTGTAATAAGAGCCTTATGAGCCCCAATAAAAAGATTAAAAAAATAAAATGGCATTGAGCCATAAAAAAAAAAGAAAACAATGATGGCAACATATGCACAAATATGCTTGATACAATCGATGTAGGAATTGTTATCAGAGCTGTAAGAGCCCCCAATAAAGTGATCTTTTAATAAATTTTTTTAAAGCGCAAACATGTGTGAGCCAGTTCTGTCCAATGAGATATGTAGAGCAGTCTGCTGAGAGATTTCTCAAAAAGATTACTCTCTTTAAGGGGGAAAAATCATAAAAATGGTATGCTGACACCTAGAAACACGACACTGGGAGATTTTAATGTCTTGAAGGTGCCGTAAGTATTTAGGTGTGGCCATTTCATTTGATTCCGTGGCTGGTGAGCGTGCACGCTTAAATATGGCCTAAGGGGTTTGGGTTTCTTGATTTATAAATTGTATCAGTCCCAAATAACAGAAAACCCCACTCTCACTTATTTTAATAGAGATGTATCTGTCTTGGCGCCAGGAGATTTGGGAGGAGTTACTCAGTGAGCAGCCAGAACTCCAGGGTGTCGGAGATCCAGGGTCTACAATTTTCTGCTTTTCCTTCCTTAGCTTTCAGCGCCTGCTTGTCACTTTAGGGTTGCCACATGACTACTGGCCCTCCCGTAGAGGAAGAGGGAAGATGAAGGGGCTGATCTGCCTGCCTTGGTCAGGAAATCAGAAGTTCCCCTGGCAGTCCCACCCGGACTGCTCTGCTGGAATGCGTCCAGGGAAAGGAAGAGAGTCTGGATTTCGTTAGATAGGCCCATCAGCTGTGCCAGCCACGCAGATTTACCTCCCCTTCTCCCGCCATATGCACTACTGCCTTACGCCAGATGATCACCTGAGACCTCTTTTCTCTATGTTAATCTGTAATTTTGTTTTATTAGCCACTACTTGTAATGTGTCTCGTGTTATCTTCGTTAATTTAGCTTGACTTATATGAGGCAGGTGGTGTATGCTAAAAAGTTTGTTGAAAAGTCAAATGAAAAGAGAGTGGATTTTTCCCCACAAACTTTGTGAATCCCCTCCTTATTCATTCCGGAACGTTTCTACTTTTCCTTATGTTTTATAAACTAGGGTTAATGGATTAGACTTCCTGGTATCACATTTTTCTTTTTCCAAAATTGGGACTCCTGAGCAAATATGTAAATGTGTGCTAACTTCATGCAAATTAAAAATTTTCTTTTGAACCCGGCATTGTGGTAATTTTCAAATGAGTCTGTGTTCTAGGATAATGTTTTTCTTTCTCAAGAAGAACAGAAGATCTATTGAATATCTGGGCTGAACTCGATTGTCAGTTATTATGCAAACGACCTCTTTCAGAATCTTCTTTTGAGAAAGGAAACCCACAGTCCCTTAAAAAAAAGGAATCAGTAGTGTTTAAATTTAATACCTGACATTGCATTCAGGATTTACCTACACAAGCTGAACTATTCTTAAATTGCAGACTGAATTGTCTTTCTTTCCATCCACCCCTACTTGAGCCGACATCCTTGTTCGTGAATGTTTATTCTCAGTCGCTGAGGTACAGATTTTGAATATTACTTGAGAATGAAAGACAGTGTAATGTAATGAGCTGCGTGAGGGAGAGACGTCCTGGTGACACTGTGGACTAAGCATTGGGCTGCTAACCACAAAGTCAGTGCCTCAAACCCACCAACTGCCCCTTGGGAGAAAGATGGGGCTGCCGGTTCCCTTTAAGATTTACAGTCTTGGAATGTCAGCGTCCATTCCGTGGCACTGGGTTGGGTTTAGGCTTGAGGGCAGAAGTAGAGAGACCTGCTATGAAGAAGATGGAGCCAGTCTTTAAAGGGAATAGAGACCTAGACGCATAATGGGATGGGGGAGAGGGTGTAACTTATCATGGAAAGCAGAGAGATGCCGGCTTAGCAGACAGGATGAGGTCTTGACTTACAGTGCAGCTCACTGCAGGATTCTGGACTCAAGGTAGACTTCAAAACAGCTCTGACCCAGCTAAACCTAGCACTAGTTTAAGTTCGTCTTGGGAATGGGGAGAAGAAAAAAAATAGAGGTATTGATGTCTGTTTTGCATACTATATTTTTATTGCTTTTTTAGATAGGCCACAGCTCACAGGAGAATGGACAGTGAAGTGTGTGTGCTGAAAGGGAGAACCCAGTAACTAAGCTGTTTGACTCGGCCTTGTCATTTTTCCATCCTGTGGTCTTCATAAGGAGTTCTTTTAGTATATAATTTTTAATTTTCTAAATCTTATTACAGAAAAAGAGAAGGGGTTGGGGAACCAGGTTGCTTCGTTTCTGTGTCTGATCTTGAGACGGAGAGAACTCACTAGTAAATCTTAACAGTTCCGTTGCCACAAAATGTTTCCACCCAGTTTTTACAAAGTTATTGACAATTATTATAGACTGTACTGTATGTGAGGCTAATTGGAAACAGTGACCAGATTCTTAATCATTATCAGGAAACTGCATTCAGAGAATGAGAAGAACCCCCCCACTGGATGAATTGCAGCCACCTCCGTATCAGGATGACAGTGGTTCTCCCCACCTCTCATGTACGCCCTCAGAGATCGGGGACAGTAAATGTGAATATTCCCACTGCAGCAACAGCCCAAGATGCTCATATAACAAGTGTCCGAGTGAAGGAAGCACAGGTCACGAAATAGAAAGTTTTCATAACAAAGGATATGAAGAAGATGTTCCAAGTGACAGCACGGCAGTCCTGAGCCCGGAAGTAAGTAAAAGCACATAGAATGTTGACATGAATGTGATTTGGAGGCTGACAACCCTGGGCTTTGCAAACGCTTGATGAGAGGAATTGGTCTCCTTGCTGCCTTCTCCTTTGGGGCTATGAGTCCAGTGAACAGCCTTGAACTAAAGCTGTAGCCAACAAGCTTGCCAGGACCACCCCAGTCCTCAGCCTCCCTCTAGAGGAAGATGGGTAGCTAACAGTGAGCACAACAGACACAACTGAAAAATAATCTTCCCTCTGCTTGCAAGCTCAAGATCAATTGTTTTGTTTCTAGTTTCTTTATAGAATCCATTCTGGACTCACTCACTCACTCACTCACTTACTCTCATTCAAAAAAGAAAAAGAATACATTCTGGAGTTTCTTCTTTCTTTAATTTGGAGATTATTTATGTTTCTGAATTTTAAAAATTATTATTATTATTTTACTATTGAGAGGTGCTCATTAATATTGTTTCATTGAGTTTTCAAAACTCCATTGCATTTGTCCTGCATTGACTATGGAGAGGGGGAACATGGCGATCAGCTTTTAACTAATCATTTCCGTTCATGGTATCAATCAAAAACAGCGGTTGGTGGTTCCGTTTTAAATGAATTATTTCTTTGGAGCAAAATTGAAAGCAACCTGTAAAGTCTTACCATAATCTAAAAAGATTTTTTTAATATAATCTTTCCATAATGGTGGAAATTACGATGGTAACCAAGAGGTTTTCATAAGATAGCAAGTCCATTCAGGTTTGCTTTCCTTTGAAGTTTCACAATCACCTCTCCCACCCCCCCTTTTATAATCTCAGGTAACATTTCATAATACCGTACTATATTGGGGTTCTTGGTGAATTGTCTGATATTGTCTGATATTGTCTGTCAAAATTAATTAATGGAGGCAGTTTCCTAATATATAGAACAATTCCACTAGAGATAGAATTTGCTTAGCTTTAAGAATTTTTTTCTATAACTGTGGAAAACGGTCTGTTGCTAGTATTTCTAGTAATATAATAACTGTCCTGGAAGAAAATCCTCCATTAATATTTTGATACATGAGGATTTCAAGATCTCTATCAGACTTTGCATCTGTGTTCTATCAGCTGTTTTTGTAGATTTTCATACTATATTGATAGCAACGCATTCACTGTGAATTAACGATAGCAATGATGGCTATCACCAACTGGGCCAAGAATTGTGCTATGCAGCTGACTGATACTATCTTCAGGAAGTTATCTCTATTTTGCAAATGAAAACACTGAAGCACCGAGGGTTAAGCCATGCACCCAAAATACTAGTAGTTATTCACTGTATTATATTGCCTCTCCTGCTCTAAATTGTTGTGTGGGACATTAATATAGTGCCATCCAAGTGCCCCACCAGGCAAGCTGATTCAGAGGACTCAGACCATATGAAGATGCTTGAATTGCACACGTACACGCATGGGGGCATGCAGGGGTATTTCTCATGTAAAACAAGAAGTAAGGAGAGCAAGATGAAGTAGATTAATGCACTTAGGATAGGGTGCAAGTTGGCGGAAAGGCAATACTGTGTGAATGCTCGTTTATACTCAGACTAAGCTGTTATGTCTTGTCCTTTTCTGCTTCAGTAGAACTTCCCTATCTGGTCTGAGTTAAGTGTTTGGCTGCTGATTGCAAGGTCAGCAGTTCAAACCCACCAACCAGTTGTCTGCTCTCATCAAGATTTACCGTCTCAGAAACATTATATCCAGATGCTGAGTCAGAATCGACTCTATTCCAGTAGGTTTGTGTGTTTTTTTAATAAGAACTAGAGTTGAGATTGAGGAAGGGTGTCTGGGGCCAGTAATAGGCCTTTGATTCATGAAAGAAATGCATGCAGGGGCAAGTAAACCTCGCCACCACTGAAACGTGTCAGGTGGTCTGCTGAGAATACACAGGTTTTATCCACATGTGTTAGTTAGGACACATGAAGGGCATAGCTTTCAGCCCAAAGATGACCGTAATCATGGCCTGGGCTATCCATTATGTTTTCCATGCAGACTGTCCATCCTGGCACATCTCACCTTTTACTGGCTTCGTTACTCTCTCTCCATCTTGAGCCCATCTTCTGACCTCTATGTCACACGAAAGAGCTCCTCACTCGTTCTCTAAAGAGAACCCATCCTCTGTGTGGTCCGTGGTTCTTAAATTGCTAAGTCGCTCTCTGTTAACTAGTTTTCCTATTAGTTTTTTGTGTCTACTATAGGAACATTGCACACATTCAAACGATGCAGCAAATGCACGTTGCGTAAGTGTGGATAGCTTGTTCATAGAAAATTCACTCCTGCGCTTCTCTAAATGCCTTTGCTTTTCCTCCCATCCTTGAAGTGGATACAAGTTAGCAAACAGAAAAATTCCCACCTTCACCTTGCTTTAATCCAGGCTATCCAAGAGCCTACCCACATATGTGATTGTGGATCCCATGGCAAGGAGTCCATTCATCTATTGGTGACCTGCTGTGGGCTAAATATTATTTAAAGCACTTAGACACCGTGAAAGGAAGGGTTTTTTTCCCTTACTGCCTATTAGCAAAATGCAAATAGTAGCTATTACCTAGTTTCACATAAAAGCTACTATTTACATTTTACAGTAGCATGTGTTAGGATCTGTTTCTTTTATCTGGTTTCACCAGAAGCCCTCTAGTGAAGTAGATAAGTGCTTGGTTGCTGACTGACATTGGCAGTTTGGACGGAACCAATCACACCCCAGAAAAAGATGTGGCAGTGTATTTCCATGACTACTGTAGCCTAGGAAACCCCTTGGGGCGGTTCTGCTCTGCTGTAAAGGGTCACTGTGAGTAGCAACAGAGCCCATAGCAACAAGTTTAACTTGGTTTATCCATCTGATCTCAGGAGAATTGCCTGATTGCCCAGGGCAAGGCTTTGGGGAGGGGCGTGTACAAGGAGAAAGGGAGTAGGGTGTCACCGAGTGAAATAAAATTCAGAAATATCTGTCTAATACCTTACAAAACTTTTTATTACCTTAAAAATCCTAGCCTCCTTGCAATGTTTTAGGAAATATTTAAATAAGAATATCCAGGCCAAGCAATTAAAAATGCTAAATTACCAATCATGAAATAAAATACATTATCATATTTTATTATAAACTGCAAGGTTTGGTTTGGATTGAGGATTTGCTTTTTTATAAATCAAGAGCACGTTTTTGTGCTTTAATCACACTGCATTAAAATCTCTAAATTCTTCCATGAGAGTTTTTCTTCCTCCCCCAAGTCATGTTTTTCAATTGTGAATTTTTCCCTCCTAGGTGATGCTAATGTGTCACTATTGACATTAGAGGATAAGAGCTAACAAGTTCAAAGACTGTGTGTCTAATTCTCTACTGCGTCCTTCGTGTAAAAGACAGCCTGGCCCAGCCTCAGTGCAGCAGCTAGAGTACGGAATAAGCTGCTGCAACAAAGAGACCCCACTTACAATGGTTAGAAAGCACAGGTGCCTCTTCATTTTCTTTGAACCACAGTGCGCAGATGAGGAGTCTAGGGTTAGCTGTCACCTTTGCTCTGCCGTGTCATGTGAACCACAATTCCTTCTCTTTGGTCGCTCTGACTGAGATGTTACCCTAACCCACATGACCTCAAGCTGACCCCGGCCATCCCACCTCTCAGTCTGCTGGTGGGAGAGCAAAGGAGAGAGCGGAGGGCATGCAGATTCTTTGTAATAGCTGATCTGGATGTTTTACACATAACCTCTGTTTAATCCCACTGGCCAAGGAGAGTCATAGGGCATGTCAGCTGCCCAAGAGACAGAGACATGGCGTTTCCAGCTAACAGCCCTCGGGTGTTCTGTCGACTGAGTGCGCAGAGGGAAGACACTGGGGTCAGCAGCAGTCATTGCCATAATAGATCGTTAATAAAGGTGATGGTCACATTTTAAAATGACAGGTTTTAAGATTTATTAAAATACTTGAAGTGGCAAAGTGATGTAGTTGATCTAATTTTGGCCTTGTCAGTAACTAGCTAAAACTCATTTATATTCCAAGTAATTGGACTAAGAAAACTGCAAGTAAAATGGGTACAATTTCTCTTACTCCTGTAATTAAATGTGCCTTTTTAGTCTTTCCAAGTTTTTGTAAAAATGTGTATTCCTTCATTTTCAGCAGTAATTGGTATTAGAAAATAATACAGAGTTTTTAACTTCTGGCTACAAACCAAATAAGGTCTGTGTTGTGGAGAACAAATTTTTGGCTGTATCTTCAAGCCCTTCTATATTTTATATTTACATAAATTTTTAAGTCCAAATATGATCGCATTATATAAAAAATGAGACATTTTCGAACAAACTCTGAAAATGGGAACAAGCATTTTAATAGAATTGTAATTTTATTTGCTTTCTCTCTCCAGCCTAATACTGAGTTGTCAAATGCGTTGTCTAGGATGTGAAACACAAATGTAGTGGTTTCCTATCAAATAAACAGACACAGGGTAGAGTGTGTATTTTCATTCATAGAAAATATGCCCAACTTTCTCAAACGTGGGATGCTGAGTATTGAATTATAAATTTATCTTTATTTTCATGAGGGTTTGAGTAGTATATACCTGTATACACTGCTTTGCCCCTATAGATTTAACTTCAGATTAGAGGTAGCTGTTTCATTGTGAAAGTGAGTCAAATTGTTTTCATACAACCACCCTCAAGAAATATGAGGCACTTATTTACACACCAGATTAAAGAATAATGTTAAAAAGCTGAAAATATTTAAATTTGCTCTTCTTAGGATATGTCAGCACAAGGATCATCTTCGCAGCTTCCTAAACCTTTTGATCCCGAGCCAGAAGCCAAGTATGGCACGCTGGATGTGACTTTTGACTATGACTCACAAGAACAGAAGCTCTTGGTGACAGTGACAGCTGTCACTGACATCCCGACATACAGCAGGACAGGTGGCAACTCGTGGCAAGTACACCTTGTTCTTCTACCGATCAAGAAACAGAGAGCGAAAACCAGCATCCAGAGAGGACCGTGCCCCGTCTTCACAGAAACGTTCAAATTTAATCACGTCGAATCTGAGATGATTGGAAATTATGCAGTTCGGTTCAGACTGTATGGTGTACATCGCATGAAAAAAGAAAAAATTGTGGGGGAAAAGATTTTTTATTTAACAAAATTGAATCTTCAAGGGAAAATGTCATTACCCGTGATTCTGGAAGCTTCTTACAATCATTCTGTGAGTACCTCATCAAGTAGCCTGGGTGTATGTAGTTTATGGTCATAGCATGTCCTGTACATAGTCGGGTTTTTTAACCTACAATCAATTCAAAAACTGCCTGAGTCTGTTTTTCACTTAGTAAGAATACCTTTATACCATGTCTAAACCCTGGATAGGTAAGTACAATTTTTATTCTCACCTATAAAAGTTGCTCTGGAAGATGATATTTATTTATACATTTTATTTTAGCCTTCACAGGGTCTAACCTATAGTCTTACACATTTGTTCCTGTATTCAGTATTTATTATATGAGTGATCACAAGGCCATCTAAACTCCAGATAGAAATATGCTGTTTTCTTTCCAGGTTAAAAGTAGATGGCACCTGAAAAGCTATCTAGTTACCTAAGTCCTGGCTGACTGTTTTCAGACCTGCTCCGAGACTATTTTAAAGGTTCAAAAAAATAGTACAGCCTTGTTATCCTTTCCATAAATAAAAATCTCAAAGTATTTCTGGGAGAATTCTTAACTTTAACTTACTTTGAATTAGTTCTCGCTTTTTTTTCCCTCCAAGGTCTAAGTGTCTCCCCCATAATGTCCCCTACGTGTGCGTGTGTGTGTGTGTGCATGTGTGTGTGTGTATGTGTGTGTGTGTTGGTGGATAAACTCCCATAAAGGAGAGAAATGTCTACATTGTTTATTTCAACAGGGAGGTACATTTTAACCACATAGTTATTTATGAGAAAAGCTGTGATGTGCTGTACGTGTAAGTTATGAGCTATATTTATTCTATATTACATTGAGCTAAAAGCATTTTAATCATGTAAATACATATTTAATTATATTTGTATTTTAAAATGAAGCTATAGTATTTTGTTGTGGGGCTGTTTTTAGATATATTGTTCCAAGGTTAAAATCTCATTGAATTTATACCAGGCAGTATTTGGTAGAGCGTTGACTAATCACGTCACCATACCATTTGAGCTAGATGATTTGGCCAGTTTCAAAACAAAAGGTAAATATAACAAACCTATATGGGTTTGTATGATAGGATTTAGCCTTTGTTGAGAGAATTAGTAACTTGTTATAGGTTTGAATTTTTTGAATGACCACTTTGGATACATGCCTTTTAAAAATAACATCTTCACTTTTTCAGAGGAATGAAAAATAGAAAGTATAGGTAAGATGTCAAAGGGAAAAGGAACAAATTTTTGTTGTGACTTGATTATACTATCTATAATACTCAAAACAGATTTTAAAGCATTCTTAATATTTGATCTGAGTGATCACTAAATAATCTGTGGAAAATAACATCCTTTTGATTGTAATACAACTCTGATATAATTAGGAAAAAATCATATCATACAGAGGTATGTATTTTATGTTGCATACTCCAAGGAGCCCAGGTGGCGCCATGGGTTCACTACTGGATTATAAACCTAAAGGTTGGCAGTTCAAATCCACCAGCTGTTCCTCAGAAAGATGAGACTGTTTGCTTCCATAAAGATTGACAACCTTGGAAACCCTATGGATCACTTCTACTTTGTCCTGTAGGGTGACTATTGAGTCAGATCGGCTTGATAGTGGTGGGTTGGGTTGTGGCTTGGTTGTTTACTTCAAATTATGTGTTCCAAATTTTATATTTATTATATTTATTTCACACTAAAAATGAAGCCACAGAAAATATGATAGTTTTATTTTTGTCATGCTAAAGAATCACATTTTTATGTGAGATTCTGTTGCATATGCTGAGGAGCCCTGGGGTGCAGTAGGTTACATGTGGGGCTGCTAACTGGAGAGTCACCAGTTCGAAACCATTAGCCAGTCAGTGGGCCAAAGATGAAGCTTTCCACTCTTGTAAAGAATTAGAGTCTCAGAAACCACGGGACAGATCTACCCTACTGCATAGGGTTTCTCTGCGTCCGCATGGACTCAGTGGCAGTGGGGTTGGTTTGGTGTGTCTTGCATGCACTAGTTTATCATCGTTGATCCTGCCGTCTGCCTTTGCCACACAGAACACCCGACTGTTGGGGAGTGTTCACAAAGCTGTAAGAAACTGTTAAGTAGTTTTTAAAACATTAAGTTTACATCTGAACAAAACTATATATCTTTTGCCCTTATAGAATTTTCCCCTCAATATTTAGTTGCCTTTTCTCATTATTCTTTTTTCCCCATCTCTTCAAACAAATCTCATTGCTTCCTTGCTTGCAGGTTTCTATGCCAAAAACCACTCAGCACAGCATGATTATGCGATTAACATTCATAATTGTGTCCACCAGTTGTCTTCTTATTAAAAGATAATACTGATAGAATACTGCATATTTCTGTATGTTTTTATTAGCTGGCATCAAGTTGGTTCCCACCTCAGGCAACTTCCTCTTTAAGGGACTGAAAGACTGCCGCATAACTGTTTTGGTCAATCCTCTGTGGCCCATATGGTTTCACTCGCTGATTTTTTTAGGAAGTAGATCACCAGGCCTTTCTTCCTTGTCTGAATTAGTTTGGAAGTGCTGCTAAATTAGCAGCATACAAGCCTCTGCCGACAATGGGTGGTGACTGTACATGAGATGCGTTGACTGGACATTGTCCTGCATGAACGGTGAAAGCTCACCATTGAACCACTACTGCCTTTACTCTGTATACACTGTAGCATTAATATTGTCTTTCTGGAGTTTTTATATCTGGAATTCTGAATTTTCACTTTTCTGGAATATTGTTATTAAATTTTTGGAAATTCGATATTACAAAAAACTTTGTTGCTAGTTTACTTGGATGAGTTCAATTCTAGTTTTGCAGGATATAACAATAATTATTACATGCACATGTATGGAAGTTTTATTCATAGTGAAACATATTCTATTAGACCTTGAATGATTACTGATTATTATAGTTCTTGTGAACTATAGAAAAAGGAATTCTTGGTATATGGTGTCAGAAAGCTTGGTCAGAAATTATCTCCTGCGGTTAAATGAAAATCAGACTTATAAACCATAAACTTATCTATTTAGCTAAGAAGATTCCCTAGCAAAGTGTTGCTGATCTGTTCTTGATGCTTATAGTGAAATACAAGAGGAGAGAGAGAAATTGAGAGAAAACAGTTAAACAAAAAAGAACCAAGATTTGATGAATTGGGAAATTCATAGCTTATCCAGATGGCATAAGATGCTGTATTTCAAGAATTTCTACATTTCAAAAAGTAGCTGAAAACTGGTATAGAGAAAAGGCTGAAGATATGGCTATGCAACTTTTTCTGAAACCTACAAAGGATCAAAAAGTCCGTGTATGAAGCCATACAAAAGGGCTTTCCAGGAGAGTAAGGACGCTGCTAGTAGGATCATCTCCATCAAACCTGAGAGTCGCTAGGGAGCTTTCTTTCAGAGAACTGTCCTTTGAACATCTCAGCTGAAGCTAGAGACAAAAAGGAAGAATTGTCTTAAAAGATGTGTGATCATAGCTCAGTCTAATGGCATGAACCTTTGTAAAATTCTCACAAGACTAACAAGATCCTTGAAGAAAAACAATATTACATCAGCACAAATACTCTTGGCTTGGACTGAAAGGACAGAGAGACATAAATAAAAGATTGGATGGCTAGACCCCCAAACATTTCACTGTTAGAACACCGTCTGACAAAACTAATTTAATGAGTGCTGTTAAACTCATGGCTATGAGGAAGTCATTATATAATTAATTTTTAAATGTTGACCCCAAGTTTTATTCTAAGAGAGTTGAAAGAAGAAGTCAATGACTTTTAAAAATAGAATTATGAAATATTAGAACTGAAAGTAGGACCTGTAGTGGAAGAATGAGTCAGTGGTCAGCTGTTAACCAAAACATAAGTGGTTCAAACCCAGCAGCCACTATAAAGAAGAAATACACGGCAATCTCATCCTGTAAAGAGTATCAATTTGGAAAAACTATGGGGCAGTGCCGCTCTGTCCTAGAAGGTCGTGTGTGTCAGAATTGACTTGACAGCAGCAGAAAAGGTTTTAGAAGTAATTTAGAGAGATCAGATTGCTTACCTAGTTTCTCGTGGTCACCTGGTTCAAGAGCTAGACTTGGAATGCAGTTTTCCTGATTTTGAAAGAATACATTTGTAAAATTCAATTTAGTTGAAGAAGAATCCTAGGTCATTCTGTACAAGCTCTCACCAGCTTCTAGGGAGGTGAGTTAGGCTAGGTCCTCTAGAGAAGCAATATCATATATATATATGAAGAAATTTCTATCAAGAAAGTGGCTCACACAGTAGTGGAAGTGGGCAAGTCCAATCTAGTTCAAGTTCATAAATCAGATGTTAAGCTGGAAGCTTTTCTTGATTCACTTGTCTGCCAGGGCTGATAAAACCAGGAAGCAGGAAGACCACAAGCTGGTGGAGGCAGAGACGGATTGAAGGTTAACAGGTCAAGTTCATGGCTGCCTAATAAAATGAATACAAGGTCAGCAGGCAGTATAACAGATGCTGATCGTTCCAGCATCAGCAGGCAACATGGCAGGCCACTGGCTCAAACCCAAAGAACCAGAGGTCAATGCAACAGATGCAAGATCTACACCAGCAAGAAGAGGCAAGCCTTACACCCGAGCCTACTTAAATAGGAGTAGACCACACCTCAAGGAAAGTTGCTTTGGATTGCAGCAGGGTAGTGGACTGAGAAAGGAGGCTGCCACCCCTCCCTAGTCTGCTTACAACTGCTTTGTTGCTCATAGCAGATTCATCACGGAGTCACTTACATTATGTTGGAGCACATTATGGGGGAGGCTTCAACTGCCAAGCTAATGAGAATCCTGGCCCAGCCAAGCTAACACAAAACCTATCACAGAAGGGAATGAAAAAATTTTGGACTGAATCACCCTCACAGATTTTTCTTTCCAAATACCTAATGAATAAAGTAGAAACTATGAAAATTAACATAAAATTTCCACCACCCATCTGTCAGGTTGTCAAAGTACTGTAGGCTATGATGTTGGAAGCTGTGTCTCCAATATTTCAAATACCAATAGTCACTAATAGTGGGCAAGTTTCAGGGGCACTATCAGACTAAGACAGAGAAGGGGGAAAGGCCTGGCCATCTGCTTAGAATGCTAGCCCATGAAAACTATCGATCACATCAGAATATTGTCCGATACAGGGCTGGGGGAAAAGCCCTCGAGGTTAGAGGTACACAGTGGTCACCATGATTAGAATATACCAGTGACCTTAAAGATGGCACGGGGCTGGACAATGTTACATTCTTTTGTCCATGGAATCACCATGAGTCGGGTGATTTGACGTCAACCAGCAACAGTCATAAAACTCACAAAGACATCAAGAAAAAAAATTCTGGAATGGCAAGTGGAGACAATCAGCAAAGCCATGCACATACCCCCTGCTTCCATGCTCTCTACTCTAAAAACCATGCCGGGAGTCAACCAGTATCTTTGGAATTTTGGTTAATAACATCAGTTCTATAAAGAGACCAACTCGGATTGGGTGCCCTTATTCAAATTGTACTGTTACTCTCTTCTGTGGATTGCACCTCTGCGTAGACTCCTTTCCTTTTGAAATGGCATTGATTTTCTCAGCATAAATACATGTTTTGGTTGATAACAGAAACCAGTATAAGGAATATGATACTGTTACAGCAAAAAATTAAAATATTTATGACATTGATTTTCGGAGGTAAGTCATGGGCAGTGATGACATTTTAATTGAAGGCTAGAAGAATGGTGATTTATGTTGTGCTATGACAAAACATTTGTTCAAACGGCCACCTATCCTGACATGGATGGTATCTAATATAGTGTGGGAAAATAGGGCGATAGTAGTTGAGGCATTTAGTTACTATTAGCTGCATGTGACAAAGTAGTGTGAGAAAGACATGGTCTCTCACTACGACCTGTGCCCAACAAAACCAAACATAGGGCAGGGCAGGGAAGGGAAGAAGAGGCGCTGATACCCAGAGCTCAAATAAAAAGTAAATGTTTGGAAAATGATGGTGGTGACATATGCACAAATATGGTTGGTACAATTGGTGTATGGAATGTTCTAAGAGCTGTAAGAACCCCCAATAAAATGATTTTTTAAATTATTTTTTAAAAGACATGATCTCAGGGGAAATAGATTTGCAAGTAAGCATGAAGGAAGCAGAATGGGGAGAATCCAAAAATTCAATAAATAGGATCAGAAAGTTCAAATGAGTCATTTCCAAGCGTATTAGATAAAACAGAAAAGGCTGAGCTAGAAAGAATTCAGCACTACGGCGTCACCACCAAGTCTGGAGTTAAAACGCTTTGTAGAGCCCTGGTGCGCCAGGAATGCGGTGCTGCTGAACAAGCTGGCTGTGGGAGAATGGAGTGAATGTGCGGCTTTCCCTGCGTGGGCATGAGAGAGACGAGAAAGGAAGTGAAGAAGAGAGTTCCTACTTTCCAGTTCCATTCTTCCCCTTTCTGAATGGGAATGTTCATGGCAGTTGCCCTCTTTCTGTTTCATAATTGCATATTGGATGTTGGTGTGGCAAATCATTTAGCAGTTAGTTCTTGGGTCTCCAGATCAAGAAGAACCACATCCGCATTTAATTTAACCCACAGCTAAAGTCGCTGCCATCAAATGGGTTCTGACTCATGACCCTTTAGGACAGAGGAGACGCGCCTCTGTGGGCTTCCGAGACTGTAACTCTTTACCAGAGTAGAAAGCCTCCTCTGTCTCCTGGGTGAGGCTGGTAGTTTCAAACTGCTGACCTTGTGATTAGCAGCCCAATGTGTAACTCACTATGACACCTGGGCTCCTTGGATTTGGTTTAGAGGTTAATCATTTAGAGACTAGAGAGGCTTGACTTTGAGTTAAACACTCTGAATAAATAGAACTGTGGGGTTATTTTTCTTGGGTGAGGCTGAGTGTGTTCTGCAGTAGAACAGGTGTCAGTGGCTTTCCTGATTGTTCACATATCCCCTTTTGCCAACCTGCAGAAGAGTCATGTTGAACTCAAGTGTACCCATGTGATTTCCTTTAATCTGGTCAGACCTTTAAGCATCAGAATAAAGCCTCTGTGACCATGAAAGCGTATGTGGAAATAAAACTTCTTTTGGCTTTGGTACTGATTGTTTAGACTTTCTCACTTTCAGTCTCTCACTCACTCTCTCTGACTTACTCTCTTACTCACTCTCTCACTCTCACTCACTCACCCACTCACTCTCTCACTCACTCACTATCTCACTTTCACTCACTCTCTCACTCACTTACTCACTCTAATTCACTCACTCATTCTCTCACTGTGTCACTCACTCTATGACTTACTAACTCACTCTCTCACTCAGTCTCTCAATATCACTCATTCATTCATTCATTAACTCATTCACTTGTACTCTCTCTCACTCACTAACTCACTCCCACTCTTACTCCCTCCCTCCCTCCCTCACTCACTCACACACTGTCTCACTCACTCTAAATCACTCTGTCACTGACTCACACTCACTCACTCTCTCACTCATCCACTCACTCACTCTCAATCACTCACTCTCTCACTAAATCACTAACTCTCACATGCACTCACTCTCTCTCACTCACTCTCTCACTTACTCTATGACTCATTCACTCTATGACTCATTTTCTAACTCACTCTGACTCACTCTCTCACTCTCTCACTCAGTCTCACTCTCTCACTTACTCACTATCCCATTCTCATTCACTCACTCTCTCACCTACTCTCTCACTCTCGCTCTCACTCATTCACTCACTCACTCTCTCACTCACTCTCTCACTATATCTCTCTTACTCTCTTACTCACTTTCTCACTCAGTCTCTCACTTTCTCCCTTACTCTCTCACTGACTCTGACTCACTCACTCACTGTCTCTCTCTCACTCATTCACTCACTCTCTTACTCACTCAATCTCTCACACTATCTCACTAACACACTCTCTCCCACTCTCTCACTCATTCTCTCACTGACTCACTCACTCTCACTCACTCATCCACTCACTCCCTCACTTACTCGACACTGATTGTTTATTAATAAAGATCTTATTGTCCATATAAAATAGATATTTCATATAAATCATAAACATACAGTTGATATGTTAATTTGATGAGGCTTGAGGGTGTTGTCCCTGCAACATCACCCAGTTTGTGTGATAGAATATTTGTTGTCTGACAAAAGAGTGTGTTGATTTCTGTGGCAAAGAATCTCATGAAGTCAAGAAGCTGAGTAATGAAGTTGAATACTTCTGGGGAAAACTGCCAGGCTCCTTATGTGTATTGCAGGTTAGATTCTCTGTGAAGCACATTCTGAGATGGAATTAAGGGTGGATGATATGTATATATAATCATGTTTTCTTTCTTTATTTTTTAACATTTTTATCAAGGGCTCTTACAACTCTTGTAACAACCCATCCATCAATCGTGTCAAGCACATTTGTACATGTGTGGCCATCAGGCAGAAGTATATTAAGGAGTGCCTTTGGGACCAATAGTAGTGGAAGTAGGAGGAGAAAGAAGCAAAATTGGCCTGCGGGATAAGTCAAGTTTCACTGCATGCCAAACCACAGCTTCAGTCAACTCTAGAGGGAAGTCCAGTTTAAAAGCCCATCAGCGTTGTCCCTAGTTGGGCTGAGAATGGCCAGGTCTTTACACTCACACATCAGTCAGCCATTGAATATGGGCTGCTTACCTTGAGCCAAGAGGGCCCTGGTGGCATGGTGATTACACATTGGGTTGCAGTCTGCATGGCTGACAGTTTGAAACCACCAGCAGCTCTGCAGGAGGAAGACTGGGCTTTCTACTCCTATAAACAGTCAACGTCTCAGAAACCCACAGAGAGATCGCTGTGAATCTGCATCGACTCAGTGGCAGTCGGTGAGTGAGCACCTTGAGGGAGGTGGCTTTTCACAGATGAAGAAATTTCAGAAGAGACCGATAGCTGAAGGCTGCTTCTCAATAGTTCTTGCAGCAGCTAAGGCAACTAGGTTTTCACTGGTGACAAAGCTCGGTAGTGTGTCAGTGTCTTCTTCAATTATAACCCTGTACGGTATAAAAGGAATACCCTATTTGATTTTTAAAAGTGGAAGGTAGATAGACAGAAACCTGATAATGTTAATATCCTAATGTCATTAAGAAAAATGACTGTCTTCAATGTATGTCATCGCTTCTTATTTAATTTGGAGAAGAATCACTTGAATTAGAAAACAATCTCGCTGAGGAAGACAGCATTACAAGAAGGCAAGTTATTCCTTTAGTTGTATTTTTGTCTATTTATATAAAGCAAAATGGACCGCTTTTATAAAATACTTATAGTTTGATCACATATCAAACTAACACCCATTATATCACCAAATAAGTCCTATGTATATAAAGATATCTATTGATGTTTCCTAATAAGTTGTAAATACAAAGTTTGGCATGATTTTTTACTGTTTTATTTGAATTATTTATATATAATGTGTTATTTGGAGTATTTTGTGGTGAGCATTTGTTAGTTTTTCAGAAATATAGAGTTGGAAAGGCAGGAAGGAATTTTGATGCCCAAATGAACAGATCGGTTCCTAGCTACAGTCTAGGTTGTAGGTTGAGAAAAAAAGAAGAAGAAGAAGAGAGAGAAGTGTAAGGCCACAGTAGACAATTTAAGTTTGTCTAAAATATAATAATACCCAAAGCCAAACTCACTGCCATCAAGTTCTAGTACCATTCATAGTGATCCTGTCGGACAGAGTAGAATTGCCCTTGCGGGCTTCCAAGACTGTTTAAATTAAAGAAAACTGTCAGGGTTCTGAGAAGACACTAAAATAACAGAGTATATCATAGATCAGAATTACCCAGAAACATGGTGAAAGGATTCTGGAAAGAAGGCACCTCATAGGAGTGTATGAGGAGCCTTGGATTACTGTTGGGTAAATGTTGGACTGCTAGTAGCAAGGTCAGTACTTCAGACCCACCAAATACTCCTTGGTAGAAAAATGAGGCAATCTGCTCCCATAAACACTTCTAGAATCTGGAACCCTATGTAGGGTAGCTAAGAATGGAAGCAAACTTGCTGGCAGTGGGTTTGATTTTAGTATGAGCAAGGTATTGAGCCATGCAACAAAGCATCACAAGAAAATGGAAGGAATGCATAAGAATCACTATACCAAAGAACTGGTCAGCATGCATCCATCTTCATGAGTGGCATGCGACCGAGAATCTATGGCATTAAAGTTCTAACTGCACTGAAGACATTAATGCAAACCAAGGCTGCAGAAATTGATGGAATACTAATTGAAATGTGTTTTTTAAATTAATGCAACACTGTAAGTACTCACTAGTCTATGCCAAGAAATTTGGGAGACCGGCCAACTGGAAGAGATCCAATGAAAGCTGACTAAAAGAATGTAGAAATTATCGACACTATAATTAATATCATAAACAGGTAAAATTTTCCTAAAGATAATTCCACAATTGTACATCCACAAGGAGCAACAGTACATCAACTGAGTGCTGCCAGAAATTCAATCCGGTTTCCAAAGAGAATATGAAACTAGGGCAATATTTGCTCGTGTCAGATAAATCTTTACTGAAAATTAATCTGCTATTCTGATCCAGAGTAGATGAATATCTTTCTGTTAAAATATGAGCAGGACTTGTTATAATCCATCAGCCCAATCCCCTTCTTGCTCAGGTTCCATATTCCGGGTCCTGCTGACCTAACAACACTTATACCCTGTTAGTCTTCAGCAGTTGTGCCCTAAAGGCTCACATCCTACAAGTACCCGTTGTTTTCCTGCAGACAGGGATGGAGTGGTCTGTGCCCCCCACTACCACATTGCACCTTTAGACTTTTAATGTGGCCCCCTTGTGAGTAACCCTCAGTGGGCTATTCATTTTTTTTTCTGTTGTAAACTTGCAGGATTTTGTAGATTTTAGTAATATTCCTGATGTGTCATTACTAAATATATTTCCCACTCTTTGGGTTCTTTCATTACTCTTAAATCTTTTGAAGTACACCAGTGTTTTATCTTTAGTGTGTCCCACTCATCTATTCCATCTTCCTCTGGGTGCGTGTCCTTCCTTATTTCTGATAGCCAATGTATTCCTTGAGCTAAGGTTTTTAACTCTGTCCCAATTTTCTCATTGATGATCCTGATAGTTTAGGGTTTTTACCTTGAGGTCTGTGATCCACCTTGAATTTCTTGTGTATGGAATGAGTTAAGGGTCTTGCTTCATTCTTCTCCAGGTTGATATCCAGTTTTTTCAGCAACATTTGTTTAAAAGGTTGTCCCATTTGATATTTTGGGGGTGCTTATCAAAGAGTAGTTGTCTGTATGCTGCTGTTTTTATTTCTGGATTTTCTGTTCTTATCCATTGGTCCAAGTATCTATTGTTAAAACCAGTACCATGCTGTTTTGACAACTGTATAATAAGTTTTAAAGGCAGGTAGTGCGAGCCCGCCCACTTTATTCTTCTTTAGGAGTTATTTGCCAATTCTGGGCTTCTCTTTCCATGTGGGCTAGGGCTTTTTTTCAGTTGGTAGTTCCAAATGAAGTTGGTAGTCAGTTTTTCCATTTCTTTGATGATACTGGTATTTGTATTAGGATTCCATTGAATTTATGTAGTGCCTTAGGTAGAATTGACATTTTAACAATTTCAAGTCTTCTGATCCACGAAAACGGGTTAGTCTTCCATTTGTAAAGGTCCCTTTTGGTTTCTTATAATAATTTTTTACCGTTTTCTTCATACAGATCTTTTGGTTGTTTGGTTAAGTGTATCCCTAGATATTTCAATTTATGCTTGGCTATTGTGAAGGGCACAACCTTCCTGATCTCTTTCTCTGTAACCCCATCAGTTGTATAAAGCAATCCAATTGACTTCTGCTAATCGGTCTTATATCCTGCCACTCTACCATATTCCTTATCGCTTCCAGACCTGCTATTATGGAGTTTTGGGGGTTACAATATATAAAATTCTATCATCTGCAAATAGCAATAGTTTCACTTCTTTCACCAGACCTTTAATGTTCCATGGCCTTACATTATTAGCTTAGGACCTCCAGGACGATGTTGTACAAAAGTGAGGACAAGGGGCATCCTTGTGTGGTCCTCTTTTACAGTGGGAATGTTTTCATCTTTTCTCCATTGATTAAAATCCTGGCTTTTGGTTTTTCATATATAGCTTATATTATATTGAGGTAATTTCCTTCTGGTCCTATCTTCTTGAGTGTATTAATTAGGAATGGGTGTTGGATGTTGTCAAGTGTTTTTCCTGCACCTATCTATATTATCAGGTGGTTCTTATCCCTTTTCTTGTCCATGTAGTATATAATTATGATGGCTTTTTGGATGTTGAACTATCCCTGCATCTCTGGTATGAATCCCACTTGGTCATAATGGATAATTTTTTATAACCTTTTGTATTCTATTGGCCAAAACTGGACTTGTTAAGGAATTGTTGCATGAATGTTCATTAGAAATATAGGGTGTAAATCTCTATTCTTGTGGGATCCTTGCCAGGTTTGGGTATCAGTGTTGTACTAGCTTCATAGAATGTGTTTGGGAGTTTATCATCCTTTTCTGTGTTCTGGAAGTGCTTGTATAGAATTGGTGTCAGCTCTCCCCTGGATGCTTGGTAGAATTCTCTTGTAACACCATGTGGGCTAGGGCTTTTTTCAGGTGGTAGTTCCTTGATAACCTTCTTCTCTATTTCTTCTTTTGCTGCGGGGCTGTTTAGCTTCTTGACATCTATATGAGATAATCTGGTGAGGGTTTGTTTTTCCAAGTATTTGTCCATGTCTTCCAAGTTGTTGTATTCATTTGAGTACAATCTTTCAAAGTACTGTGTAATTGGTCTTTTAATTTCATTGGGGTTCATTGTAATTTCCCCAGTTTAATCCCTCATCGTAGGTATTGACATCTGCCAATTCCTATTTTTGTTAAATCTGCCAACAGTTTGTCAATTTTGTTAATCTTTTGAAGAACCAGCTTTTTACTGAGTAGATGTTTTGTCCATAGCTTTTTTGTTTTCTCACTCATTTATCTCTGCTCTGTTTTTATAATTTCTTTTCTTTTGTTGTTAGAAGGATTCTGTTCTGTTGACTCTGCTGAAGGTATTATGATAGTATATTGACCATCGGTCTCTCTTCCTTTTTCACATACGCATTTATCTCTATCAAGCATTCTCTGATAAGTACATTTGCTGTATCACATAGGTTTTGGTATGTTGTATTCTCATTTTCATTAGTTTCTAGAAATTTCCAAATTTTGTCTCTAATTTGGACCAATACTCACACATTTTGAAGAAGTAGGCTATTCTTCCTCCACGTATTTGCCCTTATTTTTAATCTTTATTTTGTTGATTTCCAGCTTTATGGCGTAGTGGTCAGGAAAGGAAGTCTGAGTGACCTCTATATGTTTGAATTTACTCAAACTTGACTTGAGTTACAGCAAGTAGTCTATTTTCAAATATGTGCCTATGGGCACTGGAGAAGAATGTGATTTATTTTTATTTTTTAATTTTTGTTGCCATTGCATGGAGAGATGTGACTCATCTATCATGGCAGGTTGTCTGGTTGTAGAGTTTAGTTCTGTAACCTCCTTGTTGAACTTCTTTCCCACTTATCTTTCTTAGGAAGTGGCATATTGAAGTCTCCTACTATGATTGTTGATCCTGTGATTTCTTTTTCAACTTTTGAAGAACGTGACAAATTTTGAGGGTCTCTGATTGGACCCTTATATGTTTATCATGCTCACTGACTCTTGTTCTACTGATCCCTTAAGTATTATATAGTGCCCATCCTTATCGCTTGTTATGCCCTGCACATTGAGATCGATTGTCAGAGATTAGAATCGCAACTCCTGCTTTTTAAAAGTTTTCATTAACTTGACATACTTTTCACCAGCCTTTGATCCTCAGTCTCTTTTGTCTGTGAGCTTCAGATGTGTCTCTTGCAAACTACAAATTGATGTGTTCTGTTTTCTAATCCATTCTGCTAGCCGGTGTCTTAATGGGTGAATTCAGACCATTGACATTCAGAGTTATTACTTCCATCTGTGGATACGTTGTTGTCACCTCGCACCATTTATGTTAGATATTTTCCTACCTCCCTCCTTAGCAGTGTCTTGTGTATGTGCCCGAGGATTCATTCTGCCTTCTTTTCACCATTGGGTCAATGACGATTTAAGTGTCACTTTCAGTGTGTTGACTTCTGGATAGTATTACACCATGTGGTGGTCTCATGTTTGTGCTCTGTGGATATTGGTCTTCTGTTCAAAGTGATTTGGAAAGTATTTTTTGAAATGCTGCATTGTTTTTGGTTTTTTGGGTGTGTTGTTTTTTTTTGAAAATTTCTCTAATTTTTTCCTTGTCCAGGAAAACTCTAATCTTTCCACCTATTTTGATGGATCATTTGGTGGGATAGAGGATTCTTGGGTTATTGTTATTCTCTTTCAAATTTCAGAAGATACTACTTCACTCTCTCATCTTCTTCATGGTTTCTGCTCATAAGTCTGAACATATTCTTATCCGGTTATCCTTATAGGTGACTGTACTTTTTGCTCTAGCTGCTCTTAGGATTTTCTCCTTTTCCTCCAAGTTGGATAATTTGACTACTATTTGCCTTGGTATGTGCTTTTCTTGAGATTCAGTATCATTGGTGTCCTCTTTGTTTCCTAGATGGTTGTCTAATTCTCTTTCATTAAATTGGGAAGTTTTCTTCCAGGAATTCCCCTGATAATTTTGGCTATTTATACCTTCCTTATGTTTTGTTCTGGTTTCCCAATTATTTGGATATTGTTCCTCTTCAGAGCATTAGTCATTGGTCTCAAGTTTTCTTCAGCTTCTTTGATTATCTTGTTTGATGAATTTTCACGATTGTTGAATTCTGCTCAGCTATCTTGGTTCTCTGATATGGTTCTCCGCTTCTTCTAGCCTATTGGTGAGACCTCTTACCGTATTATTTGATTCTGTTGCATCATCCCTTAACTCTCGTTTATCCCTTCTGTATGTGGACTCTATCCTCCCTATTATTTTATCCTTTTTCTGTATTGATTCCCTCATATCCTATATGACTCTAAGCAGCATTCTAAAGTTTCTATTTGTAGAGGTTCAAAGTCTGCTTCTGTGTATGTCACTAAGTACAGGTCATCCTCAGATACTGCATTTTGTCTCTCTTGCTTTTTTGTAATGATTGCTGATTTGATTTTTGGCTGTATGTCATTTTGGTGGAGCTTGGCGCCATTCTCCCTGATGTCCAGGAGCCCTGTGTTTTCTCTCTTGGGGACTGGTAAGAATGATTCTAAGGACTACTTGGAGCATACTGTGTTGTGGAATCATGAGCCTTAGACAGCCGGAATTATCTATTTGGAGGGCAGCTCGGGTAGCCCTCTCATGCAGTGCAGGCAGGCAGTCACGGGCAGCAAGGGTTTCACTGGGTAGGCCTATCGCATGGGGATCTCACTGCACTGTGCTGCCAGGGCACCGCTGAGTGCTCGGGTACCCAAGGTCTGCAGGGCACTGTGGCACCCAGGGTCCATGCAGCTCAGCTGGTGCAGACCAGGGTGGCTGGGGCACCAGGTCACAAGTAAGTCCTGGCAGTTCTGCAGTCTGGGAGGGAGGAAGGTATGGAGGGTCAATGCTGAGTGGGTTCCATGGGTCAGAGCAGATCCCTGTGGTGCCGTCAGACCTAATTGCATGTCCCAGACCCACTCAATCTCCAAGTCCCCAAACCAGCCACCACTGAAGAGCTCCCAACATGGCTCCCCCTACATCAGCACCATCTTACTGGAAACCAAACCATTTGATATTATCTATCTTTGTATACTTATTATCTTAGTTCAAGAACAGTTTGCTCTAATAGTGTACCATTGTATGATACCTTCCTAACACTGTTGAGGACAAAATGGGAGCATAAGTAAATATGGCGACGAGAGCGCTTGATGCACTGCTATTAAAAGATTTAGTATCTGGGGTCTTTGAAGGCTTTTAGTTAAATAACCAGCCATCTATCACGGAAGCAACAATGCCCACATGGAAGAACCACACCAGCCTGTGTGATCCATGAGGTGTTCACGGGACAAGGTATTGGAAGTTCAAAAACAAGGAACCAAATTGATGTGAAGGGGTGTGGACATAGTCGAAACCCAAAACATACCTATAAGATAATTGGACAGTTTCTTTCAGAAGGGTCACACGAGGAATGAAAACTTCAGGGTGCAGTAAAGCACTGATGAACTATCTAACTATCCTCTGCTTCTTTAATTTTTCCTCCCCTTACTATTATGGTTTTTATTTGTTTTACCTCGTGATCATGTTAGATTTGTGTATGTTCATTTGTATGTTTAAGGCCGCTTGGTACATGAAAGACAAGATAGATAACCCTTCAGAAACAGTAACAGGAATAATAGTTGCCTCAGAGTACAGGAAGAGAGGGTGTGGGGAAGGGAGGAATAGGGAGCTGATAACATTGATGACTGTATAATCCCTATTGATGGGATCAAACAATAGAATTGTATGTGAATTGATATATAATTGATATATATCATAGAAGATACAGCAAAAAAACTATTATAGGAAAAATCATAATAAGGGTAGGGTGGGGGAGGAGGAGATAAACAAGAGCTGATATCAGGAGTTCAGGAAGAAAGCAGATGTTTTGAAACGGATTGTGGTAACAATTGTACAATTCTGCTTGATATGTATGATTGAACTAAGAGTTGTTGTGATATCTTTTAGAGCTCCCAATAAAATGATTTAAAAAAAATTTTTAACAATTTATTGGGGCTCATACAATTCTTCTCACAGTTCATACTTATACATACATCAATTGTATAAAGCACATCTGTACAGTCTTTGCCTTAATCATTTTTTTCTCCTCTTTTCTTTTTTTACATTTTATTAGGGACTCATATAACTCTTATCACAATCCATACATATACATACATCAATTGTATAAAGCACATCCATACATTCCCTGCCCCAATCATTCTCAAAGCATTTGCTCTCCTCTTAAGCCCCTTGCATCAGGTCCTCTTTTTTTTTCCCCCTCCCTCCCCTTCCCCCCCTCCCTCATGTGCCCTTGGTAATTTATACATCGTTATTTTGTCATATCTTGCCCTATCCGTAGTCTCCCTTCCCCCCCTTCTCTGCTGTCTCTCTTCCAGGGAAGAGGTCACATGTGGATCCTTGTAATCAGTTCCCCCTTTCAAACCCACTCACCCTCCACTCTCCCAGCATCGCCCCTCACACCCTTGGTCCTGAAGGTATCATCCACCCTGGATTCCCTTTACCTCCAGCCCTTATATGTACCAGTGTACACCCTCTGCCCTATCCAGCCCTGCAAGATAGAATTCGGAGATTAAAAATTTTTTAAATGACACAAGCTACATCTAGGAAATACTCCTAAAGGCCAATGAACTGAGCTTGAACTACTAGCAATTTTTCTTTTAATATTTGCTATCTTTTTCTTTTGTTTTTTATTTGTTTTGTTTTTTACGTTGTAAATTTTGTATGTTAGTGGCTTTTCTGCTTAAAAAAATTTTTTTAATGAAATCCTATAGGTATGGAAATGCTGTAGGCCAGGTCTATTCTGTCTTATAGGATCTAGATGAGTCGAATTGGTTTAATAGCATTGAGACCTAGTGAGAATTTTGAAAGAGCTGATAAATACTATTTAGAAATTTTTAAGTATTTTCTCCCAAGCTTGCTTGAAATTTAGTTTAGAAAATATGCAACTTTACATTTTACATATATATATATATATTCTCTTATAGTGAAAAATGAGCTTCAGAAATACTGAATTCAGATAGAAGACAAAGAAATATAGCTTAAAGAAACCAACTTGAATAAATTAATTATTTTCAGAACAAAGAATAATTCTAGTTATGGGAAACAATGCATATTAGTCTGGGGATTTTTAATATAATCTCTTTAAGCAGATAAGTGATCATAGATATGTGATCTCTGTTATTGAAAATAACCATGGATCTGCAAGCACACTATAAACCTGCTCAATACTGGAGCTCCTATTGGATAAAAGACATTTTCAAGCATTGAGCATGCAAATACGTTCTGCTGTAAAGGTTAAATCACCATAGTGAACATGTTAACAGTTGAGACAGTAATGTGACCTGAACTGAGTTTTCCTTAATGTGATAATTCAATTACATGAGACATATGAAACTAGATTATGTGAAAATCGTATTATATGAGATAAAAGAAATATTCTTAATTTAATTCAAAAAGTCTATTCTTATTTATGTTTAAAAGTCTAAAGATATTCTTTCATCTTACAAAGAAATAATGACTATTGTTTTGTTGTAATCCTGGAAACCTAAAATTGTTTATACAGGCTAGATCTTAGGTATTTACAGTGTTCTTATTATAGTCTGCTACTTTTGAGCAACTAATTATTACAATGATACTAAGTTGTACTGTTTCTCTTAGTAGAAAAAGCTAATAGACCCTGAAACTTGGTAAATGTGACACATATAGTTTTGCTTTGTTATGTTTAGAATTATCCGATGTTGTAGAATCAAAGAGGATAATTTAGCTCTTAATATTTTTTAATTTTACCATAAAAATAAGTAGTGAAATGATTAGACTTTGATTTGCATATTTTAAGGGAATAGATTATCATTTTAATTCATAGAAAACAGCATGTTTTTTAAAGTACTTATTCTGTATTAGCTAATTTTAACATACAGGTAGTACCCAAAATATGACAGTGTTTTGTTCTGATGATTTCATAGTAACTCATATCTGATTTAAGTCGAATACTAATTTTTTCCCAGTATTCATTGTAATTGACTCATATTACCAGGACTTTTATAGATCCAACTTGTATTTATCTTTGGGAGCTGGAAATATTGTTTATAAACTTACTGATACATTTTCATATGTACATAAAAGCATACAGATCATGGGAATTTATATCAACTATGCCATGGGTGCATAGTGGTTAGCGTTAGCACCACAAGGTCAGCAGTTTGAAACCACTAGCCTCTCCTCAGGAGAAAGACAATTTTCTACTTCAGTAAAGAGTAAGAGCCCCAGAACCTCCCAGGAGCATTCTACCCTACTTTATAGGGTCACTATAAGTCGGCACAGATGCAATGGCAGAGAAAGTGAGTGGTGAAGAAAAGTTGGACAATGTTGGGCTTTTACTAGTTACAAAGACAAAAGTCAACTTGTAGAAAGCTCTGGATCATCTAGATTATTCCTCGGAGTGAGGATGGCGTTCGTATTTGGAAAATTAAGTGGGCATTAACTGTGTGGTCCTTTTCTCTTTTTCTTCCTATATTGTGAGTTAACATCTCACGGCATCCCAAATCTGCCCGTTGACCTTAGGAAAATACTGACTGTCATCACTTGGAAATGTCATAAGCCAGGGACCACCTGTATATATTTCCCCGAAATGAAAGCTGGCAAGGCCCCTTAAGCTGTGTCCCACCTGTAAAAATGATTTATTTGTGCCAACTCATTTGTGATTTGTCACAAAAGATGAAAGCATTACTAAATAAAAATCTATAACTTTAATACCCTAGTTATTAGATTTTCAAAACCAAGATTATACTTGCATTTAGAAGGGCTGGGAGCCTGGAAGTTGGGAGTGCAGACTTACAGTTACGGGCTGGATTCTCATCTTGGCTCCCCCCTCCTTCCTAATTATGGGCCTCAGTCTCCACACAAAAGCCACCTCATGCAATTTTTATGTGAATGAATGAAGAGTAAGAATTTGGTAAATGTTACCTATTGTTGTCATTGCATGTGATTCATGTGTGACTACATTTAACCTTCTAATTTTATAGTAATCTTAATTAAAGACTAGTCCATAAACAAATATACTTATTCTTAGATTGTAGTCCAGATGCAAAAAAATCTTACATTATGTTTTTGGAGTTTCAACATCATAGGAACATAGCAATATGGAAAAGAAGAGAGTAATGTACTTCAGATCAATCCCCATGTTTTAAAATTAAAGTTTTATCATTGGTTCACACACTACTTATGTCTGCATTAGGAGCTTTGGTGGTGGCGTGGGCTATGTTTGGGACTGCTGACCACAAGATCAGTAGTGATTTTAAAACCACCAGCCGCTCCACAGGAGAAAGATGAGACTTTCCACTCCTAGGAAGAGTTACTGTTTGGAAACCCACAGGGGCAGTCCTGTGGGCTCGCTGAGTGGAAATCAACTCAATGGCACTGAGAGCGAACGCGTGTTCTCACACTGTAACAGCAGAGGAAGTGGTATGTCAAACATCAGATGGCCATGAAGCCAAAATAATTAGTGGTCTATCCCTTTATAGAAAAATGTTGCTGATCATCTGTTTAGAAGACAGAGGTGAAAAAATAAGAATTTCCAAAAAAGGGATGGAGGAAAGACAGGCATAAGGGCTATTAAAAAAAAAATAAACGTCTGCAGAGTTGAACAATCCAGGCTGGTGTAACATATGACTAAGATATTAAAGAAGAGCAAGAAAACAGGGGAGGAAAGTATTCTTAAAAGGCAAGAAAAGTTTCCCGAGTTGAAGGGCTACAGTCTTCAGATTAAAGACAAATTAAAAAGTTTACCCCTAGACACATTATTGTGACATTTCAGGACGCAGAGAGTGACGAGAAAGTCCTTATGGGCCCCGGAGAGGAAGACCAGGCAGCACAAAGTAGAAAGGTCAGACGGCCATCATGCTGCACAACTGCAGTGTTTGCTGCTTGGAACACTGTCGAGCTAAAGTTCCAAACTTGATGGCAAAATTCTTCTCCCTGGATTGTTTTATCTGTGTAACCTCCTTAAATCCTCATCGCAACACTATAAAAATAGGTCTCATGTATCCCCATTTTGCAGGTGAAAAAACTTGTCAATGACTTTGAACATATCCCCAAGTCATTAGGTTCTATTTGATTGCTTGGCCATCTGTAAATATCTGCAATTCCTGGTAGTTTCCTTCCTGTACTTCAAGAGAAGTGTGTTTCCCAGCTTCCCTAGAATTCTGGTCGTTAACCAGTTTCTCCCATTTGGGTGAGCGAGTGAAAATCTGCAAGATGGAAAGTGAGGCAAATAGGTCCAGAGCCAGTTCCCAGTTTCTTGGGTACAAACAGGCCAGTGTGCTGGCCATGGAGACTTCCTGACCCCTTGGTCAATCCTGTTTTCAATGAAAAGTTCCTCTCCACCTTCCTTGCAAACGTGGTAGTAACTCCTTGATGGGTCCGCATTTCTGGAAGTCATTTGTAGGGGATGCAGCTTCAATCTTGCTCCTCCAAACTTCCTAAATACTTTATGAGCATCTGATTTCCTGAATTAAATCCCTTCCTTCATGAAATATCTAGAGTGGTTTCTCTTTTTTTTTTTTTCACTGACTGTGACTGACACATATCACAGTCAACTCTCAATGTTAACCGCAGAATAAAGAAGTCTGAGAGCTTGCCAATTTTCAGCCTTAAATCAGGGTGCACCTTAAAACATGCTGCAGTAAGATACTGCCAGTCATTAGTAGGATTTGGTTTTAATTAAAATGATTGATTAACATATGCTTTCTGAGAAAGATTCCATTAGTCAAAAGAGAAAAGCTACATTCGCTTACTTCACTTTTGGATAGCTTTTCCCTGTGTCCGGTGTTTTATCACTTGATGTAAATTAGCTCACTTCACCCTCACAGTTAGCCTCTGCCTTAGGCACTATTACCTGCCATGTGTACCTAAGGTACACGGGATTGCAGAAGGTCATACAGTGAGTCACAGAATAGGGCCTGAACCCCGTCCGTCTCCTGATTGGTGCAGGCAGTTTGCACGCCAGGCCCAGCCTTGAGCTTCCATAAAGACTCCCACCAAGACAACCTCTCGCCACAGCTCTGCTCTGACATGGGTCACTGTAAACGGCAGCTGGTTATACGTTTCATTACATCTTATTGTACCGGGTTTGCCTGGGAGTGTTGATAAAACCAAGCTTAAGGTACACCCATGTTTTTTTTAGATGTGAGAACACACAGAATCTCCAAAATGTTCAGATTTAGTGATATTAGTTTGTTTTAACTCACAAACATAATGTCAGCCTGACCCAAAAATGAAAGCAAAATGTTCTCTTTTGTATCCAGGATTGGTATGCTTGAAAATAAGTCTTTTCACTTAAAAAAATAATGCCTCATGTGGGTAATGCGCTAGCTGTGGATTGTTTAATATGTTATAACCAAAATAATTTCATGAAAAATGCTAGATTCCCTCTGTATTACTCTGTTCTGCTTATTTTAAAATGTTGGTCCTTTTGGAATGGTTACAATTCTTTGATGTTTCTCTTCATTTCCTTCTGAATCTTTTATGAATTTATACCCTAGAATATATTACAGAATTTATTAACTCTAACCATCCAAAACTCTCACAGCTCAAATCAGTTTGTAAGAGCTTACTAAATTATGTTGGTCACCTGTGTGATAGTAGCGCGTGTAGTGACGTAGTTCTCCTTAAGGAATGGGGCCACACAGAAGGAGTTGGAACATTGACGAGGACAAAGTATGTTTCTTTATCGATAGTCCCCAACCTGATGACTGCACATGCGTCCAAACGTATGCTTCAGTCAGTGTTTGGACAGTGGGAGAGTAGACTAAGGCTAACTATCATGGGTGAACTCAAGAATCATGGAGAACTTCCATACCAGTTAGACATTCTTTCCTACGCTCTACTCTGCCCTCTGTCACCACCTTCACACCCCTGACAGTGGCCCCAGCAGCCTAGAGAAATGAGACTGATCAAGAGGCCTCCCATTAAGGCATCTGTGACAGAGGGGTGGACACTTGAAATGTGGCTGGGTTAGGAATGGCTATAAAAGAGACTCCTGCCAACTTCCTCTCAGCTTTGACTGGCTAGGACTTGATTGGGCATCACATGTCTGGGCAGAGACGCAGGAAATTCAAGTGGCTGGCACTGTCCATCTCCAGACTGAGAGGGGGCTCTTCTAACAGTCAACAAAGGGATTTGAAACCGCGACTTGAGGGACAAATAGCAGTGTTCACGCACTGTGGCTTTACCATCAAAGGTTCTGGTAACAGGCTTCAAGTTTGTATATTAAGGTGGCTGTATGCTTTTTGACATAAGTCTACCTTTGGGGAATAAAAGCATAAAATGAATTTCTCCTTTAAATTTCCACCCTTTTCTCAAGGATATAATATTTCCTATTTAAAATATGATTGTTAGAGCTAATAGATGGCCATTAATTATTTTCAAGGTAGATTTGTTGTGTAATTTATTGACTGGTAAACAGCTGTCCTACTGTAAAAGCAAGCAAGTTTGCAACCCACGTACCCTATTTTTCTTTCCTATCTGTATTTGTATCAGTTACCAAATGCTGCTATAACAGAAATAGCAAAATGTGTGGCTTTAAAGAACAGGAATTTATTTTTCTCACTCAGTCAAAAACCTCAGAAGCAACAAAGCCCACATGGAAGAAGCACACCAGCCTGTGCGATCACAAGGTGTCGAAGAGATCAGGTATAAGGCATTATCAGAACAAAAAAATCTTACTATAGTAAATGAGGGGGCAGTGCAGAATGGAAACCCAAGGCCCATTTGTTGGCCACTGGACATCCCCCTGCTGAGGGGTCTAGGGGAGATGAGTCAGTTGGTGCGATGTAGCACCGATGAAGAATACAGCTTTCCTCCAGTTCCTAAATGCTTCTTCCCCACCACCCACCCCCCTCCAACTATCATGATCTGAATTCTACCTTGCAAGCCTGGATAGAGTAGAGGATGTACACTGGTGCAGATAGGAGCTGGAGGCACAGGGAATCCAGGGTGGATGATACCTTCAGGACCAGGGGTGTGAGTGGAGATACTGAGAGGGTAGAGAGAGAGTAGGTTGGAAAGGGAACCGATTACAAGGATCTACATGTGACCTCCTCCCTGGGGGATGGACAACAGAAAAGTGGGTGAAGGGAGATGTCAGACAGGGCAAGATATGACAAAATAATAATTTATAAATTATCAAGGGCTCATGAGGGAGTGGGGAGCTGAGAGAGAGGGGTAAAATAAGGACCTGCTGCCAGGGGCTTAAGTGGAGAGCAAATGTTTTGAGAATGATGAGGGAAAAGAATGTACAGATGTGCTTTACACAATCGATGTATGTATGAATTGTGAGGAGTTGTATGAGCCCTAATAAAATGATTTTTTAAAAAAACCTTACTTCCATCAAGTGGATGCTAGCTCATAGTGACCATATAGGACAGGGTAAAACTGCCCCTGTGAGTTTCTGAGACCACAACTCTTCACTGGAGTAGAAAGCCCACCTTCCTCTTCCGAGATGCTGGTGGTTTTGAACTGCTGGCCTTGCATAATACAGCTGGACACATAGCCACTATACCACCAGGGCACTTCTTAAGACTCTTGAAGGCTAGAAATCCATATCAGGGTCTCCACTGTGCCAATTCCTTCCTTGTTGGTAGCCCTGATTCTTCGACTTCCAGTTAGCTTCACATGGCATCTGTGCTCCTGCTATGTGACTGGCCATACTGTCATTTTGAAGGACTCAGAAGTAAATTTAGAACCTACCCAACTTAACCACACCAAATTTGCTGCCATTGAATCAATGGTCACTATGAAGTGACTCCTGTGAGTTTCATGGGAATAAAAAGCCAGTCTTTCTCCTGAGGAGCCGCTGGTGGTTTCAGAATGGGGGCCATGCAGATCGCAGCCCAGCATGTGCCCACTACACCACCGGGCTCGTACTCAAGAGTGCCAGGGTTAGCATGGCAAACCCTCTTTCTAGACAAGCTCATATTTACAAGCAGAGGCCACAATTAAATCCATGGCATCATTTGGATCATCTTTTGATAATAGCCTATTTTTAGCTTTGAGCTTACTTGTTTCATGTGTATTTCACAGGTATTTTAGAAATGCTACCTGAACAACTTAATAGTTTCAATGCAAAACCAAAAGCTGGATATTCTGAAATGGATTCACTTCCCAATCCTCTGCTCTCCAGCTTAGAAGGCAGGAATATCTCTACCACGTATCGATGTTTTGGAAGCAAGATTCGCTGACCTACTTTTTAAAAATTGGCCATTGAAAACCCTTTGGAGCACAGTTCTACTCTGACATCACCAGTCAGAACTGACTCACGGATAACTGGTTGACATAAAGAGCTAGAGATTATATTGAGTAAATATTTGATCAGTTAAGATTCTGTCAGTTTCAACTGAGGGCAAACCAACTCAAAATGGCTTCGACAATAAGGAAGGATCATTGTTGTTTTTAAACTGTTGGCTCAATCCAGTGACTCAAATGATATCCTCAGGCTCCTCACTTCTCAGTTTCTCCTGCTCTGCATCTTTGTCTGCCAGCTTCATAATCAAGCTTCACATAGTGGCTTCTAACACCTTGCAGTTCATGAGGTGACCTGCCCATCCCAGCACAAATAAGCCATCCCAGGCTACAGGGAGAGACTGCACAGAGGAGGGTAAAGACCTGGAGATGGGTGACAGGTCACTTCCCAGGCATAATGCGTTAGAGATGGAAATGAGTTAGCTTAACAAGAAGCAATAAATGAATACTAGGGAGATAGCAGCTACTGTCTAGTGACATGGTTATTTAAATTTACTACGTGTAAAATAAAATTAACTGGAGCTTTGATGATTGGACATACCATAAGTAAATTCCTCTTTTAACCCTTTGATGATGCCTCAGAACTAGGCAGATTTTTCCACATATCACTTTAGGAATTTGTGAGTTTTGAGTTTCACATCATAATTAGTGTCTTTCTGACATGCTTAATTGGCTTCAAGCCCAGTCCTGATGATTGGTTCCTAGTCCTGATAATGGGGAGTCACTTTAAAATAAAGATGCCCAGCTCCCGCAGAAAGCTTTTTGAGTTAAAAATTGAAGTGGAGCCTAAGAAAGTAGATCTCTAAAACCTTCTACACATGAAGTTAATGCTGAATTTGTATTTATTGCCTTTTCCCTGGAGACTCCGTCTTCTCTCCATTTCTTAATCCTCACTGTATTTCCCAGGGGACCATAAGGACCAAAATGAGGCACTGCCAAATTCTGAAACAACTATCAGGTGTGACGATAAGATTAAGTATGAAATTAACATGTGACTCACATTTTTTATTATAAAACCTGTAACTAGTCTAATGTATTTCCCCAATACCATCCACTCAAATTGCAGCCAACTAAGTATTTAAAATTATCTCTAATGCAATGAATTTCATGTAAAACACTTGCATCAGGAATTGGGTTTTACTGATGAACTTTTAATAGATCTACATAGGAAGAAATTGTTATCAGCATAAGGAAATGTTTGATTAGCTCTTTGATTCACTTTGGCTTCCTGCAAAACTTTCTATTTCGGGTATATTTTTAAACATTAGAATTATCTCTTTGATTCATTAGCAACTTAGCATATTTTGAAAACAGAACAAGATGGAAAACATTTTAAATAATGAATGCCATTATAGCCATAAGGAAAACAAACCAGTGTTTGTTACCAGTGTTCATTACATATAACCTAGAATACGAGGTAGATTTTCAAGTCCACTTACATAAGCAAAGTTCATTGCTGCCCTAAAGACGTAAGAACTACATGTTCAGGATTTCATAAATTCAGCCTTTCCTGAACTTCACTGGCCTCTTAGGAACACAGATCTGTTCAAATATACCAAGTGGTTGATTGACGATCCTGAAGGCCATCTTTAGAGGGTACCTCCACCTGGACCACCCTGAAACTCACACTGTAAATTGATGTAGGAATGAAGATGACATTGAAAGTTTTGTTCCAAAATTATGCACATCATGGTAAAGTGAAATAAAAGCATTGCTGTTTCTATAGATGTTTCCTGGGGCCTACTTTGAATGCTCTGTGAGGATATAAGCTAAAACAACAGTAATGTCATTAAATGAAATAACTCACGTAGCTAGAGAATTCATCGTGAAGTTGCATTTAGACTCAGAAATGTTTCTATATCCATATTTTAATGAACATATAAATCATGTTTTGCTGTTTCAGTTGTCAGTAAACTATTCACAATATTCACAGTTTGTATCAGAACCGATCTTCAAATAGTCTTGTTTTCTGGCAAAAGAGAATTTTCATTACCATTTTAAAGTTTAAGAGAGGAAGTCTGAAACTCAAGATTGTCATAAATTTAGACTGCACTCATCGTTGGCCTATTACTTTCATGATTACAACTTGTGGTGCATGGTGAGTAGTCGCCCAGCAAACGCTGGTTGTGCTGTTATTCTCAGCATCAGCATCATCCCCTGGTGCTGCCCCTGCTGCCATCGCCACTGTTTCCACCACCTTTTACTCATTTCTTCCATAAAGATCGTTTAATTGGGTTCCCTTGGATGGGAATTTGTAGTTCATTATTTTCACAGTCCACTTTGTCCCCACTATCATATTACATGGATAACGTTTTTAAAATACTTATCCCATTTGTATGGACCATTTTATGAACAAATAAGTAAAAATTATTATAAAATGTCAACGAAAATGGGGACTTTTGAAGTATTTATTTTACCCTCATGTAGTATGTGGCCACACATACTGTGTCTTTCATGTGTTACACCATGAACCATCTATTGTAATTTTAAGTCTGAGTATTCTGTTGCAATGTTTGTGTGTGTACATGGGTACATCAGGAAGCCTTGCTACTAAGGTTCCTGTTCATACAGGTTTATTCCAAACAAAATATTGAACCTGCCTCTGTGATCAGTGAATGGATGAAGACAAGTTTTTTGTTTTTGTTTTTCGGTAGTGTGGGTATAATAAGGTGTCCTAAAAAAATTACCACTCAGAATAGCGGCTTCTAAGGGGATTTGCTGAGACAGTTAAATTCAAGACAGAGAGATCAGTTCAGAATGTTATGCCAATTGTTTGGGAGGATTACAAAAGGGTAATCATGATGGATTTTCTCTAAGGACACAGAACAATCACAGAGACTTATTAGGAAGAGGTAAGTCACGGAGGTAGTTAGTTTATTGTGCCAATCTGGCCAATAAACACATGTGGGGTTAATTGAAGGGCAGAGAGCTAAATGGTTCGGTGAGCCTTGCCTTTCTAGTTCTCAGGTCTCTTGCTTTCTGATGGTTGAACCAGGGTGTAGCTGCCTTAGCCAGTTCTCTGCTTCAGCTGGCAAGACTCACTTCCTGCGAGATATCCCTGAAGAGAAGCCACATGGACCTGCCCTAATGCGGCCCTGGGTGCTGGAGCGGCCCTGGGTGCTGGAGCAGCCGTGTGGAGACCCCTGCCAGCGCTGAGATGCTTACACGTTCACTGACTCAGCTTTCCTCCTGCAGTTGGCATCATTGCATCTGTTTTGTGAGATGGAGGAGGACTTTGTGGATTGTTATCAGGCGTATGGGTTAATCTTGGACTTGTGGACTTGGCAGCACTGGATTGGAATGTTTTCTTGATGTGCACTTACTCTGTTCCCCAGGTCGTGGCTGAGGGATTTGAACAACTGTTAGCGGCCTAAGACGTAACCGACCACACCACCTGACATCCCTTCCATGCCTGAACTGCTAGCAGCTTATAGACATCTTTTAAATATATGTTTTCTAACCTCATTATAACAGCTTCCAGTGATCTTTATTTAGAAGGACTGTAATCACAGTGATTGAAGGACCTTCCTATGAGCCAGCAGGAAGTTAGGTGGTTGAAAAGATGGTAACTGCTTCTTTTAATTAGGGGTCATGCGGCCCTAGGACTTCCTCACCCTAATGTGGCACTTCTACCCCCTTCCAGTGGGGAGAGTCCTAAAAAAGACGTACACTTAATGTAACATCTCAGCAGTTGACCAGATCTAGATTCTCTAGAAAGTCAGATCCAGTTTGGGAGACGACTCCTGTAATCTAAAGGTTGGGAATTCACACATGCTCCATAGGACTGTGAACAATAGGCCTGGCAACCTGCTTCCATAAAGATTACAGCCAAGAAAACCCCTGTGGAGCGGTTCGACTCCAGCACACATGGGTCCCTCGAATTTGAGTCAACTCGATGGCAGCTGTAACAACTACAACGTTCCCTTAGCTGCTCTGACAGCGAACCACGGGCCTGCGATTCGGGTCTTCCTCTTCATCTAGTTATTGAAAATAGGACAAGAAATCAATCATGGAAATTGCGTAGCAAATGGATTTTATTTCATTTGATAGCTGAGCACAACAGGAAATCCCTGAACATGAGTAGGCAGTTGGATTTACCCAAAAGTGGTACCAAAAACGACCAACCTCATTGTACGGTCCAGTGAATGTATTCAAGCTGTTTCTTGCCTTCTATATCCAATAAATGTATTCCCCAGTGCATATCCAAGAGGACTCCCAAGACAGTTCAAAGCCTTCTGTTTTGTCTGAAATACTATTTTTACCTTTTAGGGGGCAAGTAAGAATCTTGGGATTGGGTGGAATTTTGACTTTTTTGGACAATTGTATAGTTGATTATCTCTGCAATCCCAGCCGTAGAGAGAGATCTTTCTTTCATCTGATTGTTCTCCTCTGAACCAAGCCTCTGTTTGCATACCTGTGCCTAAGTTGTGTATGTGTTATGTTAGCATGTCTCAGGTTACTGGCCTCTGAGATTAGGCAATAGGCAGAGAGACTTATAAACTATGACAAGATACATGAAGATGTTCTTTTGTAAAGGACCTAAAATCAGCAGCCCTAATATCATTTATTCATTAAAAGTTTAATGAACAAAGAAGTGAGAATTGGGATACAGGAGAAAAATAAATAGGGGTAAGTAAATCATAGTCTCTGGTCTCAGTCATCTTGTAATTTCGTAGAAAACTAATATAGCCACGTAATTCTAATGTAGTGTGCAATGTTAAGTATCCCAAGTAGATATAATAAAGTGATACTAGTTCTCCCCAAGACAAAGAAGACTTGAGAGGTAAGCTAGCCCTTGAACTAGATCTTAGAAGATGAGTCAGGTTTGGATAGGTGGCCATGAGTGGGGGGACAGGCATTGTCAGTGTATGATAAGCCAATCCCAGAGCTCCATTTTAATAAGAATATAACAAGCACTGTGAAAGTAGAAATTGGAGAGAGACTAATTAGGAGGTTTTGTCAAATGAGAGCCAACACAAGCTTAAATTACTTTGTAGCAAGGAGGATGAAAAAGTGGAGATGGGCGTCAAAGGACGTAACAGGGGAAGAAGCTAAGCAATAACATAAGGGAATTCGGTGGTCAAGGAAAAGGGGCGAGCCCCCCAAAGTTCAGATAGATGTGTGCATGCTTAGTGGTGACAGTCACTGCAACTGAAAATCGCACTGCCATCAAGTTGATTCTGACCCGCTGTGACCCTGTAGGAAAGGTAGAACCGCCTCTGTGAGTTTCTGTGACTCTAGCTCTGGCAGAGTGCAAGGCCCAGTCTTTCTCCCTCAGAGCGGCTGGTGGCCTTGAACTGCTGACCTTGCAATTATCAGCTCTTAACACACCAGCAGCTACACCACTAGGGTTCCTGACAGTAACTAAAAGGGGAATAAAAATTGAGTTGGCTTAAGGGAAACTAGAAGTTTAGTTTTGTCTTAAAGAATTTAAAATGCCTATCAAATTACCCAAGAAACAGCTTTCAACCAGTTAAGGGCGACATAAAGGTTTTAGTCATGTGGGTTTCATTGTGTTCTACCTCCCCCCACCAATCCCAAATATGTGAAGAAATCCTAACCCCTGTACCTGTACACCCAACCCTTTTAGGAAATAGAGGTTTTCTTTTGTTTGTGTGATCATATCAGAGTAGGGTGGATCCTAACTTAATCACCTCTGAGATATAAACAGACCAGAAGAGAGAGACACTCACTAGGGGAGACAGACACCCAGGAACATCTAAAGGTGGGTCCTTCCCTTAGACCCAGTGCCCTGATTTGGACTTTCTTCCTCTGAGGCAATATGTTTCTGTTCTGTAAAGTCACCAGTTTATGGTACCTTTTGTAAGAGCAGCATGAGGTAGCTGAGACACGGGGAAACTGCCCTTCGTGAGCAGTGTTCACGTTTGAAATGGAGAAGTGGGGTAGAAATAACTTAAGGGAACTGAAGAGGGAAAATACGGAGAAGTGTCACAGTTCTTCATTCTCCCAGACCTTGGCCGCTACGCCAGTAATGATTAACTCCTATAGTTAATGAATGAATTCTTTGTAACAGAATTAGATGAACAAAGTGTGTCACATAAAACCATCTTGTTGGTACCCTTGACATGGACCATATTTGCTTTCAACTAATGCATGAAACAATTTCGAACATCCTAAGTGAACCCACCTAAACAGTTTCTTCTATGTTCTATGAAGCTGCTTTGGATCATTCCTATTTTGACTTGATGATAGAATTTCAAAATATTGCAATATTTCAAGGAAGGTAAGATAAATGATAAACGCTAAAAGTTAATCAGTTTCTGGAGATTGCACCTAGGACATCTAAATCTGAGATCATCTCATTATTAATATGATTAATTTTATGCATCGTACTTTCAACATTTATGTCTTTTCTTGAAAACCCAGCAAACACTGTAAAGACGTACTTTTAGAATAATTGTAAATTTTGCAGTTTTGCTGTGGGCATATTGCAACCCTATCAGATTAATTTCTGTCCTAGGGTTAAATTTCTTTTGAATCTGCAAGTTGCGAGACTTTCAAACATCAGGTTGTTTTACAAATTTATTTTTCATGGCCCCTTAAGGATATTAGTTTCTAAATTAGAACAGAAATTTTGACCAATAATGATGGAGTTGGGTGATAGAGATTAATCTTCCTGCTGTAATTAACTATAAATCATGCAAAATGAGACATGGGGAATATCTAAGCATTGAAAAAGTGATAAAAAGTAGGAGGCTAACATCTAGGGAAAGGCGAGCACCCAGGGAGTTAAGACCAGCATTCAAAGGCCTGGACTAATATTTCACTCAGTATCTGTATGTCATTTTTAATTCATTCATCTGTTAATAGACTCGGGTCATTCCTCCTTTCAGACTATTATGAATAATGCTGCCGTGAACGTTAGTGTGTGGTTACTTGTTGGACTCATTGTTGTCAAGTCCTGAGAGTGGAATTTCTGAGTCATGGTAAGTCCATGTTGAAGTGGAATTCGATTTAGGAGTTGAGTTGCTAGAGTCATACAGTAATTTCCTACTTAACTTTTTGTGCTGCCCAATTGCTTTCCATAATGGCCATGCCATTTCTGCGTGCAGTGCATGAGAGTTCTAATTTCGCTACATCCTTGATAACACTTTTTATTTTGTTAGCACCTTTTTGGAGCAAAGTACCTCAAGCACCCCAAAAGACTACTGTCATCTACTTTTGCTCTGACTGGACCATTTCCACCTTTTGGTAGCTATTGTTGTTGCTCTCGCGGTGCTTTGGGGTCACACTGCTGAAACCATGTTTCATGCCTTGCTACAATTCTTAAAAGGAACACTTCAGCATCTTGATCCCACTGTTGAGATCGGGATGCAACTGTTGTGGCACCGAGCAGAAAGTTTGCTCAACTTTAATTTTTCAGTCAGAATTGTGCAAGTGAAACCAAATGAGTTATCTGTAGTATGGCAATAGGCAATAGTTACTAGGCAATAGTTTGATTCTTTTGAGGCTTGCGTTTAAGCTTTGATAGAAAAGACCAGAAATTCTTTTGCGTTAGGCCAATTTGGCCCCACCTTGGATATGTCCATCAATGTGAGTTAGACGGTGTTCTGTTGTGCCCCATAAGGTCCAGATATTCTTTAGCTTAAGACCAATTTGACTCCACTGTGCTGACAATAAGTCCTGGTGGCATACAGTTTAAATGCTTGACTGTTAACTTGAAAGTTTGGCTGTTAGAACTCACTAGCTGCATCCTGGGAGAAACAGGTGGCTCTCTACTTCCATTAAAATCACAGCCTTGGGAACCTTATGGTACCATTCTATTCTATTCTACCGAGTTTTTGTGACTGGGAATTGACTCAGTAGCACTGGGTTTGGGTTTTTTTGTTTGGTGGGTTAGTTGAGGTAATACCTTATGCCCATATGAATGTTCTGCACCCTGGTTATTTAAGATGTGAATTATTACCAAACCCTTCTGTATCTTCAAAATCAGAAGGATAACGGCTTCACACCTACCTCTTGTCCCACTCTAGTTTCTCCCCCTCTTTCTTTTTCTCTCTCCATCCAGCCCTGAGTTTCCTACCTTTTCTCCTATGGATCCTTATGAATGCATTGGATCCTTATGGATGCATTAGACCAGTTTAATAATCCAGGATCACCTTCCTATTTCAAGATCCTTAAATTCATCGCATCTGCACAGATTTTTGATAGGGAATTGTTGTCAAGTCAATTCTGACTCGTGGAGACTGTATTTTCAACCAAATGAAATGCTGCCCTCTCTTGCATCATCCTCAGAATCATGAGCACACCTGAGCCGACACTCTGGCTCCTGTACTAATCCATCTGCCCAAGAATCTCCCCCACGCTCATCGGCCATCTACTTCACCAAGCAATCCCCTTCTCTAATAATCCTTCCTTATTATGTGCCCAAGACAGGTAACTGGGCAATGTTCTGCTGTGAGGCTTGTTCTAAGTGGATCCTTTTTAGAAATAACCTCCTAATGCAGCGGTTAACGCCTTCGCTGATAACCAGACCATCAGCAGCTCAAACCCACCCACCACTCTGGTAGAAAGAAAGCTGCAGCAGTTTGCTTCCATACTGATTATAGCCAAGGCACCCTCGCAGGGCAATCCTACTCCATCCTGTAGGGTTGAAATGAGTTGGAGCTTACTTGGCAGCAATGGGCTGTGTTTTGTTTTTATGAGGAGGGTGATTTTATTTGATTACTAGGCCTTCCATCCTACTCTGTCCTAGTCTAGAAGCTTGCTAAAACCTGCCTACCATTGATTACTCTGTGATAGACATATCAATGGCAGACATGAAAATTTTTTTATAAATTATCAAGGGTTCATGAGGGAGTGAGGGTGGGAGAAGTAGAAAATGAGCTGATAGCAAGGACTCAAGTAGAAAGAAATATTTTTGAAAATGATGATGGCAATATATGTACAAATGTGCTCGACCCAATGGGTGAATATATGGATTGTGATAAAAGCTGTAAGAGCCACCAATAAAATGATTTAAAATAATTAATTTTAAACAACCAGAAATATCAATGGCATGGTCACCAGCATTGTAGTAGCAGCACAAAAGCCCCCACAACAGAACAGACTGTCAGGCAGGTGGTAATATATTCACAGGCTTCGAGGACAGGAGGGGGACATCTTTGGAGGAGCCGTTATTCACAACCATAAGTTACAAAACTATATGCCATCTTCTATATTTACCTAGATTTAGAAAACCAGAAAGGAAAACCATGCTCAGCATATCTTAAAGTGAAAATACTCAAGAAAAATTTCAATTTCAGCGATGCTGAAAGATTCTATGGGTAATACGTTGAGTGATGCAGGAAGCAGCACAAGAAGACGGAAAGAATACAGAATCACTGTACCGAAAAGAACTAGGAGATAGATGTTCGACCATTCCAAGAGGTAGCATATGATCAAGAACCAGTGGTACTGAAGGAAGGAAGCCCAAGCTGCACTGAAGGCCTTAGCCAAAAGCGAAACATCATGAACTGATGGAATACCAAGTGAAATGATTCAACAGGCTGATGAAGCACTGGAAGCAATTACTTACCTATGCCAAGAAACTTGGAAAATAGATACCTGGCCAGCTTCCTGGAAGGGATCTACTTTTGTTCCCATTCCAAAGACCCAATAGAATGTGTAAACTGTAGAACAATATCGTTGATATCACCTGCAAATAAAATTTTGCTGAAGATCAACCAACATCGACTGCAGCAATATATGACAGGGAGTGACCAGAAATTCAGGCCAAATCCAGAAAAAGAGGAATTACAGGGACTGTCATTGCTGACAATCAGATGGATGGATCATGGCTGAAAACAGAATATGCAAAGCATTTGACTATATGGACCATTAAACAAAGCACCTATGGATAGCCTTGAGAGGAATGGGGGTTCCAGAACACTCCATCATGCTCATGGGGAACCTGTACATAGATCAAGAGGCAGTTACGTGACCAAATCAAGGGAATATTGCATGGTCTACAAAGAGAAAAGGTCTGTATCAGGACTGTATTATCTCACCATATGTATTCAATCTATATGCTGGGCAAATAATTAGAGAAGCTGGATTTTATGAAGAAGATCTTGGCATCAGAGTTTGAGGAAAGTTGGTTAACAACCTTCGATATGCAGATGGCATAACCTTACTGGCTGAAAATGAGATTGCAAAGCACTTGCTGTGAAGAGTATGAGTGCAGCCTTGAGTGTGGGTTGTCACCCAATGTAAACAAAACAAAATCCCTTACAACTGGACCAATAGGTAGCATCATGATAAATGGAGGAAAGACTGAATTTGCCAAGGATTTCAATCAGTGCTCCTGGAAGCAGCAGTCTAGAGATCACAACCCATTGCAATGTGAAAATTTGCTGCACAAGAGCTCTTGAAAGTATTGAAACTTTGAGGACTAAGGTGCAGCTGACCAAAGCCATGGCATTTCCATTTGCCTCCTATGCATGTGAAAGCTGGGCCTGGAATACGGAAGGCTGAGGAAGAACCATGCATTTGAATTTTGGTGCTGGCAACGAATACTGAAATTTCCTTGGACTGTTAAAAAAAACAAGTAAATCTGTCTTGGAAGAAGGACAGCCACAATGCTCCTTAGAAATAAGCCTGGCAAGACTTCATCTCAGGTATTTGGGACATGTTATCCATGAGACTTGTCTCTAGAAAAGGACAACAGGCTTGGTAAAGTACGGGAGCCACACAGAAAAATGGAAGGCCCTCGCTTCACAAGATAGCTTGACACAGTGGCTGCCAGGATGCACCCATTGTGAGGAGGGTGCAGAAGCAGGCAGTGTTTCGTTCTAGTGGGCATGGGGTTGCTATGAGTCCAAACCAAGTCACAGGCATCTCACAACACGTTTACTTAGGTAGTCGTCTTTACTTGTCTTCTTTGCTTCTTGGTGCAAATTCAAGTTATTCTCTACTATCATTTCATTTAAGTCTGAAGGATCACTTTCGTGTTTCCTAAAGGACATGTCTACTTGGAAACATTCTGAAATGTTTTGTTTACATGAGAATATCTTATTTATTGTTTTTGAAGAATATTGTAGTTGGATGTAGAATTCTTGGTTGACAGTTTTTTTGTGTGTGTGTATTTTGTTATTATTTTTCTTTTGAGCATTTTGGGTATCTCACTTCACTTCCTCCCCGTCTTCGTGAATTCTGGTGTGAGGTTGGCTAGCTATTCCTCTACGGAGGATGGCTGTATATGGTGATTTTCTTTCCTTTTACTGCTCTCAAGGTTCTTTGTTGTTAGCTGTCTAGTTTGACTACGGTAAATCAGACAAATCCTTAGTTCAGAGCTTTTAAGGTGTAGTCAGACAAATCAAGTAATGCTATTTGTGGGGACAGTGGTTTGGGGAGCTGCACACTACACTCTTCTCCTCTCGGTGTCTGCTAGGCTGCTAGTGTTCACAGTTACAGTTCTTGTAAGACTTTTGGTTTGCGGGCCACTGAGAGAGGAGGGGAGCGGGAATAAGACGTCTTTAAAATGATCTCTAGCTCGTTGCTCTTCTCAGCATTTATCCAGTTTTCTTGAATAGACACTCCTCAGACCGCTGTGAACCTTTGATTAATTTTCAGCACTCTGAAAAGTAAATTAAAAGAAAACACTTTTTTTATGTCTTTGAGGAAAATTTACATAGCAAATTAGCTTCTATAATTTAACAACTTCTATACATACATTGGTTACACTTTGCACAACCTGTCAGCCTTCCCATTGGTTCCATGCCAGGTATTCTGTCCCCATTAAGCTAGCTTCCTTGTCCCCCTTTACCTTTAAACCTTTGGTCTAGGGCAGTGTTTTCCAAAGTTGGGGGCGGGCAATGGAATGATTCAGAGGGGCCACAAAAGCAGATACCTAGAGTTTATTCTGGATTATAGGGTATAGAGCAAAAGGTTTTAATAGCCGGGGGGGACTGAGTAATTTTTTTTCCTGAAAAGGGGGTGGTTGGCCAAATAAATTTGTAAACTTGTGGGGGGCCAGCCTCCCCATAATCAAATGGGTCCAAGCGACATCAGACAAGATAGAGCCGGCAAGGACTTGCCTTTCCATGATGACCAGAACCAGAATGAGCAAGTAATTGAAGGGAAGAAGTTAAAAGGTGGACATAAGTTTTGGGGTGCTCACCTCTGCAATGACTTCAGGAGCCAGGTGCACAGAGAGAAGGAGAGAGAGCGTCATGTAAGCCCACGCGTTTATATAATCTCAGATTTACATTATCGTGGGCATGCGGGCCACAGTAAGCACATACGTAACAGGAGGCACACACGTAGCATGAAGGAGACCAGCTAGGGGTATAAACGCAATAGGAAGGGGAGACACTAGAGACATACATGTGAAAGGAAGGCACATATGTGACAAGATGGGCAGGCTCCAGAGTCAAGATGGCAGCCTGCCTAACCTTGGTCATCTCTGAGCTGGGTTGACCTTAGGTGTCTTTGAATCTTCTCAAGGGGAACAAACTATGGTCCTTCTCAGAAGGGGGTGGGCCCTACGTAGGGTGGGACAGACAATAGCATCTGATTGCTCTTGATGGCAGACAACCTTCAGGCAGACAGCCTTCAAGCAGTTGACCTTCAAGAGTACAATGAGTAACCATGTGTTTTCCAACAACACCCTAAATTTGGCATTACTATGGGGGGACATTGAGGGGAATTACTTTTATTTAGGAAAATGAAAGTGGGACACATCTCCAACTCAAGGTTTCCTCCAGGGGAGCCTTGGCCTCCCAGACTCCTTAACGTATGAATGTTGAGAGTGTGTGCAGACTCAGTGTTCTGTTTCCCACAGAAAACTATGCTCTAGGGTGGAGGTGGACGGTTAAGCCTCATTTAGATGATTGTTTCAAGGAGTGCAGTACACATAGGTGATACTTATTCGATGAGCCACTCTGTCTTTTGGCTGAGAGGTGGCCACTGGGGTCATCTGAGTTCCAAATCTAAAGGATATATATCCCAGTGTAATTGACCCAAAAGTTCCTCTAGAGCAGTGGTTCTCAATGCCGCGACTCTTTAATACAGTTCCTCCTGTATTTTCGTTGCTCCTTCTTAACTGTAATTTTGCTACTGTTATGAATCAGGTGACCCCTGTGAAAGGGTGGTTCGACCCCCAAAATGCCTACTGGTCTGGGAAATCTGGCCTTTGGTAACAATTTCAATTATTCTAATTTTATTTCCCTCTATGCAGGACTATCTATCATGTTCTGGTCAAAATGTGTGGGAGTAGGTAGGCATCATATCTATCATGGTTCTGGTCAAAATGTGTGGGAGTAGCTAGGCATCATCTTTCAGGCTTTAAGGTAGGTGAGGTTGTGGTTCATGTAGACTGTTAATCCGGTAAACTAGCTGCTTCTTTAGGGCTCTTTTTTTTTTTCCTTTACAATGGTTGATGGGGTATGGGGGGGGGCGATTTTTTGTCATTGTTCTTGTTGCCTTTATGGAGGATCAGATTTTCAGATCTCCACTTCATCATTCCACTCCTAAGGATTTTTGAGTGGGGGGCGGGGGGAGGTGTCAGCATCAATGACCCGTTTATGGAAGCCTAGCACAGCCGTGTCTGATGTTCCACTCCATGGAGCAGAAGTTAGTGAGACTGTAGTAACCTGATCTAAAACAGTCTTCAAGTCCAGAGAAGCAAAAGGAACCAGTTGAGTGGACAAGAAAGAAGACCTGCTTCAACAGAGATCTCTCCTATGCCTGTTCTTCCCTCATCCCTCACATCTTCCATTTCCTACTCCATACACCCAGATGAACTCCAGGATGATGGTGCATAGGGACCATTAGAATGGGCGAAGCTGGCAGATTCCATTGTATTACAGAAATAAAGTTGCCTTCGAGTTAGCTATTGTCAAAGCATTGGTCATATGTTAGTTGTTAGTTCGTTTAGTCTTATACCTAGACAGGCAACGAATAAGAATAAGAATCTATATTTTAATGGAGGAAAATGAAGCTGGCATTCGAGAAGTTGCCCAGAGTCTCGGGGCTAGCAATAGGTAAAGTGGTTCTTGTATCTTCTGATTCCTTGAAAGCACTCTTAGTGCTTCTAGCTGGCAAGACGCTACTGGGGGAGTTTTCATAGTTAAGAGCTGATTCTGAGATTATTTCTGAAAGAAAAACCACCAGAATGAGGCTGCTGGATGTGTGAATTAGAAAAGGAGGAGAGCCTCCTATTTCCTGTGTGAAATAGGCATGTTTAGGCCGTTGCAATCAGCCAAGGTACGTATGTTTCCTCATGTGGTGACGTAAAGATCAAGTAGCTATTAATCCAATGGGAGAATCTCAGAAATAACCATGGAAGATTAAGTAAAAAATTGATATATTTTGCTAATTTTCCACAAGATGTCAGCAGCACTTTAAGCAGTAACAATTGCAGGGCTCGTGTGGAGCAGGGTCTCTTTAACTCTGTTCGATATCATACAGATGGGAGGATATTATTATGCTCCTCGGTCCCGCCATCCACTTGTACTGTGGTGTCTCGACTAATCTCACACATCCATTAAAACTGCACTTAGTCTTTACCATCTGCAGTATTATGGCCTTTATGCCTGTCGTAGGGTTGCCTGACTATAATGCTAAAATGTACATTTTGACTGCTCAGAAGACTCACAATGCCTTGGAGAAACTGGGTCAGCAGGGGGCAGCACAATCTTACAGTATTTAAAAGGTGGTCATTGGAATGACCACTAAGGAACAGAAGGACATTCGAATAGCGCGGTTTATGTTTTACAAGGTTTCAAAACATTTGACCCCATGATTTCAAGTGGAATATCATTTATGACACAGATCTTTGAGGCAAAAATGGCATTAACCGAAATGTAATTGTGCAATATTTATTTGTAATATCAAATACCGAGTCATAGGACTGTTTTGATGAAAACACCCAGAATACATGTTTCTTGTGCTGCTTTCTTCTTCTTACAGATGAAGAAAGTGAGTTTTATGGAAATTTTAAAAGATGCTCAAAATCATCCAGATGGTAGCAAGTCAGAGTGTGTATGTTTACTACAAAACAATAAACGATAAGCTCTCATACTTAGACAACGGCTTATAATATATCTTATTCCTCAGTTCCCCAAAAGAGTCATCCATGAGATGCGGCCAATTCTGATTCACAAGATGAGGTGTTTGGAAAGAGAAGAGTACCAATAGCAACACTTCTACTAAACAGCGTACTGTGCCCTCTCCTGACACTGAACAAATAAGTAGAAATCATACCCAATGTGGAGGGGGAGCAGGCAGGGGGGCGGCATGAAATAAAAGTATCTTATTTAATAAAAGTATTTTTTAAGTATCCGCTTAAGTGTAAAGAGTCAGGAGACCTAGTCACATGTTAGCGTGAACATTGTTTCAGAGTTTTGTAGCCTAAGGGCTTTTGCATAGATCCAGAGTTGTGACTTCTGTCTCAAAATTAGCGTAGCAACTTCTTACGGTTGAAAACCTTGTTTTCCTCCAGGATGCTGCAGTATTTGAGGCACTGGCGGCACACACTGGTTACTACGGTAGTAGAGACTGCAGCACTGGAGACGTTTAAAGTACTAGAATCACAGTCATCCCTGTGTGATTGGGTGCATTCCAAATGTGTTCAATGTTTTCTTTATGTGGAATTATTTCAGTCTATGTTTTTAATACAAATACATGTGTATACTACTGGAAATTTAAATAGAATGCTAACTAGAAAATTGTCCCAAACTATTTTTTAAACATCTTCTAACTTTTGGGCTATATGCAATATCTATAAATTTTTTATTAAATACTTTTATTGGGGGCTCTTACATCTCTTATCACAATCCATACATTCCATACATTCATCCAGTGTGTCAAGCACATTTGCACATATGCCGCCATCACCATTTTCAAAGCATTCTCTTCCCACTTGAGCCCCTGATATCAGCTCCCCACTTCTTCCCCCTTCACTCCCTCACCCACCCTCCCTCAGGAACCCTTGATAAGTTATAGATTATTATAACTTACATCTTCCTCCCTCGCCCCTCACCCACTTTTCTGTTGTTTGTCCTCCTGGGAGGGGGTCATATGTTAGTCCTTGTGATAGACTCCCCGTTTCTCCCCACCACCCTCCTCTAATCCCCCTGGTATCTCTACTGCCCTTGTCGGCCCTGAGGGGTTAATCTATCCTGGATTCCCTGTGTTGCAGGCTGTCATCTGTAGCAGTGTGCATGTTCTGGTCTATTCCGATTTGTAAGGTAGAATTGAGGTCATGATAGTGGGGAGAAGGAAGCACCAAAGAACCAGAGGAAAGTTGTGTGTTTCATCAGTGCTATACTGCACCCTGACCGGCTCATCTCTTTCCTGTGGCCCCTCTGTGAGGGGATGTCCAATTGTCTCCAGATGGGCATTGGGTCTCCACTCCATGTCCCACCCATTCACCTTGGATATGGTAAGCAGATATTTTAAGGTCTATATTTTGCTAAAGGATTAAAAAAATGAAGCATATTTGGTCGGGATAAAATGTATCCATAGGCAAATGCAGTGTGACAAATTTCTTGAATATATGGCCTTTTGGCCTTGGGTATTGACTGCTGCCAAAAATAATTGTTTGGCAAATGTCTGTCCTGTCATACCTTCTACACAGAGACGGTCTGTCAGTTCCATGTACCTTCGGGAAGTTGACAGTGTACTGTGCAAGTACAGCACATAAAATCCAAGGAGGAGTTGAGTCAGTTCGTGTGCAGATTAGATTATGGTGGCCTACCGAGGGATTGGTCAGCATCTGGTCTTGGTGGGAGTCTTTTGAAAGGGCGAGTCGCACAGAGGTCGTGGAAGATCACAGTGCCAGCCACAAGAAGAGGCTGCAATATAACCCCTTCTCACACGCTTAGTCACGCCAGATGTTTGGTCTTCTGTGACTTTTCTAAGGCCCAGGTCGAAGCATGTTATTCTCTTGTTAAAAATGCTTTTCTTTCCTCCCTCTACCTACAGAAGAGGTCCAGTTTTCTTATGGTATTTCTTATTTTTTTTTAGCTTTATTCTCTTCATTTGGCAGTATTTATTAAGTACCTCCTGAGCGATCGATTGTTTACTAACTGAGGCCACAGAAGATGACGGGAAAAAAATACAAAGACTGAGCCCTCCAAAGACTTCCTCCCAGTCTGCTGGGAAGGACTGCAAGCAGCACAGCACAGCGGGCCACAGGAATATTAAACTCCGACTGGGGGAGTAAACTTTAGCCCTAGGCTTCTTTTCTAGCTCTGTGTTCCCACCCTCTCTCTGCTTCCCCAGCCACGCCAGATCACTTTACATTTGCCATACGAGCTACCTAGTTTGGAATCTTAGGTCATAATCTCTCTGTCTTTAATAACTTTCCCTTTGCCTATTGAAATCCCTTAGGGCCAGCATCAAATACTTCTTCTCAATAAAATGTTCTTCACTTATCCCAGGGTTTATCATCCCACCTATGTTCTCCTAGAACCCAGTTCAAGATATTTTTATCAGCGGCTCCTTGAAACCAATTTCTCTGTGTCCTGCAATGCCAGGCATTAAAGCAACAATGCTGAAAATTATTGCATTTCCTGAAGTTCCCATAATCATAGCACCTGTTGCCCTAAAATACCCCTTAGTGGAAATGGGTATTCTGACACAATGAATAATACATTAATATTTGATTAAATCCTTGGTGCTAACAAATTGGCTTGACTAAAATGAGCCCCCTGGGGGCAGACATTCAATAAACTTGTATACTACTGAGTTCCAAGGAGCTATTTTGTTTCTATTCTACTCTTGTTTCTTTCAGTAAGATAAAACAGTATGTGGCCTATTAATTAGTCTTTGGAATGGGTCTGAAGTCTGGACAGGAATAGCGCAAATTAAATCAAATTTAAGGGATGAATTTGAGCTAAGTGCTCCTCAGAATTATTAGATAAACCGAGAGTACAAGTATATTTCTGTTACTTTGGTATAATGGACCCAGATGATATTATACCAACGTTCCACACAATTTTTCCCCAGTGATTCAAACCTACCAAAACCAACATACCAAGCTCACTGCCATTGGGTCAAGTCCAACTAATAGCAGCCCCATGTAGTGTTTGCAAGGATAAATCTGTACAGGAGCAGACAGCCTTATCTTTCTCTCAAGAGATGGCCAGTGGGTGTGACCCACTGATATTGCAGTTAGCAGTCCAATGCTTACCCAGCAGTACTAGCGGGACTCCATAGTAAAACTTAGATCATGACTCATTCCAACTGGGAACATAATCCCCACTGAAAATAAAGTCAAGCCATTTTTGTGAAGAACAAAGAAATGATTCACCACGAATTAATCCAAAATGAATAATGTGTTGTTATTTCTAGAATGCAAACTAGTACAACAATGTTAAAGAGATTATCAACTAAGCATGCTTTAAACGAGAAGGAGCAGAAGTCACAGGAACTGCGATAAAATAACATGGGAAGGGAGGCAGGCTTCATAACCATATGGGACTTCTAGAATGAAAAATAGAGCCATTAAGTCAATGGCAAGAAGAATGGCGGGTGGAATGAAAATGCTGGACATATTTTCTAATAAGTACATCAGAATGAGAGACTAGAGAAAATGAGAGGCAGTGTTCAAAGTAGGTAAACCAGCAAGATGAGGAGGCACAAACCCCAAGCAGGGCTAATAACAATGACTGTATGCCTGTAACAACTGTAGCAAATATTGAAAATGACCACCAACGACAAATGATGAAACAACCACAGAGAAAATATGTTGGAACAACAATTTGAACACAGAATTCTAACAATAAAGCCCAGAGGACAGCGCGGAGGCAACGGAACTACCAATTTAGAAAATAGGACTGCCATTTAATGGTCACTTAAGAGAAAGCACAAACTCAGAATATTGTTCAAGAACGAGTCAAGAGACTTTACCACCACACAGACTGCTGCTGAAATATATTTACTGTTTAGCATACCAATTACTATTTTTTGTTTTTAATAAAAATTACACTACTTAGAAAGAATATTGAACTGGAAAAACTTGAGGCGGAAGAAACGATGGTGAAAACAAGAGATATGTAAAAAAAATAAATAGAATTCTAAATAAACAAACACTCGTAAATCAAGAAGAAAATACTAGTAAGGATTTGGAAGATTTCTATAATACTTAACAAATTTGATTTAAAAGATGTATGTGGAATTTCTACAGGAGCACTGGTAGTGCAGAGGTTATTCGTTGGTCTGCGATCATCATGGTCAGCAGTTCAAAACCACCAACAGCTAGCTTCTCAGAAGAAAGACTGGACTTTCTACTCCCATAATCAGTTACAATCTCGGAAACCCACAGGGGGTCGCTGGAAGTTAGCATTGACTTGATGGCAGATAGTTTGGTTTTGACCTGGTACATTAAGAATTTGTAACTTCTACAAAAGTCCATCATACTCGCACTGAAGACACAAGTGCCACAACAAAGTGTGGTGAAGAATTCCCACAGTGCCTGGCTGTCAGAAAGTATAGTGCCTGTGGTTTTAAAAGCTTGTCAAAAGAAGCCACTCTCTAAGTGAGATGTCAGCTAAACTCCTATGGAGAGAGCATATCACCCTGTGCAATCCAAGGATTATTAATAATAAAATCCAAGAGCAGAGGAGGGAAATGTATTAGAGATTACATTTTCAGAGCAGAAGTGGAGGGCAGTGAAAGCAAAGCATCCATTTGTAGAGACCCCAATGGGAATTGAGGCTCCATTGAATTCCCTGGGACCATTGACCGGGGTTGTGGACAGTGTTTCCTTAGAGTGCATCAGACAGTGAATTAATGCAGATGTAGTTAGGTTAAATTGTAACATCTTGCTTGTTTTCCCTTTGGACTCATTTTTAGTTTGTTTAGTTTTCATTTCCTACGTTCTTTTGGATGCAGATTTTTCCATGTTTTGTCTTTGTTGTTGGAGAGGGTTTTTTTAAAATAAGATCTTCTTTATATGAAATCCAGGATCGTTAAGTCTATAGAGACACTAACTAGCTTGCTAGCTCCATAGCATTAGTGCAAAGGAATTTGGAGGGGAAGGTGCGCTAATAACAAGTATGAAAGTGAAGAGAATGAGCTACAATTGAGTGTGGTGACGACGGCACTACTTTTTAATCTATTCAGACAATTGGATTGTGTGGTAAGTCGATCATATGTCAGTAAAACTGTTGTAAAAAATGTCAGTCCTATTCTATACTGAATCACAAAGGAAGTCTCCACAAATATCCAAGGATCACGGTCATGTAAACTTCATAATTTGACCTCTTTGCAGTTAAATTAGAAACTTATTCAACAAAATATCAAGCATGTACTACACACTAGGCATTGTTTTAAGTACTCAGTATAAATGAGTGAAAATAGACATATATTAGGACTTGCATGAAATTTACATTCTAGTTATGGGGAGAGAATATAAACATACTAAACATACTAATGATATGGTATGTGAGAAGTTTGTAGTATGAGGGAAAAAACAGAAACTGAGTGTCTTAGGCTCGGTTCTCAGAAGAAGCAAAACCAGTGAACCTTGGGTATGTATAAAGAATTTTCAACAGTTTTATTGGCATATAATTTACAGATCATACAACTCAGTAGTTCTACCACATCAAGAAGAGTTGTACAGTCATCACCACAATCAACTTAAGAATATTTCTTTGTTTTTATTAGCTCCCCATTTCCCTCCAACATCCCCTGTCTTTCCCCCCAAGGAACCATTAATCCAGTTACTGTCTATAGACTCACCTAGCCTGGATTTCATATGCAGAAAACATTTTAAAAAATAATAACAATCACAAAGTAAAACATAAAAACCTCGATTGAAAAGAAAGCAGAAAATATTTTAAATTAGAGAAAATTTTCAGTGGATTACAAAAGAGATCGAATGATAATATGTTCAGTTTTAACCTGTGTCTGCAGTAACCACTTTCCAATGCACTCTGCATGTAGCAAGGCCGTCCACACCCTTGATCGATAGTCAGAGAGGATTCACCAGAGGCTTAATCCCTTCACTTTCTTTTCAAACTGAAACAACTGTAAAATGGTTAATGAGTAAGATACTGTGTTTAACCTAACGGTGTCTGCCACAGTTAACTTTACAGTTCTCTCTGCCTGATGACAGGCTATTCACATCCCTCAGCTCCCATCCCAGGGAATTCACTTGAGGCGTGTAATCCATGTGTGAATCTGCACATGGATTTTGGGCTTATACTGGCATCCGTAGCAAACCAGATGTTTACAATTTAAGCTCTGCTGCCATTGCTGCTTTCAGATTGGGATTTTATTATTTACATGTCTTTTTTTTTTTTCATTTACAATCACAGGCTGGTGTGTTCCTCCCATGTGGACTTAAGTTGATACCTCGCTTAGGTAGCTGTTTGAAGACAAGCCTTTAAGACCCCAGATGCTATTTTTTACTGATATCTGGGCACCATCTAGTTTCTTCACCACACTTTGCTATAGCACTCATATCTTCAGTGATCTCTTTATGAGGGTGAGCATCAATGAGAGCTGTGTCATAAGAATTGGTTGCTCTTATATTGGGGCTAGAATTAAGTACAAGCTCTACATCCATTCATATATTCATGGGATATGTATATACCAGATCTACCATATACTTACTACTTTAATGCCCTCCTTGCTTCGTTATGATGTGTATTATTATGGTAAGTGTAACTCTGCCATTGTGAATATAAATTATTGGAAGTTTTCTTTGTCACCAACCCCCATTGTTTATATAAATAGTGTCCACTTACTTAAGAGCTTAATTTGTATACAATTCATGCATTTCAGTTTACAGCTGGCCTATAATTTTCTTAACACTTTTAAATTCTATACCATTAGATAAATTTATGAGCCTATCAGTAGAATTACCATAAATCCTAGGGGGATGATTGAAAAGAGAGAAATTTATATCAAGAAAATGACTCATACAGTTGCAGAATAGTCAAGGCCAGGCGGATTCCAAGTTGATGGGTCACATATAAGGCTGGAGGTTTATCCTGACTTAGTAGCTTCAGGGACTGACAACCCTAAGACTGGCAGGAAGACTACAGGCTAGGCTGGTGGCTCCAGAAGTGAATGGATCCAAGGTCAGTAGATCAGATGACAGGAAGCTGATGACTACCAGGACTGGCAGACAATTGGCAGGCCATTTGCTAACGTCTAAAAATGCAGACCCAGAAAAATATGCAAGCAAGCTTTTCCACAGCAAGCATTCCTATGGCCACATTCCATTTAAAAAAATGTCCTCTCAGTTGATTAAATCAGGGTTGAAACTTAAGAAAGAATGTTTTGACTCATTGCCAATTCATAGCCACCCTATAGGGGAGAATACAACTTCCCCTGTGGGTTTCTGAGACTATAAATCGTTGTAAGGGTAGAAAGCCTTATATTTTCCCCTTGATTGGTTGGTGTTTCCAACGGCTGGCCTTGTGGTTAGCAATCCATGACACCATGGCACCAGGGCATCTAAGAATTTCATCCACCTGAGTGTTCTTACAGTTGATGGAGTGGGTGCTTATAGCAGATCCCACTGTGCAGGCACTTGCATTAGGACACATCATGAGGAATTATTAGATCTTAGCTGCTAAATGTCTGGCCCAGCCAAGTTGACACAAAAACCTAAATACCACACTGGTTAAACAGGGTCAAGGATGTCAGTAGGGCAGGAAATGCCATTTTAAATAAGAGATCATGAATGTAACATGACAGAGATTGAAAAGAGGTGGGGGTATGGCCACGTGGTATCTGGGGAACAAACACTGCAAACAGATGGAGCAGCCAAACCTAAGGCCCCAGGGAAGCGTATTCAACTAGAACCCCATGATGAGAGCTAGAGTAGTTGGAGGTTAGGAAAATGAATCAATCTCTCCTGTCCTCCCACCCCAACCCTATGTGTGTGGATACTCAAACAGCAAGTAAAAATATTTCTAAGTTAGCACAGGGGCGGAGGAAATTAGAAACATTTAATCACAAAAATAAAAAGCAGTACTCAATTTGTGGGGTCCAGCTATAACAGTATTATAGGGAAAAGTTTAATAGCCTTAAATATTTAAGATATTTTAGAAGAAAAACATTGGCAAGCTAAAATTCTTCAACTCAGGATGTTAGAGGTAAAAGCAGCACTAAAGAGTAGAAGTCAATGAAAGAAAAATAGTACAGAAGTTTACCAAAATCAAGTGCTGGTGCTCTGAAATAACTAAAGAAATGAACTCCAGGAAATATTGATCAGGAAAAGGGGGGGGAAGCAAGTATTTTAAATGAAAAGTACTAACTACCAATTCAGTGGAACTTTCAAAATCTTAAGATGGAAACTATAGGAAAATGCATTTGAAAAGCTAAAGAAAATGAGCGCTTTCCAGGAAAAAATTCTGAATCTCAAAAATATGATGAAAGAATTGATCAAAAACCTGCAAAGACTTAGTCCAACTAAAGAAATCAATACGTTGTCAAAAGGATCCTCTTCGAAGAAAGAAGGGGGGAAGATAGATGAGTTACACAATCAAGTCTTACCCAACTTTAAGTAACGGATAAACTCTTACGTTATGCATTGAGGTAAGTAAAAAGAAAAAATGTTACAAAATAATAGACACTTTTGAACAAATAAATCAAAATATGACACTATCATTTCTCAACACGCCCTCCATCTAGGTCTATTTGCTTCTGAAATTGGTACTTCCATTTCTCCAACTCTCCCTTGAAGAATTTCTCCATTTACGCTGCATCAAAATAGAAGTTTGACATCATAGCGAACTCAAATTGTGTTCATTCCCCATGTTCTTGGAGTGTAGGGAACATAAGATGTCTGAAGGGGGAAGATCATGTTTGTAGGGTAGATGGGATAAAATTTACCCATGGGATTTTTAGAGGAGAGTCCTTGGCTACCCTCAAAGAATAAACAAGTGTGTTGTTGTGACGGAGAACATAGGGAAGGTTTCTTGGGAATGTTCTACTTTCAAATGGTGTGAGAAACCTATATACTAACTTTCACAGAACCGTCTTTCCTCTTCCTTGGCTCCTGCAAGACCCAACCCAGCAAGGTGTGTCACCAGTAGAACAGTGGCAACATTATCAGCTGTTACCTGGGTAACAGGCATCAGTCAAAGAATGGGGACAAACAACTCAGTTGACTAGACTCTGTAAAGACATGTCTTTTCTGCCTGGCATCCATACCTCCTTCTTGTGACCATCATGGCTGGCTTTGCGTAGGGCACCTTCCTGCTGCTGTGTACTTCTGATGACATGGGCTTCATTCCAAAGCTCCCGAGTTAAATCTCTTGGGGCCCTACCCAGCCAGTTCTGGTGTTATGTTTGAGCCTTCAGGAAGCTGCCTGATAATGAGGAGGGACAGGACTGCCTAAGAATGAAGCCAATTTGGGGAAACAATCTAGAGAAATAGAGAAAAGAGAACTGGTTCCCAATAAGATAGTTTGAGCCCTGGATCCATGTGTGCTTGAAGCTACATCTGTAGCCCGCATTGTCTAAGCCTGCTCATGTTGGATATTCTGGCATTTGCAACTGAAAGTACCCTAACTAACTAGACTAGTATGGTAACTAGTCTATTTTAGACAGACTAGTTTCTAATTGTTGTAGTTAGGCCCCAGTGAGTCGCTTTTAACTCAGTGGCCCCATGTGATAAGAACTGCCCATAGGGATTTTGCAGACTGGAATCTTTATGGGAACAGTCTGTCTCCAGTTCAAGCCTTCAGTTCGCAGCCAAATGTATAATGGTCAGGCCACCTGGGCTCCCGAATCTCTCTCGTTCCCTCCCGTAGGCTTTCCTTTAGATTGACTTGAGGGATTTTGCCCCAACCAAAATACAGAGTGGTCCTCTGTTTCACAGTGGGGAGGAGGTTTGGCAGCAGTTAATGCAGCTCCTGCAGTTGCCTCTGGCTCTCTCCTCCTTAGCTTGCCGAGGACGTTCCCTTCCCTGGGGCTGGGAAGGGCCCTGCCTGGGAGCTCTGCTCTCAGCAGCTGAAACTCCCCAATAGTGGCTGCCCTGACATTGCAGCAGGCGCTGACTCCCTTGCTCCACACTCCAGCACTTTCCGCACCCTCATCGCCCATCTTCTGAGAAGTCTAAGGAAAGCATTCCCTATACAAATTAAATTTAACACTAAAACATCTCCTCCAGCCAGGGTGAAAATGTCCAACAGAAATGACTCAAGTTTATCACCTTTAAAGGTAGGGAGCATAAGTGGTTATAAATGAACTCAGTTCGGTATTACAAAAATTCCAACGTGCTGGTACACTTACTCGGGGTCTTTTCTATTCTAAGTTTTTCTCTGTATGTGGTCAGGTCCCCGCCTGCTTTTGAACCTGTGTGAACATCGTCACTAGGGAAATCTAGTGGGGCTCACAAGCACCAATTCTGGTTAAGGTGAACATTACATAGAATTTATTCTCTTCTCTGAAAAATTAAATACCGTATATACTCGTGTATAAGCCGAGTTTTTCAGCACAAAAAAAATGTGCTGAAAAACTGGGGTTTGGCTTATACACGGGCCAGTGGTACCCCAGTGAGGTGTAACATCTGGTTGGAGCCCCCCCACCCCCCAGGTAACGGGAGGAGCACCCTTTATCTTGCGGGTGATTGCCATTTCTCCAGTTCATTCAAAGTCCCGCTGACACTGCAGGGCTTTGAATGTTTGTTTACTCACATCTAACCAATCAGAGCCGGCCTATGACGTGGACAGCTTTATTCACAGAAGCACCCTTAGTGATTCACTTACACCGTCAGTTGAACTGGTAAGGATGTGTCTGTGACTGCACTCAGTCTCTCCCCTCTGGTCTCTGTGTTAATTCACATCCTGCATCCCCGGCCCGCACGGACTCCACCACCCCCCACCCCCACCCCCAGCACGTCGCGAGGAGGGAGGGGCATTACCATGAAATGTCTTTTTCAAAGTCTTCTTTTTTTATCCTATTAGAAAAGGATACTTTTGAACCAAAACAAAAACGCCCGTCATATGAGGCTGGTTTCAAAATGAAGGTCGTGTCAAAAGCAGAAGAAAGCAATAACAGTATTGCAAGTAGGGAATTCTGTGTTGACGAAAAGCAAGTGAGGGTGTGGCGGAAAAATGAAGGCTGACTTGGAACAGATTCCAAAAGCTAAAAAAGCTCAGCATGATTTGACGTCTTTTTATGGGGCTCTAGAGAGTGAATTGCATAAATAGGCTATGAAGTGTCGTCAAAATGGTTACTGCGTAACATGCATGGGAATCCGCATACGTGCACTCAAAATGGCTAAGGATGACAAATATAAAGCACCAGGCATTGAAAAATTTGCTGCGTCAGCTGGATGGTGTACCCGCTTCATGAATAGGTTTGGCCTACTATGTTTGAGACAAAGAACAAAAATTTCCCAGAAATTGCCACAAGACCTTGAAGAAAAAATTACCATATGTCATTCCAGCCATTTATTATAAAACAAAGAAGGATTTATAATTATGACCTGGCAGATATTGGGAATATGGATGAAACTGCCATGACTTTTTATCTTCCAAGTAACAGAACTGTGGCAAGTTTAGGAGAAAAATACATTTTTCTCAAAACCACAGGAAATGAAAAAAAACACTTTACAGTTGTTCTATCATATTTGGCTAATGGAACTAAGCTGTGTCCTGTCATTGTTTTTAAAAGAAAGGTCTTACCTAAAAAAGATCAGTTTCCCACCAAGAATCACTGTGTGTGCACATGTTAAAGGCTGGATGGATGAAGATGGAACAAAAAAATGGCTGGGAGAAATTTGGAACCAGCCACCAGGAGCAGCCTTAAAGAAAAAGCCATCGTTACTTGTTTGGGATATGTTCAGATCCCACCTATCGGATGACATAAAAAAATTGGCAAAATCTAGTAAAGTTACTTTAGCCATTATTCCAGGTGGGCTTACATCTGTACTGCAGCCTTTGGATGTATCTTTGAATAAGCCTTTTAAAGACCGTGTGTGAAGGATGTGGCATGAATGGATGTCATCTGGTCAAGCCTGACTAACAAAAGGAGGAAATCTCATGAAGGCTGACATAGAGTTAAGAGCAAAGTGGGTTTGAGATGCATGGGAAGACATTCCAGAAGACATGGTGCGACGTGCCTTCCAGAAATGTACTATTAGTAATGCTATGGATGGCAGTGAAGACTGCGCTTTGTATGAAAATGACAGCAGTGATGGTGATGACGGATCTCAGTGAGGACAGCGTCTATGATGACCTCACACCAGCCGAAGCTCTGCATTGGGATACGGATGATGATGAGGAATCCAGTTTTGAAGGATTTTAACTCTTTACATTTTAGTTTGGTTGCTGATTAAGCTCAGGGAATAGTACTCTTAAGGTCTCATTGCTGATACCTTATTGTTTTTGTTTAAACTATTTTCCACTTACTGTGCCAGTTTACTAATGTTAAATAATTTGTCCTTTTATTTGTTTTTTTTTAATTTAACATAAGTATTTAAATACATTACCCCACTGATGCCTCAATTTTTAGTAATTTTATTTTCATTTGTTTTGATTATTGAAACTCACTGATAGCTTCTGCATTTCCCACCCTAGGCTTATACTCGAGTCAGTCAGTTTTTCTGGCTCCCCAGGTAATAATTAGGTGCCTCGGCTTACACTCAGGTCGGCTTATATTCGAGTATATACGGTAGATTCTTCCCCTCTTCTACGTGCACAGGATTGCTTATAATTCTTCTCCTAGAGGGCAGAGGAACCAGGGAGAAGGAAGTACTAAGAAGAAGTAAAATATTATGCCAAATGGTAAGAAGTTATACTTGGACTTTGAGTCTCTTCCTTGAAGTAGGCCTGGTTATGAATGGACTCTTGTGTGATTTGGGTTAATCACCGCAGATACCACTCCCCTAGCAAGCCCCAGTTAGAAATCAATGATGGGATCTGCTGAGAGCACAGATAGAAATTCCAAGACAGACACTCAGCTGAGCAGCGTTCCCTGAGGAAGAGTCTGAGAAAAGATGCCACTGGAGTATAGCGTACTTGTGTTTAATTTGCTTGTAGTGTCATCAGTCTGCGTATGTCATTCTTTCTATGCTGTTTATTGTGTTCAGTGATTTCCTTGGTCCTTGGATGGCAGAGGAAAGGCAGAAATCTTTGAGAGATTCATCCCCCCACACCTGTTATTTGAACACTGCTATATTTCAGCAAGGCTAATTCAAGTAGAAGATGTCTCTTTGTATGACAGTATCGTGTATGTAATGTGTGAAATTCCTCAAAAGTTTTTCCTTAAAATTTTTTGAAGTTAAAAAAAAATTTTGAAATTAATACATTTATGCAATTGTGTTTTGAATAGATCCAAAGCCACTCCCACCATTCTTTTATTGTTTCTGAGTGTGTGTGTGTGTGTGTGTGTGTGTGTGTGTGTGTTCCACCTACAACTGCTGTAACTTGTAAGGACCCTTACTGGTAGGTACTGTGGGTTACACATTGGGCTGCTAACTGCAAGGTAGGCAACTCAAACTCACCAGTCACTTTCCAGGCGATAGATGAGGCTCTCTGCTCCCCTAAAGATTTACAGCCTTGTAAATCCTCTACAGCAGTGGTTCTCAACCTTCCTCAGGCCGCGACCTTTTAATATAGTTCCGCATGTTGTGGTGACCCCAACCATAAAATTATTTTCGCTCCAGGAAGGGGAGAGCAGGGAGGGGGAAAATGAGGAGCTGATACCAAGGCTCAAGCAGAAAGTAAATGGTTGAGAACGATGATGGCAGCAAATGTACAAATGTGCTTGACACAATGGATGGATGTATGGATTGTGATAACAGTTGTATGGGCCCCAATAAAATGATTTTAAAAATACTGTTACCCATGCTACACCATGCTTCAAGACAAAATTCCATTTATTTGTAATTAGAAATAAATATTTCACAATATATAAAATATATTTTAAAAATTTTCATTGCAACTTCATCACTGTAATTTTGCTACTGATATAAATCGGGTGACCCTGATGAAAAGGTCATTCGACCTCCAAAAGGGTTGCGACCCACAGGTTGAGAACCTCTGCTATTTAGGGTTCTTACAAGTCACAGTTGACTTGGGCTTCATGGGAATTTTGTGTTTTTTCATTTTGTTTCTGTCTCTGAGATGGAATCTTGATGACAATGAGTTGACTCTTGGTTTTTGGCTGTGACTTAGTCTTTGAAATTTGCTTCAAACAAGTTAAAGATTTGTTTTATATTCACAGGTATAGATATAAAGCACTCTTGCCTTATCACGCTTGCCGTTTTGTTGGGCTTGTTGCTGGGAAACCAGACTCTCTCTCCCCTGTGCTGTGCGGCAGTGAAGTGGGAGGACTTGGCTTTTTTCCTCAAGAAAGGCCTTGACTTCAGGCACCACTCTGTTGCTCAAACTTGGCAGTTTGCCCTCTCTGTTAATAAGCAAATATTAGGCTCACATCTTGTTATCTGACAGTAGGTTAAGTGATTTCATTTGAAATCTATGATATTATGAAAAATGTACTCACAGTGTTCTAACGGATGCTGCTGGCGTAGCATTCTAACCTAGCAAATGCACCAAATGTGCACTGGCATGTTACTGACACTGTTTTCATGAGTGATGATACGCCCTCATTGAAGCTTACTAAAATTATGTTTTCTCCTCCAACTGTCATGAAAACATACCAAGCTATGTGATTTGTGTATCCACGATTTAGAAATATAAGATGCACATTCCTTGTGATTTTCCACTCTCTTGTTGAGTTAGATTTGAAGAAAGGAGATTTTGTTTCTTGGAGCCTAGATCCATTGAGTTAATTCAGTTCCCGGGTGTGTAATTCTTCTTCAAGGAGTTATGGCCAACAGTAGATTTAAATTTGAATGTTTATTTTTTAAAGTATTTTTAAGCTTTTAAGATTTTAGATCACATGTTATATCAAGTAATAGATTTATGGTCTCCTGTTTGTTAGTTCAGTGAATCCTAAGTCTTAAATATTGATTTTCATCACTGTATATGGAAGGATCCCTGATGTTGTAGTGGATTATATGGTGGACTGCTAACCACAAGATCAGCAGTTCAAACCCACCAGGTGCTGTGAGAAAAGATGAGACATGGTGTCCCTTAAAGAAGTATAGCCCACAAACCCACAGGGCAACTCGACTGGGCCCATGGGGTTGTGGTGTGTCAGAATCGACTCCATGACCGTGAGTTTGGCTTTTGTTGTCCAGGCTCTTCACTTTCGTGTGTTATACATTTGCATCAAGTATGAAGGGGGTTTATAAAATTCAATGAAAAGTGAAATTAAAAGATACTCGTCATTTTTCATGAGCTTTGTGAAGCTGCCTCATATATGTTCAACGATTTTTTTTTTGTGAATGCCAACACACATTAGAAAAGATGAAAAAACAGAATTGTATAACTTATTTATCACACAGCATAATGCATGTAACTACCATCTGGTTCCAGAAACAGGATATTGTCAATGAGACCAGAAGCCCCACTCTTCACATCCTCACGCCTTTTGACCCTGCTCCCCCAGTTTATCAGAACTCTGACTTTTACACCAATCACATTTCTGCTCTCCTTTATAGCTTTGTTTCCTATTTGTGCATTCCAGACACTCTAGTTTTGTTTGACCTGGTCTTTTTTATTTTTAATGAACTTGTTCAATTAGGTGTCCTTTTGGGTCCAGCATTTCTTACCCAGTCATGTTTTTAAATGTAGTTATAATTGCTTTTTGTTACTATATGAGTTCCCTACAAATTACTTGCCCTCATCTTGTTGGTGAACTATGGGTTGGCTGGGCCACAAAGAATTATGGTGCTGAGAACCTCTTTCACTTGATAAGCTTGATAAACAGTGCACATCACATCCTTTTGGTGGGTATATGCCGTATATACACGAATGTAAGTCAACCCAAATATCAGGCAAGACACCTAATTTTACCACAAAAACTGCATTAACAATGTGCTGGACAGAGAGGAACTGGAAACGCAGGGAATCCAGGACAGCTGAACCCCTCAGGATCAGTGGTGAGAGTGGTGATCCTGGGAGGATGGAGAGAAAGTCAGGGAGAAAGGGGGAACAGATTACAAGGATCTACATATAACCTCCTCCCTGGAGGATGGACAGCGGAGACGTGGATGAGGGGAGATGTCAGATGGTGTAAGAAATGACAAAATAATAATAATTTATAAATTATCATGGGTTCATGGCAGAGGGGGCAGCGGGTAGGGAGTTGGGAAATGAGGAGCTGATACCAGGGGCTCAAGTAGAAGGCAAATGTTTTGAGAATGATGATGGGAACAAATGTACAAATGTGCTTGACACAATGGATGGCTGTATGGATTGTGATGAGTTGTACGAGCCCCCAATAAAATGATTTTTTTAATGTGCTGGGAAAGCTCAGCCTATACACGAGTATATGCGGCACATAGGACTGCAATCGTGGTACCATTTTGTTGTTGTTAGTTGCTCTTGAGTCAATTCCAACTGTGGCTACCCCAGGTTTGCAGAGTAGAATAGAGTATATGTATTTTTAACATTGTAAAAAGTGTTATCACTTTATATTCCCAGCAGGGGAATATGAGAATTCGCATTGCTCCCTGGCAGCCCATCTGTTGGCTGGATGTGCTACTTCAGGATGTTAGTTCCCATTTAACTGTTTAGTAACACAGCAAAGCATCACTTCACATACTCATTGGCTGAAGTTGCTGGACTTGCTCGGGTTCTCTTTCTTACTCATGTGTGAGTGTTCTCCACATGTTCTGGGCCCGAGCTCAGTGCCTGTTGCCGACAGCATCTCACAGTGGGTGCTTTGCCTTTTCAACTTCTTAATTTGTCAAATTAGCCAACCTTTTCCTTGATGATCAGTCATTTTATGTCCTCTTTAGGATGCCTTCCTGTCTGTTAACAGAAAAGGGCTTTGTTGTTTTATCTCTTACATTTAGAATTAGATTTGAATTTTTAGATATAGGTTGATTCTCATTTATCCCTATGTGGATAACCAATTATCTTATTTACTGAAAACATTACCCTTCCCCTACTGCTCTGTTAGTTCCAGATTTGCTATAAGTCAGCTGTCCACATATGCAAATGCATGTGGGCTTTCTGTTTGATTCTGTTACTCTAGTTCACATTGCTAAAGAGCCTTTGTAAGTATTTATCAGGTTTAAGACATCCTATCCTACGCTTGTCTCATGAATGAATGGTAACTTTTATATGCTTTTATTTTTTTTATAAATTATTTTATTGGGGGATTTTATAACTCTTATAACAATCCATATACCAGTTGTATCAAGTGCATTTGTACATATGTTGCCATCATTGTTTTCAAAACATGTTCTTTCTAGTTGAGCTCTTCTTCTTCCCTCCCTTCCCCACCCTCCCAACCTTGAGAGCTCTTGACAAATTATAAATTATTATTATTTTCATATCTTACACTGTTCAATGTCTCCTTTCACCCATGTTTCTTTTGTTTGACCCCTGATGGGGGGCAAGTTATACATCAATCATTACAGTCTTTCTCCCCCCACCTTATATATTTTTATTGAGATAATTTTTTCTCATTTTTTCTGTTAATATGGTGAGTACATGCTTGGTTTTTCAAATACTAAATTAACTTTCAAAATACATCCACAAAAGTCATAAAAACAGTGTGAAGTATAGCCCACATGAAATTTGAGAACACCTCAAGTCAAGATTTCATTCCTTGAACACCAATGACCAAAGAGCAGAAGCGTTATGGAATTACATCAATGTCATCATAGATTCAAAGATTCATTTAAAAGAGAAGACATAAATAAAAGATCAGTGTAGGTGTCAGAAGAGACATTGACGTTTGCTCTTGAACACAGAATACCTGAAGCAATGGAAGACTTGATGAAGGTAAAGGGCTGAGCATAAGAGTCCAACGGGCAGCCCAAGAAGACAAAGTAAATCATTATGACGAAATGTGCAAAGATCTGGAGTTGGAAAGCCAGAAAGGGAGGCGTTTACTCAACAGCTTTAAAACTGAAAGAACTGAAGAAAAAAATCGGGCCGCCAGTTTCAATACAGGGGGATTGTGTGGGCAAAATATTGAATAATTCAGGAAGCATCACAAGAACATGGAAGGAATAACCAGACTCCCTGTACCAAAAGTAATTGGTCGGCACATGTGCAAGCACCTTGAAGAAATGAAGCTCTGAGCCTGGAGAATCAAGACCCAAATCTCAGATAACACCAAGATGGATCAGCATAACATCGTTAACAAAAACCGTGTACCACATCCTACTTTGGTGAGTAATCCTGCTGTCTTAAAAGCTTGTGAGCAGCCGGCAAAAGTGCAACAATTGGACTCACCCCATCCTGAGGAAAGAATGACAAAAAAATCAAAAAAGATGCATGAAAAAGCAGTCCAATAATAGCCTGTGCAAATGTCAGTCTCCACAGCCATGAGACAGGAGGGACTAGATGGTGCCCGGCCACCATTAGCAACTGCTCTAAGATCACATTAGAAGGCCCTAGATAGACTAAGAGAAAAATGTGGAACAGAACTCCAGATCATAAGAGATCAGGCTTATTAGTCAGATCGTGACTGGTAGACACCCCTGCCCCACCCCCAGACTATGACCATTAGCCACTTTTCAGATCTGAAACTGAGCTCTTTTCCAGGGTAGAATAATTAACCATTTAATATCAGAAGGGCATTATTTACCCAGAGACAGAGTGTTCGCAAAGAATGAGTAGTGGAAACAATAAATACTGGGAGGAAGCCATGGTATATTGAGGGGATTGAAATGGATGAGTGGAAACCAAATGTGTACACATTCTTGAATGTGAATGTTCACATCTGCTCTGTTATCCTTCACCTAACTCACAGTAAAAAGTATTTTTAAAAATCAGAAGCACTTAAATATTAAAACAAAAGATTGACTAAATAAGTTTCTGTATATTTAAAAAGAAGAAGAAGAAATTCAACCACATATTGCGTTGGGCAAATCTGCTGCATAAGACCTTTATAAGGTGCTCAGGGGGCCTAAGGTGCTCCTGTCCCAAGCCATGTTTGTTTGTTTGTTTTAATCATTTTATTAAGGGCTCCTGTAGCTCTTATAGCAATCCGTCCATCAATTATATCGATCACATTGGTTCCTATGTGGCCATCATTTTCAAAGCATTTTCTTTCTACGTGAGCCCTTGGTATCAGATCCTCTCTGTCCCACCCCCCTCACACCCTCCCCACAAGCCATGTTTTTTCAGTTGCCTCATCCGCAAGGAGCAGCTGGGCAGTGAAGAAGAAGCATTTGAACCCTGGACTTGGTGGGAGATAATCACAAGGACCGCCAAGTGACCACATGAATCTGCCTCGGAGAAAATACAGCCGGAATGCTCCTCTTAGAATCAAGTATGGCGAGCCTTCATCTCACATGCTTTGGCTATTTATCGGGAGAGACCAGTCCTGGAAAGGACATTGTGCTGAGGCGAGGGAAAGAAGACCCTCCAGTGGCTGCAACGCTGGGCTCCAATCTGAGAGAGGGGATGGCACCCATGGGCCAGGTTTCCTTCTGTTACGGAGGGTCTCTGTGAGTTAGCGCTGACTCGGTGGCTCTGCGCAACCAGTGGGCTCTACGTTCCTGTTGTTAACCCCATTTAATACTTGACACATAGACTACAGGAAGGCTTGACGTTCAAATCCCCCAGGGATACCTCAGCAATGAACTCCTGGTAGTCTGCTTCTGAACACAGCCATTGAAACCCCTGTGGAGCCCACTCCTAACTCGAACTCTGACCTGCGAGGGGCCCCCGGGGAGTGAGACTGGACTTGATCACTGCTAGTGGTGCAGAGTGCACGTGTTACGTGTGGCTAGTTGTGTCGTTGCTCTGAGCTTAGTCAGAGTTTTTGAATGTAGGTTCATTAAGCAGAGCATTCTCTGTTTCGTCTGTCCTGTCATGGCCTCATCGGACTTTGGCTTGGGTGTTTGCTCCATTTGTAAAGGAAGAGGGGTGTCTCCTCTCTCCCCTCTCTGGAGGACTTTAGGTAAGACTGACACTATTTTAGAATTCACTAGCAAAGTCATCTGGGCTAAAGTTTTGTTTTGGTTTTGGGGGAAATGTTTTGAACGAAAATTTTAAATTTCTTCAGTGGTTATAAGATTGCGCCTATGTTCCTCCTGGGGTCTATTTTGACCAGCTATCATTTTGTGGGAATATGTCTATTTCTTTCAAACTTTAAAATAAAATTTTGCGTATGAAAGTTATTCCACCCTTTTCAGTCTCCAGAATCCACAGACTGTGTAGTACTAAGTGCCCCCCTCCCCCGACTCTTTTTTGGAAGGACAAATATTCTTCCAATCTTTTCTTTTCAACTCTTCTGCATCTCTGTGTTTGAAATGTTGGTATATAGATGACAGATAACTTTATTTTGCTTGATCATGTGTGATCATCTTTTTTCTTTAAAGGCAAGGTTAGGACATTTCACATTTAATGTAATTGGGTTTAAATCTGTATCAGTTCGTTAAGGTCAATAATTCTTTAAACAATGAGTTTTCCCATTCAGAAGATTAGCAGTTTATTAACACCTCTGAGTTGATCTTCTCCACTGCGTAGTTAAGTATGCAGAGATTTATGAACGCTTCTCCGTTCCTATTATTTCTCTGGCTGCTCTGCAATGAGTAGCGAGCCAGGGATTAAAATACACGAAGGACAATATTTCTACTCTGGCGCTTTGGGAATTCGCCTTACAACTCTGTTCATGTGATTTAGCTATTTAATGCCAATACACAAAGCATCAACAATGCATCTCTTAATATATTGCTTTAGCAAAACGCTATAGAAGTCTTCTTTCTAAGTTAAAAAAAAGACTTTTTTTTGTTTAATTTTCAGGGCTGTGACTCCCAGATGAGCATGTCAGAAATGTCCTGCAGTGAAAGTGCATCCTCGTGTCAGTCCCTGGAGCACGGCTCAGTTCCGGAAATCCTCATTGGCCTGCTGTATAATGCTACAACTGGAAGACTATCTGCAGAAGTGATCAAAGGAAGCCACTTCAAAAACTTGGCAGCAAACAGACCACCCAGTGAGTGAACCAAAAAAAAAATATTCAAAAAAAAATTTTTAACCATTCTAATGTTTTCTGCATTTGCAGGACTTTCAGTATTAGGACCTTTGGTGCTATTATTGAGTGTGAACCAATCAAAAGGGTACGGGTCAACTAATCAGTGTCATGTTTTCTCATTCCCAGCAGACAAATTTGAAATTCAAAATATTAATTACAATATGGCAGGACTTTTAAGTTTTCACAGTGACTGGGAAAGCAATTGCCCCCGTGTGTGGAGCCATTTTATTCAAAAGTTACAAAAGTTAGAGGGTTTTTTAACTGCCAGTACCATTCCACAATTAGCAACGGCTTATTTGTTGCAACCAAAACCCAGTGCTGTGTGTTTTCTGTCCCCACACAGTACTCTGGACTAGTGTGTTCACGTCTCTCTTTTCCTCCTTTTCTCCAGGAACAACTGAAGAAACATAGAAAGTGTTTCTTCATTTGTTTTTCTCTTTTAATACCATGAACCAGTCCTTCCAGCAGAGAGCTCCAGAAGGAGGTGTCCCTTTCCTTCGCCAGGGCAGAGCAAGGAAGAGCTTGCTACTCCCCCTGGGCACAAGGAAGGGAAAACTGGGCCATATCCCCCTGCCCAACTGTCTCCTCCCAGGGAATGAGGTGTGCGTTGTGGGGGTGCACAGTGATTGTCGCCCGGTGTACCTCCAAAACTGATTGTTGACACCGATGAGAAAAAAACTGGGCAAGGAGCAGCTTATTTGTACTTTTCTACAACCAAAGCAGTTAATGTCCTCAAATGAAAAATTTTAAAGGAATCCTTGGTTAATAAAACCCCTTAAATTTGCATAAAGATAAATTAAATTTGCACACACAAAAAATTCTTCATAGACTTGTGAAAGGCAGTCTCATAGTCCAGATATCAAACCTTTATTGAAAGAGAGAAAACTTCCTCCACTCCTGAAATAAAATCACTTTCCTTCTTACCACCCTCAAAATGCCCCAGGTAAACAACCCTCTTATTCAATGCCGGTGAAAAGTCATAAAAATAGACTTGGTTTTTCCCAAGTGGAACTGGGAACCTTACTTCTTTTTTCCTTTTTTTAAATTGGAACCTTACTTTTTAACATCCATCACACACTATGTCTCCGTGAATTGAAAGTCAGAGGCTAAAATCATATCCATGTTTATGCCCTTGAACAAGTACCCTAACTCCTCTATTTCTTGATGAGTAACAGTAAGGTCATGTCTGACATGATGTCTGTCAGACTCAAAACTCAGAGAAAGGTGCAGAACAGGAGGATGGAATTACTACCTCTCCCCCCTCTTATTTCAGAAGGGAGAATTCGGAGGGAGGAAAGAAGCAATTGCTATAATGAACATTTGAAAATGACTTGATGATTCTTATTTATGCACATATAGAGTGCAAATTCAAGTGGATTGGAGGTAACTCAGTGCTCAATGTCTGGGCATGGACACTGGAGGATGGCAAACCTGTGGCAAACTCAAGCTTGCATGCCCTGGCCTGTAGACGAACTCAGTTTTCAGCCACACAATAACGAGGTCTGTGTGAGGGAACAATGAAACTAGTCAGATATGCCCTCCTTGGAATAATCAAGCTTTTTTTTTTTTTTTTTTTGAGATCAAAAGGACAGCAATTACCCAAGGACAAGGTTCAAAGAGTTAGGAAGGGAGGAGGAAAGGAAACAGGAAACACAGGGAGGAAGTGGGATAAGTGATGTTTTCATTGTCCGGGTTTGCAATCAAGGAGATGAAACAAAATGGATGTAGGATAAGAAAACTGATCTGCTCTGTAAACCTTCACCCAATTCACAATACAAATGCTAAAGAGAGAGGCCATGTCCTGCTGTCAGAAATTCAAATGATTGCAAATTGGATACACTGTGCCAGGTTAACATTATTTGGGGCCACATTTAGCCACTGGTTCTAACAGCTCTAACTTCAGCTACAGTTTAATTTAAAAGTTTAACTGCATAGACTGCCTTTCTGACCCTACTGCGGTCACTCAGATGAAAACAGGAGGGAAGAGAAGTAGTAGATAAGACACAAGGAACAATGACTTGCCACAAGAATGGATACTCTCAACCTAAATACCCAAGAATCTACCGAGTTGTGATAGAGACATTTGTGCTGAGCCTCACAACCTAGAGTGTATCTTTCAGGGCAAAGAACAGGCGCTACCACAGTAATTTTCATGAATTATTTTAGAATTCAGTCTTCAGTGTCAGCTAACTAATGGTTTGTCGGGGAGGTACTTAATGAGTGTGTGTGTGTAACATTTCAAACAACTCTGAGAGTGGAGTATTTGAAGAACACAATGTAAGACAGTGTTATCAATTTGTCTAAACTGAATGTACTACAACCTCAGGGTGTGACCCATCATAAGGGCCTCGAAGCTTTTGGACGATGTGATAGGCTGAATAATCTAGTTCTCAGAGCAAAATTTTTTATATTTATCTTTTATTGTGTGTAACTGAATTTGAAATTAAATGGTGTGTAATACAAGTGTTTAAAAGACTAAATACTATATGGGTCACGCTAACATTCCAAATAATCGTGAAAATAATGGCCCCATAATGACTTTTATTCCGTCTTTCCCAATCTGCTAGTTTGCATGATCCTTTATTCAATGTGTTTTAGGCCAAAAGGATATCCTTATCAAGATGCCCCCCTTTTTTAAAAAGTGTTTTTTGTTTAAGATTACAAAATGGCCTGAAAAATCCTCACTCCATGAAATTTACCCCACAACCTTTTGGTTAGCCCCTGTACCTGAATTAAAATGAAAGGTTTTGTGTTCTTCCACCCCAGTGAAAAAATGTTTCCTCTTTAAGTCTAACCTTTGACCCTCTCTCACCCAACAATTGACATCTGGTCATTATTTCTTTTACTGCTTTCCACCCCCTGTTGTCAGATGGACTGTTCTGTTGTCTTAAACACTTGATAGGTGGACAGGTTTATATAATCCGAGGTGAGTTCCTGTAGAGGCTAATTGGATGTTGTCCTTTCATGCAAAACAAAATGCCCTAAAAACTTGCCAGCAGGGAAGCTGTCCACCATGTTGGTTTCCAAAAAAGAAAAAAAAACCTGCACATGTATTATCTGTGGTACTTTCAATAAAACTAACTTAGGCTTTATCTCTGATTATGGATGATGGTATTCAGGATATCTGGAAAACATGCAAAACTTTTTTAAAATAAAAGTTTTAATTTTTTTCCATTCATTATATTTTAATTCATAGAACAGAAATAAAGGAGCTCTTTTGTGGAAAAGATGGCAATTTTCTTTAAAATTAATTGGCATTTTAAAGTAAGTACACATGATGGCTCAACATGCTGAAGATCATTTGCATGAGTCTAAACAACTTGAAATGCAATCTTTTAAAAAGAAGATTGCTCTCCCAAATAATGAGCGTGTACATTTCACAATGAACACTAAGCATCACATCGATTTTTTTGTAATCCATGAAAATGCACACGATACCATGTTAAAAACCACATTAAATTTTGCCAAAAAGGAACCCTATCATATTTATTTTAATTTGCCGAAAAGCACATTAAATGTACTCTTGCATGAAACCAGGAGAAAATCTCCCTTGGTTTGCTGAACTCTGAGCTCCTGGTGTATTTGGCTTCATTGGGGCCTTCGGTGTTTTTAAAATCAATTTTTAAAACCTCATCCATGCAGAGATTTGTTTGACATTTCATCCTAAGCTGTTTTGATGTCATCTTTGCATCCTTGTCTTCCTGTTTTCCTCTTCATCATTTGCCTTCATCTCTATTTGTTTGTTCTTTCTTATTCTCAGAAAACCCAGTGGAATGCTTTACAGTGTTGTGGCTATGTGAGCTTGCTAACTGTTTATTAATGCTATGATGTCCTGCCTAGGGAAGCTCAATGGGAAGGGGCTGGGGTGGTAGGGGAAGGAGGTCAAGGATGGGGTGGGATGAGAGGATTGGGGAAGGATTATGAGGTATACCTTTAAATTTTAACTATAATGTAGAAAGAGTGAGGTTAAGCTATTATTACCCCCATCCCCCGCAATTTTTTTATATACACCTGGCTGCTTACATTCACATTTCTTAAGCCTCTAGTTCAAAATGGAATGGTTGAATTTCCATTTAACTTGGTAAACTCTTGGTATAGTTCTTAGAATTCTTAAGCCTTGAGTTCAGAATGGAATGGTTGAATTTCCATTAAACTTGGTATACTCCATATCCTTAAAAAGTGTACATGCTGACTCTTCTAGGGAAGTGTGGCTTTGAACTTGTTTCAAATGATGTTTCTGGTATGTCGTTTGTTTTGTTTCGTTTTTCCTGTAGATACATTTGTTAAGTTAACGCTACTGAATTCCATGGGCCAAGAGATGTCCAAATGCAAGACATCCCTCCGCAGAGGGCAGCCAAATCCAGTGTACAAGGAAACCTTTGTGTTCCAAGTGGCCCTGTTTCAACTTTCTGATGTGACGCTCATACTGTCTGTATATAACAAACGCAGCATGAAAAGAAAAGAGATGATAGGCTGGATTTCTCTAGGTCTGAACAGCTCTGGAGAAGAAGAGCTCCATCACTGGACTGACATGAAGGAGTCCAAAGGACAGCAAGTCTGTCGGTGGCACGCATTATTAGAGTCGTGATGGACAGGAGAAAGGCACAGTCTCCATCCACGGCAGCAGTATCTCGGGTTACAACCCCGCCGTTTTTATCTAGCAACCGTTCCCAGACCCCTCCCTTAAAGAATCAGATTCAACATTCTACAAAATGCTTTACATTCTGTGGAAAGAACAGCAATGCTTACGCTCGTGAAGAAAAGATATGTCTCTGATAGAGCTTAATTGGGGGGGGGGAAAAAATAATCAGAAACTTTTATCATCATTGTTAAATTCATAATCCCCCACGGATTTAGTAACATGCGTTTGAAGTTTCTTTTACTTTCATTTCATTAAAAAAATCGAAATTATAAGTGACTAAAAAGATTCACAAGTGTAGTTGTAATACTACTCTAGAACCATTCTCCCCATTCCATAAAACACGTTTTTACTGGCCAGTCCCTGATGTTTATAATCGTCTTTAATACGAGAAAGTAGCCCTCCAGTTCCACATAAGTCGCAAGGATTTCAAGCGCTTTTGAAATGGTTTCACGCCAGGTACTTCTCCTGTCCTCCGCTGAGGCTCAGTGTGGCTCTGCTCTGCACAGCAGCGCCAGGCCTACGTGCACGCAAGTATTCATTTCCATAAAGGAATTGTTTTTGCATGTTATCAGTGAAATTCCATTCTTCATTTGCCTCTGCTCTTGCCTGATCCAAAGAGACCAAGCCACTGTCCTGGTCCCTTGGGAGTCTTTTAGACAGGTTGTCCTGTAGAACTGTGTAGCTTTCTGTTGAAAGCACTTCTGGGATTCTTGTATTCCAATGTAGGAAGCTAATAGAGAAGGGCTTTATGCTTTCTTTCCAGGATTGACTCTTTTAAACTGTGGTAAATTAAAAGTGTTTAGGGTTTTTTGTTTGTTTGTTTTACAAACTGAAAAATACAGCAGCTAAGTTGCTGAAAATCGAAAACAATTCAAGGTAAAGGGAATTTTAATGATCTGCTCTGGGCTTTTCAGTAACCAACACTGCATCAAGCAGACAGCATTCAAAAGAAGTGGTTCTCTGTAAGTCCTCGCTCTCACTTCCGACACTTGATATTTGTATCACAAATACTGTCCAGCGCTCAGTTTGCATTAGAGCCTCCTGGTAAGAAAGAAGCAACAGCAGCAGCAGCAGCTCTGGGGCGCACTCTGAAGTTCCTGGGGACCTGTGACCAGGGTTATGAAATGTACAAGCCCGTTCTTCACTAGGGTGTCTTCCTGTGCCTTCCGTGTAAGCTGAAATGTGCTCACACAGCTTGAAAGTTGTACTGGAGAAATTAGGCCTTCGAATTTTTATGAATGTCAAGGTTCCTCAGAAGAGTGTCAGGAAGATCCGTGATCGCTACGAGTTGTGTAGCCGTTGTATAAGGCACGCGGGGTTTTAAAGGATAAGGCACTTTCGTTTGCTTTATATTTGGGAAGGCTGATTAACCAGGACTATGGTAATGACTTCCCTTATTTTGCTTCTGACTTCATTTTAGAGTACATTTTGTATATACGAAAGCCTCTTCTTTTTCTCCTCCTTTCTGGTTACAGCGGGCAAAAATGTACCATATCCCAACGACTGGAAAGCAGTATTGCACTGTTCCTAGTCCCAAACGAACTACTCTATATTATCCTAAAATAAAATGTGCTATTACGAAACCAACAAGATCATGCCTAGATATTATCACTTCAGCTTGGCTGGACTGAACGGCCTTACAGAGATATCCCCAAAGACAGGAAGCTCCCGATGGGTTTTCATTGTTCCTTGAAGATACGGCAGCTCTGCACCGCTACACATCCATCCAAATACGTTTTAAGAAAAAAGGCAAATGCTCTCTTGGGCAACATGAAGTTTAAGAATGTATGTGAGGAAGGTAAATTACAAGGGACACTCTTTTATAGTTATACCAATGCGCTTTTTTCAGAATTTTTTTAATGGTTAGATAAAGAGTTAGCACATGAATCAAAAGACATTTTGAAGCACTTGTTTTTTGGGGGGAGGGGGCGTTGTCAACAAGATGGGAAAAAATTGGAGGAGATGTAGTTTTTACTGAGAAATTGGAGTTAGACAATTGATGCTACAAATATTTTTTTCTGCCTTTGGGACAACTGACTACATTGCTAACAACTGGAATTCTCCTTAATAAAGAGAATTGTCAGTCATATTTGTAGCTGTAACAAAGCCTAATCAAACACGTTAATAAGACCAGCGTGGTGCTTTCACCTTTAGTGAGAAAAAGACATAATGAGATGTCATTTATTAAACTACTTTTCTTCCAATTATGCCCAGAAGTCTGTGTGCTTTGTTACATCCTTAAGGTTTTATCTGGTATAAGTATCAAATACAGTATGGCCTATCAAAGTAATCAACAATCAAAGAGAAATCAAGAAAGACGCTACCTCCACCCCACCTGGCACATTCTCTGTGATTATGAATTAGCTGTGTACCTGGGTGGGTGTGTGTCAGTGTGCGCACACATGTACACACAATGAATTTTTTAAAAGACTTTTTAGACGTAGCTTTTTTTCAGGTAAATGAATAGAGAAACATTTCTCAAATTTGGGGATTATTTTTCTCCTCTCTACTGATCAGGAATTCTATTTAGTTTGGGGTGCTATCTGCCACCATTCTCCTTCACACATAGCAAAATATATATCTTTTTATCCTGTGGATTGACATAACTTGGAATAATTACTCCCCCCAAAATGTCTATTCTTTTGGAAAAGGATTAAATAGGGCTCAAGAGACCCACTTCATGCTACTGAATCGAATGTACAAGACAGGACTACTGCTTTTTTGTGTGCCTGAATTTGCATGAAAGCTTAGACGCAAACCCTGTATTTCAGTAATTATAGCAGATAGGGACCCACTGGTGGGCAGCAGGTGTTGGCTCCGAAACTTGAGAAAGACAACCCACTTTCTTATTGTTCTGTGAAAATCCCTCAAGTTTTATAATAAAATAAGATCATCCAAATATGCCAATTGGCTGCTATTTATGCGGGCTCCTGGGCCTGGAATAACAGTTTTTATTTGCCTCCCAGATGACTCTAAAATGAAGCTGTTTATTACCGTCCAGGAAACAAATAGACCTCAAACCAGTAAGAATTTGTTTGGGATAATATTCCCCTCACCGCTCAAAAGCTGTCTTACCTACACTTGTGCCTTCATTGCTGTCTACATTTTATGTGAAATTCATTTGCCTGTTAATCTTACTAAGGAACCCTGGTAGCATCATGGGTTACACATTAGACTGCTAAGCACAAGATCAACGATTCAAACCCACCAGCCAGCCCAGGGGAGAAACAGGAGGCTCTGACTCCTGGAAAGAATTCCAGTCTGGGAAGCCCACAGGGACAGTCCTGCCCCATCCCATAGCGTCGGTCGGTATAAGTTGGAATCAACTCGATGGCAGTGAGTACAGTATCCTCTTACTAGGCGTTCAGCAAATCCTCAACAACGTAGTTAGTGACAAAAAATAATCAATTGGATTACAATTATTAAGAAGGACAAACAAACCAATGAGAAACTAATCTGAGGTAACCTGGTGACTGCTGTCTGTCTAGTCAGCCCCATACTCAAAGGAAGCCTATGCCCAGCAGGATCTGATGCTTATGATTCACAGGATTTTCACTGATTTTTTTTTTGTAAGTGACTCGCCAGATTTTTATTTAATTGCTTGCCTCTCCTGGCGAACCCTTCTCAGCGCCACATCAAGCCACACTCCTGCACTGACAGATGAGTGGCGGCTGTAAGGGAGGTGCCGAGGCTGAGAGTCAAAACGGAGTCTGTCTGCCGTGTGGTAGGCTGAGTTCTACCCCTGACCTGCCCCTGACACCCTGGTTGGGATACACATGTCTCGATAGAGTCCATACTGCAGATGCCAGGGGCTCTCGACCTTATGAAATGTTGGGTTCCCGTCCTTTTTAATTTGCTCCTCACTTGAATCAGATACGAAACCAATGATTTTGCAAAGCAAGGTCGCATCCATAGAGGAAATGCAAATAGAGGAGAGGGTGCTCTTGAAGATGGACGGGGCACTGAATGACTTCAGGCTGTGTTAGTCCTGGTAGACTAGGGAACAAATTCATGGACACTTATCTATGTGTAAGATAGAACTTTGTATCAAAGAGTAACTGTATATTAAGAAAACACCCCAGCCCAGTCCATATCAAGTCCGTAAGTCCAATATTAGCCCCTATGTCCGATTTCAGTCTATAAATTCCTCTTCAGACTCACGCAGCCCAGGCAATGATGCCAAATGCAGGAAGATCACAGTTCAGTGGGTGTCAAGTCTTGGCAGTGGAAGCATCTCAGCGCTGGCAGGGGTCGCCACGTGGCTCCTCCAGCTCTCTGAGTCTCTCCACAGCAGGAAAGGGAAGACAGAATGTGTGTCTGGTCAACAGAGAAGACAGGTTCCCAGAATCCTTTGATTGACAGGCTAGACTCCACGCCTTCGCTCAAGTTGACAGGAGATTATGTAACTGCAGCAAGTCTCTCAAGTGAGAGGAGACACTGGTGTCTGAAGGTGTACATTTAATGGAAGGCTGTTAAGGGTCCGTTACGGTGAGTTTGGCTTGGTTGTAGGTCAGGAAGAATAGCTAAAACTAAACCCACTGCCATCAAGTTCATGTCGATGACCCTGTAGGGAAGCTAAGCTGCCCCTGTGAGTTTCAGAGACTGTAATTTTTGTTTGTTTGGTTGGTTGGTTGGTTGGTTGGTTGGTGTGGTTTTGTTTTTTTTTCTTAACTGTAATTTCTTAAAGGAATTGAAAACCCGTCTTTCTCTCAAGGAGCTGCTTGGTAATTTTGAACTGCTGACCTTTCGAATTGCAGCCCAATGCACAATCACTAGGCCACCATGACTTGTAAGAACAGTGGGTGGTGGGCACCATTAAATCTTCAACAAAATCTATATCTAAATGTGACTAGAAAGGCAGCGTATATTCACATAAAATGGTCATTTGCCTAGATAAATTAGATCCTCCTCAGAGCATCTTCACATTGATAATTATTATTCCAAAGTTGCCCTATTCCTAGTTTTACCCCCATTCACCATAGCCATCAGTATCGTCATCAGCAAGCAGACTGAATATTGAATGCAAGCTAATGAACGTTATTTAAAATATGATCTATGCCCTCCAAAATTCATAACACTGAGTAGTAACAGCCGTCATTTGCTGCGAGCAGCACACGAATGAATTGTTTTACTCAGGTTCCCGACTCCTTGAAGTAGGTGACATTATGGATCTCTTGCCAAAACTGACTTGTCCCCGATGACCCGGCAGGTAAATGATAAGGCTAGGATTAGAACGCAGGTGTAAATTAGTGTAACACCCAGACTCTGTCCCACGCTGGGTATTGTGATTGTATCCATCTTTATAAACTGTATAAACTGTATGATAAGTTCATTAGCAGGCCACCCACCTTAAAGCAGTGTTGGCAGGCACCGCGTGGGCGGAGGGGGGCAGAGAGTAATGAAAAAGCAAAAGAAAGAGAAGTCAAAGACAAGAAGACTAGATCAAAGCACAGGCTTTGTCATTTTGTGTCATACTTCATAGACGACTTTGACTTTCAAAGAGTTGGGGATTCGTTTATTTCATTGCTGTCTGAAAACATGTTGAATCGGTTCTGTTCTTTGGCCACGCTTCGAAGGCCAGGTTTTTGTTAGTAGTAACAGGATCAGTCGTCTTTCTACTCCATGACGTGGGTATCTCTTGTCTGTGTTGACCACAGCTTACCCCTCTCGAGGTGAGAGAGAAAGCTCTGGTTTTCTTCTATGTTCCCATTGTATTGATTTCTAATTCTTTTCTCTCCAGTATGGGACTGGACTGGAATCACAGCTGGTTTTATTATATACATCTATATATATACATTATGTAGTATATACATCTCTTACCACCACCCCCCCAAGCCCACCACCACTGCCATTGAGAAGATATGACTCATACACCCTATAGAGGAGGCTTGGTTGTACAGTCGCTACAGAGCTCCACTGCTAACCGGAAGGTCAGTTGTTTAAAGCCGCCAGGCACTCTGAGGAAGAAAGACACAACCATCTACTCTGTGAAGATTGACAGCCTGGGAAACCTTAAGAGGTAGGTCTGCTCTGTCCTAGAGTCAGTATGACACTGCCCCTTGTTTTGTTGCTCCCGTGGCATTGAGTCGGTTCCAGCTCATAGCACACCACGTCCCTCCACGCAGAACAGAACACCGCCGGCCCCGCTGCATCCTCACAATTCGTTCTGACGTTGAACCCATTGATGCAGCCACTGTGTCCAGCCCCTCCCTGAGGGTGTTCCTCTTCGTTGCTGACCCTCTACCAAGCAGGATGTCCTTTTCCAGAGCCAGGTCTTCTCTCCTGGCAACACATCCAAAGTACTCCAGGCAAAGGCACGACGCCCTCGAGTCTAAGGAGCATTCTGTGTGAACATCTTCCAGACAGATTGGTTTCTTCTTTCAGCTGTCCATCGCACTCCCAGTATTGTTCTCCAGCACTGTCATCACAGTGCATCAGCTTTTCGGCGTTCTTCCTTATCCCTTGTCTACCTTGCCCGTGCAGGCAAAGTCATTGAGAATGCGAGGCCTGAGTCGTAGTCCTCAAAATGACCTCCTTGCTCTGCAACTCTTCAAACAGGTCTTGTGCAGCAGATGTACCCAATGCAGTGTGTCCTTTGATTTCTTGACTGCTGTTTCTGTGAGCACATTCCTCATCTTCTGTGCCCCTCTGTACATAGTAAGCACTCAGTAAATACTGAACTAGAGCCCTTGTGCAAGAAATTGACAGTACTGCTGTATAAAGTCTCAATTTCTATAAATCTGGTATTATGTGTGGATTTATTTACACCTTCACTTAATATATCTTTATGGGCACCTGTGTGTACCGTGGACTGTGCTAAATACTAGAGGTGCAGAAAGAATGAAATTGATAATCTTTGACCTCTTAGAGTTTGTGCTCCAAAGTAGGAGCCTAGTCACAGAAGGATGTCATTCGGCCTAGAAGGATGACCTATTAGAGAAATGCAGGACCGGGGTATTCAAGGCGTAAGGTAGGAGCACAGCATGGAGTTCAGAAAAGCCTGTCTGGAGGAGACAACCCCAAATGGGGTCTTAAGACACCAAACCAGTTAGATCCCCATAAAACTCCTGACCACATATTCCCTTGAAAGGCGGAATATGCAACAGTAGTTTCTGAACTTTAATGGATTTAAGGATTGATTGGGAGAGTGTATTCCAAAACTCCATGTCCAGAGATTCTGTCTTTTGGTCTTAGGTGGGACCCAAGAATCTGTGTTTTATTTATCTCTCCAGGAAACGCAGCCCTAGTTAAATTGGTGCAAGCAATGAACGCTGGTAGAATTTTTGACAGTTGTGTCCCAGCGTCCATAAATTATGCCATGCAGTGTTGTCGAGAGAAAAAAAGAGTCACAATTTGATTCCCAAACAACGCCCCCCAAGCTCAGCCACCCCTGGGGGGATAGGGCAGGGTGGGGGAGCTGCTGTGTAAATAAGACAGGTTAAACTAGGGTTAGTGTTGCTCGCCTTAGACTTGTGGGCCCATAAAATGTTATTTTGATGAAAACATAAGTGGTATTTAATTATGAGTACCCATATATTTTTTAATCATTTTATTAAGGGCTCATACAACTCTTATCACAGTCCATACAGACATCAATTGTGTAAAGCACATTTGTGCATTCATTGCCCTCATCATTCTCAAACCATTTGCTATCTACTTAAGCCCCTGGCATCAGCTCCTCATTTTCAACCCCTCCCTCTCTGCTCCCCCCTCTCTCATGAATTCTTGATAATTTGTAAATTATTGTTTCGTCATATCTTGCCCTGTCTGACGTCTCCCTTCACCCACTTTTCTGTTGTCCGTCCCCCAGGGAGGAGGTCATATGTAGATCCTTGTTATCAGGTCCCCTTTTCCAACCCACCCTCCCTCTACGTTCCCCTCACACCACTGGTCCTGAAGGTATCATCTGCCCTGGATTCCCGTGTTTCTGGTTCCTATCTGTACAGTGTCCATCCTCTGGGCTAGCCAGACTTGCAATGGAGAATTTGGATCATGATAGTAGGGGGGGTGGGTGGGGGTGGGGGAGAGGGAGGAAGCATTTAGGAACTAGAGGAAAGTTATATTTTTCATCGTTGCTACATCGCACCCTCTCTGGCTTGTCTCCTTCCCCAGACCCCTCTGCAAGGGGATCTCCAGTAGTCTAGAAATGGGCTTTGGGTCTCCACTCTGCACAACCCCCCTTATTCACTATGATAAGATTTTTTGTTCTGATGATGCCTGATACCTGATCCCTTCAACACCTCATGATCGCACAGGCTGGTGTGCTTCTTCCATGTGGGCTTTGTTGATTCTGAGTTAGATGGCTGCTTGTTTACCTTCAAGCCTTTAAGACCCCAGATGTTATATCTTTTGATAGCTGGGCACCATCAGCTTTCTTCGACACATTTGCTTATGCACCCGCTTTGTCTTCAGCTATCATATCACGGAGGTAAGCACACAATGATATTATTTTTGGTTCTTTGATGCCTGATACCTGATCCCTTCAGCACCTTGTGATCACACAGGCCGGTGTGCTTCTTCCATGTGGGCTTTGTTGATTCTGAGCTAGATGGCTGCTTGTTTACCTTTAAGCCTTTAAGACCCCAGATGCTATATCTTTTGATAGCCGGGCACCATCAGCTTTCTTCGCCACATATGCTTATGCACAAGCTCTGTCTTCAGCAGTTATGTCAGGAAGATGAGCACCATAGAATGCCAATTCAATAGAAGAAAGTATTCTTGCATTGAGGGAGTCCTTGAGTGGAGGCCCAATGTCCTTCTGCTACCCTAATACTAAACCTATAAATATATGCACATAGATCGAATTCCCCATCCACATATATAAATATATTTGCATATATACACGTCTTTATCTAGACCTCTATAAATGCCCTTTGCCTCCTAGCTCTTTCCTCTATTTCCCTTGACTTTCCTCCTGTCCCACTATCAGGCTCAGTCCCCACCAGGGTTTCAACAATTCCTCTTTGTTACATTACCCTTGATCATGCCCTACCAGGCCTCCCACACCCTCCTCACCACAAACTTGGATCACTTGTTCTCTTGTCCCTGGGTTTGTTGACACCACTTCCTTTCCCCCAACTGCCCCCCCTCCCATGTCCCCCTGGAACTGTCAGTCCCGTTGTTCAGATTGTTCATCCAGCATACCTTATTTAGACAGACCTGCGGAGATAATAACATGCACAAAAACAAGGAAGAGCGAAACCAAGCAACAATATACAACAAAACAATAACAAACCAGTGACAAAAACAAAATAAAACACAACAAGAAAGAAAAGTTTGTAGTTAGTTCAAGGATCATTTGTTGGCCTTTAGGAGTATTTTCCAGTCCAGTCTGTTGGGGCACCACACCCTGGCCCCAAAGTACACCTTCAGCATTCCCTGGGGACCTCGCCGCTCCATTCCCTTGCTGTTCTGTTGCACCCCCTTAGTGTTTTGCCTCGGTGTGGCGGGATCAGATCGGGTAGCACCCGTGTATATTCACAGTCAACAGAACTCTTTTTTCCAAAGTGTTCTTTGGGATAAGATACAAATGCTATTCTGTTTCTGTTCGGATTCCTGGAAGTTTCTTTGGGATTTTGTCAGAGTCCCTTGCAGCCTGTCTTTAGGAATGATAGGTGTACAGCAGAGATGCTGCGAAGCTATTCCTCTGAAAGACAAGTTTGCTAGCAGGCATATTGTTCGTGTTGTGGAGAATGAAAATGTCGCTTCAAATACCTCGAAACCAAAGAACAGTTCATCCTTTTCCGTACCCGCTCCCCAACCCGAGGGGAAATGTGACCCTGAGGGTAGGAGGTTTTGAAGAATGTTTTTGTTTTGTTCTGGGGTTTTTTCCCCTAATGAAATAATTTGAAGCATCCCTACCCCATTCTTTCCTTTTGGGGCCACTTATTTTCATCCATGAGAGTTTCTGGGCCAGGGAACGCTGCTGGAAGCATTCCCTTGACTTAAGCCATTGTTCAAAGAATTTGTATTCTTACTGTTGCTTTTAACATAACTTTCTGACCCCCTGAAGTTTTATGAGTCCCCCTAAGGAAGATTTTAAGCTTGACTTCAAGTTCTTCTGGAAGCTTGCAGATTCTCATAAAAGTTTTGCCGGGTGGTGGAGGAAGCATCTCCCCAAGTTTGAATTTAGCTGAGTACTGACCTCTTTATTTTCTAAAGTTGGGGTGCACCAGGGTAAGTCCTGTGCTCTCAGGCAGACGTTGCTTTTCAGAAGGAAAGCTACGGTTTGTCAGGAGAAGACCCCATGACGCGCGACGCGGAACCATGGTGGAGCTTGAGCCACGGCTCTGCTTGACAGGCTGCTTTGCAGCGGGAGCCTGGCTGGCTCAGGTCACACTCTCGGGTGGACACCCAGGGATGATAATGGCCTCATCACGGAGCTGTAGCCAGCATTGCCCAAGTGAAGCACCCATTTACCATGAATAACATCTGCATCTGGTACAGATGGCTCTAAAATCCGTTGGAAAGCCTGAGAACATCGTCTCACGCCCCAGCCAGTTCTCCAAATTCTGAAGCCGAATCCCTACCTACACTGAAGGGCTTTCAGCAGGTGAAGGTGTTCCCACGTGCTCATTGAACCAGCCGTCCCTGCACGAGAGCATGTGACAGGAAGGGCCTGCGGTTCGTCCTTCTCTGTACCCCCTCGGTGTTTGGCACAATCGTAGCTGTCCAGTGCCTGGCTGAACCATTCCGTTTCTGCAGACATCCATAAAAGAAAGAAGCCGGCAGTACTTTTCGTAGTGCAGAGATAGTATAAAAAAATAAGAATAAATTTAAAAACTTGGTCCACCACGTGGACTCGCTGGAGCCATGCTGCCGGCTTTCCAAAATGAGTTAGCCCAGCAACGCTGTGTATGTCACTCCACACCCCCTTCGATTCACTTCATGTCTCTCCCCCTCACCAAACAGGAAATCCGGGTCCGAAATAGAAAAGATTGTTGGGCAAATCACAGCACCCAAGCCCACACTGCCAACCAAGCATGGGTTTACTCCATTAGCATATTCCACTCAGTCTTCTCCACGAACGATGACGGACTTTTGAGTAAATGGACCCGTCACAGCCACGGGGGTGGCATCTTTTTGCATTGGCGTCGTGGTTACCAGATGGGCAGCTAACTGCAAGGTCAGCAGTTCGAAACCACCAGCCACCCCTTAACTGAAAAGCCTTTCATTTACAGTCACGGACACTCTATCCTGTCCTACAGAGTCCCTTTGAGCCAGCATCAACTCGATGGCAGTGAACTTGGTTTGGCAATCTGTATGGTAAACGGCTTCGATTCTCTTGATGATGAACCTAAATGGCTCTGTTGTCATCACACTCAACCGATGAACCCCAGGACTCTTTACTAGGAACACCACATTTCTGTCACCTCTGCTCTCAGCTCTCCTCTGTGACCGCTGCATTCCTTTTCACGACCCTTTGCTGCAAACAGCAAGTCAGTACAGCCTCCGCAGGGCCTCCGTTCGCCTGTCCAGCGAGTGCTCTGGGCAAGGTCCCACTCACTGGGCTTCTGTTCTCCCTCATTTCACCTGTGTCCACTGCCTCCTCAGGGGTCGTCTTTTGCACGAGCACATTGAGCATTCACAAAGGCTTCTTGGTTTTTGTTCCTTGCCCTCCCTCTGAAGATCAGAGGGCACGAAATTCATCCACTGAAAAATGAGGTGCTTTGGGCAGTTGAATTCATTTAGTGACCGAGGACGGTGGTGGTTTTGTGGCTGCTTCCGTGTCACCAGTTGAGCTGGTCGTGGCTGGAGGTCTGGCTCTTCGCTTCTGTCTCTTTCCCCGCTCGCTTTTGTCCGCGTCTCCACACAGTCTCAGGATTTGTTCATCAACGCTGAAGACGGCCTCTGGAGGAGTGATGTGCGGGCGTTCCCCCTCGGGGTCCCATGGCCTAGCCAGGGGGGCGGCCGGAGAGGCTGTCCGACAGGCTTTCCAGGAGGAGCAGTGCACAATGCTTCCATCGTCAGAGGGTCGATGTTGCCCAGTGATTGGAGTGGTGATGCCCCTTACCCCGAATAGTGTGAGAAGTACCCTCCCTCAACCATGCGAGATGAGTTGGGGACACATTGGGGAACTCTAAAAGAAGGTTGGCATCATGATATTGTAGCACTTGACCCCTCAGTACAGGAGCATTACTAAACACGTAGCGGTGGAGCAGAGTCACTGCTGTGACAATAGTTGGGTGAGGTTTTTGACATTTTTTTTCAATGCCAAGTTGACAGTCTGCATCTGAAAATGCCCTTCTCCCCACCCCTCTCTTCTTTCTTATTCTGATTTATCAATAAACCTAATTTGTACTGTGTGATATTTCAGTTTGTCTTTTCAATCTCCAAGACAACTCTCAAAAAGAAAAACCCCAAACTCTTTGCAGCGTGTTCGTTGAGCTTGTGATGTCTCCCTGACACTGATTGTGTTTAAAATGAATGCCCAACAGATGAAACAGAATGCTGCATTGTACGCTGAAAAACATAATTCTCTTAGGTTCGTTTACACAGCCAGATATTGATGGAGTGCTTATTTCCACGAATGGAAGCAGTTCATATTGAGTATGCCTATTTCGTTTAATGAGGAAGCAGGCATCGCTCTCCCCCTCGCACCCCCTTTCGTCTGTGATTTACAGTTTCTTTTTGCCTTTTCACATCTGGATGAAGGGCGATGACTATGAACCTCTTCATAGCACTTCATTTGCCAGCGTCTAAGGATGCGGCTCCTCTCACATCAATGTTGATGAAAGTCAAACTAAGTACCAGTAGGGACAAAGACCCCACGTGCAACAGGAGGACAGCATCTTAACCCCAACAGGACACACCTGGAGGACCCAAGTGTGAAACTGGGAATTCAGTTATAATGCAGTAGAAGTCAGACCTTCCTGGGAATGAAGAATTGTGGGCCATCACCTCGTGCTCTGTCATTTTAGTCTTTCCCCCGCCTGCTTGCAATTGTTTTGTTTTTAAATTGTGTGAGGAGAGCAGAATCCAGCTGATTTGTAAAGTTTTCCTGTAGGAATTTGCAATTTCAAAATCTAGAAGTTGATTTTAAAAAAATCTAGAAGTTGAGGTAAATACCGTAGTTAAAGGTGTGTGTGTGGGAGGGGGGGTTAGTTAAAAGTGTGTGTGTGTGTGTGTGTGTGTGTGTGTGTGGTGTTTAGAGGGGTGGGGCCTGTTTTGTGTTGGGGCAGTCTTTTCAGGTAAGATCGGGAATGTCTGCTGCATTCTGTAATGATGTCAGCTTTGTCGTCTGGGAGAAGCCCTGAAGAGCTTTTGCATATAAATTGGTCAGAACTTAAGTGTGTTTGAACAAGAGAATGATGATACTTCCAACAGAATTTTCATATTAGAAATGCTACATTGAGAGGAGAATTCCAGGGGCGGCTGGCATGAGCAAGTTACTTTATAACAGCTCTGCATTTGATCAAAATGACTTTTATTGCTGGTGGGGGGTGGGGAGAATGGCAAGAGCTTTGAGGAATCTTTAAAGCTGTCTTAGAGGGGCCAGCCCAAAGTTTTGTCAAGCCTTTTACCCCAATTTTGAAATAGGAAAGAAAGTGTAAAGATCACTTCTCAGTTAAATTATTCTTGGGAAAGAACAGCTACGATACGATTTGTTAAGATCTTGGCAAATACGGGGAGCTGTTCTCTTTCTAAAACGTAAGAGGTTCATCACGGCTTCAACCCCCTTGGGTTGGGTTTTGGTTCTCCACATAATGACTTCCCTGACAATGAGTGGGTCTCTATTCTATATTCCCTGCCTTCCTCCCCGAGCCCCTTCCTCTCCCTCCCTCCCCCATCCTGCCTCCATCCCCTCCTTACTTCATTCACGTGGGTGAGGCACAAAGCTTCCCTAACAATGTACCAGTTTCTACAGAGCTTTCTTACTTATTTTTCTAATAATGGATGTACTAGTATGGTGAAGTTTAAATGCTCCGTGAGCAAAGCCCTCTTACACAGTCTGAAGAACTACACTGCAGTTAACATTTCCCTTGGTCCTCAACGGTCTCCAACAACAGCTTTGCTAGTGGCCCTAAACCATTCATGGATCTTATTGATACAAAGATATGCCTGTGTGGTTATCAGTCGAGTTGCATTATTGTCACATATTAACTTGCATTTTAGTCTAAATATAAACAGATGTGTGTGTGTGTGAAGCCATCTGTTTTGTGGGAGGAGCATATACCTGCTCATTTCCGCGTGATTGACAATGTGCTGTATGTTGCATTTTAATTGGTGTCAGACTTTTCTACTATCTGTACATTGATTGTCTCGGTGCCTTTTCTCCCTTTGTATTACTGTACTACATAAAGAAATCTGTGTAAACAGTGTGAAAAATGTTAAAACTATTGCTCCAGGACATTTCAATGGCAGTTTAACTTTTCAGAGAATAAACTTTTGTGTGGGTTAAAAGTTACTTCTGTTTACCTTATATAAGACATTTGCACTCACCTGTCTTTTCCGATGTTGATACACATCCGTTAGTCCTAATTTTTATCATTGGCAAGTGTTCATACGAGTGTTACACAACAAAATCATATGTTCAGTGACGTCAGCAAATATCCAGTGCGTACATCTCGATATTACTAAGACCTCGGAATTAAGAGGAGTCTCCCCTCCATGTGCTCAAACATAGTGCCTGCAACATGTTTGCATCAGACTCTCCTCTTGATTTGCAAGTCCGATCTGGCCTAAAGAGAGTCAACTGTGGAGATTTGAAACATTCTAAAATAGTCTCCCTTAAAATGTATAGATCACTGAAGAATGAAACTGACTAGCTACATGATCTCAATATCTTGAGCTGAGATGTGGATATGTGTACACTTACCTATTTTGCTCCTACAGTTAATATGAATCTCTTATCATTCACATCAGGCTGCCATTCTGTTGATAAGAAACCTTTTCTATTGGATAAGAGTAATTTTTAATTTTAAAAAAATTAGATCACTGATCATAAGGTGAAGTGTTTTACCTGATCCATTATCTTGTCAGTTTCTGATTTCCAACAACCAAAATATATAGGAACTGACTCCACAAGTACTATTTTGCAGATGGGAAAAAGAATTTGATCTTTCAGTACTCTGAAACTGACAGACATGAAAAGTGTGGCATTATTTATTCCAGATTGTTTTGGGATCCTTAGTTCCATAAATTCACTAGAAGTATCAACAGAAAACCGTAATTCATTTTTTTAATGCATCAACAATATGAATTGGTCTGGTTTAAACCCCTTCCCCACTCCCCTGGCCATTTCCTAAACTATTGAAACATACAATGAAGACATGAAACACTTATGCTAAAAATGAATGGGTTCGGGGTTGAGGCTCCAGCTACAGTGGAGGAATGTGTGCCCTTTCCCAGTACCTCCTCCCGAATTGTTTCCTCTCAAATAGTATTAGCTTCATGATGAAGACATTTAAGTTTGAAGAAGCAAAAAGAATAGACTTGCTTTTTTTTTTAGCACACACACACACACACACACACACACAAAGATTCTGCATTGTGACAATGACAGAAGTAGGGATGATTTACTAGTTATTTAGTACTTACCCTGAAAAAAAATCATTTTCATCTGGGTCATGGTTGATTGTCTTTCACAGAATGGCAATTGATATAAAGTAGAATTACAGAAGGAAACAGGCCCATCTGTCTTGCAGTTAGTAAAGCACTGTGCTCATTTTCTGTTGTTACACTGGAGTTCAGGTAGTTTTTGTGTGTTTGTTTCGGAGTTTCTTTTAATCACATCGTGTTACAATCTAATCCTAAACCCAAACAAAACCCAAGCCCCCTGTGGTCGAGTAGGTTCCACTTCAGCAATGCGATGGGGCACAGGAGAACCACCACATAGGCGTTCTAAGGCTGTGATCTTTATTGTGGGAGCCCAGGCTGTGTAGTGGTTACCCACTGGACTGAGAGCCACATTGTCGGCAGTTCGAAACCACCAGCAGCTCCTTGGGAGAAGGACTGGGCTTTCTATTCCTGTAAACAGTTAGTCTTGGAAACCCACAGGGGGGAGGAGGGTAGTATCACCATAAGTCAGCATTGACTCAGGGCATCAAGTTCGATTTTGGGTTTGACTCTTTCTTGAAGGAGATGGTCACACCTTCCTTCGACAGAGTGGATGGGTTTGGACCACCACCCTTCAGTTAGGAGGCGGACACTTACCTACCAGGCCACCGAAGCTCTTTGGAGACCCTTCTGACCAAGAAAACCAAGCCCACTGTCATCCTGGCGATTCTCACCGAGTGCCCTTTTAAGATATGATCTTTGCCAATGGGAAAGTCTCTTTGGTTACTTTAAAAAAAAATAAAACAATAACACTGACATTGAGTCCATTCCAATTCATGGCAACCCTGTACAGCGTTCAGAGATTGTCTATCTTTACAAGAGCAGAAAGCCTCAGCTTTCTCCCACTAAAAGGCTGGTTGGTTTGAACTGCAGACCTCGTGTTTTATAGCATAGTGCCTAACCCACAGCTCCACCAGGGCCCCTTTGAAGACCCTTCTCACTCAAAACCAAACTCCCTGCCTTCAAAGTCAGTATCGACTCATAGCGACCCTATAGGACAGGGTAGTACTGCCCCTGTGAGTTTCTAGCACACTCAGTCTTTCCCGCTGAGTGGCTGGTGGTTTTGAACTGCTGACCTTGCAGTTAGCAGCCCAAGAATAACCACTACCTATGCCATCAGGGCTCCTTATCAGGGCCAGACCTTAAGAATGAGGATGCAAGACTGATAACGGCTTTGAAAAATGCAGGCCCATTAAGACAGTCAAGTAAACAAGCACAGAACCTGTCTAGGGTCCCATGAGTCAACTAATGGCAATGTTGTGGTTTGGGGAATGCTGGTTTGGTGGGGGGTGGGGTTGTGTTTGGGGTGGGGTTAAGCTAAAGGAAGCGACTCTGCCCTGTGGTAAAGGCTACATTTTAAAAGGGGTGGCCTCTGTTTCAGAGCAACCCCAGATCCACTTACAAGTTATGAAAGCTACCGAGCTCTCAGGAATAACTCTCAAAACCTTGCTCAGTCAGACCCCAGAGTGTAATAGATGGGGGGGTGGGGGAGGCCTCGCAGAAGACAGAGCAGGGGCCCTGGAGAAAAATGGATGCAGGCGTTCCTCTGACAAGGTGGCCGCAGAACCGAACACAGCCGCTACTGAGAGGGAGGTGGTGGTTCCCGGACTGAAAGTCAATGTTTGCTGTGGATTGCGCGCTGTTCCCTCTCCCAAATAGCACCTCGACTTGCATCTGTCCTCTGCCTGCTCCGTGTTGTTTATTTGGTGGGAATTGGGTGCCAGACAACTTGTCTTGAAGTTATCGGTCACTGGGCCTGCTGGAACGGCTAGCGCATCACCAGACATGTTGACACGATTGCAGTAATTGGGTGGGAATTGACGGTGTGTTCCTTAGGGAGAATGCAAACTATTTAGCAAAATATGCGCTCACCTTTTCTTGTACACACAGAAAGCCTACCTTTCCCAGTGATGTTTGCAAATGCTTTAAGGATGTGACTGGGTCCTGGCAAATGGACTGTGAGGGAAAGTGACACACATCAATTGTAGGTCAGACACGTCTTTGGGGCTTCCTTTATCTGTCAATTATCTGGTGACATCCTAGAAACAGATCAAGCCATGAGCGAAAGGAGCCCTGGGCACTTGAATCACTGCTTGGAGGTCATCGTCCCTCCAGCCAGTCGTTTCTTCAGCGTCACAAACCAAACTTGTGTTGGGTGCTGGAGCTATTCCCTGTTCTGGGTTTATTTGGTTCCTTGTGTCTCCTACACTGATGTTTGTAGGTCAGCTCATGGATTTCAAGTTAGCAACTGAGGCATAGCTAGATGACCCCAGATAAAAGCAAAACCGCTACGCAGTGTGAGGAAAGCCCACGCTGGAAGCTTAATCATTTTTACGGAAGGGTTGTAGGGAGGAGATGAGGCAGTCACGGTGCAGTGTAGCAACAATGAAACATACAACTTTCCTCTAGTTCCTGAACACAATTAATACGCAGCTCCCTGAAGTTGTCATTATTCCTCTGGCACTAGGCTGTTATTGACAAGGAGTTTTTCCGCCTCCTCTTTCCTTCCTCTCCTCTCCCTTGTCTTTCCGCTCTGTCTCTCCCTCCTTTTCCTCCTCCTCTGCCTGCTTCCTTTCCTGACCTACTTTCTACAAGGAGGGTTCGAGGCGCTTGGGGTAAATGGACTGAATAAATACATGCTTTAGCCCTGGTGGTGTAGTGTTTCCGCATTGGATTGCTAACCGCAAGCTCAGCGGTTTGCAACCAGCAGCCTCTCCTCGTGACAGAGACGGGGCTTTCAACTCCAGGATGCAGGTACAGGCTCAGAAACGCAGAGGTAGCCACTGTAAGTCACGATGAGACAATATTAGCTCAGTGGCAGTGAATTGGTTGTTTTGATTTTTACAAAAATTTGGATGCAAAGGTTTACCCATATAAAATAAAGCTGATCTTTAAAACTCCTTACACATGCCAATCAACGTTGTCTTTTTGTAGTCTTAAAACATAGGATTCTACTCATTCACTAAAACAATACTGCCTAACCCAAAATACTGCGAATTATTTTCAGATCTTACTTAGCCATCAGTAAGAAAAACATCTCATTGCTTTGTAGTCCAATCTATTTTTGACAAAAATTCAGTGCTTTAAAAATTAATTTAAAAAACACTTGCTTATGGAAAAGTGAAAAACATTTGCAAAGTAAATAGAGTAGTATAATGAACCTTCTGTGTGACTCGCTAGATTTAATAGTTATCAACGTATCATTTTTGTATGCTCGGTGTCTTCATGCCCTCCTCGCCCCCACTTAAATTTTATTATGAATAATTGTTATTTTTAATGTAAAATAGTATTTGGTGTGATTCTAGCCTAGAAAATTAATGCAGAAAATAAGAATAATCCAGGTTTGTCGTGCATAAATTTGTTTATTGCAAAGTAGTCATGGGAAGGCATGCAAGTAAGAACTCAACTTTCATTTACAACTGGAGAATCAACATGAACAATTTCAATGTTAATGTAACGGCAGGAGTCCCAATCTTTAGACTTCAGACTTTTATCTTTCATGAGAGGTCACGGGTGGAAGGCTGGCTCTCTTCAGAGGTCCCCTGTAGCTCAGGTCCAAGATCGGCAGTGATGGAGACAAGATCTCAATTCCATCTCTGCCTTCTATTAGTGAGCAAGCAGACAGTTAGAATTTATATGTGAATGTGTCACCACAGCACCTATTGTGAGCGCTTATAGGTATGTATTTTGAAAGTGTGACTAATACCCTACACGCTTTGAGATCACCATGGAAACACACAGAACACGTAGCCCTGCCTCGAAATGCGGCAGTGTTAGCTACGCGCTTCTGACACAGGGCTGCACGCTTGCACGTCTTAGTCATGATTTAGATCATTTCCATTCACCCAGGAAGTTGTGTTATGTTTCTTCTTGACGGGTTGCCCTCAGAGACAACCTCTATTCAACGAATTCATCTGATATTAATGTTGGCTGTCCTAGAACACCAAATAATGGAATCATATAGCACGTGCTGTGTCCAACTGCTTTTGCTGCAGCTGAGGTCTGTGAGATGTATCAATGTCAGTATGTACTTTGTTTCTTTTTATGTGTTTGCTGTTAGACTCTATCAAGATGGTTCCAATTCACCGTTACTCCATATGGAACAGAACAAAAACTGCCCTGACCCGAACCATCCTCACATAATGGTTGTTATATTTGAGCCAATTACTGCAGTCACTGTGTCAGTCCATCTCATTGAGGGCATTTCTCTTTTTCACCCACCCTCTACTTTACCAAGCATGTCAGAGAATCCTTATTCGGGCACCTGTTCCTCTTATAACATGTTCAAGGGATATGAAATGAAGTCTCACCATCATCCGTCTGAAGAGCATTCTGGCTATATTTCTGGTAGCCCTGCTATCTTCAGTATTCTGCACCAACCCTGTAATTCAGTCATCAATTCTTCCCCCGTCTTCCTGAATATCCATTGTATACTTTCTTCTCCATTCACTGTGTTTCAGTTTTCTATTGCTACATAACAAGCCAGCCCACAGTAAGTGCCTTCAGAAAGTGACAAGCATGATTTCCTCCTGAATCTGTGCTTTGCACAGGGCATAGTAAAGATCAATTCCCTCAGTTCGACTCCAATTAGTTTGACTCCGAGGCTGGAGGCGATTTCTTGGCGAAAGGTTGGAGTCATCTGAAGACTAACTCACATGTCCAGTGGTTGATCCTAGCTGTCAGCTTCTTTGCTTCCTTGCAGCCTGGCAGCTAGGTTCCAGAAACAAGCATCCCCAAAGAGCAAGGCAAAAGTGTGTGGTATTTTTATTGGATAGTCTCCAATGTCACATAGCAATAATTCCAGCATAGTTTATTGGTCAACATGGTCACAATGTTTTATGGAGGTTAAGCATAACACAGCATACGAGGGGGTACCCCCCTAAAAACAGATCCCCCCAAAAGCTATGTATGTAAAATTTTTTTACAAAGCAATTTTATCAAAGAACTCACTATTACACCTAATACAGCTGTCAAATCTGTGATTCCATTCTTGGAAACATTTTTCAAACTTACCTGTTTGGATGGCTGACAGCACCTCCCTTGTTTTTCTTCACCTCCTCCACATCATCAAATTGATGTCCTTGCATGTCTTTGTTCTTTTGTGGAAACAAAAAGAAGTCTCACAGAGTGAGGTTAAGTGAGTAAGGTGTGTCGGACAAAAGAGGAATCTTGGGTTTTTTGCCAAAACTGGCACACCAAGATGGCTGCGTGAACAGTGCATTGTTGTGAAAAAAAAACAGTCCCGTCTGCCACAAATCAGGCCTTTATTGTTGCACACTGTTATGCAATCTTTTCAGAACCTCTACATAGAAAGCTTGATTAGCAGTCTGACTTGGTGGAACAAACTCAAAATGCTCTACAAGTCGATATTTTTGTCTGTTCAGAAAGTTGACGGACATCAGGAATAAGGTTTGTCATCAATCGACATTTCACCTTTTTTGAAACAAGAAAACCACTCGTACACTTGAGTTTTTCCCATCACAATGTCCTTGTAAGCTGTGTTCAACATCACAACAGTTTCTGCAGCATTTTTCCTGTGCAGAAAACAACATTTCACAGCCACACACTCTTCTCTTAAATCGGCCATCACAAAAATATGAGGTTTGAGTGAAACTACTTCTATGAAAAAGTTCACTGAGACCAGAGAGAATCTTGCCAGGCGACACCCCTGGGTGTCGTATCCTCAGAGCAAGTTAATCCATGCTCGCCTACTGGGAAAAAAATGTGTACTATGAAAGCTCTGCTCTGCACAATTTCAGGCTTTAGGGGGTTACTCCCTCATAGACTCAATGACTTGATGCTAGAAATGACAATGTCGCATTGCAAGAACACATAGGAGACTAGATTAGTGTCATCTTTGGACAATACAGCTTGCCAAAGCCCATCTTCTGGCCACAGTAGCTCATATTCTTTTTATAAACAAAATATACTCAACTCCTCTACCAAGAAGGAGCCTTGGCGCCATAGTAGTTGATGCATTGGACGGCTAGTCACAAGATCAGCAGTTCAAAACCACTCTAGGAAGAAAGATGAGACTGTCTACTCCCATAAGAGATACAGTCTCAGAAACCCACAGCAGCAGCTCTACCCTGTCCTAAGATGTCAGTCGATTCTCACTCAGTGGCAATGAATTTTTTTTATTTCTTCTATGAACCCTAAATATCTTTCCATTGTGGTTTTGTTCATCTGGATAGACTAGAGAAACAAATCCAGGGAGACTCCTATGTGAATAAGAAAGAGCTTGATCTACAAGAGCAATTGAATATTGAGAAAACATTCCAGCCCAGTCCAGATCAAGTCCATAAATCCAATATTATCCCATACATCCGATACCAATCTATTCAGTACTCTTCAGACTGATTAAACAAATGCAATGATGCCGAATGCAGGAAGATCACAGGCCAGTGGATGAGAAGTCTTGTGGCTCCAATGGCAGTGGAAGCATCTCAGCGCCGTCAGGGGTCTCCACGTGGCTCCTCCAGCTCAGGGCACTAGTGTAGTTACATATGTCTTGTCAGCTGCAATGTCTCCCAGGGAGTGAGTGCGTGTCCCACCTCCAGTGAGCTATTTATCTCCTTAGCACCTCCAAATGAGGTCATCACGCTGCAACCTGATTGACTACCCCTTCACTCATAAGTCTCAAATTGACAACAGATTCTGTAACGACAATTTTAAGGGTGGATGAAGCTCCTCTGGAGTGATTCCTTGAGATCAGCTCCTTGAGCGGAGTTCTGAAGAACTGTGGACTAAACAAACAAGTTATTCACGTGCAATCTGTGAAGGGGTTTCAAAAAGTTTATGGAAAATGGGAAATAAAAGGGAACGGAATTTTCCCACAAACTCTTTGAAGTCCCCTCATACAATGACCGTATTTGGGGTAGGCTAGATATATATATATATATTGCTGTCCCCTTCCATGAAAAGTAGTTCATGTTTTCAGATGAGCAATTTCATCAGACTCCTTCTTGTCCATAGCTGTTATCCAGGCCAATGGCCTCCTTCATTCTGCTTTATTTTGTTCCTTTCTACCCAAGTAGTGTGTGTAAACTTGTAAGGCTTTTGTGTATCAACTTTCAATCTGGCTTATTAGACAAAAACCGTAACGACAAACCTCTTCCAAGCGAGATCTCTGTCAAGGGACCTCTGTGGGCTTGCTATGGGACAGCACCCTGAAGTTGTTTAGGCGCCCCATTTTTAACCAGGGTAACCTGTGACTCGTAGGAAGATTTTTGACCTTTAAGACCCTCAGAAAGAAAAATTGACTTGTGCAACACAGAGGAACCCTGGTGGAGTAGTGGTTATATATTGGACTGTGATACGAAAGGTCTGCAGTTCAAAGCCACTGACCACTCCAAGGGAAACAGCTGGGGCTTTCTAACTAACACCACAAGTTACAGTCTCATAAGTGCACGAGGTAGATCTACCATCTACCTTGTCCTGTTAGGTCTCCAGGAGTCAGCATTGGCTCCATGCTAGTGAGGGTGGTTCTGGTTTGGGACACCACCCTGAGGCAGTGTAAGAAATTAACAAAAGAGCTTTCCAACCACTCCTTTCGCGCCCTGTTTAGACCACACTGTTGTGCGGCGCCATTGATTTGCCTAGAAGCCATGTCTTAATTTGAGCAACATTTACCATCTGGAGATGCCAGAAACTTAAAAAGTTTAATTTTCGAGCCCAGCAAGTCCTGACTTCTGATGTTTAACTGATGTTTTGGTTGTTTTCACTCTTATCCCTCCTTTCTTGTATTTTTATTGCAGCCCGTGAGAAGCCAGATGCCACTTTCGATATTCTGCCAGCAGATGTTCTTAGGTAGATTATTGGACTTATTAAGTACATCTCCGAGTTTTTCATAGCACCGCGAGTGACAGTCGTGACAGCGTTCCACCGCTGTGTAACAGAGCTCGTCTTTCCTCGGGCTCTCAGTAAAGTTGTTCGCCAGTCCTTCTCAGCCTCCACTGACAGCCTCTCCCAAGTCCTAAGACCACACTAATATTCCCCTCCAGGCCCTTTCAGCTCCTGCCCTCCACCTACTTCCAAACCCACTTCTTTTAGGTCTGTCTTTCAGCAACACCAGCGCCAGGTACCCGGCTCTGTTCTAATTCTCCATTGCTGAATAACAGACGGCTCTACACTTACTGCCTTAAAACAGCCACACCCATTTAATTTGTTTGTGAATCTGTAATTTGGGCAATGCTTGCCTGGGATGCCTTATCCCTGTTCCAGGCAGTATCAACCAGGCTAATTCAACGGCTGGAATTGACTCCCTGGGGAGGGACTGGGAGCGCCTGAAGGTATGCATACCTTCCTAAAGGCAGTCACCAGGGCCTCCTTGGAGTACTCTGCTGATTAGTTTCCGGAGTGTCTGGCGGGCCTCCAAAGCTAGCATTCCATGACAAGGAAGCAGATAACACTGAGCTCAGAAGCCACGGTGGCCATTTTTCACATTCTCTACTCATTGACACATCACACGGGCCTGCCCGGATACAAGTACAGGGCCTATTGATCATCCCACGATTTAGGGGCACATTCACGTCACACTGGAAGAAGAGTTTGGAGATGTGGTCTGTTCTGGTGGGCCTCTTTGTGAAATAAAATTTAACACGCTCCTCTTGGGTGATATGATTTCGTTTTAGCCTACAGTTTTCACCTTTATGTGATTCAAAGTCTCTATTCCTTTTTGTAAAAAAAAATAACCATCATAACTATTTGGGGAACTCCCACCCATTTTCAAGTAACCGTGATTGAGGATATAAAGGCATTTGTCCTTGCTTAAAGAGAAACCTAGCCATTGCCCTCCACTTCTGGTTGATTATGGTACTGGATAGGCATGTCTTTGTTTTGGCCAGAGGCTGGTCACATGAGAACTTAAGATGGGACATACCACACCTGATAGTCCTAAGACGACAGCTGGCCACCTCGGAAAGGTCAAGCCATCAGCATGGGGCCTTTTGGTCATGCGATATCAGTCAACCTGAAGACTGAGTCTAACTAAGCACAGCACGGTGGCTGAGTTCCACCGTCAATTAGGGCGATATAAGAAACTCCAGTAGAAACACTGGACCCAGAACGCAGGCAAACTTCCCAGTTTGGCAATTTTCTCCATGTGCACCGTCACACATCCATTCTGGAAGAGTATCGCATCCTGTCTCCGTGCAGAGAGGACCAGGGAAGTTGGACATTGGACTGCTCTTCTCTCTCTTCCCCTGCTGGCTTTGTCTTACCCTTCACTGTAATGCACTGCCCCTGTGAATGTAATAGCGATCAGTGAGTGCGATGTGCTCATCTAGCTATGAATTCTTGTAGCAAATGGTCAAGCCAAAGGATGGTTTTAGAACTCCTGAACTTATAGTCAATGTCAGAAGGGAGGGCAGTCTTAAGGACCCTCTAACTTTGCAGTGTGGTTAATTCTGGGTAAAAAGAATGAGGTGGGTTTTCACACTTCAAAAGAGTTTTGAAAATATTTTGAACAAAGACACCATCATTAGGAAGAATGTTTAAACTTGTGTATAATTCTAATTATTAACCCCTTAAAATAGATTAGTTATATGTATAATTAAAGGCATTATCTAATCTGACTATAATATTATTAATTATAATGGTTAGGCTAGATCACTTATCACAAAGAGAATTAAATTTTCCTGACAAGGGGTAGACTACTTGATTCTTCAAGCTCCCTAACGCCTGCCAATAATTTTATAAAAAACACTCTGAGACCCTTGGTATTAATTATTAACATGCTTGATTTTTCTTTCCCACCAGCATATTTCTATGAAGAGAATCAAATCCTATATACTTTCCAGTGAATATAACCCAAGGGTATATCACAATCTAATTGTATGCTTAATTCTTTCAAGAAATAATCTTTTAAAGGTTGGTTTTAAGGAGCTCTTTTGCTAAACGGTATTACAAAGGAGGCCATAATTTAAACACGCTTTTAAAGATCTCCCTTTAAAAAGTCCTTATTATATACCAGGATATGTAAGAAAGTGTTGCTGAAAAAAAACCATGGAATCCTTCAATAAAAAATATCAAAATGTGAAGTTATTGTCTCTAGACAAGCCCTCTGTCTCGCTCTGTCCACTTCTGAAGGCAGTCCTTCCATCTTTCTAACCCTTCTCTGCAGAGCCCCAGTGGTGCTATGGTTAAGCGTTGTACCGCAAGGTTGTCAGTTCAAGCCCAGCAATCACTTCTCCAGCGAAAAACGGAACTGCCTGCTGCGGTCCAGAGTTACAACCTCAGAAACTCCACAGAGAGGCTCTGTGAGTCCGGATGGCCTCGATGGCAGCAGACAACCCTTCCCTGAAGAATTCGGTGCTCTTCAATTCAGAACAGCACTTGGAGCATCCTTTATAGAGTCACCTCACGATCCATGTAAACTTTCCTTTGTGGGGAACAACAAGAAGTCTGGACAGGGCAGGATTAGGGCTATAGGATGGATGAGGTAAAGTTCCCCACTGAAAAGCTCATAGGAGAACTCTTGCTATCCTAAAACAATGCGCAGGTCCATGGTCATGATGAGAACAAAATCCTCATTTTAGTTTTCCTGGCCTTTTTAAAAGCTGTGTTCATCTGGGTAGACTAGAGAAACAAATTCATTGACACTCATATCTGTGAAAAAGAGAATTTCATATTAAGAAGTAATTATGTTTCAATAAAACAACCCAGCCCAGTCCAGATCTAGTCCATAAGTTCAGTATTAGCCCTACGTCTGATATTTGTCCATGAATTCCTCTTCAGACTCACGCAGCACATGCAATGATGCCAAAAGCAGGAAGATCACAGGCTGGTGGGTGGAAAATCCTGTAGGTCCAGTGGCAGTGGACACATCTCCAGGGCTTTGGCTCCCATCAATGTGGCTCCGTGTGGCTTGTCAACAGGAAGGTGAAGCAGAGAGAGACTGTGTGGCCCTCTTCCAGGGAGAAAAAGAGGACATTCCCAGAATCCTCATGAGAAAGCCACACCTACCCAGAGGCATCATTGGCTATGACCTGATTGACAGGCTAGACTCCACTCCTTCACTTATATCCTCAAGTTGACACATGATTATGGAACTACCAGAGAGGCCATGCACATTTTACATATTTTCTTAAAACATTTTCATAATATGCCCCACGACCATCCTGTGTCCTTCGAGAAAAGTCTACCCAGATTGCCTCTTTGTCTTCCCCCAAAGAATCATCATAATCTTCTGAACTGACCTCTCTGCCTTGAATTTAAGAGGCTCAACAGATCCCCTCGAAACTTCTATTCTTATTGGACCTTTTTTTTCCCTGAAGGCCTCATACTGAACTATGACAAGTGTATTACTGAGAGAACTTGTCTGCAGCCACCCACCGACTGCAGAGACGTGTGTAAACAGGCTGTGTCTGGAATAAAGCTGTGCCTGGATGAGTTGGCTCTCCGGTTTCTATCCAGGTCTAATTCTGTCTGCTGTATTCGCACCCACTTGTATTCTGTAGGCTTCCTTGAGCAATATGCTCTTTTAAGATGTATCTACATTGGATCAACTTAGCAACAGCACTTCGAAAAATTAGATAGAAACCTTAGGGGGCTGTTATTGGAGGAGCAACAACTCCGAGAAGCAGGGTAAGAATGTTTGCCCCACTCAAATAACGTAATCCAGCTCACTGGATTGTACATGGAGACACTTGAAGTGGTTATGTTTTTGCTGTTTATATATTCTCCACAATAACAAGATAAAATAAAATAAATTATTTAAAAATACTTTCCAGTAGCCACAGAGAAGATAACTTTCCCTTCGCAGCTGGCTAACCACAAATAGATCATCAGTTGTTGAGAACACGCATTTCATCACTCCTCTGCCATTTATCGAGGGAAAGGCAAGAACAATACAAAGCAGTATAGAAATGTCAGTTATAATCTTATTGTTGGGGAGGGAGTGTGTGTATTGAAGAAGAAGAATTTCACTTGCTAAGAAAGTGAAAGAGTCACAGTGGGTGAAGAAGAAAAGTGAGCCCAGGGATGCAGGTGCCGGGAGAGGTTACAGATACCCTGGAGCACTGGACTCACCCCAAAGAGGGCTTTTACTTAGAAGCAAGACGGGTGGACTGAGAACAGCATCTCTGTTACATCATTGCTAAGAAACAAAATAAGGCCTCCTTCCCACTTAGTGTTGTTCTACACCAACAAAACGCTGGACTGCTAACTGCGAGGTTGGAAGGTCAAACCCACCAGCAATTCCGTGGGAGAAAGATGAGGCTGTGTGCTCCTGCAGAGATGTACAGAGTCAGAAACCATATAGAAGGTCACTAGGAGCTGATGGGCTCAATGACAGCAGGCTCGACTCCACCTGTTGAAGGAAAGAAACACACAACCTTCTGAGAATCAAGACACAGAGTCTAACCATAAGGCTCATAAGTAATTTTTTTGAAATACCGTTGAATCATCCTCTGGGGGCAGAAGGCAATTCTATTGATAGTGTCATTAATTTAGCCAATGATAGGGAGAAAAATCTGAATTGGCAATGATCTCTCTCTCTGAAAACAGCTTCAAACTGAGATCAATTTAACATGTATTACTTCTTCATGTATACAGGGTCATGATAAGGCAGAATCGACTCGATGGCGGTGGGCTTTGTAAAATAGTGATGGAATGACTATAAATTGCTACCGTGGTCCAATAAATTTCTTGCACAAGCATAAAAATATACAACTTAAGTATTATTTTGCAGAAAAGCTGAAGGGAGACATTCTTCTTTAAATTGCTAAGCTCCTCACCATTCTCCCCTACCTTTCAGTAGTCGCCTGTTTCCCAACGTTACGTGGTCTTTTCATTGATTAAAAATATTTTTTCAGCTAAGAAACCTTCTATGGCATTATTCATATTATCAGTGATCTATTGGAAATCTTGAAAGGAAAAAATGAATTTGGTTATTCCTCTTATTCATGATGTTTAGACTTTATTCCTTGAAGTTCACTGGGGAATGGACATCACTGTCTTTTTATTGCCACTACAGGCAAAACTACTTTGATCTCAATAAAGTTACTTTGGGTTCTGTTAATATTGATTTCCATTTTATTCTAAATTTGTCTCCTTTTAATGGTAACAGTGAAATGTCTTGAAGAATATATGACCTCCTATGATAGTTTTGAAATATACTACCTGGCCATTTGCATTTGATGGAGCTCTAAAGGCAGTATTGTGAGTAATAAGTAAAGAAGGTCTTCACCATAAAAACCTTTGGATAAATTAATTTCTGAGTCATAGAGCTCAACATTTCAAGATGTCAAATGAAACTGAAATGCTAAACAAATTCTTTAGGTTCTATAGAGATGTGATTAAGGCTGTGGCAGAGAAAAAGAGGAAACGTGTTTAGATTATCCACCTTTTTTAGCCTTTGTTTCCAGAAAACCAGTAGTAGATGACCATTCTTGCCTTCTGTTTCAGTTAGAAATATGGTCATTTTATTCTTAGTGAAGTTATTTTTGTTTTTAGCCACGATTTTGGATTTATTCTAGATAGGTCTCTCCTTCATAGCAACAGAATGAGTTGTCTCAAAGGTCATTTAGGAGGACAGGCTGAGTCTGGGGATAGTGGAAAGATTCAGATTATGCAATGGTTCTCAATCTTGCTTGTGTTTAGGAAGAACCTAGAAAAAATGTCTTATTTAGAAATGCAGACTTTCAAGCTTTATCTGCACAGATAAATCCCAAGGCACTCCTAAATATCATTTATATTTTCCTTTTGGATCAACAGAGTCTCTCTTGCTTGGATGTGTGCATCCGTTTCTCTCGGCTTTATAGCATGATTCTTGAATTATTTTCCACAAAGTTTATTTTGAAGTTGGACCTACATACGTGCAGAATCTAGTCTCAAGCACCACAGGCTTTGAATGACTCTTTATTCTCAGAGGTCTTAAAAAGTATTGTCCAGATTTAATGTCGTTGCAGATTCAGAGTACACCTACGACGCTTCCCCACAACGCAGAGTGGTGACGCAGAACTAGGACACTGCCGTAAGGGCTGTCATTCACAACCAGCGGGGAGCATAAAAGGCTCACCCCCCTCCCGGTGGTGGTGGTGGTGGTTATTGCTGTTACTGAGTCAACTCAGTTCCGACTCACCGTTGACCCTGTGACAAAACAAAACGCTGCCCCGTCCTGACCGTCCTTGTAATTGTCATTGTGAACCCATTGTTACAGCTGCTGTTCCAATCTGTCCTATTGAGGACCTTCCATTCCACTGCCCTTCTGCTGTATACCAAGCACAATGTCCATGTCCGGGTCTGGTCTCTCCTAACAATATGCCTCAAACATGACAGGAAATCTCCCACCCTTGCTTCTAAGAAGAAGCATTCTGTCTGTAGGTCTTTCGAGACAGATTTGCTCGTTCTCTTGGCAGTCCATGGAACTTTCTCTTTCTTCACCAACGCCATCATTCAAACGCACTGATCCTTCGTTTTTCTTCCATATTCAGTGCCCAACTTTCACATGCCTATGATACCATTGAAAATAGCACAGCTTGGACCAGGCATAACTTAGTCTTCCAAGTAACACCCTTGGCTTTCCACACTTTAACGAGGTCTTGTGCGGAAGATTTACCCAAAGCAATGCTTTGTTTGATCTCCTGACTGCTGCGTCCATGAGCATTGATTGTAGATCCACGCAAGATGAAATCTTTGACAACTTTGGGTTTTTTTCTCTATTTCTCATGATGTTACCTATTGGTTCAGGTGTGAGGGTTTGGGTTTTCTTTATATTCAGTTTCAATCCATATTGAAGCTGAAATCCTGGATCTTAATCAGCAAATGTTTCAAGTCCTCCTTACTTTCAACAAGCCAGGTTGTGTCTTACGCCAATTGAAGGTTGTTAATAAGCCTTCCTCTGATACTGACGCCATGTTCTTCTTCATATGTATAATCCAGCTTCTCTGATGATTTGCTCAGCAGGCAGATTAAGTAAGCAGGGTGAGAGGACACAACCTTGTGTCACACTGTCCTTTATTTTAAACCATGTAGTATTCCCAGTTCTGTTCAACTGACTCATAGTGATGCACAGGTTTCTCGTGTGCACAATAAAGCATTTTTGGAATTCCCATTCTTAAAGCGTTTTGGAATTCCCATTCTTCTTAAAGCTAGCTATAGTTTGTTATGGTCAACATAGTCTAATGCCTTTGCAGAATCAACAAAACCCAAGTAAATATCTTTTAGGTTTTCTCTACTTCAGCAGATGAAGCACTAGTGCAAAGTAATTATAAAACCCAAGCCGACTCGTAACAGCATTTTCTTTGCTTTTAAGCCATTTCTTCCTTTGAGAATTTTTGCTGAAAGAAAAATACTGTTTTAAATCACTCCATTAATGGGGCTTTGTTTATAGCAGCAGGAAGCTAATCCAGGCAAGAAGCAGGAGGCAGTTTGGCAGCTAGCTTCTAGAGAAGAACCATTGTGGCAGAGACTAGAACTGTATCTGTGAATGAATAGGTGGTCTGACAGAGGATAGGTCTATGCCATAAATATATCCATGAACGTAGGAGCGTGTACGTGGGACAGAGTTAAGAAACTGCTTTCACTGTCATCACACACCTGTAGGAAATGAGTCACTGAGCTTAGGGGCTAAACATCATTATCTCAGGGGACATCAAGGTCAACTGGCACAAAGAGTGTTCTACATACAAGTGAGTAGCGACTGGGGTCTTGGATGCTTAGGCAGCCATTGAAAGTGCACCAATCGGTCTCTCCCTGCTCAGAGAAAATCAGAGTGAACAATATAAAAGACACATGGACACTAATAGTGTAGTAGACAAACTGGCCATACAAGCCTTGATCTCCAGGAGCCTGAAACCAGCAGAACGGCTCCTCGCTGCACTGCAGACCCATTTGAAAGGCACCGTATTCGAAGTGCCTGGGTGGAAGTGGAAGAAATGTGTGAAACAAAACTCAAAATCATAAAAAAGACCAGGACCACCAGTCAGATAGCGACTGGTGGAATCGCTAAGACCGAGGTAGTCACTCTTCAGGTCTGGAACCGAGTTCGCTCCCTTGGTTCAATTAGCAACTAAACGAGGTTGCTGTTTTTAGATGCTGTTGAGTCCGTCCCTACTCAGGATGGCCCTATGCACACCCAGAAGGAAGCCCCGCCAGGTCCGGCGCCGCCATTGTCACCGCTGTAGCCATGGTTGAGCTAGCCAGCAATAGACAGGTCTATAAGGTGAACGATAATACTGGGGAGGTGAGCAGAGCTTTAAATAATCAGTCACTGGGGATCAAAAGGGCAGCATTTACCAAGAACAAAGCTCAGACAGGATAGAAAAGAAGGAAGAATGGAAACACGGGGGAAATTCAATAAGTGATGTTACATTGCAGGGATTGCAATGGATCACATGAAGCAAATGCATATGAGTTGTTAAATGGAAAGTGATGTTCTCTGTAAATATTCATCCAATTCATGTTTAAAAAAATTTTTAAGATACAGTACACAAGGAAGAGGCAGGCATACAGTCAGGTTGTAGTATAGCCCCGATGAAATAGACAAGTTTCCTTTAGGTTTTTAATGCTTACCCCCCCCCAACTATCATGACCCCAGTTCTACCTTACAAATCCGGCTAGACCAGAGTATGTACACTGGTACAGATAAGAGCTGGAAACACAAGGAATCCAGGACAGATAAACCTCTCAGGACCAATCATGAAAGTAGCAATACCAGGAGGGGAAGAGGAAGATGGGGGGACAAGGGAACCAATCACAATGATCTACATATAACCCCCACCTAGGGAGAAGGACAACAGAAAAGTGGGTGAAGAGAGACAGTGGTCAGTGTATGACATGAAACTTTTTTATAAATAATCAAGGATTCATGAGTGAGGGAGGGTGGGGGTGGGAGGAAAATGAGCTGATATCGAGGGCTCAGGTAGAAAGAAAATATTTTTTAAATGATGGCAACATGTACAAATGTGCTTGGCACAATGGATGGATGGATGGATGGATGGATGGATGGATGGATGGATGGATGGATGGATGGTGATAAGAGCTGTAAGAGCCCTCAGTACAATGTAAAAAAATATATAGTACAGAGCATTGCTGATACTACAGTTCCTTGATCAGAAGTTGGTAGCACATTCTGTGGTAGAGGTGAGTTCATTTCTAGAAACTCGGCCAAGAATATCTTCTTTTTTTTTCTTTCTGTTCTCCTAAGAGTTCTATAAGCAAGAGTTGATTTTGTTCCCTACATTTACCTAATAGATAGTTGTTTTCACCTACAAGCCAGGAGCAGCACCAAGACCTAAAGGTCACTGGAAAGGCTGCTGGTCAGCACAGCTGGGACAGGAAGTTATCCGATACCAATGTTCCTGAGCATCTGATACTAGCTTACGCATGTGCATCTCTGTATTTAAAAAACTAAAAGGACTGGGGGGAGCGCGAGGTGGAGACCCAAAGCCCATCTGTAGGCAACTGGACATCCTCCTTACAGAAAGGTCTCGGGGAGGACATGAGCCAGTCAGGGTGCAGTATAGCAACAATGAAGCATACACCTTTCCTCTAGCTCTTTAATGCTTCCTCCCCTCCCCCACCCCCCCACCCCCCAGCTATCATGATCCCAATTCTTCCTTACAAATCCAGCTAGACCAGAGGATGTACACTGGTACAGATAAGAACTGGAAACACAGGGAACCCAGGACAGATAAATCTCTCAGAACCATTAATGAGAGTAACAATACCAGAGGGTAAGGGGAAGGTAGGGTAGAAAGAAGAAACCGATCACAAGGATCTACATATAACCCCTCCCTGTGGAGGGGTTATATGGGGGACAGACAGCAGAAGAGTGGGTAAAGGGAGATGTCGGACAATAGAAGACATGGCAAAATAATAATTTATACATCATCGAGGGTTCGTGAGGGAGGGGTGACAGGGTGGGAGGGGAAAATGAGGAGTTGATACCAAGGCCTCAAGTAGAAAGCAATGTTTTGAGAATGATGAGGGCAACAAATGTACAGATGTGCTTGACACCGTGGATGTATGTATGGATTGTGATAAGAGTTGTACAGGCCCCCAATAAAATGATTTTAAAAAGAAAAAAACAAAGTGCTGAAAAGCATGGATGCTATTTTGAGGACTGAAAACAAGACTAAACTAAAAGAACCACACGCTTGTTGCTGTGAGTTGCCACCAAGCAGATCCGAGTGCTGGTGACCCCATCTGAGCAGAGTAGAACTGCTCAGTAGGTTGTTCAAAGCTACGACTTTTCAGAAGCAAATCCACAGGTCTGTCTCCCAAAGAGCTGCTGGGTGGGTTAGAACCACCAACCATAAGGCTAGTGGTTGAGCACGCTGGCTCATTTTTGCCACCCTGTAGCAGATGGGTAACAAATTGGGCTTCCAGAAGAACTCGTTGTATCCCATCCACCCATAGAGGGAAGTGAAAGCTAAAATGATGTGCCAGCTCTCCCGTGCCTCTCGTGAGAGCCAGAACTCAACGGGACTGCCTTTTTCAGCGCCGTGCACATTTCCCACCTCTGATCGGGTGCTTGCTGTACGCTGTCACCACCTTTTAGGAGCACTGCTTTGTAAATATCCAGAGTTTTCTTTCTCTGAGAGGCTTCCGCCTTAAACAGGTCCCGGCTCCCACGGGTTTGGCTGTAGATGTGAGTACAAGCCCTCCTGAGAATTCTTAAGATATGTGGAGAAGGAATCCTCAGCAAGGATTTAGTGGAGGGTCAACGGCAAAGACCTCGTACTGTGGGGCTGTAGGGAAGAGATGGGCAAGTCAGGGTGCAGGGTAGCAACGATGAAACATGTAACTTTCCTCTAGTTCTTAAATATCCCCCCCCCCACACACACACACACACTATGGTGATCCCAATTCTACCTTACAATTCTGGCTAGACCGGAGGAGGTACATAAGTACAGATAGCAACTGGAAACACAGGGAATCCAGGACAGATGACTCCTTCAGGACCAGTGGTGAGGGTGACAATGCCTGGAGGGTGGAGAGACTGTAGGGTGGAAAGGGGGAACTGATTACAAGACTCTACGTATAGCTTCCTCCCTGGGGGATGGACAGCAGAGAAGAGGACTTGGGGAGACATAGGACAGTATAATATATGACAAAATAATAATAATTTATGAATGATGAAGGGTTCATGAGGTGGGGGGAGTAGAGACAGGGAAAATGAGCAGCAGATATTAAGGGCTCAAATAGAAGGCAAATGTTTTGAGAATGATGATGGCAACAAATGTACATATGTTCTTGACACAATGGATGGATTGTGATAAGAATTGTATGAACCCCCAATAAAATGATTTAAAAAAAAGACAGGTCAAGGTTATTGGTTGCTTCTGAGCTAGGTGCACACGTAGCAAAAATGGACAGAGAATCTGGAGGATTCATGTAGATGCTATCATATAGGGTAATATAGATGTTATTAAAAGACAAAGTTTTAAAAATAGGGTCTGGTAGATGGTAGATCCTTAGTAAATATTAGTGCTGAGAGTTTTTATTTTTTTATACAATTACCACACACGTGAAATTTGGTTAACTTTTACACAAAATTATCATTTTAAAATGTGATTCTTTCAGAAGTTTCTAAACCATCATGGGGGAATGTTTACAATATTCATTTCCTAAATAGTTAATGAGCGAAAGAGGAACAGAAAGTGGAAAGTGTTTGTAACACCTTTTGTTTCAAATATGTTGAAGCAACCTACCTGTGTGCCGGGTTTAAATACTTAGAACATAAATATTTCTTCTGTATCACAACATCAAGCAACAGCCCACAGTGTGGGAACAAATAAGCACTCCCGTGGGCAAGTAAATATGATCCAGAAAACATCCCAACCACCGGAACGGTGAAGTAGACCGAGCTGTACACTACGCTTCCTACTCAGATTCTTTCGACTTTGAAATTTTCTCTCAAATATATTTAGACACAAGGTGTCAGCACAACCCCAAGCTCAATTAATTCTCATCAGGCTATCCAGAGAGGACAATTTGGTCAAAAGACAGCAATATAACTCAGTTTCTCTATTTCAGGTTGGATATTTTACACTGGGGTGTATTGATGACTTTAGAATGCTATAACATAAATCCAAAGGCATGTTAAAGTTGTAGCACAAATAACATACAAGGCTCTGTCGTTGTTAGGTGCTATGGAGATTGTTTAAACCCTGTTTATAACAGAATGAAATGCTGCTTGGTCCTGTGCGCCATCCTCACAATTGTTGCTATCTCTGAGCCCCTGGTTTCAGCCACTGTGTCAATTTGTCTTGTCAAGGATCATCCTCTCGCTCACTGTCCCTCTACATGATGTCCTTCTCCAGTGACTGGTCCAAGGGAAGTGAGAGGAGTCTCACCAGCCTTGCTTCTCAGGACCTTTCTGGCTGGACATCTTCCAAGAGAGATGTGTTCACGCTGGCAGTCCGTGCTACTTTCAGTATTCTTTGCTCATAGTAGAATTCAAAGACATCAATTCTGTTTTGTTCTTGTCCAGTGATCCCATGCATATGAAGCCACTGAAAATACCATGACTTGCATCAGACATATCTTATCCTCAACGTGACATCTTTGTTGTATGCAATACCTAGTTAAATCTTAGCAAAACACAATTTGATTCCTTGAATGCTGCTCCTATGTGAATTGATTCTGGATCCAAGTCAGATGAAATCCTTGACAACAGCAATCCTGTCTCCGTTTATCATGAAATGATGTCTACTGGTCTAGTTCTGAGGATTTCGGTTTCGTTTAAATTGAGATGTAACCCATACCAAAGGCTGCGTGTGATCATGAAGAAGCGTCTCAAGTATGTCTGACTTGGACAGTTAACACTTAGTCAGTAAACCTTCCCTTCCCCACTACGACGCATGCTCGACCGGCTCCGGTTTCCTACGCTGTGTATAGCTTTGGTTTGTATTGTGTTGTCTGGTTTTTGCATGTCCATATTAGGATGTATTTCAGAGGCGTCATGTCATTGGAGGACACCCTCCTGAAATTGTGTTATATATTTTTCCATAGCTGACCGTTTTTTGTGTGTTTTTCCATTTTTTGATATTTGAAATCCAGGATTCATGGACCTATGGAAATACCAAGTAGAATAATAGTAAACATGTACATCCAGTAGGATGTTTCTGGGGAAGGGACTTCAGTGGTGGAGGCAGGGTGAAGGGGGCCATGATCTCAAGGGGTCCATGTAGAAAAAGAATGTTTGGAAACTCAGTGTGCTAGCAATTGTACAATTCTGCTTGACATGATTGAATTATGGAAAGATCTGATATGAATATTATTTTTATATTATTTTTTAAAGAAAGAAAATCCAGACTCAAAAAAGAAAATAAAAGAGGTGTCTCAAGTTCTGTTCGCGTTCAGCAAGCAAGGTTGTGTCAGCTACATATCATGGGTTATTAATAAGCCTTCCTCCAATCCTGATGCAGCGATTTTCTTCATGCAGTCCAGCTTCTTGGATTATTTGTCAGCATACATATTAAATACATATGTTGAGAGGATACAACCCTGACACACACCTTTCATGATTTTATGCCATGCACTGTGCCCGCGTTCTGTTCGAACAACTCTTGGTCTGTGTACAGGTCTTGCCTGAGCACAGTGAAGTGTCCTGGAATTCCCATTCTTCCCAGTATTATCCATAATTTTATGATACACACAGTCAAATACCTTAGCCTAGCTAATGAAACACAGATAAACATTTTTCTGAATGTTCTTCTCTCAACCAAAATCCAGCTGACATCAGAAATTATATTCCTTGTTCTATATCCTCTTCTGAATTGAGCTTTAATTTTTTGCAATTCCCTGATGGGAATTGTGGATTGGGATCCTCATAAAGGGTAGGGATGGTTCGTTTGAGTTGGTTGGTTGGTTGGTTGGTTGGTTGGTCGGTTGGTTGACTGGTTGGCTGGTTGGTATCTTGCAATTAGTAAGGTTTGACTTCCCAGCGTTGTTTAACAGGAAGCTGGAATGAAAGAAAGAAAAGAATAAACTCTTTCAACTTGATTCTTGTTTAACAAGATCACAAATTTCAGTTAGCATGATCTTCTTACAGGAGGTTAAAAGCATTCGTTATTCTTTATTAATTTGTTGGATTTTAAATCAATCGACTATAATAAAAACCCACACAGAACGCATTGCAGATGTTTACCTGGAACAGAAGAGGTTTTGTTGTTTAGCATTTTAAAAAAAAATATGCGTCGATAATATGCATTTCATATATATTAAAGAGTCTGAATTGTTGACAACTGTCAAAATGTTACATGTGTATGACCTCGCCCCATGTATATGGGACGTTCCTCTCTCTCGATCTCTCTCCCTCTGTCTTCGCAGGACTAGGTTTTATTTTATGAAAATGAAGGTAAATTTTTCAATCCAGTTAGAATTTTATATTTGAGGAGAAAACTCATAACAGATAGTCTAACTCGACTAGTCTGCAACTTGTGTCTATCAAATACTTTGCTATTCATGGGAATGACTCTAAAGGATGAAGTGTTTTGAAATGCACTCTGACTTGTCTGACTTCATTACACTTGATGTGGTTGTGCTATCCTGTATTCATAGGAATTGTAAATTGGTATTGCCTACAGAACCATTACAATGTGCAGCGGTTTTGGAAGCTCTCAAATCTGGCCACATCTTTATACCCATAAGAAAACGGGGGTCCCGGATAGATCTATCACTGGGGGGAGCTGGATTCCAAGCACATTGAGTCATAACGCACTGACGAATCCATAGATCGGTCAGAGTAGCCAGTTCTTTCTTCCGCTGACTATAATTCCTCACCTGGAGGATTGAGATATTTTCCTGTAATAATATGTAAAACAATGCTAGGTTAAATAAAAGATTGGCATAGATTGATTCTGAATTACAGCTCATTTCCCTCTGGTCTGATTATTATGAAATGGAATCTTTCAGAATGAACTCTTTCAGTCTAGGATTCCAATTAGGGGTTAGGTTTTTAATATTATTAATTTTTTTAATGCTATGCGATGTACTTTATTCCCTCTTGAGATTTACCATGTTGACACATGTTGTTGCATGTAGTTGAGTCAATTCTTGCTCACAAGGATCCAGTGTGACATAGAGTTTTCTAGGCTGTAATCTTCATGGGAACACAGCACCCGATCTTTCTTCCTGAGCAGCTGCATGAGTTGGGACTGTGCACCCTCTAGTTAGTGCCTGAGTGTTTAACCAGTGTGCCACCAGAGCTCTGTCTTTTTCTTTATTTCTTTATCTCTCTAGCTTGAAGACAATGCTAAGCATCTGTTACCTGCTTGTTAGGTAACAATGAAGAATGATAAGAAATCACAAGAAGTAGCTCAATCCTCACTTCCCCCTCCTGCTTAATCATCAGGTTAAGCATCATTATCTCATTAATATCTGACTGTGAAATTCCTTGACACCTGAATAGACTAGCAATTTATTTTTAAAGATATGGTACTTGATTGTGAAGCTTTCTGCTGGCAAAGATTGTTCAAAGATTTATCTTGCTCCTGGAGTAAATACCATATTTTTAATTATTCATAATGTTTCTCCTGTTTTTCTATAGACTTCTTCAGAGGACAGAAGTGCAGTAAGGCTCTTCTCTTACAATAACAATGAAATGTGAATAAAACACACGCACACACACTCAAAGCAGTCTATTATTATTCTGGGCAAACAAAATTAAGTATGATTTGCTAATGCTGCAGTCAGAAAACAACAAAAGGTGTAAAATGATGCTCTAGAGTTTATTATACTGCATGCACACCAGACAACGTAAATGAAAAATACTCGTAACTGAAGCGGAAAGTGGAAAGATTTCTTAACAGCTATTTCAGGGAGGAAAAATGTGAGCAAACTTATAAATATGACCAGAAATGCTTTATTTAGATTTCTGCTGAAAGAATACTCCACAATTGTGAGCGCCTTCTAACCAAGCTAAATTTGGTAAACTCCCTCTTGTCACACTGAATAAATAGTCCAAGGCTGGGGGTGGGGGGATTGAGATTTCGGGCAGAGTATATGAGTACCTGGAACCATTGGATTACTCTCTCCACAATGTTGAAAGCAACCTTCTGGGCTCTTTTCCCCTCCGTTTTATTGAGGAATAACTTGCATACAGTAAAATTCGCTGTTTTCAGCGTATAGTGTATCACGTACAGCCCTCTCAGGTCCCTGGGAGGTATAAATTGTTTGTGCTAGGCTACTGATGGAAAGGTTCACAGTTCAAAGTCACCTGGCAGCATCGCCAAAGAAAGCCCTGGTCGTCTGCTTCCATAAAGAGCACAGCATCCCCAATCATAAAACTTGAATAGACATTTCATCAAAGATGGCATTCAGATGGGCACCCAAACATAAAAAGATGCTCAGTGGCAGCATCAGCCAGCTGCAAATTCAAACCACAATAAGATGGCCTTGCACTCTCCCTGGAATGTTTAAGGTAGAAAGAATATAAATAAAGACAGACTATAACCAATGTTTGTGGGAATGTAGGCAAGTAGGAATCCTTATCCACTGATGATGAGAATGGAAAATGGCACGGCAGCTCTTCTTCTTCAAAAACACTCAAAACAGAACTACCATACGATCCAGCAGTTCCACTTTGAGGCATGTTCGAAAACTTCATAGCATATGAAAACAGTAATGATTTATAATCTCTCCAGGGGACACGAGGGTAGGGGAGGAAAAAAGGAGGAGCAGATACCAAGGGCTCAAATAGAAAGTAAATGTTTAGAAGATGATGATGGCAACATATTGCAAATATGCTTGAAACAGTTGATGTGTGGAAAGTTATAAGACCTGTAAGAGCCCCCCCAATAAAATGAGTTTTTTTTAAAAGAACCACAACTTTATGGCAGCACCCACTATTCACGGTAGCCAAAAGATGGCTACAAACGAAATGCCCATCAGCAGATGAATGGATAAACGAGATGTGGTTTGATCACACAAAGGAACCCTACTCATCCAGTAGGAGAAATGTAGTCTTCCATGTAATCTCGATGGAGCTTGAAGACAGTGTGCTGAGTGAAATAAGTCCATCACAAAAGGACAAAGAGTGTGGGACCTCGCTTACCTAAAAAGACAAATGTATAGCAAAGAACAAAGTTTATGATGGTTATTAGGGGTTAAGGGGAAGAAGAAAGGACTAACAGTAACAGAAAAGGTTGCTGTAATTAAGGGTAGAGTTGAACACTAGATGATTGCAATTGTCCGTAAATTCGATACCTATAAAAAGTTGAATTGTTAAAATCTGTGACAGATACATTTAGAACAACAAAACAAATGAGTAGCTGCTGAGGCTGCTTCTGTACAACCAAAATCCTCATGGGCTTGGGTTCCTTGGTGTGGAGGTTTAGGATCATGGTTGCACAGGACATCCCTGATCGTAATATGTTTAGTGTTTCTGTTCTACCTTCCCGTTTGCTAAATCGTGTCTTAAAAGCATTCACTAGAACACTGTAGGGAGGAAAACTGAGAATCAGAACCAGGAGGACATGGACTGTGTGCCTTCTTCTGTGGACAGATCCTGATCAAAAGAGAAGAACACTAAGCAGAGGAGAAATACAAGAGACCTCTGAGACCATTGCCCTGAGATTATTTTTAAGACTTAAACCAAAAGTAACCCCCAAAGTCTTCTTAAAACCAAACAACTGTGTAGCTAAACAAGTAGCAAAGGTCTCCCTCGAGCATTATGCTCTTTTGAGACGTATCTTCTGGGATCGAGGTGACAACAGCACTGTAGGTATTAGACGGGCCAGGGAGTGTGTGCTAGTGGGAGAACAACTCAGAAAAGCAGAGGTGAGACGGGCTGCACAACTTGAAGAATGTAGTGACTGTCGTTCAAGTGTACATGTAGAAATGGTTGAATTGGTGTGAGTTCAGTCATGTATATTCCCAACAACGACATCAAAATAATTACAGGCAAGAAAATCGTATGGAGTGCTTGGTACACCTCGAGTCCCCGTGAGTCTGAAATGACTCAGGAGCAATGGGTTGGGTTGGGTCTGTCGTCGTCCTGTAAGTGTGAACAAGACCATAGTCGCGTAGCCACCACCATAATAAGGGGCCCTGGTGGCGCTGTGGGATCAGCATTGGACTGCTTACTGCAAGGTTCCTGGTTCAAACCCACCAGGCAATCCATGGGGAAAGATGAGGGTGGCCTGTTCCCATAGAGATTTGCAATCTCTATGAGTCAGCATGACCTCAACAGCAGTGTGTTTATAATCAGTTACAGAACAGCTCTGTCATCCCGAGAAAGCCGCCTTTGTATTCAGGCCCTGCCCCTGTCAGTCCCTTGTCAGCACCAGGTTTTTTCCTATGGTTTAGTTACTGCATTATATATTTTTTTAATCAATGGGATCATACCGTATGTAAGTTCTGAGTCCAGTTACTTTCACTTAGCATCATGCTTTTGAGATTCACCTGTGTTTATGCTCTTCTGTATCTTTTTATTGCTGCTTAGTATGAAAGATGATGGTGATGAAGCACTGAGCTGCTTCATGAAAGGTTGGCTGTTGAGATCCACCCATCTCTCACTGGAGAAAGATGATGCAGTCTGCCGCCATAAGGAATCCAAGAAACCTAAACCGAACTCACTTCCATCAAGTCGATGCCCTTTCATAACGATATTTGAGTTTCTGAGACTGTAACTCATTGTGGGACTAGAGTCCTGCCTTTCCCCCTCCAAGTGGCTGGTTTTAAAGAGCTGACCTTGTGGGTCGCAGCCCACACTGTAGCCACGAGTCCTAAAACTCATGTGAGGCAGTTCTCCGCTGTCCTATACAATCTCCATGTGTCAAAATCAACTCCACAGCAAAGAGTTTAATATCTCATGGTATGGATTTCCCACTCACCAGTTGGTGGACACGTTTGGGTTGGTTCCAGTTTAGGACAGTTTTAAATAAAACAGCTATGAGCTTTCTTGTAAAAGTGTATTGTGTGTGAATAGAAGTTTTCTTGTCTCTTGGGAAAACAGTTGGAAGTGAGATTTTTTAGTCAGATGGTGTGTGTTTAGCTTTATAAGAAACTGCCAAACTGTTTTCCAAAGGGGCTGTAACCTTTCGCATTCCGACCAGCGATGTCTGAAAATGCCATGTGATTCCTGTCCTGGCCAGTACTTTATACTAAGAGTGTGGGGTTGTTGTTGGTTTGTTTTAATTTTGCTTTTTTTTTTTTTTTAGCCATTAGAAAAGGTGGTAACTAACTTATTGTGGTCCAAATGTGCATTCCCTAATGACTAATAATGTTGAGCCTTGTTTAAATTGTTTATTTGCTATCTGTATACCTTCTTTGGTACATCCCCCACCCCCGCCCCCGAATCATTAGCCTAATTTTTTTAATTAGGTTATTTGTATCCGGATTGTTGAGTTGCATTTCCTTTTCACTTGCTCTCAGAGATGTTCTGCATATATGAGTTTTGTGGTGGTCCTTTAAGCAGCTATGTTTTGCAAACATTTTCTTCCAGCCCATGATTCTCATTCATTTTCTACTCTTGTTTTTCCCCTTGCATTTGGCTGTCCCATTGTTCAAGCACCATGTCTTAGAGAGTTCCGAACTCTTCTCAGTTCTATTGATGTCTGTGTTCGTCCTGTCACCAAAAAGCATCTTGGTTACTGTATACAGTAGGTCCTGAATCGGGTAGTAGTATGATTTCTTCTTTTTCAGCATTGTTTTATTCTGGCTTCATGGCCTTAAAGATCAGCATATATATGTATGTGTGTATATGTACGTATCTATAACATGTGATAGGTTTACTGTACCAACTAGACCTCTATAGGAACATGTGGGCAGAGTTTAATCAGGCCACAACTTGATTGTTGGGTGATGTCGCAGTTGGTATCCCGTCTCTCTTCCTCCCTAGCGATCCGACCGGCATGCTGCTTCTTGAGTTAGTTCTTTGCCTCAGCCATGTGCTGCACTACCTGTGGGTTGAGCCAACCTGTGGTTGTGTCATTAGTGCTTGAGGCTTCTTTGAGACCTGATGCATATGTCAGTTGAGTTTGAGATCCCATAGGGCCGGCTTTGTCAAGCTCCAGTGCTACTGACTGTTTCTGTCCACCCTGGCTATCTTGCCTGAGGGCAGACTCTGATTTCTGCTTCCTTGATCTTGGACAGGCAGCCTATGTGAGTTGAAAGACCTTCAGTATATTAACTGTTCCATGAAAGTGAGTTGAACTGAGCTCTCTGCTATTGCTCTGTGAACTAATTAGCCATTATATGATTTCTCACTGTATAAACCTATCTTTATATATATACACACACATACATATATACACATATGTACATATATATGTGTCCATGTATATATGTATATCTATGTGTATATGTGTGTGTATAAATCACAAGTGTCCTGGTTTTGTTTCTCTAGAATATCATGTCTAACACAAATTATATATATATATGTATGTATATATAAAGGTTTTGACTGGGATCACTTTAAACTTATAAGTCAGTTTTGGGAGAACTGTGTTCATGGGAGCATTGAGTCGTCCAATGCATGAACACAGTGGCCATCTCCATTTATAAGACCTCCCTTGATTTCTTTCAATAGGACTTTGTAGTTTTCACCATACAGATTTTGTTACCTTGATGTCTAGTGTGTTATATCTTTTGCTGTTACTGTAAATAATACTTCCAAAAATTAAGTTTGTGTTAGTCTATAGAAATATGATAATTTTTTATGTATTGACTTTTTACCTGGTGAACTTGTTAAACTCAGTCACTAATTCTTAGTGTAGACTCTGTGGAATTTGGGGGTAGACAATTGCGTCATCTCTGAATGGAGACAGTTATATTTCTTCCTGTCCAAGCTATATACATTTTATTCCCTTTTCTTGCCTTACCACACTGGCTAGAACTCACAGAACCGTGATAAAGAGGAATACCGGGAGTTGAGAACTTTATTTTGTACAGGATTTCAGAAAGAAAGTATTCATTTTTCACCATTAAGTGTGACATTACTATAGGATTTTTATAAATGTTATGTATAAGTTCAGGCAGTTGATGGAGAATCCGTTTGCTGAGAGCTTTTGTTAATCATATTAAAGTGATCATGAATGTATGTTAAATATTTTCAACCATTTTCCATGCATCTAGTGAGATGATAGTTATAGACTGGATTGTGCACTCTCCAAAACATGTAATTAAGTTCTGGCCTCCTATTTGTGAATATATCATGTTTGGAAATAAGATTTGTTGTTATGTTAATTAGGTCATATCTAACTAGGTGGATCCTAAACCTAATCACACTACTCAGTGCTGTCATAGCAACTCTGTCGGGCAGACAAGAACTGCCCCTCAGGGTTCCCAAGGCGGTAATCTTTACAGAAACAGACTGTTACATCTTTTTCCTAAAGAGCGGCTAGTGGGTTTGAACCTCCTACTCTTTTAGTTAACAGCTGTGTGCTAAACTCTTGCACTGCCAGGTTTCCTAGAACCCACTCCCTGTTAAGTTATAAACAGACACAGACACACTGAGGAAAGGCAGACGCTGAAGAACAACAGGGCCTACCCAGAAGGAAGGACGCCCTCTTAATGCCAGGCTCTGAATTGGGGTTTTTCACCTCCTAAACTGGGAGAAAATAAATCCTTGTTCTTTGCAGTCACCCACTTTTGTTTGAGTTTTGTCAGCCACAGGTAGCAAGGGCGATGGTCACCTCTTTGTTGTTGTTTTCTCTTTTCTTTAATTTGTTGGCATGGTGAACTTTTGTTGTTATTGTGAGTTGCCCTTGAGCCGACTCCGACCCATGACTGCGTGCGTGTACAGAGTAGAACAGCTGTATGGCAAATTCAAGGCTGCGACCCTTCGGAGGCACATGGCCTGGCCTGTTTTCCAATGTGCCTCTGGGAGGTTTCAAACCACTAGCTTCTTGGCTCCTAGTAGAGCACTTAACCATTTGCCCCACCCAAAGATGTGGTCAGTTATGTTCATTATTTTCCAATTTTGAACCAGTCTTGCATTCTCAGGATAAATCTCACTGGGTCATGAGTTTTGAAACTTGGCGTAGCTCAACAAGACTTATCTTGAGGCTGACTGCAGTTTGGTAATTACCAGCTTATCGTGGAGGAGAAGTTCCTGGTAGAGCTTGTACTGGGCTAATTCTTTGCCAACAGGACATTTGCAGGACATCCTTTGCCAGCCCTCATAGTGCCAAGGGCGTAACCTCTGTCAAGATGTGCCAGTTTTTCCAAAAGAAACAGGAACTATCTTCGAAAATCTCGGAGAAGAAGCTAGATAGTCTACAGGGTTACTAGCTTACGGCAACCATAGCCTCCATCTCTCCTGAGGCCAGAAGAACCAGATGGTGACCAGCTACCACTATTGACCAGTCTGATGATCACGTCCGGGCCACAATAGGTGGACCCTGATAAAATGGGGGTACGTGTTCTAATTTTTTTCATTTTGTACATAATTTGAGCATCTGGTCGAGGCAGCAGATGAACATGAAGAGGTTTCAAGTTCAAAGACATCAATAATTTTCTGAACTAATACAAATAGCTATAGAACTTTCCCCTTTGTGTTTGGAGCAAAGATGAAGGGAGCTGCAGAAAGCTTGGTCTATGGGTGGAAGGGAGCAAGGTGGTGCAGGAGGAAAGTAACAGTGCCTCCATGTTAAGCCCACAGAAGGCAGATCTGGGTTCCTATCCTGGCTCTGACACTTACTAACATGCCATCAAGGACAAGGAATAGATCTCCTTGAAGTCTTCATTGCTTCTCTGTGAACGACCTCTCTCCTAGGACTGCTGGGTGGGGTGGAGGGGAATAGAGAACCTATGCCTTTAACATACAGTCAGGCCCCTGGACGGAGCTTTCAAAGTTGTTACTATAAACAGGAGGTTGGTGACTAAAAGACAAAACTGTTTAGGGTGCCACTGTTTGAAGATGCTATATCTGGGGGTGTAATTGTCCATGTGCTGGGCTGCCAATGGAAAGGTTAGAGGTTCGAGTCCATCAGAGGTGGGCTGGTAACCACTTTCCGAAGCATCAGCCACTGCAAGCCCCACAGAGCACAGCCCTACTCGGACACATGTGCAGTCACCGTACGTCAGAATTGCCTTGATGGCAACTGGCTATTGGTCTGGGGTTTCTCTGACTCCTTAGGGCATCTCCCATCTTCAGCTGAGGAAGGTGATGGACCCTCGGGGGTCCAGGAATGTCGCCACTCTAGCTTCACCCCTCCTGAGTCTTCCTCCTTTCCTTTCACTCCGTCCTTCAGCTGAGCAGGCCTTTCACTTTCTCTCTAGGCAAGGGGGAACTGTTTATATCCCCAGTCCTCAAATGCAAAAGTTAAGGTTCAGATCTTTGAGCTCTGATTTTGATAGATGAAGGAAAAATTGGAATTTTCTTTTCTAATGCAACCTGACTTTAAAGACTTTTCTCTCATTCGGGGCTCAAAAAAAAAAAAAAAAGGAAAGTTTTGACTAGACACCTTGAAGGAATGAGTAATTGGGATTGCAGCTTCCCACCAAGGCTCAGGGGACATGTAGGTCAATTGGTTTAACGTAGTCCGAAAGGCAATGGTCTACATCCCATTGGGGGAGTGGCAAGGGTAGTCTTAAAAGCATGTGTGTTACACTGGTTTGACTAGAGAAACAAATCCGGAGACACTCAAATATGTATAAGAGAGAGCTTTATATCAAAGAGCAATCATATATTAAGAAAACATCCCAGCCTAATGCAGATCAAGTCTGTAAGTCTGCTTTTAGCCCACAAGTCCGATTATAGTCCATAAATCCCGCTTAAGACTCATGCAGCACATGTAATGATGCAAAATGTAGGAAGATCACAGGCTAGTGGGTGCAAGGTCTTATGGATCAATCCAGTGGTGGTGGCAGCATCTCCAGGCTCTCGCAGGTCTCAGTGTGGCTCCATGTGACTAGTGAGCAGGGAGAGGGGCTCTGGCAGGTCTCAGAAAGTAGCCACATAGTTTGTCCACAAGAAATCACAGGCAGAGACATAGGAAGCTTCCAGAATCCTCCTCATGAGAAAGTCACGCCCACAAGGAGGCATCATCAGGCTGTGACCTGATTGACAGCCTAGAGTTTTCAGTGGACACCTACCGTGATTTATATCCTTTCTCCTACTGCTCATCTCTCCCCAGCCCTCTCCTCTGTTCCTCTGAAAATGAAGAGAGGGAACAGTGGATAGGGATTCTCCCCAACCAAAAAGCAGTGAGAAAGACATACGTTTATGAGTCAAACGGCCAAACTCACTGCCATTGAGTTCATTCTGACTCATCTCAAAAGAAAACACAAAAACAGAAAACAATTCACTGTCATGGATTCAGTGCTGACTCACAGTGACCCGGTGCGTTTCTGAGACTTTAACTCTTTGTAGAAGTAGAATTCAGTCTTTCTCGCGCAGAGCTGCTGGTGATTTTGAACTGCTGACCATGTGGATCACACCCCAGCACATAACCACTATACCACCAGGGCTACCTATTCTGAATCATAGTCACTCTATAAGACTGCTGCTGTGAGTTTCTGAGACTGTAACTCTTCTTGGGAACAGAAAGCCTTATCTTTCTCCCAAGGAACAGGCTGGTGGTTTTGAACTGTTTACTTTTTGGATAGCAGTCCAATTTGCAATTCACTACACCACCAGAAATCCTAATGCAAATCACAAATGGATTCAAATATATTAAGGGCATAACTTCTCATTTCTAGATATCTTTCAGAAGTTTAGATATTTTATATATTCCACAATATCCAGTGATGCATTTTCTGCTCATGAAGATAGTTATTGTTTCTTTTTCATTTTGGAAATCTTTTGTATTTCCTTAATCCACACATTTTGTGAATTTCCAATTTACTGTCACTGTTGATGTCCCTATGGGACAAAGTAGAACTGCCACCATAGGATTTTCAAGGTGGGAATCTTTCTGGGAGCAGGCCACCACACCATTTTTCATTCTGCCTTTTATACTTCCCTCCCGCTGTCCCCGGAATTTAAGGACGAATGAAGAGAGAAATGAAGGTGTCTAAGGACCTAGTGCTACTGTAACACTATTTGCTGAAATACCAAAAGGGAGGGTCTTTTAGAAACAGGAATTTGCTTTCTCATCTTTCTGTAGGGTAGAGTTCCAACTCAGTGTCCCAGTCTGTTGATTCCTTCCTTGTTGGAGGTTCCAGGTATCCTTAGACCACAGTGCCTGTCTTCCCCTGAGGGTGTGTCTCTCTGGCTACTTAGTCTGCTCTGTTTATCACTCAGAAATGACTAAGTTTAGGATCCACCCTACCCTGGTATGGCCTTATTAGCATAGCAAAAGGAGATCCTTATTTCCCAACAGAATCACACCCACAAAAACAAGGGAAAGGAGTTGAGGAAGGGGACACAATGAATCCCTAACAAAAGGGGATGGTGGTATTAAAGAAACAATACAAGGGAACAAGAAAACAGTTTACAAATCATGCCCCAAATATGATTCAGTCCAAGACATACCATGAAACTTCAGAACCCCAGAAATAAAGAGAAGATTCTGGAAAAAATTAATAAAAACAAAACACATCGTGTTTGCTTCGGCAGCACATGTGCTAAACCAAAACACATCCTACACCACAAATCAGGAGTCAAAATAACCTCAAACAATAGGGAAAATGTAGTGATATTCAAAATTCTAAGGAAAAATATTTTAAGATTTGCAAAGCATGTCAATCAAAGATAGCTGGAATTCTGACTGACCCAGGGGCAATAGACTATGAAGAGTATTAATTAATAAAGATAGTTACTTACTAAAAGGGGCAAAGCAGTTGCTGTCAAGTTAATTCCAACACATGCTGGCCCATGTGTGTCAGAGTAGAATTATATTTCTTTGGGTTTTCAGGGACAATTTTTTTGGAACTAGATCACTAGGGCCTTCTAAGACTTCTCTGGGTGGATTCCAACCATCAACCTTCTGGTTAGTTGTTGTTGTTAGATGCCATTGATCTGCTCCAGTCCCTAGAGACCCCATGCACGACAGAATGAAGCAGTGCAGGTCCTGTGCCATCCTCACAATTGTTCCTATGCCTGAGCCCATTGTTGCAGCCAGTATGTCAGTCCATCTCATCAAGGGCCTTCATCTTCCTCGACACCCCTCCACTTTACCTAACATGAGGTCCTTCTCCAGGGACTGGCCTCTCCTGACAATATGTCCAAAGTGTGTAAGATGAAGTCTTTCCATCTGTGGTAGTTACATAACTTCATGTCAACTTGAAGATATATAAAAGTGTAGGAGTGGAATTTAGCCTCTCAATTAGGCCATAGCCTGATGGTGACTTTTGGTGGACATGACCTTCTCATAGGAGGGTACTGGGAACCTTTCTCTGTCTTCACCTTCCTGCTGGCAAGCCACTCTGAGACCTGCTAGAGCCCTGCAGATGCATCCACCACTATTGGATCCACAAGACTTTGCACCCACCGGCCTGTGGTCTTCCTGCATTCTGCATGTTTGCATGTGGCGGCATGAATCTGAAGAGGGACTGGTATCAGAATTATGGATTTGAGTCTGCCTGGGCTGGGATGTTTTATTGATGCATAATTACTTCTTGATAGAAAGCTCTTTCATACACATATTTGAGTATCACTGACTATGTTTCTCTAGTCATCTCGGCCTAACACACCATCCTTGCTTCTAAGGAGCACTCTACCATCACTTCTTCCCATAGAGATCAGTTTGCCCTTAAAGAAGTCTATAGTACTTTAAATATGCTTCTCCAGATCCACAAGTCAAATCCATCCAATTCACAATCTTCTACAGTCTTCCTTATTCAGTGTCTAACTTTCACATGCATATGATGCAATGGTGAATACCATGGCTTGGGTCAAGTGCACCTTAGTCCTCAAAAGTAACATCCTTGTTTTTCACCATTCTAAAGAGGTCTTGTGCAGCAGATTTATCTAATGTAACTTGTTGTTTGATCTCTTGACTGCTGCTTCCATGAACATTGATTGTGGATCCCAGTAAGACAAAATCCTTGACAACTTCAACCTTTTCTCCATTTATCATGACGTTACCTATTGGTCCAGTTGTGAGGATTTTGGTCTTCCTCACATTGAGTTGTGATCTATACTGAGGACTACAAACCTTTATCTTCATCACAAGTGCTTAAATTCCTCCTCACTTTCAGCAAGCACAGTTGTGTCAATCTGCAAACCGCAAGTTGCTAATAAGCCTTCCTCCAATCCTGATGCCGCATTCTTCTTCATAAAATCCACTTCTCTGATGATTTGCTCATCATAGAGATTGAACAGTATGATGGAATGATACAGCGCTGATGCATACTTTTCCTAATTTTAAACCATGAAGTAGTCCCTTGTTTTGTTCCCACAACCGCCTCTTAATCCATGTACAAGTTCCAAATGACCACCATGAAGTGTTCTGGAATTCCTGTTCTTCCCAAGACTATCTGTTGTTTGTTCTGATCCACACAGGCCAATGCTTTTTCATAGTCAAAGGTAAGTAGCCAAGCTCATTAACCTTCTGCCCTGTCCAGGACAAAAGGAGCAAAAGAGAATCCTAACGAACACGTTATTGTTGATTCAATTTGGACTCATGACAGCCCTCAAAAAAGCAAACTCATCGCTTTCGACTGATAGTGACCCTATAGGACAGGGTAGAATTACTTTTGTGCGTGTCTAAGACTGTGACTCGTTCCAGGAGTAGAAAAGCTCACCTTTCTCCTGAGGAGTGGCTGGTCATTGGAACTGCTGACTTTGAGATTAGCTGCCCACCATGCCTCCACGGCTCCTAGGTCAGCAGGAGGGTGATGACAATGGGAGAGTCGGGTTGACAGCGGGGTCAGAGGGCCTGCAGGATACGATTGGAGCAGGAAGATTGGCGGCTCTGGGAGGGATGGTGACAGAAAGGGAGGGAGGAAAAGAATAAATACTTGTAAAAGAAGATAATATGCTTGAATGTTTTGAAAGAAGACATATTACTTTGACGAAGAATGCATGATAGATCTGTTGAAATTAAAACAAACAAACACTGACCATAATTAACCCTGGAGAAAACAAAACATTTACCAGCAAAGCAAGAATAGCAACAGTTCACTGCATGGCTAGTTGTATAATCTATTTAAGTTGTCATAAAAATCCAAACATAGATTATTCGACTTGCCCAAACTCACGGTATAGCTATATTAGGAGGACGAGTTGAGAATGAGAGAAGAATAAAAGATATAAGACAATCAAAGCCATACCTTACAATTTTATTTTTAAAGTTTTACTGGCATATAATGTACATACTATACAATTCAGTAGCTCAATCATATTAAGAGTTGAGCAATCATCACCATAATTAAGTTTAGAACATTTTCTTCTTTATGATACTCACTGTTTTAGGTCCCTACGTCCCCCGCCCCACCTTCACCCCATCCTCCCCCTGCAATGGCCTTAGGAAATTATTACGGACAGTTACGGTCTATATAGATTTACCTATCATCGCTTCTCGGCCTTTTGGCTAAGATCAAGTGTAGATTTACCTATCCTGGATTTCATCTACTGAAAAACATACCAAATATCAACAACAATGACAAAATAGTACTGAAAAGTCCCAATCTAAAAGGAACAATGAAAAACTGTACCAAATTCAAAATGGGTCGAAAGGGAGATCAAATGATAAGGTCTTACATTTTAACCTAACTACATTTGTCAAATTCACTTTACAAAGCTCTCTGTCTGAAAGCCAGGCCATTCCCATTCCAGGACTGGGATCAGAAAGAAGTCACCCGAAGCTGAATCCACTGCCAATGAGTTTTGGTCTTCCACGGTCATCTATAGTCTTCTGCAAACAGGGTGTTGAGAATTTAAACTCTAATACTGTTCCCTCCTCCAGGTTCGGATTATAGTATTTACAATCCTTGGATTACACAGACTGGTGTGCTTCTTCTGTGTGGATTTAAGGGGCATCTTCCTTAGAAGTCTTTTTGTTTTAAGATAACTGCATAACATTATTCTTTCTGATAGCCGGAGGCCATCTGATTTCTTCTTCAGACTTTGCTGTAGCACCCACGTGTTCAGCGATTTCTTTTTGAGGGTGAGGAGGGAGTAGGGCCTTGTCATAAGAACTAATTGTTCTTAGATTTATCACCTTACATTTTGACATGTCAATAGATGACCAAAATGGAAAATAGAGGGAAATAAAATCATCACAATCTTTCTTAGGCTAATGAAAATGTATGAAGAGCAAGATCTAATATGTTCACAAGTAGATGATTCTGGGTCGCATTAATTGGGGATAAGTTTATTGTTTGTAGTTTTAAGATGTACAGAACTTTGAGTTTTTAAAACTATGTTTTAAATATCTTCAATAATAAAAAAATTAAGTAGCCAAGAGGAAGTTCTTAATTTGAGTTGGAATTTAGGTCTAGGTTAAACACATGCCTTCGATTTTCTGGAAAAGTGTTGCTGCAGTTAAAAGTTGGTCTCAAGTCTCTGCTTCGGGCACATCCTCACAACATTGAGTCCTTCAGCAGCGTTCACTTCTTACACTGTGATCAGCAACACCAGCGTGTCAGAGAGAAGGAGAAAATAGAGTTTTCTCTATTGTTTTATTCCATCATTTCATTCCATCATTTCAAGAGAGAATTCATCTTTCCCAAGAGTAACTAACAAAACCTCTTTATGTTTTAGAAAGCTGACCTGTGTTATGGAGAGTAGAGAAGCATTCAAATACATTTCTAGGTAAAATCTCATGAAATATGCTCACTCTTGTTATTCTTGCCATTCTTGTTGAAATATGCCATTCTTGTCAGCTGTTAGAGATAATTCAGAGTAAAAATTAAGATCACTAAATTACCACTAACTGAGACCAGAAAAACTAGATGGTGCCAGGCTACCATTATCAACTGTTTTGATCAGGAGTGCAATAGAAAGACTAGATGGAGCAGGGTTATAAAAATTGGGACAAAATTAAAACACATAACAAAGACCAGACTTACTGGTCTAACCAAAACTGTGGAGTCCCAGATCCATGGTCTTATATGTCCATCACACTTGAATACACCTCTGATCACCTTTCAGTCCAACAATAGACATGGCTAGAAAGTGAGTAATAGCACCACAGAGGCATGTATTTCTCCGTATCATCAACTCCAGGAGATCCTGCAAGAAAAAACACCTCACTGCCATCGAGCTGATCCCAATTCACAGCAACCCTGTAGGACAGGCTAGCATGGCCTCCGTAGGTTTCTGAGACTGTAACACCTTCCAGGAGTAGAAAGTCTCATCTTTGTCCCTCCGAACCGCTGGTGGATTCAAACTGCTGACCTTGAGGGTAACAGCCCAATGTGTAACCTACTGTGTCACCAGGACTCCTTCAGGAGCGTGGTATTTTCCCAAAAACACATGTCAGAAGGTAGTAAAGGGCCAGGGAGAAAAAGTGGAAATGGGGAATCCAAGGAAGAAGGGGAAAGAGAGTTGTTACATTTGGGGGATTACGACCAGTGTCACAAAAGAAAAAGCGGATGATTGTGGAACGGAAGACTAATGTGCTCTGTAACGTTTCACCCAAACTACAATGTGGATGAAGGGTGAGGAGCAAGGCACGGATCCCTCCACTGAAATGTCAGTGTCCCCTTCAGACACTAACTGTGTGCCTGCCGGGCTTTTCTTGCTCCGCAACTGTCTATTTCCCGGAGAGTTTTCTGTTCCATGCAAATACCACCCAGAGGATCCAGCTAGTTAGATTACACGTTGCCAATGCAGCTATATCATCATTTAAACTAAATTCCTCGGTGTAGCAACATCTGCATAGCGGTTTATGAACATGTTTCGGGAGGAGCTAGTAGAGAAAGAAAATGTGATTGGTGATTGCTTTGGACTGAATGAATAAATTTGCTTTTAAACCAGGGAGCCAAAGAAAGCAAACAGTTGAACAGTTTCCAGGTGCCTTACTTACCTGATTTTCTACCCGCTACAGGTCCTTTCTGTGGACATTAGGTTTGTAAGTTTTCTGAAGGTATTAGTGGGTGCTCATGGTGTACGCCTTGCATTATATCTATAGATGCACTGAGGGGAAAACAACCACATAGACAGGACCTATCCAGGTGATTCTATTCAGGGATGCTTGTGTGTGTCAGAATAGAACTGTGCACCATGGGGTTCTCAGAGGCTATTTTTGGGAGTCAGAAGTAGCTTGCCAGGCCTTTTTTTCAGAAGCACCCCTGTGCAGACTCAAACCTCCAACTATTCCGTTAACAACTGGGCACATGAACCATTTGTACCACCCGGGGATGTGGCGAAGCAAGAATAAACCTGTCTTTCCGGGGATAGCACAATGCTGATGGTCTCAACTCAACAACCTTGTCCCAAGACCTAGGTAACTTCAAGGGCTTTCAGGATCTGTAGATGTTTGCCACACACAGACGGCATTCCTAACCACTAGTACGCACCTGACATGGTGCACAGTCAACTGCAGCTGTCTCTGGAAAACGGGACCGGCCTCCGTCTGCACCCTTGGAGTATCTCCTGAGTAGGGCCCTGAAAAAGTTTTATTCCTCTTCATATTAATAGGAATTTTAATTCTGGCACTTGAATCTATGCTTTCAACGGAGAGTTGAGAATTGTAATAGAGCTCAGCTGACAACTCAAGTTAAAAACACCTTTTCTTGGACGATCTGGATGATGTTCGAAGGTATCAGCAGCTCTCAGCGGGGCTTATGGCCCCGAGAGTTGAGTCCATGTCCTTTTCACGTGAGCCAGGTCTAAAGGAGTTGGTGTGGAACATTCCTAACAACGGAGTACGCTTAAAATCTTGGTTAAAAAGTCATTCTTAGCTAATGGCCCAACAGCAGATAATAGTAGTAGTAATTCCTTACAGGGATGAGGTTTTTCAGTATCAAGAGAGTTCTCCGTGTCTTATCTGATGGGAAGGCCCCCGGGGGTGTCACTGGCTACTCCTTGAGCTGCTAACCTCAGAGTCAGCTGTTTGAACCCAGCAGCCCTCCAGAGGATTAGGGTGAAGCTGTCAGGCCCATCAAGATTTAAAATCTCAGAAACCCACAGGCGCTGTCCTGTAGTGTTGTTTTGAGTTTGAATAGACTCAATGGCAGTGAGTTGGGGTTTTTGTTTTGTTTTGAGTTGGGTTTTAGGGTTCTAGCTGATTTGATTTTTTTCATTCCCCCCCTCCCCTGCCCTTTTAAAGTGGGTAACGGTGAGAAAAATAAGGATCCTTGAGGTTAAGGGGCTAGATGAAAGATATGCAACCCTAGACTCATGCGTCCTGGTTCTGTGTTCTTCCTGCCACATTACCAAAGCTCCAGCCAAGCCAGCCTCTGTCCAATGGACTTAGGCTTGTGGCAATTCCATGCATTTCAGAGTGTATGTGGCAGTTAGATTTTATGTCAGCTTGGCATCTGTGTAGGGGTGGAGGGTAACCTGCCAATCGGGTTACAGCCTGATGATGTCTCCTGGGAGGTATGGCTTTCTTATGAGACACACTGGGGGCCTCCTTGCCTCTTTTTCTGTCCCTTCACCTTCCTGCTTGCTGGGACTCTGTGCCTGCCTCCAGAGGTGCCCCAACCGCCCAACTCCAGAATTGCCCAACCCTGAGAGCTGTTGGCACCTTGTCAAGTTGCCACCACCTTGGGATCCTTGGGACCCTGCACCCGCTGGCCTGTGATTTTCCTGAATCCCGCTTCACCTCTCTATGTCGTGGGCCTGCCGCGAAGTGAGTCTAAAGTGGGCTCTGTCTAGCGTCGGGCCCATGGACTTACATCGAACTGGATTGCGATGCCTTCTTGATATAAAACTTGCACCTTTTTCCTAGTCAGATTAAGCCTCTGACAGATCCATTCTGGTTACAGTTGAGGACTGTGAACATCTTTGCTATCAGCCAGGGATTACTGTAAGCTTGATCATGGTGGGTGGAGCAACAGTAGAACACGCTGGCACCTGGTCAGCTGACCTCCCTCGTGACTCAACTTGAGTTTGCTCTAGGTTTAAATGTCTCTCACTTGCTTATGACCAAAAGTTCTTCTCGGGCTTTTTGTCTCGGGCTGGTGGTCTTTTCTTATTCTTTGTTTTTATTTTTATCTTTATATTATTAGTACTTCTTTGTTTCATTTTCTTTTTGATTTATTTATTGTTCCTGTTGGGTTTCCCAGTTTATAAAGCCCAGAAGGAATGGGTGCATTGAGACAATAACAGATGCAATGGTTTATCAGGATGGGGGTGAGGGAAGAGGAAGAGGAGGATCAGGGAGCAAACAATGAATGCAGGAGGGGAGAGGGAGCATTAGAATTGATTGAGATGATGTATGCACAGCTCTTCTTAACCATGACTTAACTATGGAAATGTATGAGATGTGGATTTTATATCAATAAAACTATTTTTAAAAGATTATTTCTTGACATAAAGCTCATATATATGAGAACCATATTTATGTTTCTCTAGACAACCTAACACAGTAGGTTTTCTATGCTTTTTGATGACTGAATTAGATTTCTAGGCCTTGCTCCCAAGCCAACTCCAGGTGGATTGGAACTATCAACCTTTCAATTAATAGCCAAGTATTTGACCACTGTGCTTCCCAGGGACTTCTATATTAGGGGACTCTTAACATATTTTTGTATTCTGATCCTTTTGGGGAAAATTAAAAAGGTTTTGGAAGCCTCAATAAATTTTTTAAAATTCATTTTCAAATGAGAGGATTGAAAAGGATATTGATTATATAAAAATACATTTATGAAGATATTTTGAAGTTTGTATAGCTGTAATATAGGTGCTTCTTACATAATGTGTTAAATAACAAGATCCCGCAGCGGATGTATTAACGACCACAATTTCAAAATACTGGTGTAGGTATTTGATATTGCTAGATATCTGCAACAATTGTCACCTGATATGCAAATGTCTGTGAATCTTATTGGTGACAAAGTCCCTGGGACTGCCCATATAAGGCAGTGGGAGTTCCCAGTAAAGTAGTAATCCAAGCATGATTGCCATTTGAATTTTGAATTGAGTTCATTACTTGACCAGTTACTGGAGTATTTCAAGAGCTCTTGGAGGAATCTGAAGAAGAAGACTAAGATCTTAGGGCTGTTCAGTAATGAACAAGGGTACCAGGGGAACCACCATGGAGAGGTCTGAGACCCATCCTGGATTATGTATGTCCTGGATTCCAGAAGGATCGGTAAAGATACATTGCAATGGCGTTTATTGCTGGGAGCCAGGAACTAAGTGGAAGCCTTCCTCAGCAGCTCTGGCCTAGCCCAAGATATTAAAAAATAGGGAAATAACGTCCCAGAAATCTATCAAAACCAGCAATCCATTAAGTCAGACAAAGCCATTCTTCTTGATAGTTGCACTAGACATTCAAGACAGAGACAAGTATTCCATCTCCAGTCAGGCCACGGGGTCTTTCTTGACCCGTTCACGTGTGTGTGTGTGTGTGTGTGTGTGTGTGTGTGTGTGCTGCCAAAATACTTGTGGTGTATATTTTACTCCTTTAGAGCAGTTTTAGACCTAAGGAAAAGTTATGATAAAAAGAATGAAATTTACCATATTCGCTACAGCCACTTTCCTATATTAGTAATACATTACATCAGTATGGTCTATTTGCTATAGCCCATGGTCAATATTGATCGATTGTGAGGATCTATAAGAAAGAATTGATGCATTTAAATTATGGTGTTGGTGTAGAATATCGGAAGTACCATGGACTGCCAGAGTAACAAATAAATCTCTCTTGGCAGAAGTTCAGCCAGAATATTCCTTAGAAGTGATGACATGTTTGGACATGTTATCAGGAGAGTCCAATCCCCAGAAAAGGGCGTCAGACTTGGTAAAGTTGAAGGTCGGTAAACAAGAGAAGGACCCTGAGCAGGATGCACTGATACAGTGCTGCAACCATGGGCTCAAACAAAGCAACTGTGAGGATGCCGAGGGGCCGCCCAGGAGTTGGTTCTGTTGTACGCAGGGCTGCTTTGAGCCAGAGAAGACTGGATGGTACCCAACAACAATAGCAACTCTTTATTCAGTTTTACCTGTCCCAGAATCCCATCCAGGTCACAGCATGACACGTCGCTGTCATGTTTTCTTTGACTTCTGTTGGCTGTGTTAATGTCTCAGACTTAGCTTTCTTTCTTTTTTTTTTTTTTTTCCTTTCCCTGAAGGCTCTCAACATTTCTGAGGAAGTAAGGTCAGGGATGCTGTAGAAAGTCCCGCTATTAGATTTGCCCTTCTATTGGATGTGTTTTTATTTACTTACCTTTATTGTGGTTAGACTGGGCTATGGGCTTGGGCGAGGAAGACCCCAGACACCAAGTGCTGTTTTCCACACATCATGTCAAGGCTGTATGCTATCAACATGACTCACAACCACTGATGTTGACCTTGATCATCTGGCTGAGGTTGTATTTCTCAGGTTTCTCCACTACACAGCTTCTCTCTCTGACCCCTGCCCAGTCACTTTGAGCTTTCTGAACAATTCTCATAGAACACAATGCTTTATGAAGCATCGGTCTAGAAGAGATTTGAGGACATTAGTTAGCTCAGTCTCTGCTCCCATCTATCTGACACAAATGGGTTTCTGTCTGAGGTTTGAGAACAAAAAGAGAAGGAGGAAGGAAGGAACTCCACAGTGAAAGAATTCTGAACTTCTGATGTCCTACAGCTCAATCAGTCAACACATACACAGACAGCACCCACCATGTGCAAGTAGCTTAGATGTGTGTGCAGCTCCAAGGCATTTACACCATCTTTAATCATTTCCGGAGCAAGATGGTGTGTAAGTAAACACATCTATGCGGGGAGAGACAAATGACTGAGTAAAACACAAGTCAGTGAAACAGTGGGAATCAGTACCAAAAAAACAACAACCAGTGGTTATAAACACAATGTCTGAATTAATCATCTCTAACTTTAAACTCCAAATCATGGCATGTGATTTTAGACAAGTCATTTACTTAGCCATTCCAGGTCTCAGTTTCTTTATTGTTATAATGGGGATCATCCTAAAACCCGATGATGTCGAATGGCTTCCAAACCCTGGCAACCCCATCCATGGGGTGCTGAGCAGAATAACCTCTTGGGGTTTTCTTGGCTGTAATCTCTACAGAAGCAGATCACCAGACTTTTCTTCCACGGTGCTTTTGGGTGGGCTTGAAGCACCAACCTCTAGGGTAGTAGTTGGGTGCAAACCTGGGCACCTAGAGATAATCACATCCACTATTAAAGGCATAGAGAAAATTAAATGGCATAGAGAAATCACCCGGCACCCGGCTCAGTCAATCATAATTATTGTTGTTTTACAGGCAATAACTGAGACCCATGCTAATGTCTTCATAAATTAGGATCTTTTTAAGATGAGCACTTCTCTGCTGGGGCCTGGACTCGGGAACGGGCACACTGTGCATTTGTGCATCCCTTTTCATGTGTCTCCTTCTCCAACCTCATCCACCCTCTCCTTGCAGCCTTTTTTTGTTTTTCCTTGAATTCCGTTACCTCTTTCCTGCTCTCTTAACTGCCTTCCCTGCTGCCAAGCCGCTCTTGTCACACTGCCGCTTCTGAAGCAGCAGAGCTTCTTTGTGACTGATAGGAACTCCTTCTCCCCCAGGTAGTCAAGAGAGCTGGGGAGAACTGGGAGCAGCCTTCTCTATGCGGGACTTGGATCCTGTGTTTGTTTTAAGTGGTTGCATTGCTGATCCTATTACTGTAAAGGGTGATGATATTTGGGGGGTGGGGGGGAAGTCTATGAATAAGTAATGATAATAGCAGAACCAGAATGGTGGGGTATAAAGCTTGCGTTAAAAATAGTCTGTCATTTTCAACTGCCTACTAAGGCTTTTCCTAGATAGAAAGAGGCAGATAATAAATACTTGGGTGAGCAGAGCAAGACACTGCACGGGGGGCATTTCATGCCCAAAGCCCAGCTAAAGGACTTCTTTGATGCGGTCCAGCTCCCCATCAGCCACCTCCATCCGAACTGAGCTGCTCCCGTGCCGACACTGAAAGTGCTCCCCCAAAGCCCAGTGACCAGAAGGATCAAGGCAGCCGGTATCAACAATGGAAAGGACAACCTGGGACCACTTCAGGGTCTGCTTCGAGAACTTTTTGTTTCTCCAGGTTGTAGTTTGCCTTCCAAAGAATTCTACTTCCCAGGCCACACAAGAATCTGAAGAAAGGTCAGAAATGAGCAAGACCGCAGGATAAGAAAGCAGGAGGAGACTGCACTTCCAAGTGAGAATTCAAAAGGTAGCTTCAGAAACAATGTGCGCTCAGAGACGTGCGGAAGGTGAAGAATGCCGCCCTGCTCTCCCAGGTCCTTCTCAGCCCCCTAATTCAAGGTGAGTAGACAGCAGTCAGTAGCCATGGGACAGCAGAAATGACTTCCCCTTCCCTTATCTTGTTCAGGTGCTCCATTCAGGTGCCTTTCCTCATTGTGGTCACTCGGGATGTCACTCCAGTCCCCTCTGGTACCCCCTTGACCTTGGGGACAAGTGACCTCTCCCTGCCTCCCATACCTCTGAATGTCTGCCATGCTTGAAGAAGGGTATTGGTCAGTACCAGGTTAGTAGAAATTGCTCAGTGGCACCTCCTTTCAAGGCTACCCCCAGGGCCCGGGCTCTACCTAAGAGTGGCATCTCTGTCAGCAGTTTACTCTCTAGAGCAGCGGTTCTCCACCTTCCTCATGCCGCCACCCTTTCATCCAGTTCCTCATGTGGTGGTGACCCCCCACCAACCATAACATTATTTTCGTTGCTACTTCATCACTGTCATTTTGCTACTGTTAGGAATCAGGAGTCCCCTGTGAAAGGGTTGTTTAACTCCCAAAGGGGTTGCGACCCACAGGTTGTGGACCTCTAAAATATGGGCCAAACTGATCTGCCAGCTCAGCACACAGGGCTGCCGAACACCAGGTTTCAGTGAGCTAAGGGAAAACAGACGCTAAGCGAGCAAGGACTTTGTGCTCAAAACAGTAAGCCCCCAGCTCAGAAGACGAGGTCCCAGGCGTGCAAACCAAAGGCATTACAACCGATGCCAGCGCTGCCTCCGGTGCCCACCGTGGCCTGGGATTGATAGCTTTATGGCTCCGGTCACATGCTAAGGCGCTCTCCAGACTCTGCTATTGAATACAGACCCCCCACCCCCCGCCCTTTGTGCTCCCCACCCCCACCCCCTCCGTCAAACACCGGGAGTCTGCGAGGGCAGAACCGCACCGACGGGAAACACCCATCAAATGCAGCAGGAATATTAACTTCACTAGGAAGCCTTTATATGCCATTACTTTAGAAAGGATTCCTTGTTAGGCCTACCATTAAACAATTAAACTGTCAGAGATGAATTCTGTGCCTGCGAGTGCGGAGCGCGCGTGTCTGAGCAGGATGTGTACTTTCCCACTCAGGTGATGTCTGCTGCGCTCTTGCTCGCTCGCTCGCACCCCCACCCCAATTGTATGCTTTTCCCTTTACATTGTTGAAAATAAATACATCTTCCTGCTGGCACACGCCGCTTTTTGTTATGAGCGTGGATATGCCTACATACTTTGTACTGCTCCGAAGATAGGAATACAAAATGAAATGCTTGAAAATCAGTATCAGTTGTTCCTCCGGGTTTCTCCCCTCCCGGAGCAGGATTCCTTACTTCCCTTCTGCCGGCAGTAGGTGTCAGCGGCATTGGTATCTCACGGCTGTAAGTTCTGTGGAATGGCTCTCACGTCCAGCCCGAGGGAATGGGCGCAGAGGGGGAGAGATCAAGGTTTTCCCGACGCTGGCATTCTCACCCGGGTTTGCGGCATTCTGACTGAGGATCTGCTTAGGCGAGGTCTCCTCTCCGGGAGGTTTGACCTCTGGAGATGAAAAGGGCTTATGAGAAGCACACATTTCACTTACACGTGATATCCGCTATTTTATTAAAGAGGGCATACAACTGAAAACACACTAAATCACATTTAATAAATATAATTATGACTACACCTGTCTCTTTGGGTAGGGGGGTTTAATTACAGCATACGTATTTTTCCTTAGCAGAATGTATTTTCGCTTTTGAGTTTTGCCACCAAAACACTTCTTTGAGGCTTTTCTTATTTTAAAAAAATGATTAAACAAAACAAAACAAATACAGAATAGCCTTATATCAAAGGAAGATGAATGCTGTCTGGAAATAGCTTATGGAGAACTGGGAAGGGGGCATCCATTCAAACAAAGGATGCCGCCCGCGATCCACAAGTTTTCCAGCCCTGATAGAGCCAGGTGGGATGCATTGTCTATGTGCCCGTACAATAGCTAGTCCCTTAATAAATACTGCTTGATGGTGAAGATGTAATCAGTATCACAGATAGTTACTGCTCTTCAGCTATTAGCTTTACAGAAAGTTTAACTTATCTGTTTTATAACACAGTGCAGACAAGATTCGTGGGGAAGGAAAATGATTTTGAAGTCAAATTATAAGTGATTGTAGCTTTGGTGATATGAGTTAGGTGTTGGTTTGCTAACCTCAAGGTACACAGTTCAAGCTTATCAGTAGCTTCCAGGGAGAAAGATGAGGTTATCTGGCTCTTATAAAGATGGACAGTCCCAGGAGCTCTGGATAGCATCCCTATGAGTTTTTTTTAATCATTTTATTGGGGGCTCATACAGCTCTTATCACCATCCATACATGCATCCATTGTGGCAAGCACATTTGTACGTTTGCTGCCATCATCATTCTCAAAACGTTTTCTTTCTACTTGAGCCCTTGGTATCAGCTCCTCACTTTCCCCCTCCCTCCCTCCCTCACGAAACCCTGATAACTTATAAATTATTATTTGTTCACCTGTGAATTGTTTTCTTTTGCCTCATAAGCATGTGAATGTTGGACAGTGAATAAGGAAGACGTAAGGAGAATCCGTGCATTTCAGTGATGGTGCTGACGAAGACTGTTGAAAGTCCCCTGAGCTGCCAACGGAGCAAACAAATCTGTCTGGGAAGAAGCACGCGGCAGAGTGCTCCTGAGAGGCAAGGATGGTGAGACCTTGTCCCACAGCCCGTGGGCATGTGGTCAGGAGAGACCAATTCTTGGAGAAAGACATCATGCTTGTAAAGTAGAGGGGCAGCGAAAAGGGGAGATAACAGTGTCAATCTATCTCAATGAACTAGATTGACACAATGGCTGCAACGACATAAACCAAACCTCAGACCAATTGTGGGGATGGGTCCAGACCAGGCAGTGTTGCATCCTGTTGTACATAGGGTTGTTATCATTGGAACCGACTTCCTGGCACATACCAACAACAGCAACAGCCATGAACTGGAAGGAGCCCACTCGATCACAGTAGGTTTGGTTTGCCTGTAGGTTCTCCAGAGTGCCTGGCTGGGGCCAGCGGTTACCATGTTCAGTTAGTAATTGAAAGGCTGATGGCTAGAGTCCCTGGAAGAAAGACCGCATGGCCAGCTGGGAAAACCAGCCTTTGAAAACCCCATGGAGAATAGCGCTGCTCCTATACTGTAGGACTGACAGCTCACACTTTCCCCACAGACGGCTGTCCCTCTTTGGGATCTCATGGCTACATCTTGGGGGTTGAAGCTTGCTCTAATTACGGGGTCAGATTTGTAGTTGTGCTGACGGTGGTCAGGTCTATCTGTGCTGTCTTGCTCAGATCCCCTCCTATGTCCCTTGCACTGGCCCCCCCTCCCCCTCCCTGGCCTCACCCAAACAACCCTGCACCTCTTTCTACAATGACTTGTCGTTCTAATCCTGTGCTTGGGCACAGTGTAGAATCATGGGTTTGGATTGTCAGTCAAGAAAAATCTGTTTGGGCCCTTTGTTCCGGAGGAAGGAAAGACTATGGGGCCGAGGTGGGCAGTGAAGCTCCTTGGGAGAAGAAAAGCAAAAGAGCAGAAAAAGAAGCAGTACTAGGAAACATGTGTTGTCATTTTTCCTTAGTTATCATTTTAGTTCACGACCAAGATTTTAAACACATCCCACTACCAGTACACACACTCCCCACACATACACAGCACACACACCCCAAACCCAAAACAGACAGACAGGCAGACAAACTCACAGCTGTCAAGCTGATTCCGACTCGTAGACACCTCTAGGATAGGGTAGAATGGCCCCTTTGCATTTGGGAGACTGGAAATCTTTATGAGAGCAGAAAACCTCACCTTTCTCTTGGTTTTGAATTGCTGGCCTTGTGGTTAGTAGCTCAAATGTTGCCTAGGGTGCCGCCAGGACTCCTAGACACACACACACACACACACACACACACACACACACACACACACCATCTATTGTTCTAATAATGCTTCCCCATCCCAGATAGCTATCTGTTAGGCCTCACAGGCATCTTGGATTCATCCAGTACCCTCGTCATCCCACATGGGGGACTGCTGAATTGAGGAGCTTATTCTCCAAGCCCTATAGAAGGTTCTCTTTGCCCTCTTCCCTGGTACCCGCTCACCCTTCATGCCTAATTTATGGCCTATCTTTGGCCTGAAGATATAGGACACAAGTTGGGGTGCATGTGCACCTGGTTACCACACTCTTTCAGCTAGCCCAAGATTAATAACATAAAAATATATTTTTTCACAGAAATTATTACTTAATTGAATGAAAATTGTGTTAGAAGAACATCTGTTTTCAAATAATTGTTACCCTTACTGCAAAGCAGTGCTACCTCTTCATAACCGTAAGTCCCTCCCAATAGCACTCTGAGCAAGAGGCCCTATATGTTGTGTGATCTGAAGAGCTCCAAAAACACGCCGCCTAGAAACAGTGCTTGGTTTGCATCACATTATGTTGAAGTCATGTGACCAGCTATTCATTCCTTTGATGAAAGTGTTGTAGCATTTAGGAGACACCTATTAAAAATATCTCTGAGGTGACTAATACTCCAAACTCCTTATCAATGATTGGTTTCTTTTCCGGGATTATCTGGGGAATGTCTGACACAATATCAAATATCTTCTACCTGGGACAGTCAGTCAGGTCAGCCACGTGAGCAGGTAGCCTCTTCTGTGTTGTAATTATAGCAAGGTTAGAGAGACGCCTGATAACAGAATCCCACCTTTTTTCTTTTATATTTTTCACCAAAGGGACTTTGTACAAAACTCATGAACACAAACAAATAAGAAAACACTGCCATCAAGTCAATTCTGACTCATAAAGGCCCTGTATATGGCTTTCAAGGCTGAAACCCTATATGGGAACAGTCAGTCTCAACTTTCTCCCAGTGAGTTTGGACTTGAACCACTGACCTGTAGTTAGCAGCCAAACACTTACCTGAGAGTGCCACCAGACTTCCTTCATATATTAGCCTAAAATGTATTTTCATCACTGAATAAATGCATTTGTCAGATTCTTCCAAGTCCTGTCCTAAGCCCTCCCACCCTTTATTTTTCTCTCTGTTGTGTCTTCCATAGTTACATTAAGCCCTAAAACTTCAACCTCAATATTGATCGAAATAATTTAAAGCTTATATTATTTGGTCACAAATTTTGTCCTATACTAGACCAGCTGTTTACTGAGATTACCATCTGCCTGTTCCATAAACAGCTCATCCTCCACATACCCAGAACCAACATAGTCTATTCTCTTCGCACCTGCTGCTTCTCACTTGTGATGTCTTACTTGGTCACAGATGGACTCAAGTAGAAATCTCAGTGACACCTGTCCCTCATCCCTGCCCACAAACAAGTAGGGACTATAACGTCAGGATTCCAAGGAGGGTATATCTTCTACCTCTCCTTCTTCCCAGTTAGCCTCCGGCAGTTCTACCCTGTCCTGTAGGGTCACTATGAGTCAGCATCGCCTCAATTGCAGTGAGTACGTAGTGACCCCTAGGCATGTATTTGCCCTCACCTAGACTGTGGAAAGAGCTTTCTACGTAGTATTGCTAGCCCCACCCTCCAGGTCATGCTGCTCTTCTGGAACCTCGGCTTTCGTTTGTCATTTTCCAGCCCCAGAGCTTTTAGTGCTCCCCATTGCCTATCAAATTAAAAACATTCATTTCTTCTTAATATGATTGAACGATTAAATTGTATGGTCTGTGAATTATAGGCCAATAAAACTATTCTTAATGAAACAAAAAAACCCCACCCAAACCCATGTTGTATTTTAGCATTTATTATGACAAGGCTTCATCTACCTTCTACTTCCACATACCCTCACAGTCTAGCAAAACTCACTACTCACTGTCCTCACGAGATGTTTGACTGGCTTTCCAACCTGCGCACTTCCCCTCAACTTGTTTCCTCCCTTTGTAATACTTTTCATCCATCCCATTTCCACCAAGTGAGGGTCTACCTAGCTATCCCCCAGGGTCAACTTCAGATTCACCTTTTCTAAGCTAGGCTTCTCCCCACCCTTGTTGGATGTGACTTGTCCCACTGAGCCACTATGGTACCTTCTATTTCCTGAATTATTCTATTGTACCATCCCCCCCCCCCGTTTGTCTTATGCTACCCACTAGATTTGACAACTCACTAAGTCAATGGAGATGACTCACTTAAGTGTCTTATTTATCTCTACTCCACCTGCACTACCGAGCTCAATGCCTGCATATAAAATGCACATAATTATTGAAGTGTCTCTGAGGAGTTTTGAAGGAGGATAAGAAAGACAGTGAAGAAGTTCATGGCTCCTAAAAGGGTGGCTTCACCAAGAAATAGCATCACAGGATCCTGGAGAGCAACTTCAGAGCCCGTATTTATTTTTCTAAGATGGTAGCTTGGGGAAAGTATCTTGGCAATGAATGGAAAACTGGGAAATAGGGAAGGAGGGCTACTAGTCCAGAGGGCCAGCTTCCATTTGGATAAAATGTTGTCCTGAGGACCATGAAACCACCGACTGCCTGGGAACCCTGTAAAGGTCTCCAGGTCTGGGAATGCTACAGTGTTAGATAAGATCACTGGGCCAGAGAAGTCTCTCAACAGGCCAGTACATTGATGACAAAACTAACTGCCTGTGTCACCATTCTGGCTTCCCTATGGCCATCAGGCAGGGGTCAGACAAGCCTCTCTGGTGCATCCAAGCAGCCCTCCCATGTCTCTCTTTCTCTCCATGCTGGGTTCAATCATTCCTTATCATGACCACACAGAGCTCACAGACGATATTCACAATTCATGGGGCTCCTGAGGTATATGTTAACATGTTTCTAGTCAGGGTCAACACACAGTAAAGACACAGTCACCGCTCTCCTCAGGCGGCAGTTAAATGGTTGTTTCTCAGCCGTGTGCTCCCTTGGCCTTGGTAGCTAGGCTGCCTGTCCCTCTGCCCCTCAGGTCAGTAGTGTCAGGTCAGATGAGGAGAAGGGACCCATGGTGTTGGCACTGCTCCCCTGAGCCTCTGTGCCACCACCATCTGTGACGCAGCTGGTCTCAGCGGCTGCCCCGCCAGCAGCCGGAGCTCTTGTACATGTTCGTCCAAGGTCTTTGGGGTTTCTTTCTTTTCTCCTGCTGCTTCAGAGATGGCTCATCCTCCTGCCCCATTTTACAGCCAGGGCGCCCGTCACAAAAACTAATCAATCCCCTCTCTTCGTGTTACACACGTCCTATTTGCATAGTCCCGCCCAATCACCTGGTGAGAGTTACAGAGAAACATCCTAAGACGCTTCACTCCACCCCAGGTAGAATGCTCACAGTGTTCCGATGTAGTAGATGTAGTAAATGTAGAGTGCCAGGCTGGTTGACATCAAGAGGAGTGGAGGAGGAAGAGAGAGGTCTGGGCTGGCCATATAAACAAACGAGGGAGTAGCATTGGCAGCCAAGCCATGAGAATGGGTGTCAGCCAGGGAGGGGCAGTAGACAAGAGATAAGGTTTCAGGACTGAGCTTGAGCTAACGTGTCAACATTCAGAGGTCACAGAGCAGCGGAGGAGGCAGCAGCGCAGAAGACTGAACAGGAACAACCAGTAAGGGAAGAGTCAACCAAGTTGGGTGTGTTGGTCTGGAAGCAAAACTAAAATGTAGTCCAAAGAGGAGCTGCTGCTCAAGAGCTTGACTGCTAGTCAAAATGTCTGCTGCTCACTCGTCACTCCACCGGAGGAAGATGCGGCGGTGTACTTCTCTAAGGACGACAGTCTTGGAAACCCTATGAGGAAGCTCAGTGTCCTATAGGGTCAACGTGGTGGCCAGAGGGTTGTGACCATGCAGCCAGCCTGGATGTTGACCTCATCGATAACAGAACCAACCACCGAATGACCATGGATCTTCTTGAGGACACTGTTTGAGCTGAAATGATCAGCTGGCTCAAATGTTGCTTACAGGTCAAGTAAGAGGAGACTCAATAAATGACCTTTGACTTGAGCAACCTGGGGGTCGTTGGTGACATTGACAAGAGCAGTTTCAATGGAGTGGTTTGATACAAACCTAGCTGGAGAGAGTTTGAGAATGGGAGAAGACTGGAGAGGTGCAGTACAGATGACTCTTTGGGTAAAGAAGTTACCCATGGGCCGGGGGGAGGTTGGCATTCGGGTATGGGCATCGTGTCTTCATCAGTTTACGGAAAATTTAACTTGTGACATCCCACTTTCCAATAGTAACACCCTCCCCCCATTTTTTAACGAGCTTCAGCTATTTTATGTCTGGCACTTTTTGTTCCCGAAGAGGGAAAATTAAAATAAAATTTAAAAAAAAAACAATCATTGCCTTCAGTGATTTTGTTATTGCAAGTTTTGTAATCAAACTCCTGTCTCGGAACTTTATAGACATGCAAGTACTCGGACATATCCCAAGAAAGCGAACTCATTGTTCTCAAGTTGAGTATTGTAACTTCCTGATAAATGAACAGCCACTCATTCCAAATGTCTCATTATTGATTTAGAGTGATGTCTTACTTGATCTTAGCCAAAGGCCGAGACGCGATTACAGTGACTTCTTTCCCTCCATCGTAGCCACCTCTGGCTCGACTCAATGTTTACATGTGACTTCTCGATGTAGTGAAAATTTAACTACCACCTTCTAACTTGTAGGCAGATTCCTGATGTCAACAGTTGGGTACTGAATTTCAGAAAATGTTAAACTGGATGAAAAGTAGAGCAGGGAAAGTTGTCGATTAGACCCGCTAGCCTATGGGATCTGAGCAGGGCAGGGTCAAGTTCATACGCAGATTCACAAGGGTGCTATAAAGCACAATGATTTGATACTTGTGTTGTGATGTCATTTTGTGGGAACATTAAAGCCAAGAGCCCTACCACCCATGGGCAATGCCAAGTTCCCAGAAGGGCTGTTTCTCAGAGCCAAAGCTCCAAAGATGCCAGTCAACCCATGCTGATACTTGGTCTCATGTTATTTCTCCATTTTATGCTTAATTTGCTCCTTTTGGTTTTATGCATTTGGACACAGCCACGTGTGCATGGGGATTTCCCCATAGTCCTTTAAATGCTATAAAACTTTCATATAGGGAGATAAAAACAATAATAAGCCATGCCTCCAAGCCCTCCCATTTTCTTCCTGACTCGAGTTAGACACTGATTTGGATTTCCAAGTATTTGCACTGCTTTAAATGCCTCGAACCCTTTCTTACCAAGGCACGGAGTCCCCAGAGGTCGCACAAAATGGCACCACTGCCATGCTTAACAACCGCCACAAAGCCCTCACGAGCCGACACAATTGTAAAAGGCTCAGAAAAGAGCCCAGAGAGATGCCCGAGTCCCGATTCTAGGCATCCAATCCTGCAATGCCTTTCGGAACACCTGAAATAGTGCTTCCGAAGTCCGCTGGGTCGTTCTGTTTGCAACCGAATTGCCTTTCCTGAGCTTCCCAGTTCCCTGAAAACCTTTGAGCGTCTTTAACATATGAAGTTCCACAAAAATACCTTCAAAACAGATGACTTCTAATTATGCTTAATATTTGTTTGCTGTGTTGTTGAATGAACCACATGGGCTTTTAAAAAAATCACTGAACTGTATGTCAGTATCCCAAATTTTAAGTGTACAAATGAAATGGAAAACATTTATTACACAAATTTAATTACAATTCTAGGAAATAAACATGCAAATTAGATAGAGTTCAATTTGCAGATGCTAATCCTCATCCCTGATCTTTCTTTCCTTTCTGATTCTCAGTCTGTGTGTCTCCTGGGTCCCAGGGTGCCAGGCAGCAAGAGGTTTGGTTCTTCACAGTCGGAGGATCACTGTTTTAAGGAAGTGTTATATTCAGCACATCTGGCATAGTAGCAGTAAACAAACATTATAGACTTTGTAACACTTTTGTGCAGGTGCCTCTCCCAGACTTGATTAGGTCTCTGCCTTCTAAGCCTCTACCTTCATTACACCTGAAATGACCCATCTCGACTATGGAGGGGTCCCTAGACAGAAGTTATGAATTAATGTTTCAAAAAACAAACTCCAATTGAGCCCAATTCCGGGGAAAATAAGGACTGGCAAAACAATGTGATCCCGGGGCTTAAATTACATTTCGCCTGACAAAGGACAGCCTCCTTTATGACTGTCTTCTCCTTTTTTTTTTACCCCCCTCAAGGCGCCCCACCCATAAAGAGTTGCCAATTCAAGTTGCAGCAGGACCAAGGTCGCTTTTGGACACAGACGCAGTTGGGGGTGGGGGTGGAGAGGGGGGCAGCGGGCGGGGGCGGGCGGCGTGGGGAGAATAACTGTTTGGTCCTGCAGACATCTGTTTCTCATCTCCGTTTGCTGTGGCAAAGGAGAAGAAAGTCTTTTGCAAAACGGTGGGAAAGGCACCGTGTTTTTTGTTTCTTTTCTCTGAAACACACACACACACACACACGCACGCACGCACGCACACACGCACACACACACACACACACAGCATCTCCCAAGGTTGCAGAGTGAACACAATATTCGGCAGGAGCCAAGCCCCCGAGGCTAGGGCGGGAGCCCGGAGCGCGTGGGGTCTGGTCTGCGGGCTGGAGCTGGGCCCGCGTGTCCCCGGGCACCGGGAGGGGAGCGGAGGGGAGGGGTGGGGGGAGGAGGGAGGGCGGGCGGGAAGGAGGCCGGGGGCGGGTTGGGGTGGGGGTGAGGGGAAGGCGCCCCGTGTGCTGCCTTAGGAGCGGCGGCGGCGGCGGCGGGAGCAGAGGGAGGGCGGGAGGGCGGGAGGACGGGCGGGCGCGCTTGTCATGTTCCCTCTCTCACCCTGGGGGCATCCTGCAGAACCTCTCCTCGGAAATCCACGGGGAAATGGCAAACAGGATTGACGGGTTTCACACGCTCCTCGCTAGACAGAGCCGCTCATTACCATAACCGTCTGCAGCGACGGCGGCGCAGCGCCCCAGACGCGGCGGCGGGACCTGCCGGGACCCTCGCCCGCCGCGCACCAGCGGCCACCGCCGACCGGGCCGCCGGGCCGGGACCCGCGCGAGCGTGCACCGGTGGCCGGGCTGGCGCGGCGCCCGGAGCGGACTCGCCGCAGCTCGAGCGCTGACCCCGCGGTAAGAGAGCGGCCGGCCGCGGACCGCGGGGGCGGGCGGAGGGCGAGGGTCGGTGCCCGGGGGCGAGGGCGAGGGCGAGCGCTCGCGCCAAGCGGCATCTCCGCGGCCTCCGGCGCCGCCGCCCGCCGCCGTGCCCGGGAGTGGCCGCGCGGACCGGCTCGCTGCGGCCGGGGCGGAGTCGGGGCCCCGGCGCGGGGCTTTCCCGGGACCGGCGTGCGCGGTGGCGCCCGTGCCCGGGCGGGAATCGCGGTGGCTCCTGGGGTCGCCAGCGCGGACCCGCGCGGGTCCAGGGGCGGGTGGGGACCGGGCCGCTGCTGGGAGCACAGCCTGCTCGGTCTCCCTTTTTCGTTCCCCAACCCAGCGGACCGGGGTCCCCCAGGGAGCTCCCCCAGGTGCGGGCGCCCGGCCCTGGGCAGGTGGGGAGGGCGGGACTGGCGTTGTCAGGAGCGCGCGCTGGCAAGGAAAAGGGATCGCTGCGGGAGCTGACACCGTCTGTCCCCCGCCACCTCAACCCCCGCACCCTCCACCCGGCAGCCGAGTCGCGCGGCGGGCGGCGGCGGCTCCTCTGTCCTCAGCTCACCTCCCCGGCGGGCTGAGCCCGCTGCCCGCCGGGTCCACGCCTCCGCCTGTCCCCTCCCGGCTGCCCGCCCACCTCCGCGGCCTGCGCAACTTTCCCGAGCGCCGGGCGAGGGCCGCCGGCGCGGGGAGAGCGGCCCCAGGGCTCGGGGCGGCGCGGGCAGTGCCCTGGCGGCCGCGGCTCTCGGGGCGCAAAGGGCGCTCGCACAGCCGCGGACTGCCAGTGGGTTTGGCAGGCGAGCGCGGGCATCTGCCGCGGGCTGGAGCGCGGGGGCCCGGGGCCAGCCTCGTCGAAGCCCTGCCAGCCGCCGTGAGTCATTTCCTTGGAATTCTACCTTTGGTGTTTATTTCCCTTAGAAGGAAACTCGGTTAAAAAAAAAGGCACAAGAAGAAGAAAGGAAGAAAGAATAGTCATAACGCTTATTCTTCGGTGGAAGAGGCACTCCGCTCCTCACGGCGTAAAGACAACTTGCCCTTTGTTCCCAGACACTTGGGGTGTTGTTTACTTTCTCCTGCGGACGGCGGCCTGGCGGGCGCTGCTGGCTACCCTGGTGTGGGGGTCAGAGACTGCAACACCAATCCCCCCGCCCCCACCGCGCGTGTGTGTGTGTGTGTGTGTGTGTGTGTGTGTGTGTGTGTGTGTGTGCGCGCGCGCGCGCGCGCGCGCGCGCAGGGGCCCCTTGCCCCCCCACCCTCTTCCCCCCCAGGGATCGGTCTAGAAACCTCAGACCTTCTTACAGGATCTGGTTTGGGGCGGACCCAGCGCCAGACCCCGGGGACCCAGGCAGCCCCTGACTCTGCTCAGACCCAGCAGCAAGCTACAGCTGAGAAATGTATTTCCCAGAGCAGACAGGTGTACTGCAGGAACTGGCAGGAAGTGGCTGCTTAGAAGGATGGAAAGATTTTATTCTGCCCATCCAACCGTCGACACCTCTAATACCCAAAGCTGGAGCAGCTGTTACAATCTGGTCGATGGCAGGGCGTGATTCCACCTGGGCAAAGCATTGGAGACTGGCAGCTCCAATGAGAGACTGGAAATAGCAGCCTTTATTTCCCCTCCTTTGTAGTATTGGAATCTGACCTCTAGCTGCTCTGAATATTCAGAACCGAGTATTCTCCTATTTCCAGTGGATGAGGTAGAGAGGAGGCCAAACACACACACACACACACCCCATTAGATTAAAGGTGCCATGGCCATGGAATTTGGGGTGTCCTTTGTGGGGTGTCAGTTGGCATGACAATGACTCGGGAAAGAACAAGTCCAACTTACCTGGAAAAAGCAAATATGTAGAAATGCCAGCTAACTTCCCTGTGAACATGTGCTGTGAAAGCTTGACATTTTAGCCCTCAGCCTTTTGGGGATGCTGGATGTGTCATTTGACCACATCCACTTACCTGACCCGATAGACATGGAGGAGCCTCAGGGTAAAGGGTGAAAGGTTTTTGTTGTTGTTTGAAGATGCTGTACTGGCACGCTTTCCCACTCACCTTTGGATCCACTAACCTCTGATGTCAAAAAGAAAGACAAGAACAAATTGCATTCCAAATATAAATCTTTGTGCCTCTGTATAATATTAATAGCACATAAGTTGGTGGGCTTAAATTTCTGAATTCAGTAGCAGAATGATACACTTCATCCTTTCACAAAGAGTGGGTAGCTTGGACCTGCACATGTACCATAAAGAACCTCATGAAACATTGGTGCTTGACACTGCACACTCCAGTGTGTGTGTGTGTGTGTGTGTGTGTGTGTGTGTGTGTGTGTGTGTGAGAGAGAGAGAGAGAGAGAGAGAGAGAGAGAATGTTAAAGGTGTCTTCTGAACGTAACATTCCGAGTTGGGCTGCTAACCAAAAGTTCAGTAGTTCAAAACCACCAGCTGCCCTCCAGGAGAAAGACGAGGCTTCCTATTCCCCAGTGACAGGCTTGGAAACCCACAGGGGAAGTTCTTCCCCGTGCCTTACAGGGTGGCTTTGTCGGAATGGACTGGATGGCAGTGAGTGAGTGTATGTTTTAAATAGATGAAGAATGCAAAAATCTCCCAGCCCCCAAAGAATTCCCAGTCATTCATGTTTTATTCAGACTTCCATAAATCACTTTCAGAATTTAGCCTTTCCAGCTCAGGATTTTGTGTGTAAAGGTTTTCAAATTTAAAAAGAGAGGGAAAAAATCCACTGTAATTCTATATTGTAAAGAAAAGAAAAAGATGAGGTCAAAAAATAATTATACCAAGTTTCAAGTTCACATGCAAAATGATGGAATTAAAGATGCTGGAATTAATAACAACTCAAAACACAGAAAAATCTGCAACAATCAAAAAAGTTCCAACAGTAAGTCATTAAAGTATAGACCAACTCTTGACTAATGTAAGACAGCAGAGACCATAGAAGGGCGGATTAAACAAAGGTAGTTGCTGCTAGAGCCCTGTGCTTTCCTTTCTTCAGGGACATGTGGTCCTCAACATGTTTTTGTTTATATGTAATAAGAGTTCTGTGTAATGAAGTTGCAGGTAATAAAAGGCAAAAAGATGGAATCTGGAGTGAGTGTAAGTTTTTAGCTGGAAAAGATTGTTGGAGCCCTTAGGAGGGGACTACTGAATCTGATAAAAACGCTCTGACCCATTTGCTCCTGGAAATAGCATTACCTGATAGAATTATCTCTTAGAATCGGTTAAGATATTGAACCAGTTCATGAGAGTCTTCCAGGGAATAAATTCTCATAAGCCTTGCTGAGTGTGAGGGAGGGGTAGTAGCCAGAATGACTTGGTTGGTTAACTCCATGCCAGCTCAAATTTTTGGTTGATGGCTCAAAGGGCCAAGTAAGTGGCATGCCTCCCCAGGTCTTTATAGAAAACTAATTGAACTTTCCCCTCCTCTGGTGATGAGATGTTTTAACGAGTCCTTGCTACTGTCTCTGTAGAGGTGCCCTAGGGCATCTTGAAAGAGAAGGGGTAACTGACCTAGCAGTCTACCTCAGCCTCATGCCAGCCACTGACAGGGCACCTTCTCAGCCCTTCAGAAGGTTGTTTGAAGGAGCCTGGCTGCATTCTTTAGGGTGGCTGAGACAGGCTTGGGCACCTCAAAGAGAAAACTGGGTTAAGGATGGAGTCACTGTGGCCAGGAGCTCCTCTGTTAGCCACCAGGACCCTGTCACTTTCCTTCCCCTGGAAGTGAATAGGCCCTGTTACCCTGTTAGAACATGTAGGTAATGATAGTCTCCATCAGACAATGGCAGATTCACCCTTTCCTCCCCCCACCCCCGAAAGTCTTACAAGCTGTATAATTTGAAGGAGAAAGCAAGAATTAGACCCTTGTGTCTATTTGAAAGACAGACAATCTGAAGAAAGCAGGCCTGACATCACTCTTGTTGACAGTTCTGTAAACCACAAGGTGGGCTCCAGGCGGTGTTGGTCTCCTGAAGGAATTGGCATTCAGACGGCTCTGTTGAGGTGGTCTCTATCACCAGTGATCTGTGGCCCCCAGGCCTCCTGGCTAATACCAAATTCTGCTGTGAATTCACTTTCTGAAATTGGTTGTTGTTTTGTTTTACCTTGGTAACCACATATGCAACGAAGCGCTGGCCCCGCCAACCACCTTCACAGGAACCCTCCATTCACATGAGTGAGGGTCATCGTGTGGCCCTCGCCACCAGCCATCTGCCCTAAGTCGCGAGTTTCCCTTGCCCTTTCCCGCGAGTAGCCAATATGAACTCACTTTTGACCCTACCCTAAGCCCTGCTTAGAACCAAGCAAAAATGTAAGGCCCCCCCACTGCCTATCGTGTGCAAGGCTGCCCACTCCTGCGGGCCTGGGTTCCAGAGTGAACCAGAATGAAGGGCCTCCTGGAAAGTTCCTGTCTGGTGTCTGGGCGTGTGGAGCGGTGTTGGCCGCCTCTGGCTCCTGTTTAATATTCCGCCTGCTCTGCTGATGTTGTGCTTGGCTCCTGCGGGACTGCAACGCACGGCTGCTCCTGGAGCCAGTTTCCGGTCTTCATCTCAGTGTTTGGACTGGGGATCTGGGCTGGTGGGAACAGCTACCAGCGTCTCCTGGCTTGACTTTGGCAGAAGGATAGAGGGGACCCAGAATGTTGTAGAGGGCCTGGACCTGCAGGCACACACGGAGGAGAGGCTGGGGGCTCTGTGAGCTTGAGCTCATTTGGGATGAAGGTGGAGGCCCCCACCCCCCTGTTTTTTTTTTCTTTCCTTTTTGATTGATTAGTAGGTTGTCATCAAAGGGAACTCTCAGGGGATTGACTAGAAAATTGATTTTTGTAACCCCTTATTCATAGAAAGGACACGCACGGGTTTCAGCCCTGCCTCTGAGCGGTACATTTTCTGCAGGAAGGTCATGAGGAAAACTGTGTTTAGGAGGCGAAGCAGCTGTCTCTGAGAGGCTGAGGGGACTTGGAGAACAATAAGAAAGGGGGTTTTAAAGAACCGCCCCGAAATGCAGCTTGCTGCACACACAGGCTGAGCTAATAGCGGTAAGAGAGTTTGCGGAGGTCTCCTTGGAAAAAATAATCAACGGTGTCAGGGGGAGGGGGGCCTGAGAAGGAAAAGTTTCCTCAAAGCGAAGGAATGAGGCCCTGGACTTGACCCTGATGAAGCCTATTTCTCTCCCCTCTCCTCCCTACCCGCACCTTTTTTTTTTTTTTCCCAGATCCGAGGCTGTCAGAGATGACTCTGGTTCTGTCCATGAATAGATTCTGCGAGCCCATTGTCTCAGAAGGAGCTGCTGAAATTGCCGGGTACCAGACGCTATGGGAGGCTGACAGCTATGCAGGCCCTGGTGGCCCAGGACCAGCGCAAGCCCCTCTGCAGGGAGACCGGGGGGCTGGTCCCCCACTGGCAGGTAATGCCCTGGACTGTCCCCTGCTGCCCTCTGTGGCCAGACTGGCAGGGAAGAGGTACTGTATCTCAGGGGACTTATGAGTGGAAAGACTTTGAGCTTCAGGGATTTCCCTGGCTGTCTAAGTGCCTCTCATAATCCAGCCCAGGGCTCCAGGGGCAGGACCAGAAGGGATATTTAAATGGCAACCAAACTTGCATCTACATGTGCTGCTGCTTCAGGTATAAGTCACGCGTCTCTAGTTCGAAGAAAACCAAACCAGATTTTCAAGCTCTGGATCTAGGCTCGGGCTTTCTGGTCTGTGAGACCCCATGGCTTTACAATGAAATCCCATCCCATGAGACATAAAGAGTCTACCCCTTTGGGCCACACTCTGTGGATTGATTTCTCTCCCTGCCCCCTTTTATTTTTATTAAGCATACAATTGGCTTTGGTATTATGAGGGGCGGGTTTCTTTTCAGCCAAGGAGATAGAAATATTTGTTCCTGACTCTCTATTCTTACAGTCTAAGTTCCTCTGGTGTTTTTTTCCTACAGTAGCTGCGATGGAAGAAAACTAAACTGTAAAACAGCAGCTCGGGGAAGTTTGCTTTACTCAAACAGGGATAAACCCTCTGAGCTTTAAAAAAAATAAAACCCTCAGACTTGATTTTCATTCCTGGTTAACATTTTGGAGCGTGAACTTGACTTTTCGTTGTCGAGTACTTTCCAGTAGTTTTAAAAGTTTAAAAGTATACCTTCCTTAACTGAACGAGGCACTAGCCCATCAAAACACCAATGTGGGTGTGCTAGGCCAGAGCCAATCATATTTTTAAATTGGCTAAATCGGTTAAAGATGTTAAAGGTGTGTGCATTTCGATCGTGGCATTATATTCTCCTGGATTTAAGTCAACAGTCTGCATTAAGCGATCATACTACCTCAGAGATGTTGCACCCTTTCGGTGTATGGATTTTTGCTGTGCATAGAATTAAGATCCTGGTCACCAGTAAACCATGAGCATAGTCGTTTTTCTCTATAATTGGCTAGGAATCAACCTGGGTCACAGGATTCTGTAAGACAGCAGCTACAAAGACAAATGTTTATTTTTTAATCACCACATGCACAGACAAACAACGCAACCTAGTTATCTTCTTGGAAGAAGGAAACGAAAGTATTTTGTTTGGAGAACCTCTGGCAAACCGCATGTCATTTGTCCTATCTGATTGATTACCACAGGATCACATTACCGGGGAATTTCAAATCCTCTAACAACATCCAAGATCACATACTTTAAGAGGAAGTATGTGGAAGAGGAGGATTTTCACCCACCACTCAGCAGCTGCAGCCATAAAGTATGTTGTTTTTCTTTTAAATGGTCATTATTTTTATTAAGAGTTTAAGATACTTAGCAACAGTTGCTTGATTCATTTCCAGAAATTAACTTGTTCCACCCAAGCAATGAACATGAGCCATTCCGAACAGGGCCACATTCATCACTGTCACTTTTTTAGGGGTCCTGTGTTTGGGGGTTGTTGGTTTTTTTCTGTGAAGTAGTTTAAGAAGGAACCAGCAAGAGCTCCTGTACTCAGAAAAAAACCAAAACAAAACATAATTTAAGAATCCAAGGAATGCCTTTTGCCTTCGGGTTTCATTTTCCTCAAGAGGCATGGAGAATTAACATTCTCCTGCGCTCTCAGGTGCCCACCCAGAAATGTAGTTGTTCCATTCTGACCCGTTTTCCTCCCGGAGCTCGGCCTGCTCTGTGCATGCTGGGGGCTCATTTGGGGCTTTTCCTGGCCTCGTAACGGTGGACTCACAATTCCATCAGTGTGTGCATGAGAAAAGGAACACGCGCGGGATTGTGCATTTGTTACCTATGAACCACCCCCAGAAGGCAACTGTGACTGAGTTGATTCCGATGTTTAGCGACCTTGGGCAGAGTTCTCTGACAATACATCTCTACTGGCACAGCCAGCCTCTTCTTTCTCCCAAGGAGCACCTGGTGGGTTTGGCTTGCCCACCCGTGCTTATCCCACGGGAGCACCTGGGCTCTTTTTGGACTCATTCTCAAAAAACAGGACCAAAGTCAACTTTTTATTCTGATGTAGAAGAAGCAAACAGCGGGATCGGGCAAATGGGTAGAATTCCGACACTGGCCATCTAAAGTGTGTGACATAGCCATTCTTTTTCTTGACGATGATCTTTCAGAGCTGGCTGCTGAGTCAATACTCGTGGCATGCACACCAAACAAACAAGAAACCAAGCCAGGTGCCAACTCATGCTGGCCCCAAGTGCGTCAGGAAGGCTTGTTCTGCAGGGTTTTCAGTGACTGATTTTTCAGAAGTTGGTCACCTGGCTCTTCTTTCCATGGACCTCTGGGTGGAGCTGAACCTCCTTGTCCTTTGCCCCGATTACACCACCCAGGGATAACCCAGACCTTAGGTGCATGACATGCTCAGAGCGTTTCTAATTCGCCCTCAGTCCTGCGGGCGACGCTCATCGCGGCATCTGGATGCCTAGGCAGATGCCTTCCCTACGGAGGTCCTGCCTGTCGTCAACCTCAGCCGCTTTCGTTCACAGCTCTTCAAGTTAAGTCCCAGCTTCTGAGGTGAAGCTGCCAGCTTGCTTCTTTTTTTCTGACCTGAAAGTGCTGTCCCTGGGGACCCAAGCAGTCTGTTTCCTTTTTACTTCCTGCACTGTGGTTGTAGCAGTTTGTCAACTGCTCCCGGAATGACACCAGCCGCCACACAGGAGTAGGTCCTCTTGTTGTGTCTTTGCTCAGTGCCCAAAGGAGGCCGGGACTGGTCCTGCAAGGGACACGTCCTAGCAGAGTTTGAGCCTCATGCGGTATTGGTGTCTTCCTTCGAGCAGGCATGATTGCAAGTGCACAACACAGAGACGTCAAGGGAGGCAGGACTGAGAGCCCGATCGCGTGCTCCTTGAGGGCTGGGCCAGCATGGAAGGACACGCATTATGATCTGCCACTTGGCATCTTCCAAACACATCTTCTTGAGGCATCTTCTGTATATGTACTTTATGCTAGGCTGATAAGCAGAAGGTCGGTGGTTCGAACTTGCCAGCCGCTCTGCAGGAGAACATGTAGCAGTCTGCGTTTGTACCGATGACCAAAACCAAGGGCCAAACTCACTGCCATCAAGTCGATTCTAACTCCCAAAGGACAGAGTAGAGCTGCCCACTGTGAGTTTCTGAGATTGTCACTTTTTACAAGAGTACAAAGCCTCATCTTTTCCCCCTGGAGCCGATGGTGGTTTTGATCTGCTGACCTTGCCGTTTACAACCAAATGCACCACCAGGGCCGGGGTATTTCTGTTGTGTCCTAAAAGGTTGCTATGAATCAGAATCTATTCAGTGTCAGTACTCACTACCATCAAGTCGATTCGGACTCATCGCAAGCCTGTAGGACAAGGTAGAACTGCCCCTGTGAGTTTCAGACTGTGACTCTTTATAGGAGTAGAAAGCCCTGCCTTTCTCCTGCAGGGTGACTGCTGGTTTTGAACTGCTAACCTTCTGGGTAGCACCAACATGCAATATGGTGTGTGTGTGTGTGTACATATATATAGTGTGTGTGTGTATATAGTGTATATATAAATACACACACACACAAGGAGCTTTCAAAAATTTGTGGAAAATTGCATTACTCCATTTTTTCATCAACTGTTGAAAGCTCCCTTGTCTGAATTGGAACAATTGTGAGGCTGGTGGCAGGATGTTTCATTCATGAGTCTTTGGGCTGTTAACTTCAAGGTCAGTAGTTCAAATGTACCAGCTGTTCCTTGGGAAATAGATGAGCCAGCCTTCTCCAGTAATGATTTAACGTCTCAGAAATCCTGTGGTGTAGTTCTGCTTTGTCCGAGTGGGTCACTGTGAGTTGGCATGGACTCAGTGGTGGTGGGGAGATCATCTATGTCAGAGTGGAACTGTGCTTTGGAGGCTTTTTAAGGCTGACCCTTTGGAAGTAGATCACCAGACCTTTCTTCCAGGGTGCTGTTGGCTGTATCGGGATTGCCACCCTTCCAGTTGACAGCTGAGCACCTAAACGTTTGAGCAGCCAATAAGGGGCACCCATGGCAGCACAAGTATATGGTTTCAGCTGGATGAATTTCCCCAAGGTGAACCTACTTTGAAAGTTCGCTTCCAGATCAAGATACAAAACCTTAACTCTTAACCCTTACACCCTTTCTAGTCATGACTCTAGCCCATCCCCAGAGGAATGTCTCTCCTAGCGTCTAACAGCATTTCCCTCAAGGGCCATGGATGAGGGGGCAACCCAACTTCCTGTCACTGCTGAGGCCTGCATGTGGCTGCACTCTCCCATGTTTGACCCACAGTGAGTCTGGAAGGAGACCCGTGGGCAGGCCGCGCCAGGTGAGGAAGGAGCAGCAGTGGGGGCAGCATCACATCTCAGCCCCAGAGGCAGCGAGACCCCGCCCTTCTGCTGAGCAGGGAGAGAGGCAGGCAGAGGGGCTGAGATGATGTGTGTGTCTCGTCCTTTTCCTAAGCTTTCTCTTCCTGTTTTGGTTTGTAGACCATCTCGATCTTTGAGGAGCGAGCCCACATCCTCTATATGTCCTTAGAAAAGCTAAAGTTTATCGACGACCCTGAAGTATACCTCCGAAGATCTGTCCTTATAAACAACTTGATGAAAAGGATCCACGGAGAAATTCTCATGCAGAATAACTGGTGCTTTCCTGCCTGCTCTTTCAATGGCGCCTCTGCCCAAGAATGGTTCATGGCTCAAGACTGTCCTTACCGGAAGCGACCACGGATGGCCAAAGAGGAGTGTGAAAGGTTCCATGCCTGCTGCTTTTACCAAGAGTGTGGCGGTCACTACCTAAATTTGCCCCTTTCTGTCAATGCTAATATTGGAAGTGCCTCCACTGTCTCTTCCTCCTCCTCTTCCTTTTCCTCTTCCTCTTCCTCCTCCTCCTCTTCCTCCTCCTCCTCTTCCTCTTCCTCCTCTTCTCCCCCTCTGCCTTTACCAAGTTGTTCCCACCAGGTGGATTTTGATGTCGGCAGACCACCTCTGTACAAGAGTGACGGGCAGCTAGCTGGCAGTGAAATATTCATCACTCACGCCAGGCCCCTTGGCGTTCAGGAAAAGGCCAAATTACATGATGAGAGAGCCAGCAGTGACACTGGCAGGGACGGTGGCCTCCTAAGCCATGAACCTGTGGGAAATGACCTTGCATTTGAGGGCAAAGGCCAGTTTTACGATTATTTTGAGACTGGATGTCACGAGAAAAACAATATGAGTGAGTCTTGGAAAAAGTCCGTGAGGAAAAAGGAGCCTCCGCCGAACAACAAGCTGTGCTGCAGCAAAGGGAGTAAAATATGAGCCATCTTTCCACGGGGACTTGGAAGCATGCACAGCACGATCAATTAGCTCTCATAAATTTTATTTTGAATGGATTTTATAGTTTTGTACAATGGATGAAATTATGCCATGAACACGCCGTGTCGTTGCAATGCCTGGAGAGCAGATTGCATAAAACATCTGTAGAATAGGCATCCACGAGCAACTTAACCAATGTGGTGGAGGTAGCGAGAAGGCAGCTTGACTTCATGCTTGAAAGTGTCTGTCTTCATTTCCTTACTGAAAAGATCGGTAGATTAAATTGGGAGGGGCGGACAATGTGCTCTTGTGATGTTTCCATTGCTTCACATACACACTCTTCCATCCTTGCAAGGAGCCTGTCACTAGTTAAGATCCATCGACATGTTTGACAATGAATTAGGTAGTTATTTGGTGAGCAAATCAGTATAACCAGCAAAGGAAGCCTGCTGCTTCTTTATGATACAGTATTTTTTTTCCTGAACAAATGCCTGAAGACGAGGCACTAGATGACACAGCTGCAGCGTGCTGCTCAGTATTTGTAATTCACCGTCTCGTGTGACAGATGAAATGGGATGGAACGCGACGAACTCACCTGTCTAGCGGTGGCAACCCACAATCCACGGTGAGGGCAATCCCTGCAAGTTCCTGGCTAGCCTGTGATGGGTGAGGAGGCGTTTAGAGAGGCGTTATACAGGGCGAATTTTGGTGCCTTACTTGATCTTAATTTTTGCCAGTGTGAAAATTAAGGGTAAATCAAGAGTTACAGCAGGGATTTAACACACAGAAAAAAAAATTACACACACAGGGTGGATCCATATTGTTTGAAAACTTTGAACTATCGCATTCAACTTTTGATTCAACATCTCTATTCTCCCTAAATTTATGTTCGATGCCCCGTCGCTTTGGGATCTGACTTGTTCGGAAGGGGGCGACGGGGACAATAGAGAGAGCTGTTAGAAACCAGCTTTCGCGGCTTCAGCTTTTCTATGGCCAAGATCGGTTGCTGGGGTTTGGGTTTCTTTGGGGGTTTTGGTTGTTCTGTTTCATTCTGTTTCACTGTCCGATGGAGTCCATGGACCCGTGGCATGCTTTATACTTTATCCTGGTTTTGCAACATTTCACTCCTTGAGCTTCTCAGCGCATGTGATTTTTTTTTATATGATGACTTTTGCTGTTGATTAAGAAGCACAATGTTAATAAATGATGTGGTGGTCGATAAGGTTTGATCTTAAAGAATGTAAAGACTTTAGTTTGGGCAGAGTTATTTTGGAGAAAAGGGACTGGATCTGTGAAGAGGACTGCGCATTTGGCCCATCATTTTCCACAGTATTTCTTTGGCGCATACGCCCATACGCATGTTCAGAGTTCCCCTCTGAACACCCCACGCACACACTCCAGCCAGCCCCTCCTACTAATGCGTGTTCCAGTTTGAAAGCTCACTGACTGACCCTGGCTTCCTTAAAACAAGGCTTCCCGGGAACCAAATGCCAAATGGAGGGGATCAGAAAGTCCTCCCAATTTCTCCAAGATAAAAGCTTTTTTTTAATTATTGCTATCAATATTAAATATAGGTCTCATTCATACAGTGTATGAGTAGGATCATCGTTTTGGACAATTGTCCACAAGGACCAATTTTTAAAACCGTGTTCTTGTGTTATAGCTAACTAGTCTAGGAATGTTTGTTCTTTATTTTCAATATTTGATAAACATTTGATGTTGGAAACCTAGGTGATAGATGCTTGTATATGAATGTGTTGTAATAAAGTGAGGTTTTCTTGATATATATTTATTAAAATGATCAAAATTCATTGAGATTTTGGTGTTTGCATGTTATTGGCCATGTTTCCCTTACTCTCTTCTTTCAGGGGGAAAAATAATTCAAAATGTCTTTAAACTCACATGAACAGTGGCCATACAGGACTTTTCAAAATAAAGGTTAATCTGAAGGTGTGAAGGTGTTTTAGAATGGTCCTAATTTATAGGCTTAGCATGATGCCCTACTCCAAAGGCTTACTGATCGCTTTGTAAAAGGACAAATTGTCCAGAAGATGACCCGTATCCGTGGGTTTAGAAGCTGTGGATCACTGCTGGCAGAATACCACACCATTCTGTATTGTTGTTCTCTGAAGCTAATATTTCATGTGCTAAGGGGGGGGGGGGAGAAAGCTAGCTGAAAGCCAATGAATTCGTCGTAAGAATTGAAAATCGTGCTTGCTTCGGCGGCACAGATACTAAAAGAGTTGAAAATCATGGCGCTTTAAATCTGTGGGGACCTCAGCTTTAAAATGCCTTCATCGCTGAATTTCCACAGTGCACCGGAGCAGTGGGCGCCTGCATGTGCTTAGTCGATGCCACCGGGTTGCTGCTGTTCAGGGTGAGTGGGGCCCCTGGATCTAACGGCACAAAACTTTGTTATTTTTAGCCACTGAGGTTTTTTGTTTGTTGGAAACTAGCCTGCGTGTCATTTAAGTCAGCTTCCATTTTATTTTCCTCCTTTTCTAGCCCCTCACCCAGTGTTGGCTCCATGGGTAAGACATCACGTTTTTGTTGCCAGGACTTTCCCAGCAGATTAAAAGAGTTGTTTCATTTCCCCTTCATTAAAATGTCATCCCCAAACACCTCCCCGAAGAACAGAAATGTTCCCACAGTGGCCCGTGAGTGCCGCCCCCCACCACTGCCCCGTGTGCCCAGCCCTGCCATTTCCACTTCTTAGATATTTAAGTTGCTTTCAAAGGGACCAAGTTACCTCTTCAGAGTGGGTTTATTAACTGGTGTTTGGAGCTGTATCCTGAGTGACTTGGAAAAGCTTAAGACACCCAACACCCTACATCACTGTCTGCTGTCCAGGAAGTAACACCTTTCCCACTATGCTCTGCATTAAGGAAAACCTGATACCGCAGAAGCCAGACCGAAGAAAAATCAAAGGCAATCTTTCATTGCTACTCACTTAACAAGTCTAGGTGCCTGCCAGCATTCAAATCAGTAACTGCTCTCTGAACCCTCCTTCCTAAAAGTGAGCGATCGTGGAAGATGGTCCGCCCAAGGCACTTGAAAAGGACAAAAATGACATCAAAATCCCTGTACCCTCCAAATCCTGTTATTCAATCCCTCGCCTCGAAGGAGTTTTCGAGACCGGGCTTGTGGGGCCAGGACGCAGAGGAAGGGTGACGAACACAGGGAGGCGAAGAAGCGACACATCCATCAAACATGGGGGTAAAGCATCTTTGGCAGGAATCTTTTGAGACAAGAGGCATTTAGAACAATTTATGCCCCATTTTGTTAAGTAAATGCGGCAGCAAAGTGAATGAACACCTTCTTGTTAACCGGCAAAGTTGACTTCATCGAAGCGTGACTACCCACCCCTTACATCGGGAACTTGTACCGCTGCCCCAACCCCCCGAGGACAACAGAACTGCCTTTCCGTGTAGTGGGAGGAGAGAGGGGACAACTCATGCAGAAGGCCTGCGCTTTACATGGCACCTGCACAGCTGACGGTATAAGAATTCCTATGGGATGCAGCTCAGCATTTCAAGTGCCTCAAAATGTGAGCAGTAAGTCCTTTTGCAAAGAATTCCTTTTCAATTCCATTTTCATGGCAGCTCCTTGCATTTGAAGTCAGATTGTGCGCAGTTAAGGATCTTACCGTGTTGTCAATCTCACTAGGCATTAAAAAAAAAAAAGCAAATGGGTCTCTGCACAACTTTATAAGTAATGGTTTTAAACTAGGGGCAGGTTTTGTCCCATGAAGAGAAGAATGCAAGAATGTATGGTTTGCAGTCTTTCAGCCTCAGGTGGCTGTGTTCTGATCCGGCAGTTTAAAATAACCAAGAACCCTGGAAGTCACTGCAGGGTACCTCCGTGGTTTCATGTCAGCGAGGCCTAGCTGGTGGGCGATAGTCTCTTCTCCAGCTAAGTGAGATCACTACATGAGCTGGGGTGGAATTCAGAGAGGATTTCAGCGCTCAGTCTGCGGCGTGTGTTAGCTGGGAGAACACACTTAGGAGAAGCACTTGCAGAGACGTTAAGTTATGAACACTTGAGTCTCGCATCCTGCCATAAAGTGCATCAGCAAGTGAGTTTAATAAAACATGCTGTTTAAAATAGTCTGTAATTTCCGGTGGCTGCATTTCCCTTCGGCATCTGTGACAGGCTGAAGGGCGATGACTCAACGGGGGAATTTTCACAAGCGAGTCTGGTGGAGGTTGCAAACCATCACCAGGAGCTTCATCTCCTGTAAACAATTCTCCGGTGGGCTGTCGGTGGTGGCTTGGCTTCTTGTTTTTTATTTTTATCCCCCTTTGGTATTGAACCAATTTGTTCATTTTGAAAATGTAAACCTACCTCTTCATAGCCTGGGAGCACCTGCTTAGAACCACTGTGAAACTGATAGAAGGTATGCAGATGGATTCGTCATTTATCATGAAATTTCCCAGCCTTCTAAACTTTTTTCTTTTTAATTTAACTGTCTCCTTGGTTTGAAAATCATAAAATCTTATTAAATGGCATGTGCTGTGGTGGGGGAGGAGAACACAGAGAAAAGAACTGAGGGAGCTAGAAATTTAGGTCTTGCTTCTTTCAGACATCCTCAAGACCAAAGATCTTCGGGAGGGGGAGTTGGGGAGGCGACACACAAGGAGGCCAAGTACACCATGAGCTGGCCGCCCAGTTTGGATCCTTCACTGCTTCCATCCAACCTAAACTGAGCTGGGGAGTGCAGGCTCCACCCATGTGATCCTCCACTGCTCCTTCTGATTGGTCAGCTCCCACAGAAACTAGCTCGGACAACTCCAGAGACCGTGCTTTTTACACAGACACCTTCTGAAGCTGTTAGAGTGATTTGTAATCTGATGTGACATAACCCATGTAACCTCCCAATTAAGAAAGGAATAGCAATGTACCTCTTACACTGCTACCACCCGCCTGCCAAGGGGCATTTGCATGTTGCTCTTAAGAACCCTTGGTAGCGTAGTAGTGAGTTGCTAAGGGCAAGGTTGGTGGTTCAACACCCACCGCCAGAGGCTTCCTCGGAAACCTAAAGAGCAGTTCGGCTCTGCCCGACAGGGTGTCTGAGCTGGCGTTCACCTGGTGGCAATGGGTTTCCTATGCTGCTGAGCAGATTTCAGCAGAGCTTCCAGACTAAGACAGATTAAGAAGAAAGGGCTGGAGATGCACGTCCACAAATGAGCTGGCGAAAACCATATAGCGCACCACGGTCTGGTCTGCATCCAGGCAGGGGGAGATGCAGGACCAGGCAGCACTGCCCCGAGGCTCTGAAATGCACTAGCCCTATCAGCCGGTCTCTGAAATGCGCCTGGCATGGTAGTTACAGCGTGTGCACATGATCTTCAAAATTCGCGCCCCGCTGAGTACAAGATAAGAAAAAGATGAAGAATTACATACTAGTGATTTTGGCAAAAGATTACTCCATCACTGCCATCCAATCGATACTGACTCAGAGTAACTATAGAACTAGAGTAGAGCTGCCCCTGTGGGTTTGCCAAGACCGTCTTCCCCTCCTTACTGGAGTAGAAAGCCGTCTGTCTGGGAGTAGCTGTGGTTTGAAGCTTCTGACATTGCAGCTAGCAGTCCTGCAAGTTAGCCCCAGTGCCACCTGGGTTCCTTCCCCAGATCCTAAGATAGATCCCAAAGTAGTCACTGGCCTCCCTACAATATCGTTAATATTTCCTGTCTCATTGGAAATCATGACATTTCCCGAAAGCAGCTGCAGCCTAACTCGTGTCGGATTTCTTCTCCGCCGGCTGGACTGAGAAAGAACTGGGGGTAAATGAAGACATTATAATAAGTGCAGTTTGTTTAGTAGACAAAATGCTTCACAGCATGGGCATTATGACAGGAGGAAGTGCCCCTCAGAAGTGAAAAGATTTTAAAACCACTGACCTCTGACTTGTCCAAAGCTCAAGTTTATTCTGTTACTATATTGAACGGTTTCGTTAGACCCAGTTTTTACCGAAGGAAAACATAGGATTGCGTAAACAAGTGGATGATTGGGATGAAGATCAACCCCTAGTATTTCTATATCTGATCCTAATGGCTGGAGGAGGATTTTACGAATAACTAGAATTTAGAGAACATGGCCTATCATCAAATAATTAAGATATAGTTGGTGATTCCCATTTCAAAAGCTTGTCTCTTTAAACCCAGAACCCAACTGATGGCTTCAAAACACAAATTATGTACCAAAAAAAATCATCGCAATCCCATCTCGTGATTTTTCAAGTATTCCTATTTTCCTGTAAGGTACAGTACCAGTGCAGTGGTAGTATTTAAAAGGAGAACTACGGAGAACCATGTGTGAAGAGGCTTCAAACATTTTGTGGGAAAGTTCCACTAACTTTCCATTCCATTTTTCCATGAACTTTTGAAGCCCCCGTGCACGCGGTTTGGGAATGAGAAACAGACATCAGAATGTTCTGAGAGTGAATTCAGTGGTTCCAGGACTTCTTGGCCTTCCTCCAGCCCTACTGGGTGTTCTGAGATCTCACGACTGGCCATTTGAGCCGAGAGACACAAGGATCCTTGGTTCATGTTGAGCTGCTAATAGCAAATTAGCTCAGTGGTTCAGACCCACCCACCAGCAGCTATGAGAGGAAAAATGACGAGTCTGTTCCGATAAAGGTTTACAGTCTCAGAAACCCAAAGGGGGCATTTCTACTCTGTTTTTTAGGGTCCCTATAAGACAGAATCCACTGGATCAGCAGTTCTCAACCTATGGGTCTCGACCCTTTCACAGGGTTCGCCTGATTCATAACAGTAGCAAAATTGCAGTTATGAAGTAGGACCGAAAAGAATTTTATGGTTGGGGGGGGGGGTGTCACCACAACATGAGGAACTGTATTAAAGGGATGTGGCATTAGGAAGGTTGAGAACCACTGCTCTAGCTGGTAATGGGCTTTGGAGGCACTGCATTGTAACACCAGGACACCTCTGCCTGTCCCAGGAGATCCAGACAGCCTCTCCAAACCTTGTCCTCTCAGGACTTGGCAATCCAGCAGCTGGAGACAATATTGTTGTTTTACAGTGGGCAGGCCACGAGATGGATGGACACAGCAGCTGCAACAATGGGTGCAAGCATAGGAACAATTGTGAGGATGGCGAAGGACAGGGCAGCGTTTCATTCTGTTGTTCGTCTGTTCACTGTGTTCGAACCCACTCGATGGCATCTAACAACGGGACTCCAACTAGTGTGGATAATTAAGGTAGAATTCTAAACAATCCAGCCTTGACCTAGTTAGGTCAAAGGGGCATGGGAGGGACAGGACTCTTGCTGTCTGGAAACAATGTTAGTCCCTAAATAGATAGGGCTCTTAAAGCAATACTGGGGCCATCTGCTCATCTATCCATCTCTATTCAGCTTCTCCAGCCCGATTGGCATGGAGGATGACCTTCTCCACCCAAATCCTTCAAGTCGCACCTTTTATTTGCCTGTTCTAGAGGGCAAGCTCTCCCGGGCCAGCCCCCGCCCCTCCCAAGTACATACTTAAAGCAGGGAAATGAATGGATCAATCCATACAGGGAAGAAGCGCAGGATGAAGGGTACAGAAATTGATTTCCAATTCTTATTTTCATCCTTGATCAGGCAAGGTTTAAACACAACCATTCTAAAATGTTCCAGCATGGTCATTTTCTTAGTCTGTTGGACTGGTTTCTGGCCAACTTGTCTGCTGCTTCTTAACCACAAAATTATAACCAAGCTAGTGGCGAAAACACAGGAGTGGGAATGAGGGGCCAGGTCCTTGCCGGGCTCTGCAGCCCACTAGCTGTCTAGCCTGAGCCAGGTCCTCCACTTCGCTGGGCTGTGATTTCCCTTGAGGCAGATGATGAGCCTGGATTCCAGAGGTGGCTCTCTTCTGGTCCTGACATTTGTAGTTCTAACAATCTTTCTGAAGATTTTCGCTTAAATTGTCTACACATGTCAGCATTCCACCCTTTCCTTCTCCAGAAGCCCACCCCCCACCCCCAAGTGAAACTGAGAAACTGCTTCTGAATGTTTCTGAAAGAATAAATCACTAGGTTTTCCAGTCCAGAAGGATCGTTTTCTGCATATGGCTGCTAACCTATTGTCTGGAATACATTCCTCCAGAGAGCCCGTGCTCCCCCACGGCGGCTCAATACAGTCACCCTCCCCCACTCTGCCGCGCTGCCGCCCGCTCCCAGCCCCCATCAGCGCCCGCGCACCCAGAGGCACTCAGGCTCAACGCTGCTTCTCCTGGCACAAGACTGCCCTCCCCTTCCAGCCACCAGCCGGGCTGCATCGCGGGGAGAGAGCCGAGTGGCCCTTCCCTCGCATGTTTATGAGTCATAAAATAGCGGACTTCCCCCCTTCTTTTTTATAAAGACAATCCTTGCAGCTGTGGCTAAGCTGCCCCCCCTCCTTTTTTCCATACAAGCCAAGATTATGGCCCCATAACCCAATTAGTGTCATTTGGTGGTGGTCCAAGTGCTTCCCCTGCACGAGTTTTAATTTGGGGATCCCCGGAGGCTGCACTCCACATCTGTAGCCGGCCTGTTCTTCCTCTCGCCTTATTTGCTCGAGGTTTATAGGAGGATTAGCTGTGTGGTCTGGGAGGCGGCTGCTTCCCTTTCATCCGCACCGATCTTGAGCCCCAGAGGAGAGCCTTTTACTTTCCATCAAGCCCTGGCACCTGGAGGGCGGGCAGCCCGGGCGCCTGGAATGAATCAGTGGATGCCCAGCAGGCCCCAGGGGCGCGGCCTTGAAAGCTTGTTGGGAGAGGGGGTGGGCAGAGGATTGTTTATTCGGAGACTCACCACCGGGCCTAGCTGGGCTGGGGCGCAGGGCAAGGTGCCCCCCCACCCCCGCGCGCCCCGCCCCCACTCCCTGGCTGGCGAGGGCTGGCGAGGGCTCCAGGCGCTCATTGTGCAGGCAGCTGGCACCAGCTGGGAAGGGGAATTAGCATAACAAAGAGCCAGAGCAGCGCAGCGCGGCCCGGCGGGGGCTCCGCACAGCGCCCCGGGTTCGGAGGAGCTGCGCTGTCACCCGCAGCGGCGCGCTCAGGGCCGCGGGCCTGGAGACCCTCAGAGCACCCGGGCCGGGCCCCACGGAAGGTGTCTGTGTCCTGTCCGGCTCCGTCTGGGCCCTAAGGCTCACCCCGAGAAGGCAGTGGGTGTGGGCGTGGGGACACATGAATGCGTGTGTGTGTGTGTGTGTGTGTGTGGTGTGTAGGGGTGAGTGTGTGTGGTTGTGTTTGTGAAGGGTTGGAGGGAAGGGCACCCCCTGCTTCCCTCTCCCTTGCCCCAGGAAGGTCTCTTTGTTTATTTCATTCTCCAAACCCCGGTGGGTGTTTTTTGCTTCTATCACGGCTCTCAGCTCTGGCTTCGCTCCGAAGTACCCGGGAGTTTTTATCAAGCACCCAGGTCCGCGCCCCACCCTAAAACCTCGAGTCCTTGGCCTCTGGTAGGCCTAGATACCGGTCTTTCTTATATCCTAGCCTCCTGAGAACCACCAAGCCGGTGCTGATTCTGCAGTCTGGGGAAGCGAAGGGCCTATGGGGCTCCGGGTTGAGGACCTTGAAGCTTTTTGCAGTCTTCCCCGGCTAAGGTGACAGCCCCATTCCGCCCCCGAGGACTTCTATTTCTCACCTCAGACTGGACAACTTTGCCTCCATTATTGCATGAAATCCTTACAGCAGCCCCCCGCCCCCTTGGGAAGAAGATGCTCTAGAAACAAGGCTCCGTTAGTGTCACAAAAGGTCACAGAGCTAGAAATTTGGCCCCCCACATTGGAACGCAGGACTGTGGGACTCCGAAGCCCACGTTCTTGTGCCCGTAATAGTTTAAAATACAAAGCACCGTGGGGCCAGGCCCCAAGCTGACCAGCGCTCTAGGATGAACACTGGGACACTGAAGGGGGTTAGGGTTGCAGCATTACCGCGATTGGGGAAAGCAGAGAATGCCCACACATCCCTGGGAAAGGCTGAGAAATCTATGACTCTCCAACACGAATCTAATGTCCAGTTCCCCCTCCGACCCCCAAGTGTGGCAGATAGGCTCCCCTCTGGGCCCCCGCCAGAATCGGGATCCTAGCCACCTCCCTACGGAAGAGAGATGACAGCTCTAGGCGTTCGCTGTCACCCAGGGGCTGTCAGCAGCTGCGAAGCCCCGGGCTGAGTGAGGAGGTGGCAGGAGGGAGCAAGGCGGCCTGGGACCTGGATGGGGTCCTGGGAGCTGCAGCGGTGCCACGTGCCTCTGCTGGGGCCTTGCTCACTCCAGCGCTCCCTCCGCCTGCTAGGAGACTGGTGTCTCTGAGGCACTTCATGGGCTTCCCAGTGGGAGTCCCCTACCTGGACTGCCTGCTCAGAGCCCCTAGAGAGGTAGGTGAACCGAAATGAGCCGCGCGTTCTGCAAATTCTCCCACCACCCTGCAGTGTGCTTCCCTGAGGGGCAGGCCCCGTGGTCCCCCAGCATCACAGTATGGGAAGGGAAGTCTGGGATCCTGAAGGCGCTCTGAAGGGGTCCTGGCCCCCATGAGCCCTGCATGGCCAGCTTCTGGGTGCTTTAGCCTGGAATCCTCTTACAAGATAGTAGCGTGCCCTGTAGTGCTGGGGCAGGAGCAGCTGTAGGAATGCACCTAACCCCTGAAGCACCCTAGAGGGTCAAGACCCTGTGCCCTCCGCTGACGCGCAATTGAGTTCAGGAGTGGGCGGGGTGAGCAGGTGGCAGGACAGCACTGGAGGTGGCTACTCTTGTTGCTATGATGAGTTCAGAATTCTCATAGGTCTACCGACTGTGTTCATTCGCAATAAACGGTTCCTTAATAATCGTTTTAATTAGCAAAAGGCTGTCTTATTAAAGCTAATTAAAGGCAATTTGGGAACTTATTTTCATACAATCATAAAATTAGAGAAACAAGAGGCTGGAGAAACGGGGGCTGTCTCAACCTATGTGGTGAGGGGGCAGGGAGAGGCTGGGAAGGGGGGGTCATAGTGTCCAGCCAGGCCTGGAGGGTGGGGGTATCCAGTCGGTAGGGGGAGCCCTGAACTTGGGTGCACGCTGCCTACAAGAAGCATCTCGCGGTCTTCCAATCCCACCTCCCCCCAAAGCCCACCTCGTTCTCTGCTCCTGTAACTAGCCAGTCTCCCCTTCCACCCATACCAGCGGTCAGTCCTGGAGAAAATCCCACCTCTTGGAAATCCAACGTCTGTATCAGGTAGGACCTGCGAGCCATAGAGTTTTCAATGACTGGATTTTTGTTTCGTTGTTTTGAAATCGATCCCCAGACCTTTCTCCAAAGACGCCTTTGGAGAGACCTTGGGTTAGCAACCACACCATGAACTGTTGGCCAAGCCCAGAGATTCCCTTGTCTTCTCCGGTTACCCTTGAGCTTGGGGGGAAAAGACACAGCCTTGGAACATGTACGTCATCTGCCAGGTGGAACTTTCAATGTCGTACAGACTTCTGCCCAGTCCACCTTCTGTCCTTGCCGGGAGCCTCCATGTCTGCCTGCTACTCACCTGATCCTATTCACCTCCCAGCCTTCACCTGAGCTCTCCCAAGCCTGGCATAAGCAGTCCCTGCCCACTTTGACAGCGGAGAGCAACTTCCTCTTGGGAATACAAAGCCCTGTCTTTCTCCTGCAAGGCGGCTGGTGGTTTTGAACTGCTAACCCTGTGGTTAGTAGCCCCAGGCGTAACTCACTAGGCCGCCAGGGCTCCATAATATTCCCCATTGTCTAGAATTACTTTTCAACTAGAATCATTTTTTTTTTGTTCTTGGGTGTTGTTGTTAAAAGGACACTGTACATAGGAATTAAACGTGGATTTGGGCTCAGAGCCCTAAGAGCCAGCCCTGGCTTCCCAGATATTGTGTCCTTGAGCAAATTACTTGGCCTCTCAACACTAGGGTTTCTTTGTAAGCAAAATAAAGATAAGAGCCATAGCTGGATTTTCGGCTGTTGGGGTGTGTAAATAGATAAAACATGTAAACACCTTCAGACAATCCCTGACACATCGGGGTGTGTAAATAGATAAAACATGTAAACACCTTCAGACAATCCCTGACACATCGGGGTGTGTAAATAGATAAAACATGTAAACACCTTCAGACAATCCCTGACACATCGTAATAATAAGTTGCTGTTATTGTTGTTAGGCGCCATTGAGTGGCTTCCAACCCATCCTGACCCTTTGTACAATAGAGGCAAACACAATAAAAGATGATCCTGCACCATCCTCACAATTGTTCCCAGGCTCGAACATGTTGCAGCCCCTGGGCCAATCCCCCTCCTTGAGGGCCTTTTGTTTACACTGCCTCTGCCCAGCGTGATGTCCTTCTGCAGAAACCGGTCTCTCTTGACAACATGTCCAAAGTATACAAGACGAAGTCTCACCATCCTTGCCTTTAAGGAGCACTCTGACTGTTCTTCCCAGTCAGACTGCTTTGTCTTGTTAGCACTCCATGGTACTTGCACTCTAACTTTTTGGTCTTCCTTTTTCAATCAAGTTTCACTCGTCCGATTTTTCACGTGCATATGAGGCGATTGAAAACACCTAGGCTTGGGTCAGGTGCACCTTATTCTTCAGAGTAACAGCCTTGGTTTTCAACATATTCAGGAGGTCTTGTGCAGCTGCTTTACCTATGCGCCATGTCTTTTAATCTCTTGACTGCTGCTTCCATGAGCATTGCCTGTGGATCCAATTGCGAGGATTTGGAGTCTCCTTTGCACTGAGCTGTAATCCATACTGAAGACTGTAATCCTTGATCTTTATCACTAAGTATTTCAAGTCCTCTTCACTTTCAGGAAGCAGAGTTGTGCCATCTGCATCTCGAAGGTTGGTAATAAGCCTTCCTGAAATTCGGATGCCACTTCCTTCTTCATATAATCCTCATATAATCCAACTTCTCTGATGTTTTTGCTCAGCACTCAGATTGAATAAGGATGGTGAAAAGATACAACCCTGACACACACCTTTCCTGATTTTAAACCATGCAGTGTCCCTTGTTCTGTTTGCACAACCGCCTCTTGACGCATGTACAAGTTCTGGGAGAGCACATGGAATGCTCTGGAATTCCCATTCTGGATCCCACATGGTCTAATGCCTTGGCGGAGTCAATGAAACACAAGTAAACACCTTTCTGGTGTTCACTCTTTGAACCAAGATCCGTCTGACGTCAGCATAAGATCAGTAGCTCTGTGACTGGCTGTCCCTGTTGTTGTGGGGACATTTCAGGAGTAAGTCCCCCAGGGAGGAGCCCCACAAAAATGGTTTCCCTGGCTGCCAGAACTCACACTAGCCTGGCTCCTAAGGGGGTTAATGTTTCAGTATCTGCCTCCCATCTCTTCTCACCCCAGACTCTTCCCTGGGGTCCAGATTTCCCGTCCACTCAGGGGGTTTGAGGTACATTCTTACTAGAAGGGCCTAGTACCAGACCTCAGCTCAAGAAAGACATGGGATTCTGTGTTAATCCCTTGCCTTTCCTGCTCTTAAATTTCGAATCCTCCATGCTAAGCAGGCTTCGCTATAAACAAACTATCACAATAGGGATCTAACCATTGGAAAGGACCCTCCGGGAAGTGCCACCAGAACACAAGGATTCTTGTGTGCCCCTGAAAAGGTAGACTTAGCACAGTGGGCAGGCCTTCTGGCTCTCCTTCTCTGTCACTCAGGTCATAGGACAGTGAGTGGCCATGAATCAACAGGGGGTTCCCCTTTTACCCACAGCAAGCATCCCCTGGGTGAGGCCCAAACCACAGCCCAAATGACCAAGGGAGAGCAATAAGGTCAGAGACACAGCGGTGCTTAGTGGGACTCTTCTTAAATTCATTGTTGAAGTAGGGGGCTTCTGCCTGGATTACAGTTATTATCAACCGGGCTTTTGTTCTGGAATCTCCTCACCAGAAGGAACTACAAACTTGTGACATTCTGGTCTGAGAAGCAGCACATTGTCCCCCACGCCAGGGGCTGTAATCAAAGCAGAAGCGGTGCACAAATTAACCTGCCCCCCTTGCCAGCAGCCGCCGCGCAGACTTTGTTCATCTCAGCAGAGAAGGGGACTTGTCTCTGGTCCCTGAGCATCAGGGGCCATGCTCCCCGCACCGCAGCGACTGATGGGGTGGGAATTGCCCTGGCACGTCTGGTTAAAGCTCAGTGTTCTACAGCAGTGGCCCCGTTTTCAAGGAGCTGGAGGGAACCTCGCAGGACCCCCGGGGCAGGACACAACACTGCTCCTCAGAAAATTCCTTTTTAAAAAGTTGTCATGGAATCCAATTAACCAGCTGGAAGTCCAGCGTGGGCAGCCCTCCTCAGGGTTAATAAATAATAGAACATGCCCAGAGTTGGAAGGGGTCTCTCTCTCTCCTGGAGCTCCAAGGCGGTGTGACAAAAGCCCTCCCAGCAGGAAGAAACATGGACCACCCCTCCCTGCCCATGCCCTTGAACCCCAGTGGGTCTGGCAGTGAAAGTCCCCCAGACAGACAGTGCACAGTCCTGGGGGTAGCGGCCCTTCCCCTCCACCATCAGCTAAGAGAGTTCGTCAGTCCTGCTCGGAGAGTGGGGGTGAGGCAGGCTGGTCCTAGGGGAACAGAGCTGTGAAATATTCATTGGTCCTAGTTACAGGCCTGGCTTATTCTCCGGTAAGCTGTTCGGTGGCTCATGTCCTCAGGGTTTCAGGTTGAGTTACTAATTACAAGGTCAGCAGTTCAAAACCACCAGCTGCTATGAGCAGGAGGAAGATGAGGCTTTCTACTCCCCTAAGAAATTACGATCTTGGAAACTCCCAGGGGCAGTTTTCCTATGTCTTATAGGGTTGCTGTGAGTTAGCATTGACTACGAGTCTGGTCCTTTTGAGTAGTTCCTGGGGAGGTACTGTGTGTACACATAACAGACCTCCATCAGTAGCCCTCTCCCCAAGGGTAACCCCTCTCCCCAAGGCTAACCAGGACGGTTCAGTAGAGGCAGAATGCAAACCACATGTGAGATTTACATGTTCTCGTTGTTGCTATTGTTGTTGTTGGCTACCATCAGGTTGTGCCCCCACACCCCATCCCACCCCCAAGCAATGAAATGAAATATTGCCCAGTGCTCCATGATGGGTTAGAGTTCGGCCTCTGTGACCCAGGTGGGTTTGATCAGCTGACTTTCAGATCTAGGTTGCCAGGTATTTCCTTCGGGTGTGTCTCAGTGGGGAAGCTCAGCTGAAACCTGCTCTGCATCATAGGAGCACACAGATCTCCCCCCACCCCCCACCCCGACAGATGGGAGAGGCTGGGCACACAGTGCACTGGCCGGGACTGGAACCCCGGTCTCCCCCACAGAAACGAAGAATTCTAGCACCCCCATTAAACAATGAAGAAAGAAAAATTCAAGAGAAACAGGTGACCTTAATTTTAATACTTTATTTTGTATAAAACATGATTGTGTCAGCATGTGATCAATAGAAAAAGTGTCAACAAGCTGGTTTACTTACTGTCTTGTACTAAATTTCACCTTACAAACACATATCCATTTGGACCAGACCCATGTCAGGGGCTCAGTTGCCACAGGTGGTGAGTGGCAATCATGTTGGGCCGTGTGGTCCTAGAGTCTAGGACCTGGACCCTTGGCCTGGTCTGTACCTTTATCCCAGGATTACTGATGCAGCTCTGCCCGACTCAGTCTCACCCCTGTCATCTCTGCCTTCTGGGCTCTGTGTTCTTGGGTCTTGGATCCCTTCCACAAGAAGCCGCTACCACTGCCAGCCACTGCCCATCGACACTTCCAGGCACAGGAAGGCCAGGTTCCTGGGCATTGTTGGGCTCTGGCTCATGTTTCCCCCCATGGTTAGGGTGGGGCCATGGTGCTGAGAGTACAGCCAGGGCCTGGCAGGCAGGTGGAGAGGAGAGGAGACAGACTTGCCCCCAGGGTGGTGAAGGCCTTTGTTAGGAGTGGAGGGGGAGGGGACCTTTAATCCTCTCCAACACCCAGGAAGGGAGAATGTGGGTGGCAAGTGAGTTCTTGTTTGGGGAAAATGCTGGCAGGAAGGCGAGCCACATGCCCCAGTAATCACCGATTCCCCACTCCCCTGCTTTGATGTAGCACCAGGTGCCATGCAGGCCAGGTCAGGCCTGTGCCAGACACAGCCCTTCTGGGTGGATGGGGCGTGTGTGTGTGTGTGTGTGTGTTTCCTGACCCCTGAAAATGCATATACCTGCAGTCCCCAATCTAAAACATCCCCTCGGAATGAGACTGAGTCCAGGGTCCTACCTAAGTCAACAGATTTAAGCCTGTGGTCTGAGCAGTGGGAGGGGGGTGGTGGTGACAGGTGGGGCTGTCCTCACTGCCCTTCTTTCGCTGCTGTGCTCTGCTACCTTGTGAAACAACAGTGGGTGGATGAAGGAGGATCTGTTCTGGGCCGAGGGCAGGTCGGAGAGATGCTGCCAGGCAGCCATGGAGCGCTGAGTAGAGGTGGCAGGGGTGGGGAGAGGCGTACAAGGCGCAGAGCGCTCTCTGGAAAGTGTTGTTCATAGGCCTGGATCGGTGGCGCTGCAGCTCCTATGAGGCCCAGTGAGGGGGGGCAGGGTCCCCAGCTCAAAAGAGGCTACCACAGGGGGAAGGGCAGGGAGGGGCAATACTCAGGCCCTGAAAGGGCAGAGCTGGGGTGGGGCGGGCACCTGGAGGGGAGGCGTGAGGGGCTGAGACACTCACAGGAGCTCAGGAAGGATGCTGCCACCCTCCTGCAGACTTTCCAAAGGGAAACCTGAGCTGCCTAATTGCTCTCTCACGCTTCTAAAACCTTTCACAGCTTACGAAAGCCTTTCACCTCTATTACGGTATCATTCTCCTAACAATTCCACGAGGTTGCCAGGGCAGGTGTTACTGTCCTTATTTTGCAGATGAGAGGACTGTGACTTGATGAAATGTACAGCCTTGCTGAGGTGGGGATGGGGAGGTGTTGGTGGGGGGGGGAAACCAACAGCCTCCCCATGTCTGGCGGTCTCCACAGAGCCCACCTCAGGAAAGCTTAGGCTGGGGTTTTTCCATGCCGGTGTGGGGACCCCTTTGGAAGTCACTGTACCTTTGGATTACCTCATGGACGGAGTAGATCTTTAAGAACTAGGACCCTGGTGGAATTTTATGCCCAATGTTGCATGTGTACTTTTTAGGGGGTGAGGGGCAAGAGGGAAGAAGATGGCGTTTGATAGAGTCAGCCTGTGATGTCCCAAAGCTTAGGAATTACAACTCTGGTCCAGCTCTTTCACTAGCAGATGAGGAAACTGCACCCCTAAGAGAGTCCTGGCTTTTCCTGAGGCCATGCTCGCCTTGGGGCTGAGTTGGAACTTGAATGCTGAGTTCAAGTGCTCTTTCCACAGGCTGTTAGCCTAATGAGGTCCACAGATGCCTACCTTGCTCCTAGCCAGGGGGTGGGGGTGGGGTGGGATGCGATGCACCAAGCATCTACAGGAAGAGGATCCAGAATAAGGATGGATGTGTCATCCCAGCTCCACCCTTAGCCAGGGACACAACCTTGGCCAAGACCTCTGCCCATCGTTTCCTGTTTCTGCACAAACCCTGACCTCCCTGCTTCTGAAGCACAAAGAGCAGGTCCAGGAAGATGACATATGATAGAGCTCCAGTGATCAGGGGCCCAGGGGTGGGGTGTGTGTGTGTGTGTGTGTGTGTTGGGGTTTAGAACTACGAACTGGATAAATGGGATGGTGTTGGTTTATGGCCCATTTTACTGCCTGCAGCTAAATTTCCCCTGGACCAGCCCATCCCTCACACTGCTAGTAATGAAAGTCTCCTGGAGACTATTCCACACAAATCCTCTGGTTTTTCCTGTCAACTGTTCTCACACCCAGACCCTGAAGGATTTTAGGCAGGGAGAGTGGTGAAATATCCTGGTTCATCTGTCAGAGGCCTGCCTTATGATGATGATCCAAGTGTAAGTGTGAATATAACCCTGGTTCCACCCAGAAATGTCTCTATGTCAATCATACGGTCCCCTTGTTCTTGGAGAACACCTGACAGGTCTCAGGCCCTTAGGATGTGCTGATGGAGATGCTACTGCGGCCTGACCAGCTACCCCAGAGCCGCAGTTAGGTGCCATACAGTTGATTCGATTCTGTCTCAGCATGAGCCTTTGTACATCAGAAGGAAACTCAGCGGTCTGGGCCATTCTTACAATGGCTATGTATTTGAAAAGTCCTGAAGGCAGGGGTTGAGCTTCCCCCATTAAGCTGTGGGTCCCTAAAGGCAATCATTCTCTCCACCATCAGATGGGAGCCCCCCCTCCCCCAAGGGCAAGAATCTGTTCCTCTGAAGGCAGACATTTCTTCTTCTCCTTGCTGTCTTGGCCTTCAGTGCCTGACCTTAGCTGCCAAGGTTCAAGGGTTGGTACAGGTATGAGATTCATTCCCACTTGGGTGGGTGGAGGAGTGAGATTTGTCCCTGCTACACCCTTCCCCCCACCCCCCTCTGAGCAGTTCTGATTTTTCCAGTCTGCCTGGGCCTCCAGGCTGCAGAGGGGACTCTGTGCTTAATGAAGCACATTCTCCATCTGTGGTCTGGCCCTCCTGGCAGCTCCAGCTGCCTGGGGCCTGGCTTTGGGGAGAGCTGTAAAGAAGTTCCCTCATCCTAGGCCCCACACGCCAGGGGATCCACTCCACCCCCCCCACCCCACCCCCCAGCCAGCCCTACTCCACCCATTGGAAGCTAATGAGTCCCAGACCCCACACCAGAGCGGCCCTGATTGGGTTGACCTACTTAATTAAAACAGCAGCTTCCCAAACTGAGGGTTCTGCTCAAAGGCTTCGCCCCTGGCCACGCACACAGACCCCGGCTGCCTCTGGCCAGCTTGGACCTTGGCTCTCCTTCTCAGTCTCTGTCTTTCTTCTCCCCCACTCCACCCCCCTCCACCTTTTTCCAACATCTGTGTCCAGAAAGGAAGAAAAACCCTGTTTGGACTGGCCTCCTTCCATCCGTCATTTTTAACCCCCCTTTCAAACGTCTTGTCTAAAGCGGAGTCAGTTACAGAAACATTCCACCTCTGTCCATAAATTGGCCTCAGCGTCTGAACAATAGGGTTACTGTGAAGGGGAAGAGGGAACCCAGGGCCACACCCCACAAGTGCTGGTCACTCAGCCAAGTAGCACCAGAGACTCATTCTTTGAAAGAACCAAAGAGGAAACTCGGAATCTTCAGGCGAGAGCCTTTCTGTTGTGCTTGGATCCGTTCCTCCCCAGTCCTCCCTCCTGTGCTGCCCCTCCTGCCGCCCTGCTTCCAGCTCTGTCGCTTCCAGCTGTTTGAGCTGATGCCCATTTCTTCTTTTTCCCTCAACTGTTGGACAGCGAGTCAGTGTTCATCCTTGTCCAGAGGGCAGTGTGTGTGGATGATGATGGTGGTGGCGGTGTGTGTGTGTGTGTGTGTGTGTGTGTGTATGCGTGCGTGCTTTGGCATGGTTTTGGGAGGCACACCCTGAAGACTTTGTTGCCATTTTCTTTAAATAGAAACAGTTGGACCTTGCTAATTTGGACCAGTTGGAGAAAAGTCCGGAGGGAGCGAAGGAAAAGTCTGACTTAACAGAATACTTGAAAATATAGGCATCTCAAGTGTATCCAGTTACTGGAACAGTGCTAAACACGTTGGCAGACATGGTTCTATCAGACATGCTCTGGGAATAGATAAATACAATGGGGCTCCACCTTCTTACATATCTAATTGGATGTGAGGACTATTCAGTGTATGGACCCCTCCCCCCATCACTACCATCCCTGCCTCAAAGGTCGGATATCTTCAACATTGGTAACATTTCTCACTAGCTTACCCACCTGTTTTCTCAGTCAAAATGTATGTTCTTTAAGAACATGGCCAGATCTTAATGAATGTACTACACAGTGCCCATTATAACTCCCAGTACAAAGTAAGTGTGCAAAATCTATATTGAGTAGTGGATGGATGGATGGATGGATGGATGGATGGATGGATGGATGGATTGAAAGAGCTAGTGCCACATACATGGAGGAATGAAGAGGGAGAGAGTTGGTAGAGGAAATTTGAAGGAACTGTGTGTTGCCTGTACCTGATGCCTGGGGAATACTAGCCCAGACCTTGATCAGAGCAAGAACATGTGAGAGCCTTTATTTCAGCTCCACTCCCAAAGCAAGTGTGAGGAGATGGTAAAGGCACATGTGGTTGGAGGTATGGCTTGGCATGAGCATTGAGACAGTGTAAAGCAGAGGTAAGATCCCCTGGGATTCCAAGGAGCGTGTGTGAGGGGGCCGGTGAGGAGTGCAGGGCTGGAAGGCAAATGTGAACATCAGTGATAAAAAGAGATGGGTCTGCTACGGATAAGTAATGTTCTGCATAGGGTTGTCGATCATGTACGACATGAGTGGTTGCATGTAAGAGAAAGTTTTGTTCATCTGACTCACACCAGTGCCTCTCAGCAGAGCACACATGCCCTTCAGGGGAGGTTCGGCAATGATAACATTTTCTGTTGTCACAGTGGAGGCTTGGAATGCTACTGGGATCAAGTGGGCAACAATTTGGACAAGGAATGCTGCCCAACACAACAAAGAATTGAATAGTCCCAAAAGTCAGTAATGACAGGGCTTGTAAACCAATAAGAAAAAATGTGTCGTCTCCTTTAATAACTGACCCAGGGCTGGTTATTTTATCTGCTTAGTGAGCAGACTTGGCTCTGCCCTCTCTGGGGTCTTCATTCCCACAGGGCCACAAGAGACAACCGTGCCACAAGCATCACGTCTTCACTGAAGCATGTCTTCCTGTCTCTTTTTAAAACTCTGTTTACAACCACTTCCGTTCAGATCACACTGGCTCTGTACTCCATACAAAATCAATTTCTAAATCAATCCTGGGCAAGCAAATTACAGTATTGGTTTATTCGAATTGAGATTCTTTATACCCACCCATCCTGGTACTGGAGTTGGGGCTCTAGAATTTAGACAATGAATGTTCTCTTAGGAAAAAAAAAGAAAAGGAAAGGGGAAAAAAAGGAACTGCTGGGAAGAAGAAGAGGTACTGAGTGTGCAACTATGGAATCTTCCTGACTCTGAGCTCACAAAACTGAAGAAGGTGCTCTTGGCCCTCCAGGCTGCAGCTTGCTGCTTGGTTAACCACAGTAGGTCCACCCTTAAACCCCTCACTCTACAAACAAGGATATTTTCTACCCATCTGCTCACTGCTCCAGGAGCAGAGTAGACATGGTGCCTGTCTCAGGATGATGTGCAATAATCTCAGGATGATGTGCAATTATGGACAGAGATATGCTATGATTACATGGTCCTCGCAGCCATGAGGGTTTGTAGCAAAGGATCTTACTTTGGCAGCAGGAGAAGGGTCAGGAAAGGTTCCCTTGGTTTAACTAAGATCTGAGTCATGAGGGAAAATTCACTGGATGAAAAGGTGAAGGATGGAGAAGTTTGTCCTGAGAAAACAAGAAGTGCAAGTCCCTCTGTCTAGAAGAACACAGAAGAATCCAGGAACTGAAAAAGTGCTGTGTTGAGCAGAACAGAGATCCAGGGGAGGATGGTAGGGGTTTTGAAAAGTTCGGTAAGGGTTAGAGCTCATTGAGCTTTGTAGAGCATGGTAAGGATGTTGGTCTTGATTTTTAAGAGTAAAGAAATGTCATTCAGATGTTCTAAATAAGGATTACTTTGATGGCAATGAAGAATAACTTGGAGAGAATCAAGCTAGATCTGAGGAGACAGGAAACTACTGCAGAAGCGAAGCAGGAGGGGACCACAGTGGTGAAAAGTAATTGTTAGATTGGCAAGACATTTAAGAGATAAGGATGATAGACTTTGGTGATGATTCATTGGGGGTCCAGAGAGAGAAGGATGGGTTCAGGATGAGTCATACATTTCTGGACTGTGAAAATGGTTGGGAGATAGAACATTTACTGGGATGGACACCACTGGAGTAGCTCTATGGGGAAACTAGAGAGATTGCAGCTCCTCTGAGACGCTGGAATAGAGATAATGAGTCGGCAACTGGATATAGAGAACTGGAGACTGGAGGAAAGAACTGGAAACACACATTTAGGAGATGCCAGCATGCAGAAAGGGTAGTCGCTATGTACTCTTGAGTAATAAGTTACCCAAAACGTAGTGACTTAAAACTAGGACTTTAAACTGGTTCAAACCAATTCAGTCACAGCAAAATTGGAACAGACCCAAATTTGTAAAATATGCCCATACTGAAACGATAACCCAAAGAGAAAAACCCACGGTTGAAGCCTGCGATTGGAGACTGAAAAAAAGAGTCCTGAGCCCTGGCAGGAGCTTGATGTGGGAGACTGGGCTATTGGTAGAAGTGTGGAGGGCAGTACACTCTCACAGCACTTGAGCTGGCTCCATCTTTGAGCCAGGCATGTGGTTTATGACCTACAGTCAAAGGATTGGATTGCTAGGTGCCTTTGTGCTCGATGCCTTTGTGTTCTAGAAGAGGGTTCAACCCCTTCATTTGCCCCGTTCCACTTAGCATTCTAGTCTATTCACATTTTATACATGTGAGTCTCTTCTGGTTTCACTTTGATGGCCATGATTGAACAGAACTGAATTGATTAGAAGATCTGCTTAAAACAATAATCATCCAGTGTCTCTTCTGGTTTTAGTGTGTGTTTTTGACAGTCTAGAGTGGGGACAGCTTGCCACTGCACTGTTATCTGAAGTATCAGTCGGAAGACTCCACAGATGGAGCTGGAATTTTCTGATGTTGATGTTGGCTTAGACCTTGGTTGAATTGTTGGCTGTAGCACCTACATGTGGCCTCTTCAGGTTGCTTGAGCTGACCCACAGTAAGGTGAGTGGGCCCCAAAGGTGAGAATCCTGAGAGAAAGAATACCAGGTACAAACTGTGTCCTTTACATGATCTACCCTCATATGCCATATGATGTCACTTTCATCATCTTCTCCATTATCCAGGAGAACAGAAGCTACCATCCAAGTTTCAAGAGGAGGGAATGCCAACACCACTTCTGTGAGAGAATACGTTATACTCTAAGAAGAGAATCTGGGGTGGGTCAAATTCTAGTATATAGGTATGGTCATCTTTGAGCAATACAATTTGCCACAGATGGTAATTGAATGTAATGAAAAATATCTCCCAAGATAAGAGCATACATAAGCACCAAGAGGACCGAGGATCATATCATGGGTGATTCTACATGACAGGATGAAGAAGAGGACTCTGTAGAGGAACAGATCAGGAGGTAGAAGGGAAGCCAGGAGAGCATGGTTGACAGAAGCCGATGAGAAAGAGTGAGTAAAGAAGAAAGTTCACTCATTCATTTGTTCCGTGAGTGATGAGCAAACTCTCGCCATTTGCCAGCTTCTCTAGATGCTGGGGATATAGCAGTGAATGACAAATCCCTGGAATTCATGATGATTACATTCTAGTAGGAAAATATCTAATTAGTTCAAGACTGGGGGGAAGTGCCTTAGATGTAACAACATGAACATTATTGATGCCCTTCATAAGAATGCGTCTGGAGCCCAGCTGGGTGGTTCGAAGCCAGGCTGGGTGGCTTGAAGGAAGAGTAGAGGTGGTGGTAGGAGGAAATGAAGTGGAGAGGTAAAGGCAGTTTGGGGTCTCTCCAAGGATAAAGATGGTGACCCCAGAAACCCACACCAGGACTTCATTGCATCTCTCCTATGTCTTGTGATCAGACTGTGAGTCTACGAGTCTCTGCACACAGGGACTCAGAAGTTGAAAGGCGCTTAGGTCCCACTATACTTGGTGAAGAACCTGGTAGATTTTTCTGGACTCCAGTCGATGTTATTTAATAGGGAACTGAGGGGATATGTTACATTGTACGTACTTAGTTTCCAAACCTCAGCCCACAGCTCTGTTGTCTTGTCTTCTCCATTCTCACTTTCTGTGCCTTGAATGGCTTTTTAGCTGCTGACCAGCCCCCATCCTGAGCCTACCCCCAGATTTCAGTCACACTGGTTCCCTTGCCTGCCTGTCCCTTCCTTACCTTCTTATACCTAGACATTCCTCCATCCTTCCGTCTCGCTCACTTCAAAAATTGGTTTCTCTATGAAGAATCCACGCCAGCACTCTTGGGACGACTTTGAGTCCTGCCCGTAGCTTGGACCTGCATCTAGCATCAGTCTTCTCTGTCCATGATCTGTGAGTTCTTTGTAGTTTTCTGATTCCATATCCACAATCTCCTTGAGAGAGGATCAGGATGGAGCTGTTTCCTATGTCTTCATTGTGACCCCCAGCAGAGATCAGCATTGGGTTGAATATTTGTTACATGCATTGAATAAACTGATGAAGATCCTACCAGTGGCCTCCCACCCTTGCTCTAGCTTAAATGTCCTATGAGGCTGTAGCAGAAGATTCAGAACAGGAAGGAGGGGGTGATCTGTTAGAATCTGATTGAGTTCCTAGGGAACCAAGGGCAAGAAAGATTGTCTTTGTACCCCAAAAGTGTAGCGTGTGAACCATACTGTGTGGTTTCTGATGTCTAGAAGTACCCCCCAAAACAGTATTAAGCAAGTTCTGGTGCAGTGATTGAATAAAGAATAAAGAATTGACTGTAGCAGGATGGTCCTCTTGGGTAATTCTGCCCACCCCCACCAAGCAAAAATAGCTTTCATTTGATGTGGGAGAGACATAAAGAATTATTTGTAGGTTGTATCACCTTATGCAAATCACATAACCTCACATGGAGGTTCAATATTGCAATCTTTAAAATGAGAATAATAATGCCCCCCCATGGGATTGTAGGAGGCATGTCTGAGATGACATAGAAGCACTTATAAATGCCTTGTTGGCTAAGAATATTGAAAGTACCGTGGACTTCCAGAACACACAAATCTGTTTTAGAGAAAGTACTGCCTGAATGTTCCATAAAGCAAGGTTGGCTAGACTATGAGGGGGTACCCCCCCGAAAAAAGGAATTTTTTCAAAGCTATGTATTTAAACTTTTTTACAAAATAAAACCTTTTTGCCTCCAACGTACTCTTCATTACACTTAATTTCTGTCAAGTCTGCGATTCCATTCTTCAAATTCATTTGTTTTTTTCTTCACTTCTTCTACATCGTCAAATCACTGTCTTCATTCTCAGAATCAGAAAGAAGTCACGGGGAGCAAGGTCAGGTGAGGAAGGTGCACGGGGCAAGAGAGGCATGCTGGGTTTTGCACCTGCCGTGGGAGCAGGTGAATTGTGGTGGGAAAACCAGTCTCCCATCGGGCACAAATCAGGCCTTTTGTTGTGTTGCATACTGCTACACAATCTTTTCAGAACCTCTAAATAGAAAGCATGATTAACAGTCTGACCTGGTGGAATGAACTCCAAGTGCACTACAAGTCGATATTTTTGTCTGTTTGGGAAATTGACAGATGTCCAGAATGAGGTTTTTCATCAGTTGACATTTCATCTTTTTTGAAAAGAGAAAACCACTTGTACACTTGAGTTTTTCCCATAATGTAAGCTATGTTCAACATCACAACAATTCCTATGCCATTTTTTCCAGAGCAGGAAACAAAATTTCACATTCACATGCTGTTCACTTAAATCAGCCATCACAAAAAAACGACTGAGCGAAACTGCTTTCACAAAAAAATTCACTGTGACCACAGAGACCCTCCCAGGAGATGACACTGTGTGCACTAAGGCAGAGTGAGTTGCTCCATGTTCGCCTCCTCGGGGAGGGGGGAAATGCATAGTAGGAAAGCTCTGCCCAGAGGAGGAGTTTTTATCCATTTGGGCACGGTGGGCGGGGGGTGCGAGGAGGCACGTTACTCCGTATGTCTTACATACCTTGGACACATTATCAGGAGAGACCAGTCCCTGGAAAAGGCCATCATGCTTGGTAAAGCACGTGGTCAGAGAAACAGAAGGCCCTCAACGAGATGGACTGACAGTGGCTGCAACAATGGCCTCAAGCTTAAGGACCAGGTAGCGGTTTGTCCTGTTGTCACTACCCAACAGCAACAACAAGAGTGCCTAGCGTCGAGAAGTGGGCACAGGATGTGTTGACTCGACTCTCCATAGGGAAAGGGTAGGCAGAGCTCCAGGTAGTTATTGCCAGTTATCCACGCTTTGAAGGGAATTTGGTTCCCAAAACTGTCAAAGGGGACTTTTCTCACTTCCTGGACACCATTCTCTACTGTCAGTCAGTGTTACATCAATGGGTTATAAGCCCCCTTAGAGCTTTGTCCCGCTGCTACTGATTATGTTCTTGTTAATATGTTTCTGCCTTGTGCTTTTTATATCCCCTGGGGGCTTCATGTTTCTGCTCCCAGACAGGGAGCTCTGGGGAGGGGGCGCCCCTCCGCAGCCTGGGGGCCTCACAGGGGTCCTGCTTCTTCCTCTGCACCAAGTCTCCTGGAGCTCAGTGGGTTCTCTCACGTTGGTTGGATCTGGGGAAGGAAAAAGCAACAACGGCTTCATTCAGGTCCAGGCTCCTTGGCCTGGTGTCTGAGAGGAGCTTCCAGACAGCACATACTCAGGAACTGGACAGTGAGGGACCCTGACTGGAAAAACCTTCCTGGCCTGGGCCTCTCCTGCCCATCCCCCAGGAGGCGGATGGGCGTTGCCAGAGAGGGAGAGCAAGGACAAGGGCAGGGGCCCGGAGGCGGTCTCCACATGTGGGTCTGATTAGACTCCCATTCCTGAGACTCTCTGAGCTTGAACACTTTCCCTGTGAAACCAGGCTGTGGACTGGAGAAAATCTCCAAATCTGGGTGGAGGCTGGGGTTTTCTGGAAGGCAGCCCCAAGTGAAAGGGGGAGGGCTGGGGCCTCTTGATGTGTATCGGACAGCCCTCCTGTCTCCCGGCCCCCTTCCAGCTCCTGGTAGCCAAGATTCTGGGAGTTCAGAGCCCTAGGACTGGGTGACTGTCGGAATTCTATGATGGTGGCCAGGCCAGCGGCAGGGAGGGGCGATGCTGCTGCTGCTGTGTCCAACCAGGAGGGTGGGGATGCTGGAAGGAGGGCACCAACCAGCAGCCTTTGGGATCAAGCTCTTAAGGGAGCAGGGGGGGGAGGCGGGGGGGGGGCGGGGTTTTTTTTTCTTAGCTGCTTGTCTTGCCTGTCTCTCTCTTCCCTTTGACCCTCTTCAGGGAGGGCCGTGGAGTGACAGAGCAATACCAGACCTAGCAACAACACTATGTGCCAGGCACAATTCCGAGGGATTTACACATCTGAACAGATTTAATTCTCCAAATACCCCAACTTTACAGACGAGGAAAACGGGGCAGGCATTTGAGCATGGCTTCACTCCCCCATTCTGGGCTGCAGCTTCTTCATCACGATAAAGACCGATCAGCTAAAATGAAATCCAGAGTGTTCGGAATTTCTATTTTGTATTGCCGGTGTTGTTGATTTCTTTTCATCACAAGGAGGAGGAAATGGAAGTAGAAGAGAATTTCTCCAGTCTTTGCTATCTTGGGCTCTTCTACAGCAGTCAGCAAACGAACAGGTCGGAGGGTAAATATTTTTGACTTTGCAGTCTATTCCGTTTCGGTCATTACTATTCTACTTTGCCACTGCGACGTGGAAGCAGCCAGGGACAGCATGTGTCGCTGTGTGCCAATAAAACGTCAGTTACCCAAACAGGAAGAGGGCAGCATTTGGCTCCCTCACTTAATCTGCTCTATAAGGCACCAGAGTGCTGCCCTCAGAAGGCTTACACTCAGTTCAAGATTTGCTGGGAGATGCACGGATGTGACAGGTATCTTCCATGTGTTAACAAATGTATCTGCTGGGATGCACACACCCACACATGGAGACGGTGGTCATCACCTAATCTGGTGTCATTCCCAACTGTGGTCATCACCTAATCTGGTGTCAATTTAAGGACTAAGAGTATGGGAGTGGAGTCTAGGCTGTCAATCTGGAGATGGCCAATGAGATTTCTGTGTGGGCCTGGCCTTCTCCTAAGAATTCTGGGAAATCTGGTACTTCTTCCATAGAGGTGGAAGACACCTCTGTCTCTCTGCTACTCCCTGGGGGGAATTTGCAGAAGACAAGCCACATGGACGCAGCCAGACCTCGGAAGCCGGAGAAGCCACAGAGACAGCCCTGCCAGCACGGAGATGCTTACAACGCCACTGGACCCAAAGACTTTCTACCCACTGGCTTGTGATCCTCCTGCATTTGGCTTCAATGCATGTGTGTCATGAGTCTGAAGAGGACTTTATAGATTGGTATTGGACATATGGGCTCATATCAGACTTAAGGCCTTGGACTGGACTGGGTTGGGATGTTTTCTCAATGTTCAATTCGTCTTGTATATAAACTTCTCCCTCATATACATATGCATATTTATGAATTTGTTTCTCTAGTCTACCCAGACTAACACACCAACCACAGTTGTTGCTGGCACATAGCTTGTATTCTACGTTCTTCAGGCATTGCGCTTAGTGTTCCTACAATAAAAATACAGGCAGCAAAGGAAACAATAGCAGTTGCTGGGAACCATGCAGACAAAAGCCACGTGATTCCAATCAGCATTGTCATTGGGAAATGACGACAGCTCTCCCGGGAGTGCCTGAGTTCAAAAAGAGCTTTAGCTGTGTAGGAATATTGACACATATGTTGGTTGTTATAACTAATTACAGGGAGGTCTTCTAAAACTAAATAAATTTATGCTGAAGCACTATGGGAAAAAAGGTCAAACAGTCATGTTGGGGTCGCCCACTCTGACAGCTGCTGCTCAGTATGACCCACACCTCTCTAGGGACCCCAAGAGCCTGCTAGTTACTTCAAGGGTGACTTCAGGGAATAGTTTCACTTCCAGGTTTAAAAGGTATCCCAGGACAACAGTCTTGGGGACTGTCAAATGGCAAAGCCTGTTTGACATGAACAGTCATGAGACCATCTTTCCATCACTGTAGAGAGGACAAGCATAAGTTTTGAGTATTTGCTTTGGACTTGATTCCCTAAGTAGCAAGCAAAAGCCTTAAGCAAGTAACTGAGAATTGTTCTCTGAAATTGTATACCAAGCAATTTTCTCCGGCTACAGTGGATCATGATGGGCTACATTCCTGATGCAGGACTTACTTTTGATTTAAAATGGACTTTTGGCCTCAGACCCCGACAAAGCCACCGTCTCCTGTCGAGAGTCCCAAGTTAATTTGGGATACACTTATTCAGTAATCCTGTAGTCTCAATGGGTCCAGTACATCTGGAAGCTTGAGTTTGAAGTTTTGCTCCACATTTCTCCAGGAAGACTAACTTTATTCCAAGAGCTTGCAAAAAACAAAACAAAAAGTACCAGGTCTCAAAAGACCATCCTCAGTAGCTGATGAGGGTCTTCCCAGGACGTCTTTAATCACAGCTGCACAGAAACAGGCCCTACCCAAGGACTGAGACACCCCCAAACCCAGAAGCAAACTCACTGCCATCAACTCAGTTCCAGTTCATAGCAGCGCTGTAAGACAAAGGCGAACTGCCGCTGTAAGTTTCCAAGACGGCAAATCTTCACAGGAGGAGAACGCCTCCCCTTTCTCCCGAGGAGACAGCCCAACTTGTCACCTACTATGCCACCAGGCCTCCCCTGAGTGACCACCCCACATTTCAGGTCAACAGTAGTCTCAGGGAAAATGCTGGGCGGTTGTCATGGCTAGGTGCCACTGAGTCCGTTCTGACTCAATAGGAATCCTGTGTACAACAGAGCAGAACACTGCCCGGGGCTGCACCAGCCTCACAGTGGTGACACGGGAGCGCCTTGTGGAGGGTCTGGCTCTTGTTCACTGCTGCTCTACCTGACCAAGCATGATGTTCTTTCTGACGGTCTCTCCTGATACCATATCCAAAGTACATGAGTGGACGTTTTGCTGTCCTTGCTTTTGAGGAGCGTTCTTGCTATACTTCTTCCGAGACAGGCTGGTTTGTTCTTTTGGCAGTCTGCGGTGGATACATAATCTGTTGTCAATTTGAGAGGATTAAGAGTGAAGGGGTGGAGTTTAGCCTGTCAGTCAGACAGCAGAGTGATGACCTCATTTGGAGGCACTAAGGAGATAGATAGCTCGCTGGAGGCGGTACACTTGCTCACACCCTGGGAGATATTGCAGCTGACAAGACACATGGACCCACACTAGTGCCCTGAGCTGGAGGAGCCCCATCGAGACCCCTGGGGGTCTAAGCCCTGAGATGCTTATAACACCACTGGATCCATAAGACTTCCCACCAATGGCCTGTAATCTTCCTGCATTCAATATCATTGCATGTGTTTCATGAGTCTGAGGAGGACTTTATAGATTGGTATAGGGCATATGAGCTAATATTGGACTTAAGGACTTTATCTGGACTGGGATGTTTTCTCAATATTGAATTGCTCTTGCATATAAAGCTTTTTCTTGTACACGTATGCATGACTATGAATTTGTTTCTCTAGTCTACCCAGACTAGCACACAATCTATGGTACTTTCAATATTCTTTTGCCAGTACCATAATTCAAATTCACTGATTCTTCTTCAGTTTTCCTTACTCAACATCCAACTTTCAGATGCACATGAGATAATTTAAAATATGATGGCTTGGGTCAGATGGCACCTTCGTTCTCAAAATATGCTCTTTTTTTTTTTTTTTAACACTTTAAAGACGTTTTGTACAGCAGATTTACCCAAGGCAATGAGTGTTTTGATTTCTTGACTGCTGCTTCCATGAACATTGGTTGTGGATCCAAGCAAGACAAAATTCTTGACAACTTCAACCTTTTCTCTATCTACCACGATATGACCTACTGGTCCAGTTGTGGGCAGTTGTAGGAGGTCACTAAAGACAGTACAAAGGGTTTTTTGGGTTATGAATATAGTTCTCAAGTGAGAAAGCATCATAACTCCTTGCCATCCATAGGCTTTCCAGAGGATCCTTAGTGCTTCTCTAGACCCAGCCTACAAATTTCTTCATCAGATCCCTTCCATTTCAAAAATAATGCATTTCTCCTTTTCTTTTTTTTTTCTGTTGAAGGCCTTGCTCTTTCTTTACCTGCCACGTCTGTGTCAATGAATCCCACCGTGTCAGTAAAACAGCTCGCATCTTTTCCAGTTTCTTCCTTTTTTTTTTAAAACAGTTTTCTTGGCACATACACAATCCACATATCACATTCCAGCCATTCAATCACATCAAGAAAAATTGTACAATCATTACCACAATCAATTTTAGAATATATTCTCCCTGCCCCCTGATTAAATCACCTTTAAAATGAGTTGTGTAATCACATTCAGTTGGAGTACTCCCTCCGTCTCCAGCCTTCATTGTTTACTCCCCAAATCACCTCACCCCCCCACCCCCCCTACAAACCTTTGCATCAGTTCTTATCTCTATGCATGCACTCCGTCTGTGCCTCACAAGCTGGTAACCTCCAGCAAAGAGTAAAAAACAACAATGAACTAATGTGGTAAGGAGGAAACAGTAGTAAAATAAAGATAAAAAGATAAACAATGAGTCAAAAGGGAAAGACCTCTGTCAATATTTTAAGAGCCAGGGAAGAAATTTTGGTCATGGAACACGCCCAAGATCCTTGCACCTAGAATAATCTCAACGGACCCAGGATCAAGTTAGATCCAACATAATTAGGATTGCAAGGATCTCTGTTTGCTGGTAAAGTTGTTCCAGACTTTTGCCTGTGGCTACAGAGCATCTGCCAGTGGTTTCGTCTGACTAGATACGTGTAGATGGGTTTTGGGCTGCCAAAGCCTTCCACAAACTGGGCGCTCACACGTGTAGCTCTGAGACTTTTCCCTTCTTTGAATTTCGTTATCATTGTCTCTGCATCACACAGGCGGGTGTGCTTCTTCCCTGTGGGCTTTGTTGCGTCCTCGCTTAGATGGCTGCTTGTCTGAGTCCAAACCTGCAAGACCCCACGCCTCATGTCTGACTCCAGGCCCTTTGCTTTTTGTATTTTGTTCTGCTTCAAAAATAATTGAAATCCTGGCATAATTTATGTTCAGTGAAATGCACATGTCCTGCAAGTTAAAGTTCTATGACTGCTGACACTCAGTAGTGTGGACAAATGTTATTCTGAAACAAGATACCGAACTCTACCATCACCCGAGAAATGTCCTCATGCCCTTCCTGCTCAGTCTTTCCCCCTCATCCACCCCTAGAAGCAGCCATTGCTCTGGCCTTTCACTTGAATGTTTCTAGAATGTCATATAAAAATAATTATACACTAAATACTCATATTTTGGGTTCATTTGACTCACCATGCGCTTTTGAGATGTAGGAGTGTCATTGCAGGTATCAGCAGTTCACTCTGCATTTTCATTGGATACATAGATCATCATTTTCTTATTTTCTTGATAGTACTTATTAATATAAATTAAGCCACCATGCACATACATTTAGGAATGAAATTGCTAGGTCACAAGGTAGAAAGAATGTTAGCAAGATATCAAACTACTGAACCGCTTTCCAAAATGTTGGTGCTGATTTACTTTCCCACCGGCCACATGGGAGCACGCTGGCTATTCCGTGTCCTTATCTATATTGGATGGTTTGCCTTTCTATTACTGAGCTATATTACTGAGCAATATGGGTGCTATGAGTCAAAATCAACTAGATGGCATCTAACAGCAAGGGGTTTAGTAGATGGGCCGAGTGCAGAGGAAATCCTTCGCCGAGGAGACTCACTTCTGACGTGAAAGCAGGAGGCCCTCTGTAGATTCACTGCTTGGTGAAATTATTTGAAAAAAGAATTATTTAAAGCCTTTGGAATGTTCCTAAGGACCCACCACAAGTGAAGAAACATGTTCTTAAGAAAACCTACAAAGACTATAAGTGAGTTTTCCTCGACAGTAAGTCAAGGCATTTCATTTGCAGTAAATCCTCAGACCTCTCTCCTTCTCAGCTAAGCAAGGCAGACACTTCCCTTCTAACTGGTACAGACTAGAACACAGGGCTCTATCCACCCACACCTCCTCAAAGTCTGACAGCTTTCTTCCAAGGAAGAGCAGTAAGTCGGCATCTCTCACCTTGCTTTCAGTGACCCTTGCTGAGGTGGAGCTGTAAATCCTCGCTCACAGAAGTGAGCGTTGGGTGAGGTACCCCTAATGATGCTCAGACCCCAATTACTCATAAGGCCGTGGGTCCAGGGCATGAAAGAAGACTTCAGATGCTTGTCTTTCTCTTCATGAAGCATTCAGCTTCTAAAGCGGGGTTTTCTCAGAAAGAAGCGTTCCACTGCGCCTGCTCCAGCTGCAGTGCCGAGCTCTGAGATTACACCGGAGGAGAGAAGAAGCGTCGAACAAATAGCCTCTAATCTCTTCCCTGAAGAGCAAACCCCCATGCAGCAGAGCTTGAAAAAGTGCCCAACAGCAGTGCAGGTTGTGATGAAATACAATGAAGAGAGTTGTAGATTCTACATATTTTAGGCTAAATTGTAAGCTGTTGTTTTTCGGGAGAGACTCAGGAAAGACAATTGCAAGGAGCTTTCCTAGGGTCGGGGAAAATATCAAATAGTCCCTAGGTGGGGCAAAAGGGCACAGATATTAACCAAAAGATGAAACATTTAAGGCACTTTGGAAGAACAATCTGGTGATCTAAGTTCATAAAATCTGTTATTGAAAACCATTGAGAGATCAGTTGGGGTCACAATGAGTGGGCGTCTACTTGATAGACTGTATTCCTTCAAAACCCAAACCAAAAGATTTCAACTCCCGATGGCCTTATATAGGATTCCCAAGGCCGTAAAACTTAGATGGAGAATTCACCAGAGGGGCACAACAGTTGATTTAAACTGGTGGAAGAAAGAATTCGTGAACTTGAAGCTGATTGAGAAAGACTATGTGATCCAAAAATCAGAGAGGAAAAAGAATGAGGGAAGAGAACAGATCCTCAGGGATTGTGGACAGCAGGATGTGTGTCAATATCCATGTAACAGGAGCCCTAAGAGAAGAGGGAGCCAGAAAGAAATGGGGGAAATTGAAGAAATAATCAATGAAGATACCCTCAAGTGGACTGAAAAATACCAACCCACACAGCTAAGGGAGCTCAGTGAGGTTCACGTAGAACGGACGCAAAGTCGCACAGAAAAGACTAGGAAGCACACTTAAAATTTATGAGAGAAAAACAACTTATCACTTCAAAGGGAAGTCCTAGAAGAAAAACAACCGAATTACTAGCAGGAACCATGGAAAACAGATGTTGGTTGGAAAGTGCTCCCAAAACCCGGGAAAACTAAACTGTCCTCCAAGGATCCTAGATCTTTGAAAAATGGAAGCAAAACAAAGGTATTTCAAGATAAATGAAAAGGAGAAACTCTGTTGTTAGCAGGTCCGCTGTGTAAGAAATACTCAAAGAAGTTCTACAAACCAAAGAAGTTCGGAAACCAAGTGACCCTACATGGTATTTTAAATCCACGTAAAGAAAAAGAGCACCAATAAAGTTAATAAGTAATTATAAAACAAATATGAGTGCATAGTTTCTCCTGCCTTCTCTTATCTGGTTAAAATATTAATTGTGTAAAATAATGTGTATTTATATATTATTAAGCCTCTAACAAACAGAAAGGCAGTACATATGTAGACACACATATATTACATCTGTTAATGTTACAAACTAAATAATACATTCTGTAGTATTTCCTTGGACTTGTAGAACGTTGTTCCTACCTATCTTTTTTGATCTGTTAATGACAAATATATGAGGGGGTACCCCTCCAAAACAGCTATGTATTTTTTTTTTTAACAAAACAACCTCATCACCTTCAAACCACTCTCCATGACACTTAATGCAATTGTCAGATCTGCGATTCCACCCTGGAAACATTTTCAAACTCACTCACTGTCCTTTCATGTCCCTCCTCATTCACAAAAAGGAGCCACACAAAGTGAGATCAGGTGAGTAAGCGGCATGCTGTGTTTTGCCAAAAATTGGCACACAAAGTTGGCTGCATGAGCTGGGGCACTGATGTGGTGGCAAAACCAGCCCCCCATCTGCCACAAGTCAGGCATTTTTTGTTGTACACTGTTATACAATATTTTCAGAACCTCTACATAGAAAGCTTGATTAGCAGTCAGACCTGGTGGAACAAACTCCAAATGCACTACTATTCGGGAAGTTGGTGGACATCCAGAAGGAGGTTTGTCACCAACCAACATTTCACCTTTTTGAAAGGAAAAAACCGCTGGTACCCTTGAGTTTTTTCCATAGCACTGTTCTTGTTAGCTGTGTTCAACATCACAAGATTACTGCAGTATTTTTCCTGAGCAGGAAACAAAATTTCACAGCCACACACTATTCTCTTAAATTGGCTATCACTAAAAAATGAGGTTTGAGCGAAACTGCTTTCACCACAAAATTCACTGTGACCAGAAAGAATCTTCCTAGGTGATGCCACTGGGTGCACTAACTCAGTTGCTGGATGCTCGCCTAGCGGAAAAATTGATACTATGAAAGCTCTGCTCTGCCCAGCATAATTCTGGATTTTTGTTTTTGTGTTTTGGTACACCCTCGTGCGCGCGTGTGTGTATAACACTATAAGACCTAAAAAACAATGAAATGGGGAAAGAAGTAACATTTCTAAATTAAGCGAGTATAAATCTGAAACTGGATTCTAAAAAGTTAAAATATATGAAGGTAGTCAAAAAGTATTGCTACAAAACCATAGACACCTCTATTAAACATAGATATCCAAATGTGAACCTGTTTTTCAGCATGTCCTCCATATGGTCTGTGCACTGCCAAAGGTGAGATTACTATCCCTCGAACCCTTCAAGCTCAACGAACTTGGTGCCCTTCACTTGACACCAAGTCAAAATGGCCATTTTGCCATCCTCAAAGTTTTCAAATTAAGTTCCCTTTTCAATGTTGTTTGAGTTTGGGAATCAAAAGAAGTTTGAAGGGGCAAAGCAGGGCTGTCGGGTGGGTGGGTGGGGTCTGGGTGCCCATGACATTCCTGTGGAACAGCCCTTGTTCCCCTCAAAGACGGAGCAGGTCATTGTCATGGAGAAAAATTCTTCAGCATAACTTGTCTGGCCTTTTTCTACCAATGCAGTTTTCAGTTTTCTTAAAAATCCTTTCCAATTACCTCTCATGAACATCGATGTGCTTTGAGAATATTTATCAAGATGATCTCTGTAGAATCTCCCCTGTAAAAACAGCTGCCATAACCTTCTGAGTTGACCTTCTGAGTTGAGCTTACCTGGTTCAGCATATCTCTCTGAAACCACTACTCTGCCTAGACCTTTGTGTAGCAAGGCATCCTAACAAAACTAGGGCAAACGTGTTACTTGCCTGAAACCATCTACTGATCATGTTTAGACATGTTTTGTTTGGAATAAACACATGCATGCATGAACTGAGGGGCCCTGGTGGTGTAGTGGTTAAGGCTGGCTGAAGTCTGAGAGGTCTGAAGTTCAAAACCACCAGCCACTACTCCAGAGGAAGACAGAGCTTTCTTCTGAGAGTGACAATCTCAGAAACTCAGAAACAGGAGCAGGTCTATCCTGTCCTAGAAGGTCACTCTGAGTCAGCATCGACTCGATGGCAGTGGGGTCGGGGTGGGGTTTTTGGTATGTACGAAGTAGAATCCTAATAGCAGTGCTTTTTAACTTAACTTTGTATACACTAAATCCTAGCTCGGCCACTAAAAGAATCACCTGCTCTTGCAAGAAAAATACACAAGTGGCCAATATGAAAAAAAATACATGAAGAGAATTTAAACATGATTTCTTATTAGGGAAATGTAAATCAAAATCATGACGACAATGCATTTCACATTTACTAGGATGGCTAGGTTACGCCATCTGCTAATGAAAAAACCAGCAGGTTTGATCCACTAGTCATGCTCACCGAGAGAGGGTTGAAGCTGTGTGCTTTCAGAAAAATTCACAGCTTCAGACACAGCCAAACAGTAAGTGCTAGTGAGGAGGTGGGTGGGAGAAAGGTGGCAATGTGCTCTCATAGTGACGACAGCCTGGGAAATCGATGGGACGGTTCTCCTCTGTCCACAGTTACTGTAAGTTAGAATCCACTCAAGGACACCTACCAGTGTGCATCTGGTGAGATCAGAGCCTGATGGAGTGATGGTGAAAATGTGAAACAGCTCAGCTACTTTGGAAAACATACAGGCAGTTCTTCAAACAGGTAAACACAGAATTACCACGTGATACTCAAATTCTACTCCTAGGTAGGTACCCAAGAGAAATGAAAACGAGGCTGTCAATGACAGTCGGAACACTAGTTACATAGACATGGAACAAACGACCTATCACAAATTCATGATTGATGACAGATCGGCACATCACAGTTATAGGTGGGCTTCAGAAGCAGGAGGAACCTGGCCATAATTGGGACACATACATTATGTTAGAAAGAAGGGCTTTCAAGATTGGACCAGGTCCTTCAGCCCAGGACAGTCAGGCCATGACTGATAGGGCATGAGCCATGCCTATACAAGCCCTAGGGTGATGGTCTCCATGTGGGATACCCCAGGCACGTCCCTAAGAGAAGCTGCCTCTCCCTGGGCAGGCTAGAGGTCATCTATTTTCCAAATGCACTCTCTTGAGGCCAAGATTATCTACCTCTTTGGTTAATGATCAGGAGGAATTCAATGGAGGCTTAATCTACATGGGGACTATGCAAATGGATGTTGGGCCTTCACCATCGTTCATAGCCTGCTGCCAGCCAGAATTTAAGAAGAATAATCGTTTGCTGCTGCAGGTGTGCATGTGTGTTAATCTCCCATTGCTTCTGTAATAAATTGCCATGAATTAAGTGGGTTAAAGTAATACAAATATGTTCTCTTGCAACATTGGTGGTCAGAAGTGCAGAATATGTTTCACTGGGCTTATATCAAGCTGCAAAATCGATTTCCTTGTCTTTTGTATTTTCTATAGGCTAGCTACACCCTTCAGTTCATGTCTCATTCCATCATTAAAGTGAATCATTCAAATCTCTGCTTCCATCATCACTTCTTCTCTGACTCTGATTCTCATGCCTCCCTCTTATAAAGACTCTTGTGATTGCATTGGGCTCATATGAAAAATATAAGATAATACTATCTCCATCTAACATATTCATAGCTTCCAGGGATCAAGGCATCTTTGGAAGATCAAAACTCAGCCTACAGCAATATGAATGTGTTTATAACATATGTTTCTGCTTCTTCATAATGTGTGTATTCCTTTCTTAGTGATCAGTTTAGATTAGCAGGCAATTCTTTTTTTAAAAATCATTTTATTGGGGGTTCTTCTAGCTCTTATCACATCCATCCATCCGTCCATGTGTCAAGCACATTTGTACATATGTTGCCATGCTCATTTCAAAGCGTTTTCTTTCTACTTGAGCCCTGATATCAGCTCCTCATTTCTCCTCCCCCACCCTCCCTCCCTCATGAACCCTTGATAATTTATAATTCCCCCCCATGTCTTACACCAATCGCCATCTCATTTCACCCACTTTTCTTTTGTCTACCTCCCTAGGAAGGGGTTATATGTAGATCATTGTGATCAGTCCCCCTGTCTCCCCTCACCCTCCCCTTCCCCTCCTGGTTTGGCTACTCTCCTTATTGGTCCTGAGGGGTTTATCTATCCTGAATTCCCTGTGTTATGGGCTCTTATCTGTACCAGTGTACATGCTCTGGGTAGTGAGATTTGTAAGGTAGAGTTGAGGTCTTGATAGTGGGAGGGGGTGAGGAGGAAGCATTAAAGAACTAGAGGAAAGTTGTATGTTTTATCAGTGCTATACTGCACCCTGACTGGCTCGTCTCCTTCCTGAGAACCTTCTGTAAGGGAGTGTCCAATTGTCTCCAGATGGGCTTTGGGTCTCTACTCTGAATCACCATCTCATTCACATTGGTATGAGATTTTGTTGTGTGTCCTTGATGTCTGATACCTTATTCCATGGACACCTCGTGATCACACAGCCTGGTGTGCTTTTTCCCTGTGGGCTAGCAGGCAATTCTTATAGAATTATATAAGTTGAGTCTAAAATTTATATGAAAACGTACAGAACATTGAATAGCTAAAAAAATCTTGACAAATAAAAATATTTTTCTTTTTATGTATTACTGGATTCCATTAGCTAACTTTTATTAAAAGGGTTGATGATGTCAAGGAGTCCAAGAAGGAAAAAAAAGTTTGGAAACTGATTGTGGTAGCAATTGTACAATACTGCTTTACATGATTGAACTATGGAATGGTATGATATATGTATTAATTACCAATTAAAAATAAATAAATTAAAAAATTTTTGCATCTGTGTCTGTGAGGGAGATTGGCCTTTAGTCTTCTTGCAATCTCATTGTTTCTGCCTTATTTGGGTAATGGGGTTATAATGACCTCATCATAAGAGCTGAAAATATCCCCCCCAAACCCACCAACCCCACTTCGTGTTTTGAAAATGTTTTTGTAACGTTGACATTATTTCTTTCTGAAGTGTTTTATAGAATCACCAGTGAAGCCACGTGCACATACATGCAGTTTTCTTTGTTGAAAAATTTTACTTATGAATTTGAATGCCTCAGTAGAGACAAGACCACAAAATATTTTTCTATCCCTTCTTACATCCATTTCTATAATTTTTGTCTTTCAAAGAATTCTGCGTGTTTCATCTAAATCATTGCAGTCCCTTTGCTTTGCCTTTGAATTAGAGAAGATTCAGTAATCGCCTCTGTTTTACATGCAGGTAAGTTGCTTATAGAATATATTTTCTCTTTCTCTGATTACAAGTGTAGTAATTACTAGCTTATTAAGACAATTTTGAGAATGTAGGGATTACAGTAAAAATCATGACTGATCCTACTAACTGAGAAACTGTCACCACTAACATTGTGCTTTCATTTTGTCACTATAGCCCCGATTATTTAAATGTCCATACAGTAAACTTGACTTTCCCAATTCATGACTCTCAGTGGGCACGAGAACCACTGCAAAAGAAATTTCAGAAAGGACTATACCCTGGAAATGAGTTTTTATCTCTTTCTCTTAGTCAGTAGCTGCTCTAAAGAAAAAAAAAACCAGTAACATTTATCAGGCCAAGTCCCAGAATTCTTAGGTTAAGCAATAATGGGAAGAGTGAAAAGTGATGGATTTATGAAAAAATGTCTATTTAGAGTCTGGAGGGCAGGACACCCCCTTGGGAAATTCCCTTTTTACACTTAAGGCCTCCAGTAGATTGGATGAGGCCCACCCACGTTGGGGTAAGTAATCTGCTTTCCTTCTGTTCGCTCCTGCTTTATAAAGAACTAGGGATGGGGAAACTAGATGAATGGAAACGAGATGGCCAGAATGGAAACACCGAGCATGCTTAAGCCTCCTGATGAATGTCACCCATGCCACTGAGCACGTTGAATGAAAATCTAAACTGCCCTGTAAATCTTCCCTGAAGACACAATCACTGAAAAATTACAACAGCCCACAAGCAATTGGATATCACAGCACAGCCAAGTTGACACAGAATTAGCCACCCTACTATCTAGGGACTGTTCTGGGTGGGAGGTATGGAGGTAGCAGCATTCCCTGGCAAGTCACCAAGTCACTATGGCCAGTAACCAGTCCACATGGGTTACGTGGAATCCAGGGGTGGTGCCTGGTACAGGATCTGAATATTTAAATAGAAATAGGATTGGTTGAGTTTTATCCCTTCGTGGTGATGTTCAAAGTAACCCTAACCAGAATGGCAGTTCAGGGGGTCTTTCATCTCTGGGCCGAGTTTGTAGATGGTTCTTCTCCCACCAGAACGCAGCACAGTGGGGAAGGAAGGACCTCCGTTCTTAAGATTTTTCATCAGCGGAGTCTTTGAACCAATGAGATGACTCTCCAGAGCTGTTGGGTGTTAGTGAAGGAAATTAGGGGAAGAGTCATCGCCCACCTCGGCCGCCCCAGGATTTCCTGAGGACACCTGCTAAGGTCGCATGCTAGTTGCCGAGTAGACTAGGAGAGATGGCATATCTAACAGGAGCCTTGGAAACCTCTGCCTTATATCATCATTCCTATTCCAAGCTTGTCTATGAGAGGAAGTACCCCCCATCCTCCACCCCCGCTAGCTTTTCTCCATTAGCCTGTCTCTCCTGTCCTCTCTTTGCCAAAGCAAAGCCTATTTTAAAGGCCAGAAGCTTTTGCTACTATGGAAACAGGATCTCTCACCTTATATGTATTCAAGGGAATGACTCCTATATTTATTACTAGGTCTTTACTTTTGGGAAATGGGTCCCAATATTGAATCTCTATTCGGTACTCTGTGGGAAAGGAAGTGTTCTAACTCACAGACCCAACCTGCCCTGTGCAAAGGAGGCCTGTGCATTTGAGGGAGCCCCTGGAGGTTTAGGGGGCTAATGTGCCTGCTGCTAACTGAAAGGGCATGGTTCTCGTTTGTCAAACGAAGCTGGAGTTGACTGCACTGAACTAGTTTGGTTTGGGATCTGGTGCATTTGAGATGAATAGTAACAGCTCTTAAATGCTAGATGTGTGTGCATCGAGCACAGGTGAGCATGCGCCCGAGGAAGAGTTGTGCAGATCTCATCGTGACTTAATGTGAGGGACCCAGTTTGTCAAACTCTCAACCAGAGACACCAAAATCGTAATGGAAGATGGTCCTTGATCTGAAGGGAGATTAGAACCTAGGCAGGGGAGGGCTTTCAAGGAGACCACAAGGAGAGCTGCAGGCATCCCTTGTTTGATGGTGTGCTACTTTATTGCACGCCATAGATAATTCCGTGTTTTCAAGTGGAAGGTGTGTGGCAACCCTACATCCAGCGAGTCCACAGCTGCCACTTTCCCAGCAGTGTGCATTCCATTCACATCTCTGGGTCACATTTTGGCAATTCGCTCAGTATTTCAAACTTTTGCATAATACTATGGCTCACTTAACAGACTGCTATCTAGCGAAAACCCAACCTGTGTCTGCATTGGGCAACGCAAATGCAAAAGAGAAAACCTGTGTTTTCTTTTCATGGCACATTTTATTGCGATACTTGCTCTGCTGCAGTGATCTGGTCCCCAACCGCTCGATATCTCCTAAGCATGCCTGGATAGATGAATAAAATCTGTTTCCTGGGTAATAAAAATTATTTAAAAAAATTTATGCATTAACAAATCTTAGCAGAGAAGGGTCTCATCACCTGTCCAGGGGGTTCTGTGCCACCAAGAAAAAAAAAAAAGGTTAACAACCCCTCTGCCTTGGACTCCTCACTCCCTTTCCCGTCCTCTCCCTTCTCAAATATCACAGCAGGGCAAACGCAAGACAAAAGCTTCTCCAATGCTAATACAGATCCTTTCAGGGCATACTCTTGAGTGTCTGGTTAAAAAAAAAAATCATTCCTCTCTATCAGACAGGGGATGAGGGAAGGCAAAGGGGACGACTTCACTCTCTGCTTCCAGTGGGATGGGGATCCTGGTGATGGTTCGTTTGGCCCATCGTGCCCTCCAGGAAGAACTTGAACAAGCAGAAGCATTCCAACACATGTCAACCTATGTCCTAGGCATTAGATGGCAGGACAGAGAAGAGGGGCGTGGGGATCACGGAGCGCTTCCACAGACCTCGCTTGCTGTCGAAATTAGCATTCCTATTTGGCTCCGTTCCCAAAAGCTCCCTCATCACCTTCCGAGCATATCTCAGAATCTAATAATAATCCAAGTCAGTATTTTTGTCAAACTTAAAAAGCTTGGCATGTTCTGTCCTCTAAACCTCCTCTCTCAGAAAAGGTAAGCTGCTTAATAAATCTCGGTGGTAATGGATGGAGTCAATCAAGAGGAAAAAAGTTTAATTAATAGTCACTCAGCTTAATTATTCTTCGAAATGTTTTCCTGGAAAGGAATGGGACAGTCGAGCCTTGTTTCCACAGATGCTGATAAGAAGTGTTCTGGTACTCAAGTTGTGCATGATGCTTCTAGCTTCCAATGCGCTGCAAAATTTGGCCATGAACAACACGGTATAACCTTACCGTGTACTTGCATAAATCAGTAGGCATATAAATAAATACTGCTACTATCCCAAAATATGCACTGGTCCTCGGAGAAACACTGCTGGCTTCCCCAAAATGCATTCACCCTTCAATACCTTAATGTAGAATTCCCGACATTTCACAAAAGTACTCAGCTGTAGATCCCAGCTCCAGACTAATCTGCAGCTAGTTCTAGACAGGCGAAGGAGCCTTGGTGGCACCAGCACTAAGCACTCAATTGCTAAGCAAAAGGTCAGGGATTCAAACCCACCAGTTCTGCTCCATGGGAGACAGACTTAGCAGCTTGGTTCTATAAATACTACCGCTTTCCAAACCCTAGGGGTCTTGCTCTTCCCATTCTAGGAGTCAGAATGGACTCAAGTGCAGTGGGCTTGGTTTGGGCCGAACATATGACTAAGTCTCAGCCAATGAGACGTGAACAGAAGTGATGTGTGTTCCTTCTAGATCATTCCTTTAGGAAAGGGATAAGCCCACGGTCACCTTCCCCACTTTCCAATGGCTGGACTGTGCACATCATGACAAGAGCTAGAGCAGCCACTGTGGACCAGGATGTAGGATTGTCTTCTGAGAAGAGCAACACAAGTTAGAAGTTTTCCACAAGGTAGAAGAAGCCTGAATTTCTAACACCAAAAGGCCTCCTCCATCCCAGCTGAATCACCAACCCAGATTTGTGTTTAAGAGACTTATACTTTATTAGATACATCATTATTTTGGCTTTTAGGATAGTAGGTAGTCAAATATTCATCTTAGCCCATGTAATTCACAACCACATTTCTTTCTGTTCCACAAACTCTCACTGCCATGAAGTCAATTTTGACTCATAGTGACCCTATGACCCTACAGAACAGAGTAGAACTGCACTGGTGGGTTTCTGAGGCTACAGATCTTTTTCTTTAATCATTAAAAAAATTTTATTGGGGGCTCAGACAATTCTTATCACAATCCATCCATCCATCCATCCATTGTGTCAAGCACATTTGTACATTTGTTGCCATCATCATTTTCAAAACATGTTCTTTCTACTTGAACCCTTGGTATCAGTTCCTCATTTTCCCCTTCCCTCCCGGATCCCCTGCCTCATGAACCCTTGAAAATTTATAAATTATTATTTTGACATATCTTATACTGTCCGACATCTCCCTTCACCCACTTTTCTATTGTCCATCCCCCAGGGAGGGGGTTATATGTAGATCCTTGTAATCAGTTTCCCCTTCCCACCCCACCCTCCCAGTATTGCCACACACGCCACTGGTCCTGAAGGGATCATCCATCCTGGATTCCCTGCGTTTCCATTTCCTATCTGTACCAGTGTACATCCTCTGGTCTAGCCAGATTTGTAAAGTAGAATTGGGATCATGATAGTGTGAGCAAGGGGCAGGGGCGGGCTGGGGTGGGGGGAGAAACATTTAAGAACTGGAGGAAATCATTGCTACACTGCACCCTGACTGGCTCACCTCCTTCCCAACACCCTTCTGTAAGTTGCCTACAGATGGACTTTGGGTCCCCACTCCACACTTCCCCTCATTCACAGTGATATGATTTTTTTGTTTTTTTGATGCCTGATCCCATCAACACCTTGTGATCACACAGGCTGGTGTGCTTCCTCCATGTGGTCTTTGTTGCTTCTGAGCTAGAGGGAAGCTTGTTTATCTTCAAGACTTTCAGACCCCAGATGTTATATCTTTTGATAGCTAGGCACCATCAGCTTTCTTCACAACATTTGCTTATGCAGCCACTTTGTCTTCAATGATCGTGTCAGGAAGGTGAAGGCTGTAAATCTTTATGGAAGTAAAAAGCCTCCTCTTTCTCCCGAGGAGGGGGCTGATGGTTTCAAACTGCTGACCTTGAGGTTAGCAATTCAACATGTAGCCTATTATACCACCGAGCACCTGTTCCTAGTTATTCTTATCTTCTCCTTAATCTGTACTGGTCATAAACTTGTCACTTCCACCTTGCATCTAGCCTGTGTAATTTCACTTTGCTAACATAATCCATTGCTAAACATCCACAGTTGCTTCCTTTTACTACAGTTTCCATCAATTCCATCTTTAATTCTATTTTATTCCATCTCAAATCTCCACCATGATATGACTTAGCCATCTCTGTTCTCCAATTTTTGAAAATAATCCATTAGAATAAAACAATAACAACAAAATGAAACTCACTGCATCAATTCGATGCCAACTCATAACAATCCTATGGGACAGGGTAGAACTGCCCCAGTGGCTCTCCAAGACTGTGACTCCAAGAGCAGAAAGCTTGGTCTTTCTCAAACTGTTCTGACTCATGATGCCCCTAAATGACACATCAGAGGAGAGCTGAGTTCCACAAGGCTTCCAATGGCTGATCTTGAAGATGGCAGCCCAAGGGTTAACCACTACTCCACCAGGGCTCCTTTTAAACAAGAAAAACTGACAATATTTATTCAGCACTTAGCATGTGCCAGGCACTGTTTGAATCTAATTACATGTTAATGTAATGTCTAAACTAATTACATCTCATTTTAATCTCTCAACAACTCATTGATGTAACCATACATTTTTTAGGTGAGCAATCGGAGACACAGAGAGATGAGAGGACGCTTTTATCAGTAATGTGGACAGAGATCCAGACTTCAGAAATCCCAGAGGTGATAAGAAACAAGGGTATTCACACACCTGGTCAGTGGTCTGAGGGGATTCCATGTAGGCTTCCTCTGAGTGGAGACCCTGTACACGGATTTTGGACTCTCACCATCACGCATAGTTCCCTGCGAACTAGATACTCATAATTTAAATTCTAATAAAATTCCCTCTTCTGATCTTGGATTTCATTATTTACAATCCTTGGATCACACAAGCTAGGGTTCTTCTTCCATGTGGATTTAACTGAAACCTCACTTAGATGGCTGCTTGTCTGAAGATACATTTTCCCCTTTTATTTTTTAATTCATGTACCATGCATTTCAATGGTTTGAATATATTTTAAAAGATTGTGGCATCATCACCACAATGAATTTTACATTTTCTTCATTTTTGTATTTGTTGTTCTTAGCTCCCCACTTTCTCCAAACCTCCCCTGCCATACTCTAAGAAATTATTAATCTAGTTACTATACAGATTTACCTATCCTAGATTTCATATCAAGAAAATCATACAAAACTCCCCAGCAACAAAAACAAAACAAAACACAGATAAACTTCAACCCAAAAGAAAGTAAAAAAGAATAAAACTAGAACAAATTAAAAATAAATCAAAAAATGGAAACAAATGTTAAGATAGTACAAGCTAGCCTAGCTATATTTTCATTCAGGAACCTTGGTGGTGTAGTGGTTATATGTTAGGCTACAATCCACATGGTTGGCAGTTTGAAACCACGAGCAGCTCCTGGGAGGAAAGTTGGGCTTTCTACTCCTGTAAACAGTTATCATCTCAGCAATCCACAGGGGGGTTGCTGTAAGTCAGCATTGACTCCATGGAATCGGGGGATTTGTTATTGTTGTTGTATCTGCATTAATTCACTTTCACAGTGTATTAGTCTAGGTTGACTAGAGAAACACATTCATAGACGGTCATATGTATATAAGAGCTTTATATTCAAGAGAGCTGAATATTGAGAAAACATCCCAACTCAGTCCAGATTAAGTCCATAAGTCCGATATTAGCCCATATGTCCCATACCAATCTACAAAGTCCTCTTCAGACTCACAAAACACATGTAATGACATCGAATGCAGGAAGGTCACAGGCCAGTGGGTGGGAAGTCTTGTGGATCCAGTGGCGCTGTAAGCATCTCAGTGCTGGCAGGGGTCTCCAAGAGGCTTCTCCCACTGAGGGCACTAGCATAATTCCATGTATCTTGTCAGCTGCAATGTCTCCCAGGGAGTTAGCCTACGTCCTGCCTCATCCCGCCTCCAGCGAACTATTTATCTTCTTAGGGCCTCCAAATGAGGTCATCAAGCTGTGGCCTGATTGACAGGTTAAACTCCACCCCTTCACTCTTAATCCTCAAATTGACACCCGATTATGTAACTACCAGACTGAGGCACTCTGTCTGAGACAATTCTGGGTGAACATGCACGGCCAACCTTCCTGTGAGCAATCCTGTGCTTCATCGTTTGTGCCATCAGGCGGTTCTCCTCACACGGAAGTGAATAGGTGTTAATGTGGGGAAGGGTAATGGCATCACAGGGGTGACTCACATAATTCTTCTTTCTTTAAGCTGACATAGAGGTAAGTGCTATGTGTGCTGGCTGTAACGTTGTTGTTGTTGTGCTAAGTGGATGAAAGAGCTGTTGTGATTATGGCCGGTTAGCACTCAGTATCCATTCCAACTTTCCAAGTATGATTTAAGTGCGCTTCTAAGACTCCCTTGAGCTGCTGATGGGAAACCGTCTTTGACAATTAGATATCCTCAAGGGGACAAGGCAAAGGTCCTCCCTCTCCTGCAGCTTTGGCTGTTGAGCACCTGCCTGCGCAGCAAGCAGCCCAGGATGCCTGCCCTCACCCAGGAGCTGGAACCAGCAGCAAGTGTGGTCGTGTACACATTGCGTTCTTCTACAGCATCCTTCAGTGTGTGTGTGGAGTTGACTCTAGTGGTAGCGACACCTTCCCGAGTCCTGAACCCAGCCAGAACCAGAACCATCGGGCTTTGAAAATCATCAGCTTCGATGGTGCCTGGCTATCAAAAGATATAGCATCTGGGGTCTTAAAGGATTGAAGATAAACAAGCAGCCATCTAGCTGAGAAGCACAAAGCCCACATGGAAGAAGCACACCAGCCTGTCTGACCACAAGGTGCAAAAGGGACCAGTTATCAGACATCAATGAACTAAAAATCATATCAATGGGTGCCCGCCTCCCTGATACGATCAATGAAGACAAATGTGTGCATAAACAAATGTGGTGAAGAAAGCTGATGGTGCCCAGCTATCAAAAGGCTCGAAGGTAAACAAGTGGCCATCTAGCTCAGAAGCAACAAAGCCCACATGGAAGAAACACACCAGCCTGTGTGACCACGAGCTGTTGAAGGGATCAGGTATCAAGCATCAAGGAACAAAAAGTGATATCATTGAAAATGTGAGTGTGACTCAAAGGCCATTGGTAGGCAACCAGACACCACTTTCTGAAAGGTTGTGGGGAGGAGATGAGCCAGTCAGGGTGAAGGGTAACAATGATGAAATATATAACTTTCCTCTAGTTCTTAAATGCTTCCTGCCCCCCACTATCATGATCCCAATTCTTCCTTACAAATCTGGCTAGACCAGAGGATGTATATAGGTACAGATAGCAACTGGAGACACAGGGAATTCAGGACAGATGACTTCTTCAGGACCAGTGGTGAGAGTGGCAATGCCTTGCGGGTGGAGAAAATGTGGGGTAGAAAGGGGGAACTGATTATAAGAATCTATGTATAGTCTCCTCCCTGGGGGAGGGACAGCAGAGAAGAAGGTGGGGGAGACGTCGGACAGTGTAACATATGGCAAAATAAATAATAATTTATGAATGATGAAGGGTTCATGAGGTAGGGGGAGTGGGGAGGGAGGGGGGAAGTGAGCAGCAGATATTAAGGGCTCAAGTAGAAGGCAAATGTTTTGAGAATGATGATGGCAACAAATGTACATATGTTCTTGACACAATGGATGTATGTATGGATTGTGATAAGAATTGTATGAGCCCCCAATAAAATGATTAAAAAATAAATAAAATCATCAGCTTCAGACTCAGGCTCCTCAGTGGCAGCTGTCCTATGGAACCAACTCTAGGGTGTTGCTCTGCGAGTCAGTCCAGGAGGCACAGTCTAGAGCAGTGGTTCTCACCCTTCCTAATGCTGCCGCCCTTTACTACAGTTCCTCAGGTGGTGGTGACCCCTCAACCATAACATTATTTTCGATGCTACTCCATCACTGTGATTTTGCTACTGTTATCAATCGTGTGACCCCTGTGAAAGGGTCATTCGATCCCCAAAGGGGTTGCGACCACATATTGAGAATTGTTGCTCTAGAGCCTGCTGGCTTAGCTCTGTTTTTAAGGCAACTAATTCCGAAACTGCTCCTTAACAGTGGGGAGTTTTTGTTGTTGTTTTTATGGAGTTCCAAAAGGAACCCTGGTGATGATGTTGGGTAACCATCGTACTGCTAACTTTAGGGTTGGTGGTTCAAACCCACCAGCACTCTGAGTGAGAAAGATGAGGCTGTCTGCTCCCACAATGATTTACCGCCTTGGGAACTCTGCACAGGGCCACTGTGAGTCAGAATTCACTCGATGGCAGTGAGTTTATTTCCCAAGCAAACTGCCCCTGTTTCAGCCTCTGCAGCAACACCATTCCCAATATGAAAATATTATTATTATTCTTATTTCTCATATTGTTGTTAGGTGTCACCCCGTGGTTGGGTGACGGAGCAGAGCTGCCCCACAGGGTTTCCTGAGCTGTCAACTCTAGCAGAGAGACTGACCCACTTTCCTTCCCAGAAACCTCTGGGTGGGTTCAAAGTGCTGTCTTCCGGGCGGTAGCTAAGTACTGCACCCAGTTCCACCAGAGTATCTTAGGCCTCACATCATGTGAGCCTAAGGAATAGATAGAATTGTTACTGTTGCCTGCATCTGGACTCGTGAAGTTGAGGATTTTGGAAGATATTGAAAGCTGGGAAACATGGAGAAAATTTTTAGCATTTGACTGTGGCAAGAGAGTATTCATAATATTTTCTTGCTAAAATTTCCATAAAATACTAGCAATATTTTTTTATGGCAAGATGTATTCCAATTTGGTCAGAGAGCTTAGATTGAAAGCTTGCCTTTGGAAAGTTTAATGCATCCCTTCCTTCAATATTCCAGACACTCTATCAAGTATCTGGGAAATAAAACATAATCCTTTCCCTCAGTTGATGGGGCAAATATTCAATGCAAAATTAAGGGTGGCTTGAAAAAAACTTTTTGGGTGTGTATGTGTTTACCTCGAAGCAAGATCTCTTTTGTGTGTTGGGTTGTGTGTGTGTGTGTGTGTCGTTTGCTGTGTTAAACACATATCTGTACATATACCAAAGGGCTTCAAAAAAGAGAAGTAAAAGACAATGACAATTTTTAATGAACTTTTGAAGCCCTCATGTGTACATATATATATGGATATATCCATATAGGCGTATTTAGTGCACACGTACATATATGTGAATATATCCATGTAGGTGTATTTAGTGCACATGTACACGCATATATGAGTATATCCATATAGGTGTATTTAGTGCACATGTACATATATATTTGCCAGGTCAACCTTTTTACAAGTGCAATTGGATGGTGAAACCAAACTGACTGCCATCAAGTCAATTCCAACTCATAGTGATCCTGCAGCACAGAGCAGAACGTTCGTTGGGGTTTCTGAGACTTTAAATCTTTATGAGAAGGCTGCCTTATCTCTCTCCCACTTTAGGGTTTAGGTTAGGGTGATTGTTGATGTTTGATTTGGAATCTCCTCAAAAATAACCCTGTCAGGATGTCACCAGTGACTGATGTGGTGAGTGAGAAATGACAGGAGTGATGGGTAAGGCCAAAGTTTTTGGCCTGGGAGGCTGGATGAATCCTGGTCTACTGACAGGACAGCCCTGAGACAGGTATGCCTTTAGTCTGTTCAATGATGAGCCCAGAGGCCAGTAAGAGTTCGAGGGAGACTATGGAAGAGCCAAGGTCAGAGAAGGGGTCATGCCCTTAGACCATGGGGATACTATCGACCAAGGTAAAGGCTGAATATTATTCAAAATTCTTGGAGGGTTTTGCACCAGATTTTGACACGATCTGATTTGCACTTTGAAAAAAGGATCGTTGAGGTTGCTTGTATGGAAAAGTCCCTCATGGAAAGCACGAGTAGGAGTGGGGAATGAACTGGACACCATGGGAGCGAGCCTGGGGTAGCTTAACCAGGTGGGTGGCTGTGGCGGGATGAGGCAGATAAGATCACGATGTTCCCATGCTTGCATCCGCCTGACGTGTTTCCTCTTCCTGGCCATTTTCCTTAGTCTCCTCACTCTCTGGACTTCTTCCATGATCTCATTTCCTTCAGGTGTCTGCTAACTGGTGGTTGCTGTGGTTGCTCATGGGTGGAGTTCTGGCCTTCATGTGGAAGACTCACATCCATGCCCGGCTCACACACCTCGTGCACAGTTGCCGCCTCCCTGTCCGTGGAGGCTGGGGGGTTGCTTCAACACTGAGCAGATTTCTGCTGAGCTTCCAGACAAACGTGGACGAGGAAGAAAGACCTGGCAATGTGCTTCTGAAATTAACCCCTGAAAAGTCTGTGGGTCATGGATCTCATCTGCAACCAACCAAGGCAGCACTGGGTGCCAACAACAGCTCAACTATTCCTTCATTGGGTGCCCTCCCTGAATACCTGTGTTCACTTGGTGCTGGGTACCCTCTGGCGGAACCCTGGTGGCATAGTGGCTTGTTAACTACAAGGTCAGCAGTTCAAAACCACTAGTCGCTCTTTGGGGTAAAGATGAGACTTTTTAAGAATGATCTTCTTGGACACCCACCGAGGCAGGTCTGCCCTGTCCCATAGGGTAGCTATAAGGTTGGTGTGAGTTGAAGTGAACTGAATGGCCATGAGAATGAATGGGCAGATATCCCCTCCATTCTCATTTCTCTGTCCTACTTTCTTTCTACTCATAGTCTGTAGTACAACTTGTTCTTATAGCTTATTCTTTTGTCATCGATGCATTGCATTGGGCAAATCTGCTGCACAAGAGTTCTGTGAAGTGTTGAAAAGCAAGGATGTTACTTTAAAGGACTAAGCTATGCCTGATTCAAGCCATGGTATTTTCACTTGCCTCCTATGATGCGAAAGTTGGACAGTGAACATGGAAAACCAGTTAAGAATAGATGCATTTGAATGATGATGTTGGTGAAGAATCTTTAAAGTACCATGGACTGCCAAAAGCATAAACGAATCTGTTGTTGGAAGAAGCCAGAATGCTCCTTAGAGGCAAGGGTGGTGAGACTCGTGTCACATACTTTGTGAGATGTTGTCAGGAGAGGCCAGTCCCTGGAGAAGGACACCATGCTTGGAGAGTAGAGGGGCAGTAAAAATTAGGAAGGCCCTTGACGAGCTGGACTGACACGGTGGCTGCAACAAGGGCTCCAACGTAAGAACAATTGTGAGGACGGTGCGGTGCTTCGTTCTGTTGTGTTCTCTGTGAGTCAGAACTGACTTGAGGGAACCCAACAACAGCAACAGTCTAGAGCAGCGGCTCTCGACCTGTGGGTTGCAACTCCTTTGGGGCTTGAACGACCCTTTCACAGGGGTCACCTGATTCATAACAGTAGCAAAATGACAGTCGTGAAGTAGCAATGGAAATAATTTTATGATTGGGGGGTCACCACCACATGAGGAACTGTCTTCAAGGGTCGTGGCATGAGGAAGGGTGAGAACCACTGGTCTAGAGTCTGCAAACAGATTTGAAACACAAAGAAAGACCATGGTTAGGCACTGGGGAGAGTTTTCTTGACATTGAGGGGGAAAAAAATTTCCTAGGCAAATATAAAGTAAACCTGATTAAAGGGCAAGAGGAATATTCAAACGACTCTAGAGTGCTTCCCGTTTTAAATACTCGTTGACATACAGTTGACACACAGCCAACTGGTGATGAGCACCATTAGCCTGGCGCTTTGTTTGCACTTACCTAGACACAGTGTCAAAGGCAGGAGTGTATTTATTTATTTTTGATGGCTTGTGAGAGAGTCAGCTTCGTAAAAATGGCACACACGCACACAAATGGAGAGGCTTCAGAAAATCGGTGGGGAAATGGAATTAAGAGATCATGGAATGCTCCCTCAAATTGTGTTGAAGCCGCCTCGTACATATCTTTAGAAGAACACATGGATTGCACAAAAACACATGCTCTTTTTAACATGGGGATAAGACTCTTAGAGGAAATGGACCCTCTTCAAGCGCACATTTCAGGGGCATGTTATATAGTCATGTGATTGAGCAGCCATCCCCGCTGGCCCCTCAACATTTTCACCAGCCCCCACCCCTGGAAAGTGGCATCACTCCCTGCCACACAGTCAAAATCATTGGATTTGGCTCTTCTCGTCCCCCAAACGGCATCATTGATGGCATGCTAATAAGGTACGTGGGACTCCAATGCGTGGATTGGCCAGTTTTTCCATGTTGCTAGGTATAAAGGGAGCCATCTGAGAAGCAGGAATGGAGAATATCATGACCACGGAGAAAGAAGAGCTACAAGCAATGGCGACATCTGGGACAGGGAGACAGAACAGTGGGCGCCCCGCCCGCTATTCAAGGACAGCTGAGCGCCTTTAGGCAGGAGGCTGGCTAACAGAGTCACACGCCCCTCCCTTCCGGCAACACTAAAGGAGCTTCGTCACACTTGCCAGCGCAGGGCAGCGGCTAGGGGACTGACTGGGCGGGCTGAGAGGCGAGCACCAGAGCGAGATGTTTCTGCGCGCATGGCTGAGAAGAGCTACGAACCAAAGAACTGTTTCCTTAGTGTTTCTGATCCTGCCCAGTTGTAGATGTTACTTCTCGAATAAGCCCCAGAGTTGTGGGCACTGTCTGTGAATTCCACGCGGCCATTGCCTCAGATCAGAGTCCACTCGAGAAGCAGTGTTCCCTGGAGGGACAGTTGGTGTCACACCAGGGTGCAGATGGCTGCAGGGCGAGGAGCATCTGACCTGGGTCTGGAGACAATGGCCTTGGGCTGTTGTGGCATGGGAATCTCGTGGAGCCTTATGAGATCACAGATCAGAGGAGGCCTCCACACCCATCCCTCGCTTCCCCAGTTTCTGGCAGCCACTACTCTGCTCTCTGTTTATGGCTTTATAGTTTCTGGATATTTTGCAGAACACTGATCATACGGTATGTGATCTTTTGAGTCTGACTGCTTTTACTTAGCATGTTATTTTTGAGCTTCATCTGTGTTGTGGCATGTATCAGGACTTCATTCTCTTTAATGACTCAATTATGTTCCACTGTACAGATATATACCATATTGATATATACCGTATTTTACTTACCAACCCATCCGGTGATAATTAAGTTGTGCCCAGTTTGGGTTCTTGTGAAGAGGCTGCAATGAGCATTATGTACGGGCTCCTGTTCAAATGTGCACCTCACTTCCTCTGGGCTCATACCTGGGGTTGGGAGCACTGAGCCCCATGATAAGCTTTGTGCAGAGATGCCACACCGTGTTTTGCTTAGACCATCCCACCTGACAGTCCCACCACCCAAGCACAGAGCTTTGAGCTTTCTTTCTACATCCTCATGCACATTTACTCTTTAAAAAAAAATAATAGCCATCCTAATGGATGTGAAGCTATCTCATTGTGATTTTGATTTGCATTTGTAATATATGCATGTTCTTTAAAGTTTTTTAAATAGATTTTCCCCCCAGTTCCTTTAAAAAAAAGTCAGTCCTACTCTGTTCTCTGCCTACCAAATGCCCTAGAGATAAAGTATCTGTGTCCCCATTTTTCTTCTTTGCTCATGCAATTCCACTCAGGATAGAGACATCCAGATAGGCAGGCCGGGGGAGAGTGCTAGTCCTTGTTGTACAAATTAGGGGTCGTTTCTCTGTCTCCCACATTGTATTTTCACAGTACCCCCACAGTATCTCATAGATATTCCTCTAGTGAGCTGGTGTAGCTGTTCATTTCTTATCTATTCGTCCATGCTGTGGGAGCATAGGCATTGATTCAGCACACACACCCCCACCTTCTGCCCCCACCCCAAGGCATTTTCTCAGCCTCCTGGCTTTTGTTCCTCTGACCCCTGTTACAACACCCGCCCTTGAACGGCACAAAGTCAAAGCAGAAAATGAAGTGGGTGAGTCTTTCTTTCATGCTACAGGTTTAGAATTGTAACAAATAAGCATGGGAATGGTACCAGAACATGCCCAAGGAGGTTCCACAGCCATGGGCCTACTGCGTTACAGAATATTCAATAGCAGTTATTTTATATGCTCCTCACAAGCAAGGCAAGTATTAACACATCCACCTCGAACATGAAGAAACTGAAGACAGAGAAACTGTTGCCTTTGATTTCATGGCTTGTCAGAGCCAAAGCCAGGGCTTAAGACCAGGACCTTTGATTCCTGTTCTCCAGTAGCTTCTTCCAAGCTTAGGCTTAACTATGCCAGCCACCAAACACTTCTACAGGGCAGCCTTTGTTAATTTATTCTAGACGTTAACTACGCACCTTACCTGAAAAAAAAGATCCTCTTGCTAACAGAATGACGCAATTCCATTTCCCACAACACTCGACACACTTCCCTTACCCGTGGAGGTGAGTCATGCTCAGTTAAGGTTAAAAACGGTCTTTGGAGTCAGACAGATGTAACTGAGTGAATGCTGGCTGGCTCTGCCATTTACCACCTTGCTAACTCTGTGACCTTCAGTGGGTTGCTCAGCATCCCCCAAATGCAACTTCTGCACTTGTCAACTAGGTGAGACGACTGTACAGCACCAGGCTCATTGGTTCTCGTTAGGACATGGTGATAACAATGCATATGAGCAGACACCACTGGGTGTGGCATCTGGGAGGTGCTCAATAACGAGTAGCCATGGAGGTGGTGGGGAAATTCCATGATCATTTAATTAATCGGTATATTCCATTTCTTGTAAGTGTGGCCATACCATATCGGTCCTTTGGTGATGGACTCGTGTCACTCAGCATAATGCCTTTGAGGCTCAGCCGTTTTGAAACACGCATCAGAATGGCATTGCTTTTACTGGCTGAGCAAGTAGTCCATTGTAGGTGCACGTAGGCGGCACATTTTGTTTATGCAGTCATCTGTTGATGGGCACCTAGGTTGCTTCCACCTTTTTGCTTTTGTGAATAGTGTTGCTATGAACATATTGTTGCTAGGTGTGCCTTGAGTGGATTTTTGACTCATAGCTGTCTCATGAGACAGAGCAGAGCTGCCCAGTAAGGTTTTCTAGGCTGCAATCTCTATGGGAGCAGATTGCAGGCTTTTGTCCAGCAGAGGAACTGGGTGGGTTTGAAATGCAAGGTTTTGGGCTTGTGGCCACGTACGTCATCGTTACACTTTGAATTTAACCATTAGACCATGAGTGTAGGGGCACACACGTACAATCCTGTCTCTGCTTGTAGGGAGAATTGCTGTGTCAGATAGAGTCCTGGTGGCATAGTGGTTACGCATTGGGCTGATTGATAACCGCAAGGTCGGCAGTTTGAAACCACAAGGCTTCCTTCTCCAATAAAGAGTTACTCCTCCCATAAATTGCAATGATCAACACATAAACACCCCCCAAACCCCCACTTCCAGGGGGACGAACAACAGAAACCATGGGGGAAGGGACACAGTGGTAGCGGTCAGTGTAACATATGAAAATAATAATTTATAAATTATCAGAGATTCATGAGGGAAGGAAGGAAAAAATGAGGACCTGATATCAAGGGCTCAAGTAGAAACAAGATGCTTTGAAAATGATGATAGCAACATATGTACAAATGTGCTTGACACAATGAATGTATGGGTTGTGATAAGAGTTGTAAGAGCCCCCCAATAAAAGTATTTAATTTTTAAAAAGATATGAAAATAATAATAATTTATAATTTTTCAAGGGGTCATGTAGGTGGGAGGGGAGAGGGTAAAAAGAGGAATTCATACCAAGGGCTCAGTAGAGAGCAAATGTCTAGAAAAGAATGATGACAGCATATGTTCACATGTGCTTGATACAACTGATTTCTGGATTGTTAAGAGAGCTGTAAGAGTCCCCATTAAAATGATCTTTTAATATAAATAAATGTTCTTTCCTTGCCCTCCCCCCAAAAAATTACAGCCTCAGAAACTGGTAGGGGAAGGTTTACCCTGTCCTATGGGGTCCCAATGAGTCAAACTCGACCAGACGACATGACGTTTTTGGTGAGAGAGTAGTCCTAGGAGCCTCCATGGTGCGGCAGTGAAGGGCTGGGCGGCCGACCTGCAGGGTGGGCGGCCGTTTGAGTCTGTCAGGTTCTGTCGAGATGACAGGGCAGGAAATGCTGCGCCGCAGGTCTGGGACCCACCGGGGCGCTGTAGTCAGAATCGATGATGGCACACGGCAGCAATGTGATAGTTGTATTTTTAAAAACATTTTATTAGGGGCTCATACAACCCTTATCACAATCCATACATATACATACATCAATTGTATAAAGCACATCTGTACATTCTTTGCCCTAAGCATTTTCAAAGCATTTGCTCTCAACTTAAGCCCTTTGCATCAAGTCCTCTTTTTTTCCCCTCCCTCCCCACTCCCCTCTCCCTCATGAGCCCTTGATAACTTATAGATTATTATTTTGTCATATCTTGCCCTATCCGGTGTCTCCCTTCACCCCCTTTTCTGTTGGCCGTCCCCCAGGGAGGAGGTCACATGTAGATCCTTGTAATCGGTTCCCCCTTTCCAAGCCAAAATTAAGGGTTGTAACATTTTACATTCCTACCAGTCCTGGCTACGGGCTCTGATTTCACCACATCCTGGACAGCATGCGTTGTAACTGGCTTTTTACTGATTGCCAGTCTCCTAGGCGTGAGGTTGCCTATCTCATTGCAGCTTGACTTTCATCTCTCTAATGGTGTTGTGTGTGTTTGGCCACTTGGATACCCTCTTTGGTGAACTATCTGCTCATGTCGTTTGATCAGTTTTGGATTTGGCTATTTGTCGTGTGTTACCTGTGTTGGTGTTAGGTGCCATCGAGTCTGTTCCGACTCGTAGCGACCTGTGTACAACAGAACGAGCACTGCCCGGCCTGTGCCATCCTCCAAACCATGAGGTTGGAGCCCATTGATGGAGCCACTGGGGCAACCCATCTCGTTAAGGGCCTTCCTCTTTGTCACTGCCCTGCTACTTTACCCAGCACAGTGTCCTTCTCCAGAGACTGCTCTCTCCTGACAACGTGTCCAAAGTAGTTCCGATTCTGAGTTGATAGTTGCAGCTGTTTCCTCCCATTCTAAGTCATGTCCCATCAGCCAATGGAAGTCCCAAAGGCTTTACTTCCGAAGGCTTTGCTTGCTCCATCCGTCAGCTCTACTTTGAGAAGGCAGCTCTTCCTCGGTCGTATTTTGAATGCCTTCCAACCTGAGAGGCTCATCTTCTGGCCACGCCTTCCGACAATGTTCTGCTTCTCAGGATGAGGTTTTCAGCATCTGACAATGTCTCGATTCTGCACATACGATTGTCGGTGGCTAATTCCTCGGCGATGGACAATCTATTCCTTCTTTGTAGTCTCGTCTTCGTCTGGGAGTTCTGCGGAAACCGTTCACTCTACACGGCCTGCAGGCATTTGAAATATCAGTGACATAGCTTCCACCATCACAGCAACGCACACGTCATCACAGTATGACAAACTGACAGACAAGAGGTGGTTAACTGTAGTGGCATTTATATCTGTATGTGTTTTATATTAGATTTTCCTCTTTGGTGAAGTCTTTGATGAACATAAGTCTTTACCTTTAGAAGGCTCAGTTCTCATCTTTGGTTGCTCAAGAATTTGTAATTGTATCTGATAATCTCTCATTTAAGGACCAACAGGAAAAAAAACAAAACTAGGTTCCATTTCCCCCTCTTGTCTCTGAATTTCCTTCTTCCTCTTTGGCTCCAGGCAAATCGCCTTATGTTGGGTGATTCCTTGTAAGCTTTTAAGACCCCAGGCACCAAACTAGGAGCTAGAACAGCAGGTAACACTTCATTAGACCAATTAACTGAGCGGTCCAATGGAACGAGGACCCTGAACCTCCCAAACTATCCACCCAATCTCATGAGCTGTTTGGTTGTACATGGGCAGTCTCAGTAGCTACTCTTTGTTGTTATTTTATCATGATAGCTGTCATACAACTTTAACTTCAGCCAATTCAGCTTTTACAGGTATACAACTTATTGACCGTACTTAAAAGACTTGGCTTTGCAACCTTCGCTTCAAACCCAAGCTCGCTGCAGTGACGGTAAAACTGCCCCTGTGGGTTTCTGGACCAGTGACTCTTTTACAGGAGTAGAAAGCCTCATCATTCTCCAGATGAGCTCCTGGTAATTTCAGTCCATAACTCAGAGTGAACTTGGGTTCACAGCCCAGCTACAGTGTAACCTACACTTTCACCAGGGTTCCTAGTCACAACCTGACTTCTTTTGTTGATATTGTTAAAAAAAAAGAAGAAGAAGCTTTATTTAGAAGATCGTATCATCTTTGTCCTTTTGCGATTGACTTAGTTCATTCAGCATAATGTCTTCAAGAGTCATAGGGGTTTTGGTGCGCATCGAGATTTCATCTCTCTTACTGTCTGAGCAGTATTCCAGGGTCGGTTGGTATGAACCACATTTTCTTTAGTGGTTCATCCTTGTACGGGTGGTTTCCACCTTCTGGTTTTGGGAATGACGTCACACTGAACACTGGTGTACCTGTGTGTCCTTGAGTCTCTGCTTTCAAGTCATTCCAGAGGTCAGGGCTTTCCAGTATGTCCTTAGCAGTAGAATTGCTGGGTCTATGATCGTTCTATTTCTATTTTGAGCTTTTCACCACGGTTGTACCATTTCGATTCCTACCACCGTTGGAGAAGGGTTCTGATTTTTCCAAATCCTTGTGAACCTTTGTTATTTTCTGCTTAATAGATCTGGCAACCTGCTTTCATAAAACCCAAACCGAGGAAACCCTTTGGGGCAGTTCTCCTCTGTCATGTAGGGTCACTTTGAGTTGGAATCAACTTGATGGCACCAAACAACAACAACAACAACAACAAGGCAATGGTTTTATCTCTGGAGTCTCAATTCTATTCTGTTGATTTATACAATTACTGTTAAAACAGGACTACCCTGTAGCTGTAGAGCATGGCTTGAAATGGAAAGTATGAGACGTCCTACTCTGGCCCTGTTTTCAAAATTGTCTTGGCTCTTTAGTACCTCTTGCCTTTTCATACAAAGTTGAGAATTCATTTTCCATCTCTGAAATAAAACATTGTTGGGAATTTGATCAGGAAGGCACTGATCTATAGGCTTCTTTGGAGATAGCTTTTCTTCTTCATTTTTCTTTTTCCTAGCAGTCCTGGTGGCAATGGTGAGTTATGCGTTGGGCTGCCAACCACAAGGTCAGCAGTTCAAAACCACCAGCTAGCTGCTCCTCAGGAGAAAGATGCTATAGAACAAAGAGGGACAGGCTCAGAAACCCACAGGGGCAGTTCTGCCCTGTCCTATAGGGGCGCTATGAGTCAGCATGGACTTGATGGTAGTGAGTTTGATTTTCTTTCCCTGGCTTAGGAAAGTCTTCCTCATCTACAGGTCCAAGACAGCGAGGATCTCTGTGTGGGCCGAGGCATGACATTTCTGACCTAAAGCGAAAAGGAATCTGACCCTTCAGAGAGCAGAGTGGGAACATTCTGACCCTCCTGCGTGTCTGCCTGTGTCAGACGAGCAGAGTGCAGACATTTTTCAGCAACAGCACATAACTGTCAGTGGATGTGTTACAGCTATTTTAGTGCCTTTCTTCCCTCCAGGAGAAAAGCCATTTTCAAGCCAGTTGCTCGCAATGCATCAAGTGATGAAACACAGATAACAAATTGTGCATTTGTTTGGCTTCATGCTTATTACACCCCCGGTTCTGGAAAGCATTGCACTTAGCCCCTTAATAATCCTCCTCCCGAGATCAATTACCGGGATTTATCTGGTTGCTTGAGCATAAAAGTGTTTTATTGTTTTCACTTTTGTTTCAAGGGAAAGTGTGAGGGGTAGGCCAGGGTGAAAAGAGGGCTGCCCCAAGCCAGAGTGTGAAGTCGGACTCACCAGCCCTGCCTTCCCATCTCCGGGATGGAAGAGGCGACGAACACGTGGAAGGGGCTCCCCTGAGGAGTGGCCGGGTCCAGGTGTCCTCACCTGCGTTCTTTGCGCATACGTGGGTCTGCAGGTGCCTGGGAAGGTGGGTGCTCTCACGCTTGGGGGGAATAACTGGAAGTCAGGACTAAGTCACCATTTCAGAGAAGTCCTTTCTTCCTCTAGAGTTTCACTGTAATCCAAACCAGTTGAGCACTGGAGAGGTAGGCACCATGAAAAGGGGTAATGGAATTAGCTTTCATGTTTTTCCAGCACTCTAAACCATATTTCCTGTCACAACTGTACATTATTAATACAAGGCATCTGTTAGCACAGAACTGCCTGAAAATGTGCACCCAAAAATCTTACATCTGGTTTCGATCATTTATTTCTGACATTTGTAGTTGGTTGGGGGGGATGGGAAAAAAGGGGGTGGGGTGGGAATTAAACCAAGATGTTGCCTTTAACCCATCAGAAGCTGCTCTTTGGAGCCGAAGGCCGGCGTTCTTAACGCGGTTTCTGCATTAGGTAATATAATTATATTAATTTAGCAGCAAATAGCATGACTCCAGGCCTGGGTGGGTGTGGGTCCCCACTCGCTTTTATCCCGCCTTCTCTGGCTGCAGCAATTAGCTTCCCCTCGAGAAGGGGATTAGCACGACCACCCCCCGGCGGCGGGGGAGGCTCTCTCAGAGCTGTCAGGTGTCATTCGGTCTACCCGGCCCCCTCCTCCTCCCCGCCCCTGCAATTAATTTCCTCTTCGGCTCTGCCAGCCCCTCACCCAACGAGAGACAAAGGGGCCTGTTCCCGAGTGTCCGACCTCCCGCCCCCGCCCCCTCGCAGGCCCTGCCTGGGTTCCTGCAGCAGGAATCGCCCCGGGCGCGGGGAGCCGGGCGGAGGCTCTGCGATCGGGTTTCAGCTGCGACTGAACCAACGCGCCACTTCCGAAAGCCGGAGCCGCCCGGCGGGGACACCCCCTGGCTTGGCCTGGCGGAGCGGCGGAGCCAAGGGGCTCTGGACGTGACCTGGGTCTGGAGGCGAGACCCGGCGCCCCACCGCTCAGTGACAGCTCCACCACCACCCCGCCCCCGCCCGCGAGTGGCCACCCAGCCCGCCCCGCCCAGGAGACCCCCAGCTCTGTCTCGACTTCCCCAGAAATGCCCAGTCTCCCCCCGCCCCGAGATCCTAGCTTCTGCGCCCCTTCCTGGCTGGAGAAGCTTTGCATGGGGAGTCTCCTGCAGCTGTCGGTCCTGGGTCACGCTGGCCTGATGGTAGGCAGCTGCCCAAATTGCCATAAAGACTAAGCAGATGCAAGGGTTACCATTGGGGACTTTGCTTTAAAACACAAGACTACCTTTCTAGACTCATTAACTTAGAAAGGCCCCCTGGGGGACGCGCTCTGCCAGGAGCAGCAAGGTTGGCCATTTCAAGAGGCAACCAGAGCACGGTCAAGGTCAAGGAAAGGCCGCTGGGGGTATGTCTGCACACGTGGGGTCGCCCTGGGCTGGACTAGATCCCACCGGCTAACTTCGAAAGATGGCTTTTCTATCTAATTACTTTGCACCACCTCCTCGCTTTTCAGATCATGGCACCGAATTTTGTTCCAAGGCCAAGCAGCTCAAGTGAGTGGGACTACAAGGCTGAGGGCCACTCGGGTCCCCAGCTCAGTGTTTTGCCGCAGCAACCAGATGAAACACAGAGCCTGGGGCTCTGGCGGCCCAGGCAGGCCTGGCCTGGACAGCTCAGGGAGGCTCAGGAGGGGTTCAGATTTTCCTGGAGCCGGTCCACACGCGGTCAGGCCACATGTGAGTAAGAAAGGATTGAGTGTTGTGTACTTTAGTCCGGTCCCCCACTTGTTGGCCCCCTCCCCACCGCCCCACTTCCTTTGCAGTCCCCACTGACTTCTGGGTGTCCACCCTGGACGCTGTGGGAAGGATTTCAGCTCTATCTCCGGATAAAAAGAATGAGAACCAGGGAAAGGAGCCAAAGAGGAAAGCCACAAACACGCATCTGGTCTTGCCAGACGGAGCAGCTCAGAGCGTCTGCAGAGAATGCTCCATGACGGCTGTTTGCAGATGTTGGGCTGCCAGAGGCTTGGGTGCCCTCCCCACCACCTCATCCCCTCCCTGAGAATTGAGATCTGCCAAGAGAAAAGGCTCGTCTCCCCACCAGACTTTCCCTCGCTGCAGCCGACCCAAACCCTTCCCCTTTCTCCAGGGCTGTAGCGTCCGCCAGACCCCAGCTGAAATCCCAGCCTCAGCCTCGCTGCTTATGTGCTGGGGCCCACAGCAAGCTACTTACCTTCTCGTGAGCCTCCGATTTTGTACCTGCTACGAGAGGCCAACAGCAGAATGGTGACAAGGGACGTTAACATGTGTACAAGACACTGAAGGTGCCTTGGTGGCTCACTGGTTAAAGTGCTTGGCTGGGAACTGAAAAGCTGCCAGTTCTAACCCACCAGCCTCTCTCCAGAAGAGAAAAATTTTCATGAAGATTTATACCTTTGGATTCCCCCTTTCTTCCATCATAAGGTTGGATATATAGCCCCCCCCCCCAAGGGACGAATAACAGAAATGACGATGAAGACAGACAATAGACAGTGTAAAACACAGAATAACAACAATATATCATTGATCAAGGATTCTTGAGAGAGGGAGGTTGGGGGAAGGAGGGGAAAAAAGAGGAGCTGATACTGAGGGTTCAGGTAGACAGAAATTGTTTTGGAAATGTTGATGGCAGCATATGTACGAATGTGCTAAGTACAATTGAATGATGGATTGTCATACGATTTGTAAGTGCCCCCTCACCAAGAAAATGATTAATTAAAAAAATTAAGAGGGAAGAGGGAGAAAAGAAAAACAAAATTTTTGATACCAAAATAAATAAAAGATTTACAACTTCAGGAACCCTACAAGGCAGGGTTTTAGAAATCAGCGACCCCATCATACTCTGCAGGTAAGGAGCACCCCAAATGCTGAGACCACCAAACCCAAGGCCACAGCCTCGTGAGCAAGTTGACCCCATCTCTAACCCAGTTCAGAGTCCGCTTCTGTTGGAACCCAAAGCCAAAGATGCAGGGAAAGCTTGTCAGCCGTAACAAGAAGAACCACAGGTGAGCCCTCTGAGCGATTCAAACGCATAAGGATCCTGTGGGACCGCGTGGAGATGTCCCATAAGGTTTCCGGAGCTGTAAATCTCTTTGGAAATACACTGCCACCTCTTTTGGAGTAGCCAGTGGGTTTGTACCACTGACCTTTCAGTTAGCAGCCCAATGCTTAACTCACTGTGCTACCATGACTCCTGCAAACGCCCAACGGCTGAAGAATGGCTTGTTTCTTATCTAAAGGGCTCAGTTCAGTTCTTCAACCCAGGATCATGTTCATGATGACTTCCCTGAGTCTCAGGCACATTTACCTCCAAAACCGAGGGCCCTAGTCTCCTTTACAAAATAAGTCAGTGTATCCGATGAGGGCAACAGTATCAAGGGAAATATTCTCGTATATTTTATAAGCATGTTTCATCTCAGCATTCATTTTGGGTTTTTGAGGGTTCCCTAGGGCACTGTGGCACACTAGCACTGTCCCTTTGAATTAGCTGGCCCTCCCGCTTACCCAGTTCCGGGTCTGCCTCTGTTGGAACTCAGACTCAGACAGAGGGCCAGATGTCGCACCTGAGGAGCCACGGGCTGGGGTGTTGAGGGGAAGGGAGCAGATGAGTAGTAGCATTCACAAACTAGGCTGTCCCTCCACTGCCCACCCCAGGGGCCCATTGCAGCCTGGGCTTCCATGTCAGATTGTGCTCTGGGTGACCACCGCTGCAGTCCCACTCCTGTGTTCTCCATTCCTCTGGCCAGCCTTAGCCAAGCAGAGGGAGATCAACCCTACCCACAAAGCCCGCTACCCCCGGGGCACCCCTTCCTCTCTGTCCCTCTCTCAAACCAGGCATCTCTTCTGCCTGTTTGCTGGTTCCTCTTGCCGGGGGAGATCTTAGACCCAGGGGCTCCTCGGCCAGAGGAGCTCCTCATGCCCTGAGTCTCCTGAGGCCACATCTGGATTCTCTGGCCTTGGTCTCCCAGTCCCTTGTCCCCCGCCATTCCCCTCCCCTCCCTCCCAAGGGAGGCCCCCACAGGCATGCCCTTGGGGTCCCTGGAGAGAGGGTAGCAGCATCTTCAACTTCAGAGAGCCCTGAGGAGAGTGGGCAGAAGAGAAAAAGCAGCTCTCTTGCATGACATTAGCTTTTCTCTTGTCTGAAGTCACTGGCTGGATCCCACAGTCCCCAGGGGCTCATAGCTCCTATGATTCTCTCCAAGCTACCAGACCAGGCAACTGGCAGGGACTAAAGAGCTTATGTTTCTCAAAGCGGGAGTGACTGGTGTTTATCAAAGGCTGATGTGTGGGCTCTGGGCCTCTCCAGACAGTGGCTGCGGCCTGTCCCAAGCAAGCGAGCTGCGAGCTGAGCTGGTGGCAGCAGGAAGTTCCCAGCGGGGCCCGGGCTTGCCGGCTGTGCTGGAGCCCTGGCAGGATCTGAGGAAAGCACTTCTCACAAATGTCTCCTTCGGAGGCTGCCGGATTCCTTAACAGCTAATTAGTGCGAAGTCGCTACTGTGATGGAGGCCGACCTAGGCCTGCCTTCCACCTCTTCCTCAGGGCCAAGGCCCCTGGGGAGGCCAGCGTGGCTTTACAGCCTCCACATTTCCTCCCAGGATCAGCTGTTTCTTCAGGAGTCATCTCTCCAGCTTAAGCCTTTGCTCAGAAACCAGCTTTTCCCTGACACGTTTGCAACTCCAAAGGAACAGGTTCCTCTGACTGTTGAAATCAGGCGCATCTGGAAGCAGTAAACTTTTCAACAGGCTGAGGGGAAGAAAAGACGTATTGTAGGGGATGGATTCACCTCTGGGACTAATTATTCTTTATATTTCACCCGGCACATTTACAATCTTTGTCGGAGCAAAGAGACAATAAATGATCTCATTCAAACCCAGAAAGAGGCTTCTCCCTATCAAGAAGAACCGCCTCTCCCACCGTGGGCTCAGCCGAGGGTCCAGTCTGTGAGAGCTGTGTCTTTGGGGCTGGCACGGGGGCCTGGGAACTCTCGGACACGCTGCAAAATGCGTTTCCTTGACTCGACTCCAGTACCTGTTCTTCCGATCGCCGGAAATCGTCCCCTGAGCCTGCGATCACAGGCTTCTCTTGCCACGTCTCCTCAGGGTCAGGCTCCCTGGGGGAATGGGGGAAGTGAGCGGGAGTTTGGGACTGTCAGGTCCTGGCGTTTGAAAAATCATCTTGCCGGCACTTTGAACCAACTCTTCTCTCTGCCCTGATCAAGAACTCCATTCTACTACCAAGATTCTAGAGAAGATACGAAGTTGTCTCTGGGGCTATGGCGAGCCCACCCACCCCTCCCCCCACCCTTGCTGTGATGTCAGTGTATGAGCAGGGTTCATGGGCTTGCATGATCGTGACTCATTTTCCATCCACATGAACGTGACGGCCAGGAAGGTTAGGAACAAATGGCAATGCCAAACGAAAATGAGCGGCTGGGGTGCACAGCCCAAGGTCACCTAGGCACAGAGGAAGGTCAACCTGGGCGTGCACACTGGAAACCCGCCCCCCTATGTCGTACATGCACCTCAACTCAGCCACTGAGGACAGCCAACACCTTCAACCACGGCCCCAGGGGACGGTGGGGACAACAAGCAGAGACCAGGCCTTCTCCCCCTGCAGCTTGGGCAGCTCCCCGGTTCTCCCCCTCATGCTATTGGTTCCAGGCTCCCGCTCCTGCTCGTTCTGCAGGCCTTCTCTTTCCGTTCCAGCACTCATTTGGTTCCCAGGCTGCCTCTTTCCGGCCATTTCTCCACGTGTTTTTTTGTGCTCCCAGTTGGGAACTCTCTGAAGACCCCGCCCCAGGTGGCTTTGCAGGGATAGCCCGTGCTGAGGCTGCCTTGCTCAAACAGGCCTCTCCCTGGATTTACAAAAGCGCTTCTGCTGGAATTCTCTCAGTGTTGGCAAACAAGAAAGGGGCGGGGGCGGGGAGGGGAGGGAATCATCCCAGAAACCTAACCAAAGGAAGGCCACAGGAGCAGCACAGACATGCTGTAGAACAGACAGTTGAGCACTGGGTTGCTGACGGAAAGACTAGCGCTTCAAGTGCACCCAGAAGAGGACTCGACTCCTTGGTAATCGACAACAAGTTTAATGGTGGTTCAGATGCTGCTGATCCAGGGACCACACTTCAGGAATCTCTTCCTTAGGCCTCGGTGATTTCCAAGTCTGAGGACAGGACACTTACAGAATCATGTTTAAAAATACAGATTCCTGGAGATATAGATCCAAGGACCCTGGAGTCTAATAGCCAGATCTTTAAACCAATTTCTCTTGGTTCAGTTATGGCTGATGACGGGGATTTGGAAGCAATGAATTTGTAAAATGTAGTGCCTGGAATGACAACGAGAATGGGGAGATGTACAGGCCAACTCCCTGTTAGAAACAGAATCTCCCTCTTAGAAAACAAGACCAGTATGTCTGGTTGCATAGCAACCACATCTCTTGCCTGGCAAAGTTGGAACCAACGCTGCCTTGTTCAAAACTGGCAGCGAATCACATTGCTTTGTATAGTTGTCGCTCTCCACAGTCCCGGCAATAATTCAGTCTGTAGCATTAGGTACCTGTAAGGTGTCACATCCTCTCTTCCAAGTCTCCCAGTGTAGGGTTTTGACATATAATTTCTCCCATCCCTGTTTTCACTCCAGGCACCCACATTTTCCAAATTTTGTTCATTCCAGTTTCGAATCCTTAGCCATGACAGAGCCAGACCAAAGCCCTGAAGACTGCATACCTGTTAGAACAAGGTGCATTTGCATAGCACTTTACAGTGTAGCAAGCACTGTGCTCTTTCTGAATGAAGAAATGCATGTCTTTGGAGAAGCTCGGGCTCTGAGAGATAAACGAAATGACTTGCCCAAAGTGTCTAACTAGTAAGTGGGTCCACTGGGATTTGAACCCAGGAATTCAGAAGGTACAAACTCTCTGTGTGTGTCGCGATTTGTATTACAAAGTCTTTTTAGAAACTGCTCTGTCTGTTTGAAGTACTTTAATTCTCATGGTTATAGTAGAGTCAACTGTTCAGAGAGGTTCCCAGAGCTCGTTGGAAGGCTCTGTGCAGCCAGCCTGCTTAATGAACAGATAAGACTGTTTTGTACCGAGCGGCATCCGTTTCCATGCTAGCAGTAGTCTACAGCACTTAAAAACATGCCACATCGTTGGAACGCATCTTCTCTGATCTTGCCTACCCTTTCAGCGCACCTCTTTGAAAGGTGAAAAGAAAGTAAAAAGACCCAGCCCTTTCTTCTAAGGTCAGAAGGATAGAAATCTGATTTCGCTGCCTCGGAATCAATGAGTGTACTGTGTGCTCAGACGCCTGTCCCGGGTCCTGCCATAATGCCCAGCTAGCTTTTTATTCTTTTTGCTTTTTGCTCTTTCCCCCCAAAGAGAAAGGCATCTGCTTGTGTTTGTCATGATTACACCACAAGTACTAGTGGTTGATGACCAAAAAAAAAAAAAAACATTGTATGCCTCAGGCCATCTCTTTAAAAGAAAAAAAACCCACCTTCCTTGAATTTGTCCTCAGATCCTTTATAAAGGGCAAATTGAGACAGGGGGCTTTCCCAGGGCTGGGCTGAGGGAGAGAACAATGGCCTGTGGGTGTGGGAGTGGGTGTGGCCTGTCATCCTTTGACTTTCACTGGGAGCTGATTTTTTAACAGGTGACAAGAAAAGGCCATTTGGAAAGAAAAGCTTCTGATTGCCTAAAAGCAAGCTATCCTGGGTCAGAAATGGCCCGAGGTCCCATTGAAAACACACACACACACACACACACACACACACACACACACACAGGTAAAAGGCCAGAAAATGTACCCGAGGTCCCATTGAAAACACACACACACACACACACACACACACACACACACACACACACACAGGTAAAAGGCCAGAAAATGAACCTGCTGGCTCCTCTCTGTCTGGGGAGCAGGGCTGATAGCCCCCTACTGATGGAGCCAGTTCTGGAAGCTCAGAGATCAGATCGAGGAGCTCCGGAGACTTAGTGGAGTTTTCCTTCTTGGAACTTTCTCCTTCCCAAGTCCAATGCCGCGCTTGCTTTTCCTCTCTGAAAGGCAGGGGACCCCTAGGGGGACCAGGGTGTCATTAGCCATCCAAAGGGGCCAGTGCATCCGCCCGCTCACATGTCATAACCGGGAAATATTTTTAGAACTTTGAAGAAGTCTCCTGGGTGAACGGTGCCTGTCTTCTGCTGTTTGGGGAAAGTGGTTTATCAGAGCAAATGCCTCTTTCTCTGATGCGTTCAGCATCCTCCCTGCCGCAGCTGAGCGGGTTATTAAGGTAATGCTACCCTTTATTGCTGAAAAGCAGTGCAAATAGACACCCAGACTACAAAGATTACCTGCTTTCAACCTGCAGAAATGAGACACTTTCCCTCTTACCATTTCCCTTTCCACCAAATAGCACACCTTAATGACCACGCCCATTTGCTCCGGCTGACAAAGCTGGCAAAGTAAGTGCAGCTATCAGTTGGGCAAATTATCGATTGCTCTCTTCCTCCTGTGTGCGCGGCTGCTTGCTGCCCTCTCTCCAGCCAGGCACAGCCCTCTGGAGGCTGCCCCCACAGGGGCCTGGGGGCCCCTGGTCCTGCCTAGGTGATGGGGAGGTAGAGCGTGTGGGGCTGGGAGTTTCTGAGGCTGAGAGAGGAGATACGGCCTTTGGAGAAGACCCCTCCCTGATCTCACACGTATATATGTCCGTAGGCCGGTGTAGACCACACATACGTATGTGTACGACGTTGCCCTCAGCTGCTGTCAAGTGAGTTGGTCTCTAACTCCAGGTGGCATGACAAGCTCCTCGGTGCCCTGCCATCCCCCAAATCAGGTGCAGACAGGGCTACTGTGATCCGTAGGTGTTTAAGGGCTGATTTTCAGAATTAGATAGCCAGGCTTTTCTTCCTAGTCCGTGTCAGTTTGGAAAACCCTCTGTTAACCTGTTTACTGCCGCAGCTGCCTGCAAGCTTCCACTGAGAGGCAGACGGCAGCTGCACGTGAGGGGTATTGGCCAGACGTTGAGCACTAGTCTCCTGCAAGCAAGGCAAGAGGTCCACCGCTGAACCACCAATGCCCCCTAGATACATATACACAGATGCATAATAGAAATGCGTGGTTAGTATACACGTATATGTACACACACATAGAGCGTGTACACTTTCCACCAATGCTAAACAACCAAACGAACCTCACTGTCCTGGAGTGGATTCTGACTCATGGCGACCCTGTAGGGCAGGTGGGGGGGTTTGCCCTGTGGGTTTCTGAGACTGTAGATTTATACAGGAGGAGATGGTTCCATCTTTCTCCCATGGAACAGCTGACAGTTCCGGACTGCTAACCTTGCAGTTAGCAGCATAACCGAGGCGTAATCACAATGTCACCAAGGCTCCTTACCAATGTGTGTGTGTGTGTGTGTGTGTGTGTATGTTAGAAACAACATACAGAAAAAAAATGGCGTTGATGCGTAATGCTGAGACTCAGAACTGAAGATATTATTAAAATTGGTCGTGAATTGCATCGTGTTCCCCCATCGTGAATTGCATCAGTGTATCGTCTTGGCTGCGCCATGATCCTCAGTGGTTTGACAGCTATGTGCCGAGTTGGTATGGACATCAACATCTGCCATGATGGGATCATCCAGTCAGCTGTGAGGGTACTGGAGTGGGATGCAATGCCCTTACTCAGGTCACAGCCTTGATCCCACCAAAGGAGAGTTCCCCTGGGGTGGGGCCTGCCACACCTTCTCTTATAAGAGAGAAGCCATCAGAGAAGGCTGGTTACTTGATTACCACCAGGAAAGAAGCATGTCTTTTGGACCTGGGGTTCCTGTCCTGAAAACCTCCTGTACCAGCGCTTCTCCACCTGTGGTTCGCAAGCCCTTTGGGGGTCGAACGACCCTTTCACAGGGGCGGCCCGATTCATAACAGTTGCAAAATGACAGTGATGAAGTATCAACGAAAATAATTTTCTGGCTGGGGGGTCCCCACCACATGAGGAAATGTACGAAAGGATCGCGGCGTGAGGAAGGTTGAGAACCACTGTCCTAGACCCAGGGAAAGATTGACGCTACGACATGTCAGAACGTCCAATACCCGAGGCACAGAAACTAAAAAGAGACAAGGACCTTCCCCCAGAGCCAACCGAGAGGGAAAGCCTTTCCCTAGAGAAGGAGCCCTGACCCCAGGCTGAGATTGCCGCCTGGACTGCGAGACGGTGACGTGTCTGTCGCCAAAAGCCATCAGCTGTGGTGCTCTGTGACAGCAGCCCTGGAAACTGTGCTGCTGTTAGCTGCTGTCAAGATTCATGGAAGTCAAGATTCATGTGAGCTGACCCAAACTATGGACAGCTCTGGAGGCAAAGAGGTCTTGCAGGCCAGGGTGACCGGCTCTGGATACAAGGCTGTGTGCCTGGGGATGCTCCGAGGGCTTCATATAAGGACTTAAACAGACCGCCAGAAACGCCGCCTCCTTCTTCCCAAATAGGGATTCCTTCATAACGAAAGCACAATAGCTTTACTCAGCCCACTGCAACAGGATAAACAAGTTTGATGTAACTTCCAAATCTATTTTCTATTGTAAGTTCCGTTTATTGAATAAAATAGCAATTCAACATGTTTGCAAATCATGGTGCTGCGAGATGCCAGCGCTGGCAGGGATTCATGTGTTTACTGTACAGCTCGCCCAGCTAGGCTCTGCTGCTCAGCAGAGCACCGACGCGGAATTCCAAACAGCTGCAAGTACGAAGTTGAAAGCAATGTTTGCTACTCTTCCAGGGGTGTGTGTGGTATGGTGGAAACTGGATCCAGGCCGTGAAAGGTACTTGGTTTCAGACCCAGGCTTGGAGTGGCTTCCGAATGCCTGCCTTTTGGACCGATAAAAACGAAGCGCGAGATGGTGACATGCCTGCGTACATGTCCAGCGTGGTCTACGTGTGAACCTGAGTTTCCTTGACATCCCTTCTCAACGTGTCCGGGACCTCGTCTCCAGCCCTGGGGGAACAAGAAAGCCAACACCACCTCCTGCGGCTGCTCGGAGCCAGTCAAAAGGTCTTCAGAGGATGTGCTGTTTGGCTTCGCCAGATGGCCAGCTCACCGTGTCCATGAAGCCAGGGAAAAGTTCATGTTGGTTTCTCAATAAAAGCACGTCTTGCAGGCAGAGATGGAGCAGCAGAGGCGTTAGAGGCAGTCTGCTGCCAGGACACATACATCTGTGTGAACAGACCTCCCCAAGTTCAAATCCCACCCCACCCCACACCTGTGACCGTCAAGTTCATTAAGACGCAAAGTGACTCTGGGTAGATGGGCGTAGGACCATGTTCCATACACCCCTCAATCTGGTTTGGGGGGTTCCCAGGCCTTTCTGCTGAGAGGAGAACCATGAACCGTTTGATAAGCAGCAAATGTGTTAACTGTTAGCCTACTCTCAAGATGACCTCTCCTTAGCATCAGCCTACTGTCACGCAATGGTGCCCAGCCTCATTCCCTCCTGTCCTGGCCGGAGCACCCAGAAGCCCAGTCTAGAGCCTGTAATTCTCTTGCAGCAAGATGGGCTGCTGCCTTTTTGCTCACAGCTGGACGCTATGAGCCCAGCCTGGCTGCCGGCTGCCAGATGTACACGTCTACAGGCTGTCTCTTGGTCCCTCTGCCCTGGTCTTTTCTCTCATTTGAGGTCGGCCCCGCCTGTGTCCCAGCCGCCTCTCTGGCTGCTGCCAGTTCAGTTTCCCAGGACTTGGGCCTAATCCCAGTTTCACGCCTCATAGGGAGCTGGCTGGTTCCTGTGAGCATTTCAGTCTGCCCCTCAGAGCGAGCGGCTCGGCTGCCAAGAACTCATGAAACTGGACTCCCACTTGGCCCCTTCTGATCAGACCCTGCTGGATCACTTTGGAAACAGACTGTAGCTGTGCCACGTCCCTGGGACTTGTCTAGTGCTTCCCGGGAAGGGCTGCATCTGGTCTGTATATCATGATTCATGATACCCCCTTTCCCACTCGCTGGCGGCGTGACTGGCTCGAATCTGGAATTCCAGGTAATGTTAAACTCCTATGTCAAAGCGCCCCTTACAGCTCTGACCTGGGCTAAATAGAATAAAGATGTAGGGCCAAGTGAGAGGCTTTCAGAGAGCTTCATCTACTTTTCAGTCTTCAAAGGAAAGTTCCCAAGAACATTCTAGAAGAGCACATGATTTTGTTGGCTCAAATCCAAAGTACTTTGACAGATTTATAAGACCTTTTTTTATAAAAAAAGAAATATGATGGTCTGGCCGGTTTTGACCGAACCTCAGAAAAGTGCTCTCTCCCAGAGGTGGCTCATCAGGTCTATGTGTAGGTTTGTACAAAAACTCAGACCAAGGTCACTGCCATTAAGCCAACGTCGGCTCATAGAGACCCTATAGACCAGGGCAGAACTGCCCTGTGGGATTCTGAGGCTGTAACTCTTTTTGGAGTCCAAAGCCCCATCTTTCTCCCATGGAGCAGCTGGTGGTTGTGAACTGCTGACCTATTGGTTAGTAGCCCAGTGTGTAACCACCGTGCCCCAGGGCTCCTAGGTGCTCACAGATGTGCCGTCAATTCACTGGGGAAAGAGCTGGCCAGGTCTTAGTGGCGCCTCAGAGTGTGCTCCTGTTTTCAAAGCCGAGGCAGTCTTCCTGAAGTAAAGCCCTGACCAAGTCTGTGGAAGTCGTAGGCTCGGGAACGCTGCACAAGAGTCACACAGGTGTATTCACTAATGGTGCGTGTGTGTGTGTGTGTGTGTGTGTGTGAATCTCCATAGGCCCTTGGGTGTTACAAACAGTTTGTGTTGAGCCAGTGTGTTAGTCTGGGTAGACTAGCGAAACAAAGCCATAAAAACTCATATGTGTATAAGAAAGAGGCTTATACACAAGAGCAATTGAACAAAATAAAAGAGAAGTTGAATATTGAGAAAGCATCCCAGCCCAGTCCAGTCCAAACCCCTAAGCCCAACATTAGCCCATATGTCCGATACCAATCTATAAAGTCCTCTTCAGACTCATAAAACACATGCAATGACACCTAATGCAGGATGATCACTGGCCAGTGGATAGAAAGTCTTTGGATCCAGTGGTGTTGTAAACATCTCAGCGCTGGCAGGGGTCTCCATGTGGCTTCTCCAGCACCCAGGGTTGCATCAGGGTAGGTCCATGTGTCTTGTCAGTAGAGGTTCTCCAAGGGAGTGAGCCAAGAGAGAGATGTCTCCTACCTCCAAGGAAGAAATACAGGATTTCCCAGAGTTCTCTGGAGAAGGCCATGCCCACACAGAGGCCTCATTGGCTATGATCTGATTGACAAGCTAGACTCCACCCCTTCACTCTTAATCCTCCCAAGTCCCAAATTGACACCAGATTATGTAACTTCCACAGCACATCACCAAAAAGTAGGAGGCCTGACTCCTCCCAACTGCACCATGGAAGAAAGGCCTGGTGATCAATCTGCTTCTGCCAAATGGCAGCCAAGAAAACAGTGTGGAGCTGCTCGGCTCTTCCACCTGCGTTGGCTCCATGGGTTTGGTACCCAACAACCATCATCTCTTCAAACCCGTTTTCATTTTTTAAACCAATCAGAATTCCTGTTCATCCAAATATCTTTGAAGCAATATATTGAGTTAACTGTGATTCTTTTTTTTTATTTTTAAAAATCATTTTATTGGGGGCTCATACAATTCTTATCACAATCCATACATTCATCCATTGTGTCACGAACATATGTACATTTAAACATTTGCCTTCTACTTGAGCCCTTAATATCTGCTGCTCATTTTCCCCCTCCCTTCCCACTCCCCCCTCCCTCGTGAACCCTTCATCATTCATAAATTATTATTATTTTGTCATATATTACACTGTCTGACATCTCCCCCCGCCTTCTTCTCTGCTGTCCTTCCCACAGGGAGGAGGCTATACGTAGATTCTTGTAATCAGTTTCCCCTTTCTACCCTACATTCTCTCTACCCTCCAGGCATCGCCACTCTCACCACTGATCCTGGAGGAATCATCTGTCCTGGATTCCCTGTGTTTCCAGTTGCTATCTGTACCTATATACATCCTCTGGTCTAGCCAGATTTGTAAGGTAGAATTGGGATCATGATAGTGGAGGGGGCGTGGCAATTCTATCTTGCCATGGAAAATTAGCAAACAACACCTCAACAGACCCACACAGCCAGCAAGGACTTGGAAACATAATTGATAGCCCATGCCAGATTATCCAATAGATAAGGTAAGCACAGGTTTGTGCTTGTGTATTGACTAACCTGGAGCACCTGTGCTATTGTGGGTTAGGTACTGAACTCATGGCCACCAGGTCCGCAATGCAAACCCACCAGCTGCTGTAAGGAAGAAAGACGAGTCTGGCTGTTCCTTATGGCTGTTCCTGAAAAGATTTATGGTCTTGTGGAATCCAAAGGAGCTGCTCTGTTCTGGCCTACACGGTGGCCATGAGACGGAACTGACACCGTGCTAGTGAGGTTGCTGGGTTTGGTTGCCTTTTGTTTCTGCTTGTTTGTGTATTGATCTGCAGTGAACAGCTTCGGAGCCTGGGTTATCCGTTGGGCGGCTGTAATGAGACTGTTTGATCTATAAGGATGTGCAGCCTCAGAAACCCAAAGGCGAAGTTATCGTCTGGCAGTGGGTTTGGTTGGGGATTGGTTTCTTAAGCGGTTTCACGGCATCCACAGTCCTGCTTCTAGCTAAGATAGGCTGGCCTCTGACTCTCGCTCAGCTCCATAGCATCTCAATTTAGATTCAAATCCCCCCACCCCACCTTTTTTTCTTTTCTTTTCATATTTGCAATTCTTGACAGGGATGGAGACCCCGGTCATTGAGGTAAGCCCGGGCTTATTTGTGCTTACTTCCTATTCTATGGATCATAGGTTCATGAGGGCTTCATCGCAGCCTTGTGCTCTAGGTGAAATGCAGGGCCGTGAACAAGAAGAGGACGTTCGGTGCGAGGACTCCCGCCCTGGGCGGAAGCAGAGCAGCGACCAGGAGGGCTCAGGCCAAGCCGTGCTTCCTTCTCTTGTTTGTCGTGTGGCCAGGAGTCAGAACTGAACAAACCAAACAACAAACTTTACTTCCAACCGAGTGTGATGTCCACCGCCCCGCACCTCAGAGCCTGGCCCCAGTGGCCCGGTGAGCCCGCCGGAGCCACGTGCTCAGCACATCTTTGTTGGCGCCTCTGTGGCCTTAGAAGGGATGTGTGACCCAAAGGAGAGCTACTGTCTGGGCAGAACCCCTCCAGTCCCCACCCCCCAGAAAACGAAAAAGAAAAACAAGCAAACAGCAGTGCACAGAAGTGATTCCTTGGCTCTTCTGGCAAGAGACTAGTTTGGAGTGGTTGGTTTTGATGAACCACCTCCTTCGGGGACAAGTTAGAGTTGTGTGTATTTCTGCAACTTGTAGAAGCACAAAGGGGCAGCTTCCCAAAAGGATGATCTTGTTTCCCATTCCAGCGATTTGCCAACAACCACATGAAAAGGAAAATAAGCTTGAAGGCATTGCATTAAGCAATAGACTTGCCTTCTACGATTACTTGCAGCTCCATTTCTATTTTCAACTCAGGAAGGCTGTGAATGCACCCTGCCCCCATCCTCAACCCCAAACTAAACACACTCCACCCTGTCGTTTCTGAATGCATAGTGACCCCACAGGACAGGGGAGAACTGCCCCTATGGCAGCGGTTCTCAACTGTGGGGTCACAACCCCTTTTGGGTCGGATGGCACTTTCACAGGGGTCGCCTAAGACCATTAGAAAGCATATATTTCTGATGATCTTAGGAACAGAGATGCCACTCCTCTATCCATCTCCAGGCAGGTCTGCCCACATGCAAATATGCCCACATGCAAGTACCCGGTGGGAGGACTGTTACCCATGCTACAAGACAAAATTTCATTTATTTGTCATAAAAATAAATATTTCACAATATAGAATTACATATTGTTTTTGTGATGAATCACTATGCTTTAATGATGTTCAATTTGTAAAATGAAAATACATCCTGCATATCAGATATTTACATTATGATTCATAATAGTAGCAAAATTACAGTTATGAAGTAGCGATGAAAATAATTTTATGGTGGAGGGGTCACCACCACATGAGGAGCTGTGTTAAAGGATCGCGGCATGAGGGCGGTGGAGAACCCCTGCCCTATGCGGTTCAGAGACTGCAACTCTTTTTTTTTAACAATTTATTGGGGCTCATACAATTCTTTTCACAGTTCATACATATACATACATCAATTGTATAAAGCACATCTGTACAGTCTTTGCCTAATCATTTTTTTCTCTTTTCTTCCTCTACATTTTATTAGGGACTCATACAACTCTCATCACCATCCACACATATACATACATCAATTGTACAAAGCACATCCATACATTCCCTGCCCCAATCATTCTCAAGGCATTTGCTCTCCACTTAAGCCCCTTGCATCAGGTCCTCTTTTTTTTCCCCCTCCCTCCCCATTCCCTCCTCCCTCATGTGCCCTTGGTAATTTACACATCGTTATTTCGTCATATCTTGCCCTATCCGGAGTCTCCCTTCCCCCCTTCTCTGCTGTCCCTCTCCCAGGGAAGAGGTCACATGTGGATCCTTGTAATCAGTTCCCCCTTTCCAACCCACTCACCCTCCACTCTCCCAGCATCGTCCCTCACACCCTTGGTCCTGTAGGTATCATCCACCCTGGATTCCCTGTACCTCCAGCCCTCATATGTACCAGTGTACAGCCTCTGTCCTATCCAGCCCTGCAAGGTAGAATTCGGATCATGGTATTTGGGGGGAGGAAGCATCCAGGATCTGGGGGAAAGCTGTGTTCTTCATCGATACTACCTCACACCCTAATTAACCCATTTCCTCTCCTAAACCCCTCTATGAGGGGATCTCCATTGGCCGACACTTGGGCCTTGGGTCTCCACTCTGCACTTCCCCCTTCATTTAATATGATATATATACATATATACATATACATATATACATATACACATATATACACATACATAAACACACACTTATCTCTTTTTTTTTTTTTTTGCATGATGCCTTATACCTGGTCCCTTGGGCATCTCGTGATCGCACTGGCCGGTGTGCTTCTTCCATGTGGGCTTATTTGCTTCTGAGCTAGATGGCCGCTTGTTCACCTTCAAGCCTTTAAGACCCCAGACACTATCTCTTTTGATAGCCGGGCACCATCAGCTTTCTTCACCACATTTGCTTATGTACCCATTTATCTTCAGCGATCCTATCATGGAGGTGTGCAGTCAATGATATGATTTTTTGTTCTTTGATGCCTGGTAACTGATCCCGTTGGGACCACTCGATCACACAGGCTGGTGTGTTCTTCCATGTGGACTTTGTTGCTTCTGAGCTAGATGGCCGCTTGTTTATCTTCAAGCCTTTAAGACCCCAGTCACTATCTCTTTTGATAGCCGGGCACCATCAGCTTTCTTCACCACATTTACTTGTTCACCCACTTTGGCTCCAGCCGTTGTGTCGGGAGAGTGAGCATCATAGAGTTCCAATTTAATAAAAGAAGGTATTCATGCATTGAGGGAGTGTTTGAGTAGAGGCCCAAGGTCCTTCCACCACCTTAATACTTGACCTATAAATATAGACACATAGATCTATTTCCCCATCCTCCTATATATATTTGCATGTACATGTCTTTGTCTAGACCTCCATGAATGCCCTTTGACTCCAAGCTCTTTCCTCCATCTCCCTTGACTTTCCTCCTGCCCTACTACCATGCTTCATCGCCACCTGGGCTAGAGTATACCTCTTCTCTAAGCAACCTTACCCTTGATCATTTCCCACCAGGCCTGCCACTCCCCCTTCTCTACCATTTGGGGTCCCATGTTTTTCCCTTGTCCCTGGGTTTGTTAACACCACTTCCTTACCCCCCCTACCCCCCCACCCCAAGTCCCCCCGGAACTGTCGGTCCCGTTGTTTTTCCTCCAGATAGTTCATCCAGCCTGTCCTATTCAGACAGACCTGTGGAGTCACTAACATGCACGAAAACTAGACAGAGGAAAACAAAGCAACAGTATACAACCAGACAACAAAACAACAAAAACAAACCACTGACAAAGAACAGAACTAAACAGTTCACAAGAGAAAAGCTTGTAGTTAGTTCAGGGATCGTTTGCTGGCCCTTAGGAGCGTTTTCCAGTCCAGTCTGTTAGGGCACCACGCCCTGACCCCAAAGTCCACTTTCAGCATTCCCTGGGGACCTTGCCACTCCATTCCCTTGCTGTTCCGCTGCACTCCCCCAGTGATTTGCCTCGGTGTGGTGGGATCAGGTCAGGTGCAATTCCCACACTGTGTCTCCGGTGCTGTCCCCTGTATCGCCCTTAGTCACTGAGGGGCATCATGTCTCATAGTAGGGCCAGCCATGTTGTTCTCTCTGTTGACTGGCTGCTCTACTCAGGAACATCATCATCACGGCCTGGTGGGCCAGGCTGTGCTCCACTCTCTCCTCCTGCCCCTTCATCTGCTCCCGTGTGCTCTGATCAAATATGTCCATCTCCCAGAGCTGCAGAGTCAATGTCGTCCTTTGGAACAAATTCTTTTCGGGGGAGGGGCAGGAATCCACTTAATTTATGGTGCTGGGGCCAGCCTCCCAGACCTCTCCACCGGTTCTCTCCTCCACGCCGGGATATTGCATTCACACCTTGCGACACTGGGTTGAAGTCTGGTCCCACTTTCCCTGTGGAGATATAAACAATACCCTCCCCTTGGGTGGATTAATGCCCCATGACCCCACTACCCTTTTCTTCCTTGTATTCATCCTTTTGTTTTCCTTTCCCCACCTCCTCCACCATTGTCTACCATGTACATCCCTGGTTTTGGTCTGGTCTCTTCCATACTACACCGTCTTCACCCCTAAAATGTTTGTATACAGTAGCTTTTTTCCCTATGCCACTTTTGCTTTTTAAAAAAAATTTTTTTTAAATTCTTACCTCAGCGGACTCATGTTGTACTTGTCCTTTTGTGCCTGACTTACTTCGCTTAGCATGACTTCCTCCAGTTCTTCCCATGCCGCTATGTGCCTCATATGTTCATCACTGCTTTTTAGTGATGCGTAGTATTCCATTGTATGTATATACCACAGTTTTTTGATCCAATCGTCAGTTGATGGAAATTTGGGTTGCTTCCAACTCCTTGCAATTGTGAACTGTGCCGCATGAACATTGGAGCACAGATGAGACTGCAACTCTTAATGGCAGTGGAAAGCCTTGTCTTTCTCGTGAGGAGTGGCTGGTGGTTTCATACTGCTGGCCTTGCAATTAAGCACTCCTCCCTCCACCAGGACTCCTTAAGTCAAGCAAAAGATCCAGGTGGGGGTTGCCTGGGGCATAAGGGTGCTTCCAAAAGTTCATGGACAAAATGGAAGGAAAAGATCATGGAATTTCTCATACGACAGCTTCTCCACATGGGGTACATCGGTGGTTCCCTTGATGTCTGTGTGACTTGATATGAATTGGCGGGACTTAGGATCAGGCCTGCTTGGCCAGCATCAGGGTCTCCCTGACACTCTGAGACGATTGTGAGACACAGATGGCACTGAGATGCCCCCTCCAACTAGACTGAGGAGGACAGATACGTCGACCATTCCCCCATTGCTTTGTCTAGCTGTGTCTTGGTCGCCATGCCCTAACACCCACCCAGGTGCATGTTTTTCCTTGAGTTCCCGAGGGTCTCCTACTTGCTCCTCCTTTCCCCCCTCTCCTGGAATCTGGAGACTGGGTTGTGAGATGGGGCAATAGACTGGGTTATCCATACCACCAGTCTCTGTCCCTTTCCCAGAAGCCCTGGTAGAGTCGTGGTTAAGAGTTGGGCTGCCAAGTGCAAGGTCAGTAGTTTGAAACCACTCTGTGGGGGAAAGGCAAGGCTTCTACTCCCATGCAGAATCACAGTCTCAGAAATCTACAGGGGCAGGTCTACCCTGTCCTGTAGGGTCCTGATGAGCCAGAACTGACTGGATGGCAGTGAGAGTGAGTGCCATGCCAACAGCAGGCTCCCGATGCCCATTTTGTCCCAGGCAGTGGCCTTGGGACATGCAGGAGACTGAGCACAGCTGACATGGAAACAGAAGCCACTCAGCCCACCCTCTTCCCCAGTAGGAGGTGCTGCTCTAGTCTGATCTCTATGCACTGGCCAGGTCTGATGTCCCAGGGAAAAATCTCCTTGGAAGGAAAGGGCTTTCTAAGTAGGGCAGCCAGGGAGTATTGGAGCTCTGATGGCAGCAAGGAAGTTCCCTCAGGCTGGCAGGATATAAGCATTAGACTTTCCTGGGTTGGAAGAAAAGTTGGGGATGAACCAAGATGTTTTTTGTTTTTTTCTCCAGCTCTATGATTCTTTGATGTGAAGTGACCACATATGATTCGTGGAGAAGAAAAGTAACTTCCTGATCCAGTGGAGAAGCCAGGAACAGGATAGGGAGAGGGGCCAGGGGCCTGGCTGTGCCTCTGTTGGTGTCTCTGTGGAATGTGCCCTTGCCACCCAGGGCCTCTGGACAGCTCCCCGTCCCTCCATCCCTGGTTGTCAGGACCACCACTGCTGGCGGTGGTCTCTACTCAAGGATGGCCTGAGGCATCTTCTCAAAGGACCAACATCTCTTTCTTCCTTCATGTGCTCACTAAACTGGTCTGTCTGGCTGCTCTGCTGTTTGTCCAGCCACCTGATTGCTGAGACTAACCAGAAACTGCTGGCTCCAGTGTGGTTTTGTTGATAGAAAATTGCTGGCACAATCCTGTCTATAAGTCCCATCTGTGCTGGAGGCACGGGAGCCCTGGTAGCATCGTGGTTATGCACTAGGCTGTGAACCTCACGTCAGCAGTTCGAAATAGGGGAGTTGGCTTTTTGTGTTCTGGTGCTGGAGGAAGAACAAACTCAACCAGAACAAAAGGCCGTCGTGACCCCACTCAGGCCTTGGACTCACTGCCACGGAGTCCATTCCAACCAACACATACAAACCCGTAGGGCAGAGGAGGGTTGCCTGTTGGCTTTCCGAGACTGTACATCTTTACAGAAGCAGAAAGGCGCAGCTTGCCCCCAAGGAGCGATTGGTGGGTTTGAACTGCCGACATTGCAGTTAACAGCCTGACCCGGAGCCCACTATGCCAGCAGGACTCTGTCATTCAGCATCTCACTCACTACCACAGAGTCGGTGCCAACTCATAGTGAGTCTATAAGACAGGGTAGAACTGTCCCTCTGTGGGTTTCAGAGATTGTAACTCTCTATGGGAGTAGAAGGCTTCGTCATTCTCCCAAGGTGATTTTGAACTGCTGACCTTATGGTTAGCCCCCCATCTCATAACTACTACGCCACCGGGGCACCAGTGGCGCCAGCACAGATGGGGCCTATCGACTTTGATAATGCTTTCCGTTGGTGCAGGGGACGGCATTGGGGCCAGCTGGCTGGTGTCATCAGGGCACGTCCACCAGTCACCAGCTGCCTTCACGGTGGCTCTAACTCATGGCTGGCCCGTGTAGCAGAGTGGGTCGGGCTCTGCTCCATTGGGTTTCCAGTGGCTGACTTGGGGGGAGCAGGCAGTGGAGGCTTTCTTCTGAGCGCCCTGCTGCTTGCGTAGCAGCAGGGCACCCTCCGCATTTATACCACTCAGGGAGTGCTAGTGGCTCTGTGAAGTCGGACATTTTCAGCTTCTTCCACGATGACTGTCCACAAACAATCTTTCTCCCACTGATCGTGCTGTTCTCAGAGCTGTGCCACGTTGCTGAGGTCAAAGCACTCCTCTCCCGGCCGAGGAAGGGATGGGACAGGCAGGGAAACACGTGGGTATTGGTTTCTGCTGGCTGCTGTGACAAAGTACTACAGACTCCTCTCACGATTCTGGAGGGGGTCAGGAGAGCGCTTTCCTGCTATTGGCTCTGCGATCCCGTAACTTCTTTTACAGTGCTCAGCATCCGTGGTGTTTCCTGACTTGTTGCTCCATCACATCCTGTCCCTCCGGGTGCCCTCTGTCCTCTCTTCTCACCACACAGGTCCTTGGACTCAGGGCCCATCCTACTCCAGGGTCCTGATCTGAACTCCCTCTGCCCAGACCCTTTTCTCAAATAGCTTCACAATGACAGCTTCTGCATTCCTAGGGTGGACACGGCTTTGAGAGTCGCCGTTCTACCCACTACACTCCGGAAAAGAAAACCAAGTCAATCTCAGCAGGAACAACCTAACGCTTGGGAAGCAGATGACTCCGACTACAGTTGGGAATGTGGAGTTCTAGAAACTGGATTCTCATCTGTATTCGTGTTTTAGTTCTGTTTCTAGAGATTCTGTAATTGTGGGCAACCAAACTCAACCACCCTCACTACCATCGAGTCCATGCTGACTCTTTGCATCTCCTATGGGTTTCTGAGGCTGTAAGTGTTTGCAGGTGTAGAAAGCCCAGTCTGTGTTCCAAGGAGTGGTTGGTGGTTTTGAACTGCCGACCATGCAGATCGTAACCGCCGCATCACCAGGCCTCCCTCCATTATGTAGTGCAACTGTGAAATGAGAAGATGCGTTAAATCATCTCTGAAGTACCTCCCAGTTTTGATGCTCTGTGATTTCATGTAGACAGACTTCCCCTTGACCAGCTCGCACATGGACTCATGTGACACACACAAACACACACACACACACACACACACACACACACACACACACACACACCCTCTTGCACTTCAACTTAGATACTTCCCATGCACATTCTTATGGAACGAGTCTGGAGCTAGCTTCCAATGTGCCAGGTGAAATAACATGGCTGGCCTGCTCCACCACATTCTTGGGATTCTGGATTTGGGATCCTTTGTTACCTCATGAGGCACAGTGAGTGAGCTTGTCCGCTGCTCTTTGTGCCCCAGGAACTGTCTATGTTTCAGACGGTGTGTGCGCTGCTCCAACAGATCATGCAGGGCAGGCATGATGGAAATTCCACTTCATGTCTTCACTGAGCTCTCAATGGCACAAGGAGCATGTCCTGGAAATTACTCCCAGAGTTCCGGTGTGCACCCCATTTGGGTGGGTCGACAGAATCCCATTTTCCCATGTGCTCCCTGGGAAGGCTGGGTTAAGGAAGCGTGTCATGACAGAGCTGGATAGCATGTTCTGTGTCAGCGCTTTTCTACGATGTCAGCTCTGTCAGAGTACAGAGGTTCCATCAGACTTGTTCACAACTGATTCTTCAGCAAGTAAACCAGGGTGTGCGCACAGTTATTGCTAACTCTTATTGAGACTGCCCCTGCCACATGGCAACCACCTGGGTTCAAAAGGCTGCCCAGCTCCGGGCCAGCCACAGGACAGGGCACAGACCAGACCCTTAAGATCCGTAGGGTGTTCACTGCCTGATTTTTTGGGGAAATAGATCACCTGATCTTTCTTCCTAGTCTTTTTAAATCTGGAAGCTCTCCTGAAACCTGTTTAGCATCATAGCAACTCCTAAGTCACCACTGACAAATGGGTGGAGTACGGTGTGTAGGAATTGAATCCAGATCTTCTGCACAGGAGACCAGAATTCTTCTACTGAACCACAAATGTCTTTGTGCACATAGTAGGCCCCCATGAACTTTCTCCTCATGAATGGAGATGCACGCGTGAATCAGTGCGTCATAGAGGAGTTTATGGATGAGTCACAGATCTCATTCAACACCCTCACATCCGATTCATTTCTGGAGGCAGAAATGGCTAACACTTCAGTTTCTCTGCTAAGTAATCTATGCTCTAAAAATAATGAAAAGCATTCAGGGAATTCTGTTCCTGATTAGCATTGAGCGCCTTCCTTTATAGGTATGAAGAATTGATGCATTTGCGTGGTGGTACTGGCGAAGAACACTGAAAGTACCATGGACTGCCAAAAGGACAGACAAACTGTCTGGGAAGAAGGATGGCCAGAGTGCTCCTTAGAAGAAAGGATGGTGAGACTTCATCTCACAGACTTTGGATATGTTGCCAGGAGAGACCAGGCCCTGGAGAAGGACATCCTGCTTGGCTAAGTGGAGGGACCGCGAAAAGGAAGACTCTCAAGGAGATGTGTTGACACATGGCTGCAATAATGGGCTCGGACAGAAGAACAATTGCGAGGATGACACAGGCCCGGCCAGTGGTCCCCTCTGTTGTACTATGGGTATATATGGGTCACTATGGGTCAGGCAGGTCTCAATGGCACCTAGCAACAAGGTTCATATCCCTAAACCGTTTTGTAAACTTCAATATTGCAACAGCGGCTTTTCTTAAACTTCTGTTACACACACACACACACACACACACACACACACACACACACACACAGCAGGAAAGGGGAAGTCTCTCTGTAGCCAGAGCTGGTGCTGCACCTGCAGAAACAAGGTCCTGTGCCGCCCCCTCGTGGCCCCTCCGAATCCCCGCCGATCCACGTCTGAAGGAGCCGTGTGGAAGACTGAGAGCAGCATGGCGGTTTGAAGACGACTCTTCCCCAAGGCATTTGGGACCACCCTGGACCGGGAGCCAGAGGACGAAGGAGGGTGAGCTAACTGGAGGGTGTGCCCAGCTCTTGACCGCAGGGATCAGCGGTCAAGGGCTGCTGGGTGCGAGGCCGAGCCACAGAAGGAAGTGATGTCAGGGCCTCCTTCTTAGAGCGCCTTTGACACAGAGGATGGGGGCGGGGGAGTAGGATGAGGGCCAAGGTCGGACAGACAGCCCTTGTTTCCTGAGAAAAGTCAGGCTTTGAGAGGCTTGTTGGGCTGAGCTCATTCTCACTTGTGAAGTCCACAGGGGAGTTCCTTCATAGACTTGGGACTGGCTGGGAAGCAGCAGGGACTGCCGAGGGTGCAGGGGCGCATCAGGGCCCTGTGGGCCGGTGAAGAGGAGTCAGCAGAGCTCAGAAGCCACAGGGCAACCGGTTTACGGTTGCTTAGTCCACAACGGTAAATGAAGCTCCAGGAAGGGGCACGCTGGCTCCTTCTCACAGGTCCTTCCTGGGCCCCATGGGTGCTGGACAAGGAGAGGAAGGCGGAGCTGGAAGATGAACATGGCAGACCAGTGCTGATAGGACACCCCCAGCGGTCATGGCGTCGATTCCAGGTCCGGGTGAGCCCGCGTCCTTAGGGTTTTCCTCTTTTGAGTGTGTGTACGCTTTCTTCGCAGGCACCCATGGGTGTACTCACAATCCTAATCTATCGGTGAGCAGCCAAGCATGGTAACCGCTGGCACCCCCAAGGCCTCAGAGGATCAGCTCCCCGGCGTTTACCCTCCCTGCTGGCTCCCATTCTGCACTCTACCCGCAGGTACAGCCACAAGGCTGCCTGGCTGGAGAAGGTACCGCCTTTTCTTGGCTAATTGTAGCCACGTTCACCCAAGGAAAACGTATCTGACGCATGCCACGGCCTTCGGTTCCAGCTTTCAGACATCCTACAGCACAGAGGAGAGCTGCCCTGGCAGGTGTCCAAGGTTGTAATCTTCAAGGACACAGACTGCCCTGTTCGTTCTTCTCCCTCAGACAGGCTGTCCGGTGGGATTCTCATGCAGAATTTACAGTTAGCAATTGAGCGCTTCCCCACTGTGCCGCCGGAGCTCCTGTACCCGACAGCTCTCCTTGCCTTCAGCATTCCAAAGGTTACACCAGACTCACTGCCATCGGCTCACCGTGACAGTGCAGAACGGCCCCTGCGGGTTTCCCAGACTATAACTGTGTAGGGAAGTAGACCGCCTGCTCTTTCTTCTGAAGGGCAGATGGGTCTCTAACTGCTTGCCCTGTGGTTAGCAGCCCCACATAACCACCACACCGCCGGAGAGCCTGTGTTGACCCAACTCTGCCAATACTTCTGATGTGCCTGCCTTTACTTTAAGGTTGCTCTCTCCTTACCCTGCTACCCATGCTCAACGCGCCCTTGACCTCTGGCCAGGGCCTCCAAAGAGCAGACTAGTCTACACTTGGTACCAACTGACCCAGTTGTTCCATAGAAACTATCCTCTGGGAGATCACTCTTTCTCATTGCCAAGTTCAAAGGCCTCATTAAGATTGAGGTATCAGGATATCACACGCAGTCAAAGCCCTTGGTTTTGAGAGATGTTACTTTATTTTCCTAGAATTGACTTCAGCAACTCAGCACCCATTGTCTACTTGGCAGGGGAAAGGGTGATCTTCCTAAGTTAGGATATACTCAGCCTGTTGGTGCAGTGGTTACGAGTTGGGTTGTGATCTTCGTGGTCAGCAGGTTGAAACCACCAGTAGATCCAGGGCTTTCTACTCCCTTAAACAGTTACAGTGTTGGAAAATCACCGAGGGTTACTTTGAGTCAGCGCTGACTTGATGGTTTTTGGAGTTAGCTGGTATTGGCCATTTTGAGTTAGACAGTCATACAGTTTACTATGCTGGGAATGACAAGTTCAAGAGGCACATTCAATATCACTAAGAACATTTCCAGATCTATTTTGAAGCACAATTCTATCATAGGATAATACCTTTATACCTGCAAGGAAGTCCATGGATTACAATTATTATTCAAATTTATGCATCATCTACTAAAGCTAATGATGACAAAATTGAAGAATTTTGTTTTAGTCTGGATAGACTAGAGAAAAAAATTCATAGCCACTCATATGTTTACGAGAAAGAGTTTTATATAAAGAGTAATTGTATATTGAGAAAACATCCCAGCCCAGTCCAGAGCAAGTCCATAAGTCCCATATTAGCCTATATGTCTGACACCAATCTATAAATTTCTCTCAGACTCACACAACACATGCAGTGATGCTAAATGCAGGAAGATCACAGTCAGTGGGTGGAAAGTTTTGTGGATCCAGTGGCAATGGAAGCATCTCAGCGCTGGCAGGGGTCTCCATGTGGTTCCTCCAACCCTAGAACTCTAGCGTAGCTCCATGCGTCTTGTAAACAGGAATGTCTCTCACAGAGTGAGCATGTGTCCCGCCTCCAGTGAGCTATTTATCTCCTTAGCTCCTCCAAATGAGGTCATCAAGCAGCAACCTGACTGACAGGCTAAACTCCACCCTTTCACTTTTTAATAGTCTCACATTGAAACAGATTATGTAACTACCACAATTATATCAACTTTTTCCGTCTGAAATTAACCAAACATGAATCAAGATGCATTAGTAATTAAGAAAGACCAGTAGTTGGAAACTATGGTCTTGGTGCTAGAAATGAAATTAGAGATTGCATGACAGAATTTTGCAAGAACAATGGCTTCTTCAGTGCAAATCCCTTTTATCAACAACTCAAATCATGACTCTGCTCATGAACTTTTCCAGATGGAATGCACAGGAATCAAATTAACTATATGAAAAGAGACAATGGAGAAGTTTAAGATTATCAGCCAAAACAAGACCAGGGGCCAACTGTGGAATAGACCATCAATAGTTTCTATGCAAGTTCAGGTTAAAGCTGAAGAAAATTGAAACAAGTCTATAAGAGTCAAAATGCAACTTTGAGTCTATCTCACCTGCATTAAAAGAACATCTCAAGAACATATTTGATGCACTGTATTCTAATGACAGAGACCTAACAAGTTATGAAATGATATCAAGAACATCATACTTAAGAGAAGAAAAAGGTCATTAAAAGACAGGAAAGGCAAAAACAAAACAGAAGTCAAAAGAGACTCTAGCTTGTTCTTGAGTAGCTAAAGCAAATGGAAGAAAGGAGTAAGTAAAAGAGCTGAACAGAAAATTCAAGAAGACAAAGTAGAGTATTATGAGGAAAAGTGTGAAGACCTGGAGTTAGAGCACCACAAAGGAAGAACACACTCAACTTCTTTCTTTTCTTTTTAAAAAATCATTTTGTTGGGGGCTCATACAACTCTTATCACAATCCATCCATACATACATTGTGTCAAGGCACATGTCTACATTTGTTGCCATCATCATTCTCAAAACATTTGCTTTCTCCTTGAGCCCTTGGTATCAGCCACTCATTTGTTCCCCTCCCCACCCCTTATGAGCCCTTGATAATTTATAAATTATTATTATTTTGTCATGGCTTACACCGCCTGACATCTGCCTTCACCCACTTTTCTGTTGTCTGTCCTCCAGGGAGGAGGTTATATGTAGATCCTTTTAATCGGTTCCCCCTTTCCACCCACCTTCTCTCCACTCTCCTGGTATTGCCATTCTCACCATTGGCCCTGAGGGGTTTATCTGTCCTGGATTCCCTGTGTTTCCAGTTCCTATCTGTACCAGTGTACATCCTCCAGTCTAGCTGTATTTTTAAGGTAGAATTGGGATGATGATAATGGGGGGAGAAGCATTAAAGAACCAGAGGAAAGTTGTATGTTTCATTATTACTATGCTGCACCCTGGCTGGCTTGTATCCTTCCCTTGGTCCTTCTGTAAGGGGATGTCCAGTTGCCTACAGATGGGCCTTGGGTTCCCACTCTTCACTCCCCCTCATTCAAAATGATATGATTTTTTGTTCTTTGATGTCTGATACCTGATCCCATTGACACCTTCTGATTACACAGACAGGTGTGCTTGTTCCTGGTGGGCTTTGTTGCTTCTGAGCTAGATGGCCGCTTGTTTATCTTCAAGTCTTTAAGACCCCAGACGATCTATCTTTTGATAGCCAGGCACAATCAGCTTTCTTCACCACATTTGCTTATGCACCTACTTTGTCTTCAGCGATCGTGTTGGAAAGGTGAACATCATGGAATGCCAGTTTAATAGAACAAAGTGTTCTTGCATACACTCAACATACTTTAAGCTTACTGAATTGGAAGGAAAATTCAGGTCTCGTGTTATAATATTGAAGGATTACATGGACAAAATAATGAACAATGCAGGAGGCAGCAAAAGAAGATGGGTAGAATATACAGTCATGGTACCAAAAAGAATTGGTCAACATTTAACCATTTCAAAAGGTAGCATATGATCAAGAACCAGTAGTATTGAAGGAAGACATACATCCAAGCTTCATTGGAGGTATTAGGGAAAACTAAACCAAACACACTGCCATAGAGTTAATTTTGACTCATAGCAACCCTGTGGGTTTTTGAGACTGTAACTATTGTCGAAAGTAGAAAGTCCCATCTTTTGCCTGTGGATCAGTTGGTGGTTTCCAACTGCTGAGCTGGTGGTTTGGAGACCAACGCACAGCCCGCTACGTCCCAAGTGATTCAGTGACAAACAAGGCTCCAGGAATGAATGGAACCAAAGGAAAGGTTTCAACAAACTGATGAAGCACTGGAAGTACTGTGCCAAGTCTACACCAAGAAATCTGAAGACAGCAGCGTGGCTAACTGACTGGAAGAGATCCATAATCGTACACATTCCAAAAAAGATAGCTCGAGAGAATGTGGACATTATCCAACAATATCATTAATATCACATGCAAGGACTTTTTTTGCTGACGATAATTTAAAAATGATTGTAGCAGTGCATTGAGAGCGAGCTGCCAGAAATCCAAACCAGACTCCGATGAGGATTGGCACAAGGGCTTCTCATTGTTTATGCCAGGTGTATCTTGCCTCAAAGCAGAGAATAACAGAAATAGTTTTCCTTATGCTTTATGTACTAGGTAAAGGCATTCAACTATATGTGGATCATAACAAACTATGGATAACATTTCAAAGAAGGAGAATTCAAGGACACTTCATTGTGCTTGTGTAGCAAGTGTACATAGATCAAAAGACAGTCATGTGGACAGAATAAGGGAATGATGCTTGATGCATGGTTCACAAGCCGGAGAGATGTGTGTAAGGGTGCATCCTTCTGCCATACTTATCCAATCTTTATACTGGGCAAACAATCCAAGAAGCTGAACTTCATAAAGTATCGATGCACAAGGATGTCACTTTGAGGACTAACGTGCACCTGAGCCAAGCCATGGCATTTTCAATTGCCTCGAAGGGATGTGAAAGTTGGGGAAAGGAATATGGAAGGTCCCAGAAGGATTGGTGCATTTGAGTTACGGTGTGGTGAGGCATATTGAAATTATGTGCTGCCAGAAGAACAAACACGCTTGTCTTAGAAGAAGTACAGCTAGAGTGCTCCTTGGAAGCGAGGATGGTAGGACTTTGTCTCATATATTTGAGACGGTCCCTGGAAAAGCAGGTGGTCAGCAAGAAAGAGGTAGACCGTTAAGCAGATGGACTCACGTAGTGGATGCAACAATGGGTTCAGATGTGAGCAGCAGAGGGGTGTGTTTCATTTCATAGAGTTGCTATGGGTTGGAACAGACTGCAGGGCACCTAATAACCACAAGCCAGGGCGACCTGCTTTCACGCTGGGATAGTTTGCTCTCCTGCACCTGCCTTGCTTCTGCCTGACCTCTGGTTCTTGGGACTCCAGTTGTAGCCTATTACCTGACCTGATTCACCCGTTTGTGCATGAGGGGGATCCTCCAGACGAACATCTGAACTTTGGATTTGGAGTTTACCAGCTTCCACAACCACATGAACCATTTCCTGAAGGGTGTGAGTTCTGTGATTCTTTGCAGCAACCTAGGATGTAGAACCCTAGGATGTGAGGGGGTATATTAAGGGGAACAGTGGTGGTTGATATCAGGGACAATGGGGATGGTATAGCATTTTGGAAATGTTGGACATTTGGGGCATCTTTAATCCTCATTTCATTAAGTGTAGTCTTGTGTTAATCTCTAAAAGAGGTTCTTTTTGCAATGCCTTAATGCTTCTATGGGATTAGTGTTTGTCTGCTCACCTTGGGGTCAGTAGTTCGAGCCCACCAGCTGCTCTGAGGGGAAAAAATGAGACTGTCTTTCCCTATAAAGATGTATAGTCTCAGAAAACCTAGGGTCACTATGAGTTGGCATCAATTCAATGGCAGTAGTTGGTTTGGTTTAGCAACAGGCCTGCCGCTCTCCGCAGTTATCTTCAACTAGTGGTGGGAGATCTGATTTCTGCTATGGCCACTGGAGTATTTATAACGTCATTTGTGGGCCATACAAAATGGTCAGCTTGAAAATTAGGCTGCTATGTTTAGTCAAAGCTTTAATTCATGCACCCCTAATGTGATGGCTGGGATGGTTTCTCTTTGATGACGCATGTGATGTCAGCTGGGATTTATGATTTCATAGGCCTTATATGGCCTGAGGGCCAGATGGCTCCTTCAACTAGGCTGGAGAAGGGGATTCTTCCTAGGATTTTCCTTCTCCCTGGGAGAGTGAGAATAGGGACAGATGTGTCTCCTGCCTATAGATCCTTGACTTGGAGATGTACACACTTCTCTACTGTGGTACACATTGGTCCACTTCCCATTTTGGCCAACATATGCGCACAATACAACAGTTTTATGAAGTGTTATTTTCCCTGTGTTTCTTGCAATTTACTCTGGTATTTTCTATTGCATTTCTTTTAATGCTGGTTTTCATCCCATAAATCAACTTAATGATCCAAGAGGAGATCTCAACCTTCCATTTGAAAAACCTTGTCCTGATCCATCTATATCTTGGCTTAGAATTGAGAATACCAGAAAGTTTTATTGACTAACAGAGGCATTTGATTAAGTGGATCAAAATGAATTATATACTATTACAAAGAATCCTAGAACACTCCACTGTACAGGATGGTGTTGAGTCTGTACATAGACTAAGGGGCAGTTGTTCAAAGGGGACACAACATGGCTAAAATCAGGAAAGATGTACATCAGATTTAGCCTTTCATCACATTAATTCAATTCATGGGCTCAGCAACTCATCCAGGAAGCTGAACTATGTGAAGAACATATTATCAGGATTGGAGGGAGAATCATTAAAAATCTGTGATATGTAAATGAAAGCCAAGAGGACTTGAAATAGTTACTGATGATGATCAAAGACAACAACTTTCAGTATGGATTACATCTCAGCATACATTAAACAAAACTCTTTACAACTGCACCATCCTGAAAAATGGGAAAAAGATGACGTTAGCAAGGATTTCATTTTCCTGGGATCGCTCATCAGCGCCCATAAGAAGTTGCAGTCATGACATCAACAACATATTGCATTGGGCAAATCTTCTTTAAAATGTTAAAAGACTAAAGTTCTAAAAAAGCAAAAGTGTGACGTTGGAGATTAAGGCACACCTTGATATTTTCAATCACTTCCTATGAATTCAAAAGCTGGACAATGAATAAAGAAGACTGAAGAAAAACTGATACCTTTGAATTAGGATATTGGTGAACAATATTGAAAGTACCATGGACTATCAGAAGAACAAACAAATCCGACTTGGCAGACGTACAGGCAGAATGCTCTTTAGAAGCAAGATGTACTAGACTTCGTCTCATGTACTCTGGACCAGTGATCAGGAAGGGTTCGTATCTGGTGAAAGCCGTCTCCGGATGTCTCGGTGGAGGGTCTGTGAGAAGAGGACGACCCTCAACAAGGTGGATTGACATCGGAGTTATGACACTGGGCCCAAACACAGCAAGCAGTGTGAGGATGGCATGGGCCTACAATCAGGTTCTTCTGTTGTCCATTGGAGTTTTATGAATTACAACGGATTCTAAGGCACCTAACAACACTAAGGCCATGCATGATGTACTAGATGTTGCTAATGGTGTGGTGTTGAATAGGACTGACTAGATTCATGTCTATAGAGACCTTCTATTCTGTAAGAAGTAGTACACACTGCCATCAAGTAGATGCTGATTTATGTTGATCGCCCGTGTGTCTAAGTAAAACTAAGCTGCTTAGGGTCCTCAATGACTGATTTTTCAGAAGTATATCATCAAGCCTTTCTTGAACTTCTTGGTGTCTCTGAAAGAACTTGAACTGCCAAACTTTCAGGTAGCATCTGGGCATGCTAAGTGATTCCTTAATGTAAGTAAGGGATTCCTTACATTCTATATGGCCTGGGCTTGAGGGAGGACAGACATTGGAAAGTGCTTTTTCAATTTTCTTTTGGAAAAAAAAACAAAACAAAAACACCTATAATAGTTGGATTTGGTGTCAATTTAGCTGGGCCGGGATTCTCAGTTTTTTGGCAGTTAGGGCTTAGAATCTCCTCATGAGGTGGCCCAAACAGTGTAATAAATTCCTTAATGGGTTCTGCATGAGCAGCCAATCAGTTTAACAAGATTGGGTGGAATGCAATCCCTGTTACTCAGGTTACAGCTCAGGTGAGGTTACCTTGGGGGTGTGGTCTACTTCCTATATAAGTGGACTGTGGAGAACGAGTTTGCTTCTTGCTGAATTTGGAACTTGTATCTGGCTTATCAGTCTCTGGCCCTTTGGACTGGGGCCAACGACCTGCAGTATTGCCTGTTGATCCTAGGAGCTACCAGTGGCCTGCCATCTGACATGCCAACCTCAAATTCATGGTCCTCTGCAGCCACAAGCTTTACCTGCTGACCTTGGATCCATCCACCTCTGCATCTACCAACTGTGGTCTTCCTGCTTCCTGATTGCATCCACACAAGTAAGGAGAAGCCTCCAGCTTAACATCTGACCCATGTATTAGACCAGGACTGGGCTTAGAGGCTTCCCCAGTGTGTGACTCATTTTCTTGATATAAATTTCTCTCTAGATAGATAGATAGACAGACAGATATACTTTCATATTAGTTAGCTAGTTAGCTATAAAACCATGGCTGGTTTTACTTCTCTAAAGAACCCAGCCTAACATAGCACCCCAGTAAGAAATTATTTTTTACATAGCAATCTGTACATTTATTATCCTTCCAGAATATAATTAAAGCTTAAAAAAGAGTACTGACTTATGTATAAAAATGAAGAACACAGTTAATATTATCTTTTTTCCCCTTTTTAAAACATTTTATTAGGGGCTCATACAACTCTTATCACAATCCACACATATACATACATCAATTGTATAAAGCACATCCGCACATTCTTTGCCCTAATCACTCTCAAAGCATTTGCTCTCCACTTAAGCCCTCTGCATCAGGTCCTCTTTTTTTCCCCCTCCCTCTCCGCTCCCCCCTCCCTCATGAGCCCTTGATAATCCACAGATTGTTATTTTGTCATATCTTGCCCTATCCGGAGTCTCCCTTCCCCGCCTTCTCTGCCGTCCATCTCCCAGGGAGGAGGTCACATGTGGATCCTTGTAATCAGTTCCCCCTTTCCAACCCACTCACCCTCTACTCTCCAAGCCTCGCCCCTCAGACCCCTGGTAATATTATCTTAATATTTAAAAGTAGCATAGAAAAAATTGCTACACAAGCAACCCAAAAACAAAAAATAAGAAAGATGTGATTTAACACACGAGATGTGTTTGTCTGTTTCCAAGGCCAGCCCATCCCAGAACACAACACAATAAGCAAACACTTTTGAACCTGGTTCTTGCCTTTGTTCCAATTGGTTTTAAAGGTTGAAAATCCTGGTTCATATCAACAGGTTATTTTGAATGGAAATAACAGCGACGTTATTCTTGTCTAGTGAAGGAAATGCTTCCATAATCTCTGCTGCTACTGAGAAATGTAATATCTTGTGATCATCCTGTAATGCAAACGCAAACTTCATTTATGTCATTCATTCTCTTTTGGGAACCAAGGTTAGCTCAAGTATTGATCCAGGATTTTGAAAAGAAAATAATTCTTTCATCTGAATATTGCTTTCTCTTCTGGAGAAATGCAATTTCTCTTCTGGAAAATAACAATTACACTCTTGAACTGACATTAAAAGGTTACCGTCTCCCTACTTTTATTTCAGTCACATTGTCTTTACTAATAATGTCCTCTTCAATCTGCTGTAACAACATTGGGTGCAAATAGGAACTGGGATGATTGCCTTCAAGTCGTGCTTGTTATAACAAAATGCAGTTTGGAATCCTGGATATCTTTGACATGCTGAATTGTATTGTTGTTTCCTCCCTCGTGCTTCCAATTTACGTTCATTAAAAATACCAACAACATCAGTTAAACATACCAATTCCGCATTCCAAATATCATCTTTGGAAATGACATTGCTTGCTAAATGAGACTGTTTTTCAACTAGAACAATGCGACTCTCCTTTCTGACTTTCTTCACCCTACTTAGAAATTTCCCTTAGTTTTCTTCAGGGCAACCCCCTAACTTCAGTATGATTCAGCAAGAAGGTAAGACTAGTTCTAATCTTTGAGCAAAACATTGCACATTTTTAACCATCCAACGAGCCCTTTTTATTAAAGGTAACAACCTTCATGCAACAATTTATCCCTTGCAACACTCCCACAAAATACAGCTGAATAGCTTTAAATTCTCGCTAAGATTCTCCAAGGGTCTGACTTCCAAACACCAGTGGGTTTTTTTGCTTTCTAACATTTTAATAGTTTTTCCATGTTTTCTAGTTGTATCAGCTGGCTATATCAGATTATATTTCCCAGTTTAACAGATAAAGATCAGCAACATATTTCTCTAGTCTGTAAGTATCTCTAATCCTTTGTGTGTGAGGTTAAATTTAAGCGACAACACACTTCCCCAGAGCCTTCTTGTCAACTAGCATAAACTAAAGTTGTTGCACCACCGACAATAGCCATGTTCCAGCTAGACTGGATGTCAAACTCTATACTGGATTTTAACCACATGTGAGGCATAATTCTAGAAATTTTTGCAGTAGTACAGATTAGACTAGAAATATTCATATCATCTGTGGTAGTTACATTATCTGTTGTCAATTTGAGATTTAAGAGTGAAGAGGTGGAGGTTAGCCTGTAAATCAGGTTGCAGCTTGATGACTTCATTTGGAAGTGCTAAGGAGATAATTAGCTCGCTGGAGGCAGAAGACATTCATTCCCTGTGAAACATGATTGCTAACAAGATACCTGGAGCTATGCTAGAGCCCTGAATCTGAAGGAGCCACATGGAGACCCCTGTCAGCACCGAGATGCCTCTACCACCACTGGATCCACAAGACTTTCTGCCCACTGGCCTGTGATCCTCTTGCATTTGGCTCCATTGCATGTGTTACATGAGTCTGAAGAGGAATTTATAGACTGGTTTCAGACATATGGGCTAATATTGGATTTATGGACTTGATCTGGACTGGTCTGGGAGGATTTCCTCAATATTCAATTACTCTTGTATATAAAGCTCTTTCTTGTACACATATGGGTGTCTATGAATTTGTTTTTCTAGTCAACCCAGACTTACACATCCTCAGAGAAGCTGGATTACACGAAGAAGAGTGTGACATCAGGATTGGAGGAAGGCTTATTAACAACGTGTGACCTTCAGATGACACAGCCTTGCTTGCTGAAAGTGAGAACCTGAAGTACTATACGAAGACCCAAGATTGCAGCCTTCAGTATGCATTACAACTCAGTGTAAAGAAAACGAAAATCCTCACCACTGGACCAATAGGTAACATCCTGGCAAAGAACGAAAAGGTTGAAGTCATGAAGGATTTTGTCTCGCTGGGATCCACAATCAAAGCTCATGGCAGCAGCAGTCAAGAGGGCAAAGCGTGACTGGTATTAGGGACAACTGCTGCGCAAGGCCTCTGCAGAGTACTGGAAAGCAAGGATGGTACATGGAGGACTAAGGGGTGCCAGACCCAAGCCACGGTATTTTCTATCGCCTCATCGGCATGTGAGAGTCGGACATTGAATAAGGAAGAGTGAAGGAGATTCAATGCATATGAATGGTGGTGCTATGGAAGAATGTTGAAGGCACCATGGACTCCTAAAAGGACAACCCGGTCGGTCTTGGAAGAAGTATGACCAGAGTTGCTCCTTAGAGGCAAGGATGGTGAGACTTCCTCTCATGTACTTTGGTCATGTTGCCAGGAGAGACCAGTGTCTGGAGAAGGACATCATGTTTGGTGAAGTGTGGGGCCAGCAAAGACCAGGAAGGCCCTCAAAAAGATGGATTGGCACCATGGGTACAACAGGGGCCTCGGGCACAGGAATCATTGTGAGGATGGTGCAGGGCTGGGCAGTGGTTCCTTCTGTTGGGCAGAGGGTTGCTGTGAGTTGGAACTGATTCGATGGCACCTAACAGCCCCAAGAAGAGTGGTAATTTTTCGTTTATGAGCTGGCTTAGCATTAAAGATCACAAACATCCTATTGATGGATATGAACTCACTAAAGGCATTTCCAACATCTCTATGAGTCATTTTCTCTTTTGCCAATCCATGTGCAACTAAACATAATTAATAGTCTCTAGAGCAACTAAGACTTATGTCAATCACTTTGTGTCCTTAGTTTTCCTTTTAAAATATTCTAAGATCGTTTTGACAAGTTAAGCCTTTTATATTTCCCTGTGTCCTGCTAGCTTACAAGGTATCATTATAAAGAATATACTGTAATAGAAGTGGAGATAATTTGGGGCTAGTGGTGTCTGTACATCACCCAGGACAGATTTATTTGTTCTTTTAAAAGTCTACCTTCAAAATTCTAGCTATATGGTGATTGATCTTGACTTCTGTTTTTCATTTATAATTCTTTGGAATACCAAAGATGTTCAGCTCAGCGGAGATAATTATGGATTTGTTGGCCACAGATGAGTGATAGTTATTGAGCCTGAAAAGGGGGAGGTGATACACATTCTACAACAACAAGAAAAGCCCAGGTGGTCAAGAGACAACTACTCTTTAGCTCTAACTTCAGCTCTTAGGAACAAGTGTGTGGCTGCGTGGGAAGGAGGACAGAATGAAAGTGACCACGTGGCTGCGCTGGCTGGTCCCTGGGTGACAGACTCTATGAAGACCAATAGAACTTGGTGTTGAGGGCACAGACTCTACTATCTCTACTGGGTTCAAAGATCAGCATTGGACCTTATTTTCTATGTCACGTTGACACTACCATCAAATCAACAAACAATATACTGGGGTTTGACACTTTTGTTAGGTTTTAGACATTAATATTTTAAAATTATCTACTTCATAAAGTCTGCCACTTCTTTTTCTCTCACTTTTTAAGAATGCACCTCAAATGGAGTTGGAGCTTGCTCATTTGAATCCGTATTTTTCTCAACCTCATCATTATTTACAATTCTAGTGATGTTGGTGGTGGCTGTTAGCTGCCATCAAGTCAGTTCTGACTCACAGAGACCCTGTGTGCACCACAATCAAACACTCCCCAGTTCCGCACTAGCCTCACAATTATTGCGATGCCTGCACCCCTCGTTGCGGGCATTGTCAGTCTATTTCCTTTTTCCCGACCCTCTACTTTACCAAGCATGATGTTCTTTCCAGGGACGGGGACCTCCAGACTACATGTCCAAAGTGTGTGAGGTGAAGTCTCACCACCCGCACTTTCAAGGAGCGTTCTGCCCCAGGACAGGTTGTGTGTTCTTCTAGACCTCCATGGTACTTCCAGTGTTATAGCTATATAGTGGTTGGCTCTTTTTAAAGCAGAGAATGGCTTGTATTTTTCTTCTATGTTACTTCAAACCTGAGCTTAATATGGGGACAGTTTACATCAGCTCAGGGCATACATTCCTAGCAGGGGAGATCTGGGGTTTTATGGTTTAAAGCCTGCATAAATAATCATGGTTTTCTTGTCCATGGTTTCTGCAGCATTATTAACTTCACGGAAGTGACTGCATTCACTTATGTCTCTTATGCCGAAATGGCCTTTAAGAAGTGGAGCCAGATGCCCGGTTACACTGGAAGAGCCCTACCCCCACCCAGTTCAGGGTCAAGTGTCTCTCCCAAGGCTAAGGACACCCTTCTCCCAGACCCTGGGATGCCACCCCACCCCCAACACACACACACACACACACACACACACACACACACACACACTCTCTCTCTCTCTCTCTCTCTTTTGCCTGGGAGGGGATGCAGACTGAAGGCCAAAGGCTCTGAGCCAAGGATGGCATTCCTGGTCTTGCCAAAGGCCCTGGGCCTTGGTGTGATTCATCTGCTGAGGAATGAGGCTAAGGCCCTGCTTCCTTAATGTCTATCACATATTACTCCCACCTTCTAGAGAGTCACCTTCACAGGGAATGAAGGTCACAGACAGCACTTTAGTAGGACAACAGCAGTGAGAAGGCACAGAGGGTTCCCTTATCCCACCTACCAACATCGAAGGTGAAGGCCACTTCTTAGCTGGATGACTGTGAGTGACTCAACCTTCCAACCACTCTATCTTTTTTTCAAAAATAATATAAATGGATACCTGATATGGGCCAAAGGATCCCTGGTGGTATCGTGGTTATGAGTTGGGCTGCAATCTACATGGTTTGCAGTTGGAAACCACCAACAGCTCCACCAAAGAAAGACTGGACTTTCTACTCCTGTAAACAATTAGAGCCTCAGAAATCCACAGGAGGTCATGAGTCAGCATTGACTGGATGGTAGTGGGTTTGGACAAGGGCCAGGCCTCATCTAGACAGTCGGACTCCACAGCCACACCGGGATAACAGCACATTGGCAAGAATCCGTCTCAAGGTGGTTACCTGTATTTCAATCTGATGAATTTCTTTACAGAATTCAGTCCCCTGGTCCCACTCTCCCCCACCCATTAGGAGGCATCCATCCTGGTGGGAACCCCCATTTATGCCCCCTGTCCATGGCTAGGGGGTGAGGTCGGGCATCCACACAACCAGGAGGATCTCTGACTCCCCACAGCCAGCAGCCTGGTCCCCCACCCCCACCCAGTTCTCCCACGCTTGCTTGACAGTTTGCAGCTGTTTCCTCCCTGACACCGCCCACAGCCCCTCCTGTCCTTGTTCCCTGTCGGGGGGCCTCACCTCCCCTTTAGGGAAGAACACCAAAGCCCTCAGAGGGGACCTCCTTCATCATTGCACCCACCTCCTGCCACCCACCACTAGCTGACCTGAGCCTTCAGCCTCTCATCTCCTTTGGGAGTGCTCTCAGCAGGCGTCTGTTTCTCCATGCTCCAGAAAAGGAGGAAGCCTTCCCTTGGCCGCAAGCCCTCTTCTGTTTCCTCCCTATTTCTCTTCTCCCCCACAATCGGTCAACCCTCTGCAAAGACTTGCCTCTCTCTCCTCCTCACTCCCTCCTCTCCCAGGCAAATTCTTAGCCCTTGCGATGTTCACTCAGGGCTCCCTTCTACCTCAGCCAGCAGCCCCTTCGTGGTCTCACCCAGCCCTGCAGCAGCACGCCAGGCACTGACCATTTCTTCCCCCTCACTTCTGAGCTGTCTGGCCACCACTCTCAGCTAGTTTTCGCCTCCCTCCTGACTGCTCCCATTGGCCTCCTCATGACGAGGGCCACCACCCACCACCGCTGGCAACCTGGGCCTTCTTCCCTGCTCTGTGTCTGGCCCACAGTAGGTGCTCATCAAGGACTTGTTGAGGGAGGGAAGAATGAATGAATGATAAGGAATACTGGGTGACAGGAGCCTGGAGGTGCAGTGGTTATGCTTTGGACTGCTAGTGACAATGGCAGCAGCTTCAGACCACCAGCCGTTTCATGTGCAAAAGAGGAGATTTCTACTTCAGTAAAGACTAACAGTCTCAAACCTCCGGGGCAGTTGCAGCCTGTGCGATAGGGTCGCGAGTGGTGGGAATCAACTCAATGCCAGTTTGGTTTGGGAGTGCACAGAGCGGGAGAGTGTCCAGTTTGGGGAGTGACAAGAGACTTCCAGAACACAGTGGCGTCCACCTGAGGTCCGAAATACGCCCTATGAGGAACCTTGGGGAACTTCATGCCAGCTTCGCCTCCGTAACTTCTCTTGAGTGGTTGATCTTGACTCTGTTTTTCATCCATCATTCTTGTGAATAACAATGATGTCCTTTTAAGGGGAAACTATATGCATTTAGTTAAATGTACACCATATGCAAAACCAAAACATGTCTGTGTTAGGCTGGGTTGACTATAGAAACAAATCCAGAGACACTCATGTGTGTAAGAAAGAGTTTTCTATCAAGAATTAATTATTTATCAAGAAGACATCCCAGCCCAGTCCAACTCAAGTCCACAAATCTGACACTAGTCCATAAGTCCCTCTCCAGACTCATGCAGCCACATGCAATGATGCAGCATTCAGGAAGATCACAGGCTTGTGGGTGCAAAGTCTTGTGGATCCAATGTTGGCGGACATATCTCCAGGGCTCTGGCAGACACCAGGGTCAGCCAGCAGGAAGGTGGAGGCAGAGAGAGAGGGGAGGTTCTCAGGACCCTCCTTATGAGAAGGCCACACCCACAACGAGGAACCATCAGGCTGTGACCTGATTGACAAGTTGAACACCACCCCTACACTTTTATATATCTTCAAGTTGACACGAGATTATGCAGCTACCCCAGTATCCTATCAGAAAATAATTCTTTACAATCACCTGTTGAAAATGTTAGCTTAAAATTACACTGTAAATCATTGACTATCCTAAAAATCAAATGAGATATTTGTGCCTAGAATGGCATATATTTTAGTTTGCTAGTATCATGGTAACAGAAATCTCACAAGTGGATGGCTTTAAGAACAGGAATTTATTTCTCACAGTTATGGAGGGTAAACGTACAAATCAAGACTTTGGCTACATCAGTTCCTTCTGTAGTATGTCTCCTGCTTTCTGATATTCCTTTGCTTGTAGATGAGTCTCACAGTGTCTCACAAGTGATTAGAATCCTCCAAACCCCATGTTCTCATTTACATAACAAAATCCCCCTTATTTCCAAACAGGGTGATAATTATAAGTTCAACATATATATTTTATTTTTTGCCATTCCCTCCTTTATATTTTGATTATATTATTTATAATCCTTATATCACAAAGGGTATTTATATGGCTGCTTATTTGAAAATAGGCCTTTAAGACCCCAGATATTGTTCTTTCTGATAGTCAGGCACCATCTAATTTCTTCACCAAGCCATCTTCTTTTATTAAAATCATTTTATAGATCATATAGGGGCTCTTACAGCTCTAGTTATAATCCATACTTCAATTGCATCAGGCATGTTTGTACATATGTTGCCTTCATGCTTTTCTAGATATTTACTTTCTATTGAGCCCTTGGGATCAGCTCCTCTTTTTATCCCTGTCTCCCCTCATGGCCCCTTGCTAGAGTTCCCTCATGCTTTCTGTTGTTCTTCCCCTGGAGAGGGGGTATATAGTTATGTGTCATCATTGTCATCCGTTCCGCCTTTCTCCCTTCTTCTCCCTGGCCCTTTCCCCTACCCTTCTGGTGTCACTATTCCCCTTCTTGTTCCTGGATTCCGTGTGTTGTGAGCTCCCATCTCTTATGTATACGTGTGCGCCTGCTCAAATCTAGTCTGAGTTGAGAAGCAGTCCTGGGGTCCTGATAGTGGGGGGTGAGGAAGACTCAAGGCACCAGAGAAATATTGTGTTTCATCAATGCTTTACTGCATCCTGGTTGACATATCCCTTACTTGTGGCCCCTCTGTGGGGGGATCTTTTATCATCTACAGGTGGGATTTGGGTCTCTGCTCTGCCCCCCTCATTCTCAACAACATGTTTTTGTTTGTTTGTTATGTGTCTTCTGATGCCTATTACCCGGTTCCGATGACTCCTCGTGATGTCACCAGCAGTGTGCTTCTTTCATGTGGTTTGTGGCTTCTCTGCTGAATGGCCGCTTGTTTAACTCCAAGTCTTTAAGACCCCAGATGTTATATCTTTTAATAGCCAGACACCATTCACCTTCTTCGTCACATTTGCTGATGCACCCATTTTGTCTTCAGTGATTGTGTCAGGAGGGTGAGCATCTCAGAATGCCAATTTGTTAGAACAAAGCGTCCTTGTATTGAGGGAGCAGAGGCCAGATGTCCTTCCACTACCTCAGTGTAGTGCCACATAAATATATGTACATGGGCCAGTACCTCTATTTTTGTGGATTAATGCATTTACATATGTACACACCTATGCTTATACCTCTTTCCATTGCTTTGCTTCCTAGGTCCTTCCTCTGTTTCCTTTTACCTTCCTCCTGCTCCACCATCACTTTCTCCCTATTACCACCTCTTAGAACTTTCTCTTTGCTAGTTTGCTGTTGCTCCAACACCCCCACGATCCCTATCTCTTCCTTGTTGTTGACTCTAATTCCATAGTTGTTCCCATCTATGGGGCTGCCTGCTCACCACACACTTTCCCCACCACCCGCACCCCGCAAGTCCCCCTGGGACCATTGGTCCTGCTGCTGTCTCCTTGGGCTTGCTTCCCATGCCTGTCTTATTAAGTAGGCAGACCAACTATGACATAGACCAAACAAAAAGAAAACAAAAGATTGAAAAAAGAAAAGAAGAAAACATAGACATAATTCCAGGTCTGTTTGCTGATCTTCATGACTATCTCCCCACTGGTTGTGGGGGAGCTCTGGGAGCTGCCCCTCCCAGCCTGAAGTCCATTTGGGGGGTTCTTCAGAGGCTTCGTCACTTTGCTTTGCTCTAGTTGCTGATCTGTTATGTTCCCTTCTTGACTCACCCCGCTGTGGGGGGTTCAGACTGCGCCACATCCCCGCCATCAACACATATTTTTGAGCAGCACAATTCCACCTGTAAGAACTTGCACTACTCACAGATATCCCTCAGTCTTCCATCTCTCTTAATTCTATTCCTAGCGATTCAGTAGCATGCATATTAAACTATCCACAATTTAAAATAAAAGTTCAGTGACATGTGCTATGATATTTTCTATTCTTCTCTGCTCTATGCCCTTGCACTAGAAGAAAGAAAAAAAGCCAGCTCTAACCCATTGACTTCCTTTAATCATATACTGACATATGGTACTTTCCAATTGGTCTGGATACTGCTGACATACATTTTAATAATAAGAGAAAGCAAATAAGTTCACTGTCATGTAGAAAATGTGAAAGAAGAATGTAATGATTCTTCGTCACAGTGTGGTGTATCTGGAGTCTTAAAGCCTTGTAAGCATCCACCAAAAATACAACTATTGGCCTCCATTCATCTGGAACAAAAGAAAAAGAAGGAAGCCAAAGACTTAGAGGAAAAGTAGTGCACACAAACCATATGAAGTAGTCTACATGAACCACAGCCACATGCGCGTTGAGACCAGAAGAACTAGACGGGGTCTGGCTGCTACTACTGATCATTCTGATCATAACCACAAAAGACAAGACACCAAAAAATGAGAGAAAAAATGTGGAACAGAATGCACATTCCTATAAAGTTTAGACTTGCCGGACTAGATAAGTTCAGAGTACTACCTGAGATTTTTGTCCTGAGATAAACTTTAAACCTTAAACTGAAAATATCCCTTAAGGCTACCTGTTAGCTAAACAACAGAGTGACTAATAAAATAAAAAATAAGGTAGGGCATGATCAAAGATAATGTACCCGAGATGAATTACTGAAACCCAAATGAAAGCTGAGCATGATAGTGGGACAAGAGGAAAGTCAAAGGAAATAGAGGAAAGCACTAGGAGGTAAAGGGCACTTATAGAAGTCTAAATATAGGCATTTACACATGTAAATATACTTATATATGACAATAGGGAAATAGATCTATGTGCATATATTTGTAGGTTTATTATTAAGGTAGCAGATGGACATTGGACCTCCACTCAAGTACTCCTTCAATGCAAGAATACTTTGTTCTATTAAGCTGGTATTCCATGATGCTCACCTTCCCGACAAGATCTCTGAAGGCAAAGAGGGTGTATAAGCAAATGTGGCAAAGAAAGCTGATGGTGGCCGGCTATCAAAAGATATAGCATCTGGGGTCTTAAAGGCTTGAAGGTAAACAAGCAGCCATCTAGCTCAGAAGCAACAAAGCCCACCCGAAAGAAGCACACCAGCCTGTGCGATCACAAGGGAACACACACAAAATCATATCATTGTGAATGAGGGGAGAGCAGAGTGGGGACCCAAAGCCCATCTGTAGGCAACTGGAGATCCCCTTACAGAAGGGTGGCAGGGAGGAGATGAGCCAGTCAGGGTGCAGTATAGCAATGATGAAACATACAACTTTCCTCTGGTACTTTAATGCTCCCCTCCACCCCCACTACCATGATCCCAATTCTACCTTAAAAATCCAGCTAGACCAGAGGATGGACACTGGTACAGATAGGAACTGGAAACACAGGGAATTCAGGACAGATAAACCTCTGAGGACCATAGAGATACCAGAAGGATAAGGGGATGGTAGGGTAGAAAGGGGGAGCTGATATCTAATTCCCTCCCTGGGGGACAGACAACATAAAAGTGGGTGAAGGGGGATGTCGGACAGTGTAAGACATGACAAAATAATAATAATTTACAAATTATCAAGAGTTTGTGAGAGAAGGGGGGCGGGGAGGGAAGGGAACAAATGAGCTGATATCAGGGCTTAAGTAGAAAGCAAATGTTTTGAGAATGAGGGCAACAAATGTGCTTGACATAATGTATGCATGTATGTGTGTGTATGTATGTGTGTGTATGTATGTGTGTATGTGTGTGCATGTATGTATATATGTATGTATGGATTGTGATTAGAGTTGTATGAGCCCCCAATAAAGTGATTTAAAAATTAAAAATGTGACGCCTGGAGATGCTCTCTCTCTCCTTCCTTCTTCCTGGCGGAACGCATCATTGACAGGTCTGTGGGCTGGCCCAGTACTGCCAATTTGCCGGCTTCCAGTACACCTGCCAGCTGTGCCGGGACCAGCAGGCCCTCTGTACCCGGGACAGCAAGTGCTGTGGAGGCCAGCTGTGTGTCGGGGGTCACTGTTCCACAGCGGGCACCAGAGGTGGCAACGGGACCATCTGCAACAACCAGAGGGACTGCCAGTCCGGGCTGTGCTGTGCCTTCCACAGAGGCCTGTTGTTTCCAGTGTGCACACCGCTGACCACGGAGGGCGAGCTGTGTCATGACCCCACCTGCTGGATGCTAGACCTCATCAGCTGGGAGCTTGAGCCTGACAGGGTGCTGCACCGGTGCCCATGTGCCACGGGGCTGCTCTGCCAGCGCCCAGCCACAGCCTCTTGTATACGTCTCAGCCAGAGTTTGGTGCAAGCAGCGATGAGGACAGTGGGGAGAGAGTCCACTGCTCAGACAGGCCCTGGTTGGGGACGCCATGAGGGCTTCATGGGGAGGAGCTCAGGGAGCTTGAGATAGAGGCCATGAGGCGGGAGCTGATGGATGGAGACGAGATCTAGAGTCAGCCCCGTCCCGGGGGCCCATGTGCAATAGAAGTAGCTTATTTCTCCCAGCTGTGTCTTTTGGGGGTGGACTGACAGGCTTCTTCCTGTTTCCTCTTCGCCAATTATTTTCTGTCTGGTTTGGGCCGTTTGCCATGACCCCATGGGATGCTGTGCATATTTCCCCCACCCGTACCACTGTGCTGCTGGGAAGACAGAGTGGGAGGACCGGGCTTCTACCCTGGGCCCTGGAGGGCAGCTGGTCCGCAGTGGCTGCCAGATGGATGGCCCCTGCTCTCTTGTACCTACTGAAAGCCGTGGGAAGGAGGACGGGCTGGCGTCTCCCCACGCCAGGTTGTTGGGGACATGCTGAGTCTTGCATGGGTACCCTGCTTTGTGAACATAAACCTGGCGGAAATGCAAAAGAAAAAAAATGACCCGTGAGTAAAAGCTTCATTTAAAAAATGATTCCTCAGAAATCAAATGATCAAAAATTACTCTAAAGCAAAAATGATGCGAAGGTAACATGAAAGGGAAACTAGACTACCAGAAATGGTACAACTTGATGAAATGATTGAGAAGGATAGCATGTGAAAAATGTAACCAGTGTGACTGAATAATTTGTGTAGAATTTGTTAAAGGATGTGATCTTGAGCCAGGATTCTCAGTGGTTTGACAGTGAAGGCCTAGTAATTCCCCATAATGTGACCTAACACAACATAATCAACTCCATAATGGGATCAGTTGTAAGAAGGTTTAAGTGAACTGTAAACATCTTACTCAGGTCGCAGCTCTGATGAAGCCCCCTCAGGGTGTGGCTGCTTCCTATGTAAGCAGACGCTGTGGGATGCTTGCTTCTCGCTGGGGCTAGATCTTGGATTTGACTCCTCTGCTTCCAGTTCTTTGAACTGGAGCCAATGGCCCACCATATAGCTTGCTGACCCTGGGAACCATCAGCAGCCTGCCATCTGAACTTTGAACCTTGGATTCATTGGATTCTAAAACCATGGTCTGACCGGGTGACCATGAATTTATCCACCTCTGCATGCACCAGCCTGCGGTCTTCATACTTCATATTTCTCTTTTCTGATTCACCAGGCCCCACAGCTACACCAGTCAGAAGTCTCCAGCTTAACATCCAACCCATGGACTTGAACTAGACTGGTCTTAACCAGCTTCTACAATCCTGTGAGCCATTTTCTTGTTATAAATTTCTCTATATAAGCAACATTGGTTTTACTTCTCTAGAGAACTTAACACAAATGGGAATCTCATTTGCAGTGTAAATTTTCTTTGACATTGACTTACTCCAATGATCTTACCTGTAACTCCCGCCAAAGTGGCTCTGGGTGGTGTAGTCACATGTTAGATTACTGATTAAAAGATTGGACATTTGAACGCACCCAGAGGTACCTGGCATTTTCTTCTGAAAGATCCCAACCATGAAATCCCAATGGAGCCAAGTTAGCCACTGACACTTGGGCCACCATGGATTGGAAATGGCTTCATGGCAACTCTTTCTTTTTTAATGTGCTAGAGGGATTTGTGTCCCCTGTCCATATCTTCTAATCCCACCCTGACCTTTAAGAGAATCAATGTCGTACTAAGAATCTGCTTCGGAGTTTAGGTCAGACTCAGAAGAGGACATGGAACAAAGGATAGCACTGCTGATGTTAGATGGATCTTGGCTGAAAGCAGAGAAAATCAGAAAGATGTTTACTTGTGTCTTATTGACTATGTCAAGGCATATGACTGTGTGATTCATAACAGACTGTAGCTAGCCTCGAGAAGAATGGGAATTCCTGAACACTTCACTGTACTTATGAGGAATTTGTAAATGGACCGAGAAGCAGTTGTGTGAACAAAACAAGGGCATGGTGCATGGTTTAAAATCAGGAAAGGTGTGCATCAGAGTCGTAGCGTCTCACCATACTCATTCAGTCTGTATGCAGAGCACATAATCAGGGAGGCTGGCTTAAAAAAAAAAGAATCTACATCGGGTAAACTGCAGATTAACCGAAAACATGCAGAGCTTATTTATACATGCCATATAGTCTCAGCATTCAGTAGTAGGATTTGAGAATCCATAAAACTCAATTACGGAAATGAAAAAGAATTTTAACCCCCCCCCTTTCATTGTGTATTGGGTAATAGTTTACCGAATAGATCAGTTTTCCATTCAACATTCATACATTTTGTTTCATGTACTCGATTTTAGTCCCGGTAATGTACCTCCACTTAGCCTACCTCCTCCTAGTGTTCGCTGTTTCAATTTCTCCTCCTCTCCTAATCCCTCTGAAGGCTGTTCTTAGGTAAATGCTGCCGTTTGATCTCAAGTGGCTGATTTTTCTAAGCTGTACATGTACATACCCCCTCCCCCGTGATATTGTTCCCCTTCTCCACCAGTCCACTTTTAGGTTGAAAATTGAATCAGGTGTGTGTGTGTGTGTGTGTGTGTGTATGTTTAGTACCAGGCCTAAAGGGTGCCTAAGAGTCATAGCCAATTGTCACTTTGTTTTTAAGAGATACCACATTATTTTTTTCTATCATAAAATGTTATCAATGAAATGTCTTTAACATCTCTGCCTATAAAAGGCACTTTGCACATTATAGATTATTTCCTTTAGATATAGTTGCATAAATAAAACCCAAAATTAGGTTTGAACTTTATTAAAAGTTTTGACTTATTTTTAGAGTTCTCTTCTTGCCAAATTTCTCACTCACCCCAAATTAGAAAGCGCCCACCTCTCAGCACCCTGTCAGTATTGTTATTTGTGACTCTTTTGTGAACTTTTCAATGTAAAAAAATTGTTTTTCTTTTAATTTCTTTGAGCTTTTCACAATGTATTTGCTTCCTAATTGTGCTCTTCTCTTTCCCTTTTGTGGTAGATGGCCCGTTCATGTGTCTTTCTCATTTATAATTGGCTCCAAAGTGTTCCTATTAATTGTACGGAACATGTATATAATAGGCTCATTTGGATATATATTAGCAGCTCCAAAGAGCTTTGAAACCTTGCCTGAGCGGGACAGATGCCCAGCAACAGGCCGGGGGTCAGAGAGAGGCCTGCTGTGGGCACAGCAGAGAAGAAACGGTTCTATCTGGACGACTGTGCATTTCTCACCTGAACTGTAACCTGGTAATGTCCCTAAGAAACCCCATAATCATGAGCCCCATGGGTGGGTTCTGTGTGGCCATTGCCATGAATTATGGAACCCAGCAGAGAGGTGGGGAGTGCTGTGGGAGCAATTAAAGTAGTGGCAGATGAGAGAGGAGCCAGTCAGGGTGCAGGGTAGCACCGATGAAACATACAACTTCCTTCCAGTTCTTTAATGCTCCCCCTGCATCTCCACTATCACGACTCTAACTCGCCCTTACAAATCTGCCTGAACCGGAGCATGTACATGGTTACAGATAAAAGCTGGAAACACAGGGAATCCAGGACAGATAACCCCCTCAGGACCAATACTGAGATTCGCAATATCAGAAGGATAAGGGTAAGGTGGGGAGATGGGGGGAACCGATCCAATGATCTACCTGTAATCCCCGACCACAGGGATGGACAACAGAAAGGTGGGTGAAGGGAAGCAGTGGGCAGTGTAAGACATGAAAACAAAAATTGTAAATTGTCAAGGGTTCATGAGGGAGGGATGGTGGGGGGGCGGCGAGAAAAGAGCTGATACCAAGGGCTCAAGTAGAAAGAAAATGTTTTGAAAATGATGATGGCAACAAATGTTCTTGACACAATGGATGAATGTATGGATTGTGATAAGATCTGTAAGAGCCCCCAATAAAATAAAATTTTAAATATACCGGATGCTCCCTTGAATATGAATATTAGGCAAACTACAAATAACATCCTTTAAGCACCAGCATGCCTCAAATACTATAGGAACCATTGTTGTTTTTAAGTGCCACCAAGTTGGGTCCAATCCACAGTGACCCTAAGCACAACAGAACCAATCAGGGCCCGGTCCTGTGCCAGTCCACCTTCTGCAGGGCCTTCCTCTTCGCCTCGGTGCCTCCACTTTACCAAGCATGATGTCCTTCTCCAGGGACTGGTCTCTCCTGACAACGAGGGGCCTGACCATACTTCGTCCAAGACAGATAGGGTTGTCCTCTTAGCAGCCTGTGGTATTGTCAATAGTCTTTGCCAGCACCACAATTCAAATGCATCGGTTCTTCTTTATTCCGTGTCCAGCTTTCACATGCGAACCAGGCAGTGGAGGATGCCATGGCTTGGGTCAGGTGCTCCGGAGTCCTCAAAGTAACCTCCTTACTTTTCAATACTCTAGAGATGTCTTGTGCGGTAGATTTAAAATAATTGATGTATGTATATGCATGGATTGTGATAAGAGTTGTATGAGCCCCTGATAAAATGTTTTTAAAAAATCATTGTTTATCTGACACCCAGTTTTAAGAGTGCTGCATTTTTATTTGCTAAATTAGGCAATCCTACTTAGACTAGTTTATCAGCATCTGCTGACTTAACACCCTTTTGGAGCAGGTGTTGGGGTGGGTGGATGGAGGCAGCTGAAAGAGAAGGCACTCTCAGGCCTCAGAGTTTATACTCTGGTTTCCCAGATGCCTTTGCAACCAGGAACCATCATTTCCGGGGTGCTAGATTACCCTTCTTGGAGCCCGCCTCTGTAGTTTCGTGAAGATTTAGGCAGTCTTCCACACTTACCTGAGATTCCCACCCCTAGGCAGTCTGATTCCTTCGTTTGGGGAGGGATCCAGAAGCCATGTTTGTTTGCTTTTATTGGGGGCTCTTTTTTTCTTTTTTTACAAGAGCCCAAGTGATTCTCCTGCTAAGCGTGTGGAAGTCCGCCAAGGCGGTTCCTTAGGCCAGCTCGGGCAGCTCTGGACACCAGCAGGTAGCAAAAGCCAGGAGGAGGCATGTTGTGAACTCCCTCCCTCTGCGCTCATCCGCAGGCCTCCTGGTCTGCACTGGGCAGCGGCGATTCCTTTTGTAGCTTGCTTCCCAGTCCTTAACGCTCATCCCATTCGCTCACTCTGATTCCCAAGGAAAGCGGGAAAGGTGTTTCCTTTTTTTCCCCCCCCGGAGAGGGCAAGGAAGGTCACAGGGGCTAAGTACAAACTGCAGGCTCCTCAAGCGCCCAGGCTGCTAAGCCCGCCCCTTCCCACCCCAGCAGGCGGCCTCCCTGCCCCGCCAAGCCGCCGGACGTCACGTCGGGCAGGGCCCAGCCTCGTGGACTTTCAGGTACCTGCCGCCCCCAGGCTGGAAGCAGCGTGAAGGCCACAGCGGGCCGGGGCAGGAGCCGGGGCCCAGAGTGCGTGGGGCCAGGGACCCTGCAGGACGGTGCAAGGCGCTGGGTGCCCAGGGGCCGGTCGGCCGCAGCGCGGGCGCCCAGGTCCCCGCTGGGCGCGGAGGGGCGCGGGCCCGGCAGCGGGAGCGCGCTCCCGGCCGCGCGCGCCTGCAGGGAGCCGCTCGGGGAAGAGGGCGCGCCGCCGCGGGCCTCGGAAGGGCAGTGTTGGGAAATCGGCGTGGATGTCGCCGCCACCGCCGGGAACAGCCCGGAGGTTGGTAGCGAGCGACCTTAAGGGGCTTCTGGGGGTGCGGGGGGGGGGGTTAGGTGCCCACTTCCTTGCTCCGTCTGCTGAGTGGTGGAAACCAAGTGCTCAAGCCGTGTTCCTTTCCTCCCCGCTCCCCGCGGGCGCGCCCAGGGCGGGACTGAGGAAACTCCCGCTCCCAGCAGCACACAAAGGCGGCGGGGGCCCGGGCTTATAGGAGGGTGCCCCCCAGGCAGGCCGGTGCGGGTTTCCTGCCTCCACCAGGCTGGCCAGGCCAAGACCCCGCGCCCTGGCCCGCGTCCCCTTCTCTCTTGCTCGGTGGCCAGCTTCGGGCCCTGTTCCAGGGATTGGCACACTCGAGTCCCCTCGGCTGCCTGCTGCATCGAGAGTGCAGACTCCTGGCACCCTCCAGTTAGAGATGTCCTTCGCTTTCCGTGCCCGCGACTCCCTTACACTCCCCCCACCCTCCTCCCGCAGCTTCTGCATCTAGCCTTCAGGTGGCTTCGTTCTTCATTTGGGAAAGCCTGCCCCAAAGAAAGGAAAGGGACCTACGGATGGTATTGATATGAAGAAATGTGCTCTTCTCGGCCCTCATTGCCCTTGAACTGGGGCAGTGGGACTGGGGGCTCGGCATCCACCTTGTGGCAGGTCAAGTGGGACTCAGCGCTCGGCCCTTTCTGTTTTGCAGTATTCATTTATTCGCAGCACCAGCGGCCTTCTGCAGCGTGCTTCACCGTGGAGGTGGTACTTTTGGGACTGGGCTTTGAGTAAGAATCCACCTCTCCTGCCTCCCCCCCCCACTCACCCTTACAATCTTTATGTGACATCTTTTCTGTAGCGTTGCTGTATCCCTCTCTCTCTTGCAGTCCTTAACCGTTTTAATGTTCTGACCAAGAAGATTGGACTAGTAATAACTTAATTCGACTAGTAATAGTGTCAGAGTCCCACCCTGTTGCTACATTATTAGATATGAATTTCACAGCAAGTGGGAAAGGTAGGTAGTGTTCTCCCTGTTCACAGCACAATAAAGGAAGGCTTGGCGGGTTAGTGGGTTAACGTTGGACGATAACTGCAAAGTTAGCCGATTGAAACCACCAGCAGGTCCCCCGGAGGAAGCGGAATGCCTCTACTCCCGCAAAGCTTCAGTTTTGGAAATCCACAGGGGCGGTTCCTTTCTGCCCTATAGGTCCTTATGCACGGGACTCTACTCAATGCAGGTGAGTTTTGCAGAGCTCTAGTGACATAGTGGGCTACATCTTGGGCTGCTAAGCCTGAAGTCAGCAGTTCAAAACCACTAGCCGCTCCTCGAGAGAAGGCTGAGACTTTCTACTCCTGTAAAGAATTACAATCTCGGGAACCCACGGGGACAGATCTACTCTGCCCTGTGGGGTCATTCTGAGTCAGAACGAACTCAGTGGCAGCAAATGAGTTGTTGGAGAAGGTGGCAGAGCCCCAGGCTAGCACAAGTCAAGCCACTTAAAGCAACCTTATATCTAACGGCACGACAAGCTTCCAAGTCCTATCCCATCTCTCTGATCTTTGATACATTTGAGTGTGTGATTGACGCTATTTTAGCAATCTAGCTCATTGAAGAGTTTCCTCGTGTTTTATTGGCCACTGGCTTTAGCAAACATGATGCCCTCTGGTGGTTGTTGTTAAGAGCCAATGAGTTGATTTCATCTATCTTCTGTGACTGTAACCCTCCTTGGCAAGTAGGTTAGTTGCATGGACCAACTGAGGGTGAAGGGAGAAGACAGTTACTTTTGTAAGCCTCCGAATGGTGGCAGGAGCTTTGCAGGTCATAGGGACTACGAGTTAGCATGAGGGACTACTTGCACCTGTGTGTCTTGTTTCCAGCCCTGGGCCTGGCCCAAGAGCACATGCTCCTTAAGCCAGTAGTTCTCAACCTGTGGGTCTCTACCCCTTCACAGGGGTTGCCATTCGAAAACACAGTCTGATTTACATTCTGATTCATCACAGTAGCAAAATTATAGTTATGAAGTAGCAATGAAATAATGTTATGGTTGGGGGCCACCACAACATGAGGAACTGCATGGAAGGGTGGCGGCATCAGGAAGGTTGAGAACCACTGCCTTCAACGGGACCACTGAGTTTCCTGTCCTGGGTGGAATGTTTGCTAGTATGCAGGAGACCTTCTTTGGGGTCTGCTGAAGCCAATGCCACATGTTTTAACACACAAAACCCCACTGTCACTGAGTGGGTTCTGACCCATAATGACCCCTCTTAGGGTTTCTTAGGTTGTAAATCTATACAGGAGAGAACAACCTCATCGTTGATGACTGGTGGTTTTGAACCACCAACCTAGATGTTAACAATTCAACACTTACCCAACAGTGCCATCATGGCATTTATGTTTTAAAGGACATTTTTGCTCATATATTACACATGTGTTTTTAAAGGTATTCAGAACAGGTGCATAGGGTAATAAATTATGTTGACACATTATAAAAGTAGTGTAATAAATGAATTTGTGAGGGTAATAAATGGTCTTAATATACTAAACAACCAAATCCAGTGGCAGACCAACTAACACATAGCTTCAAAGTGCTGATACCTATGTACAATATATTTATTGATTATCTGTAATAACTGCAGGGCGATAGTGAAGTATGTTAGATTTGTTACTTTAGTTTGGTGACAACGTCATCTGAATGGGTCTTCTTACTGTGGTTTGTAATTCATTCGTTGAATTGCTTAATTTCAGTTGGAGGTTTGTGACAATGGGTATGTTCACACATCCTGAATCCTACTCACTTTGTGAAGCCTGAGAATGGTGTTGGTATTGGTATTGGCATCTTAGGCTTTGAGCTGTGATTCTTAAAACACACACACACACACACACACCGAAATAAAACTCATTGCTATCAAACAGTATATAGCAACCTCCACTGTGTCAGAATAGAATTTTGCCTTGTAAAATTTTTTTAGTAGCTGACTTTTTTGAAACTAGACTGTCAGGCTTTTCTTCTGAGGCACCTGAAGGCAGACTTGAACGCATTACCTTGTCGTTAGGAGTTGAACACTTAACTGCTTGCTCCCCTTTGAGTCCTGCTTAGTGATTGTTTTTCCTCCTGAGCTCTTCCTGGGCACCCTCAAAAACTCCAAACTCACTGTCATTGAGTTGATTCTGACCCTGTAGATTTCTGAGACTATAGCTCTTAAAAAAAAAACATTATATTGGGGCTCATACAGCTCTTATCACACTACAGACACACATCAGTTCCTCATTTTCCCCCTTCCTCCCCACTACCACTCCCTCATAGATCCTTGATAATTTATAAATTATTATTGTTTTGTCATATCTTACACTGTCCAACGTCTCCCTTCACCCACTTTTCTGTTGTCCATCCCCCAGGGAGGAGGTTATTTGTAGATACTTGTAATCGGTTCCACCTTTCCAACCCACCCTCCCTCTACCCTCCCAGTATCACCACTCACACCGCTGGTCCTGAAGGGATCATCCACCCTGGATTCCCTGTGTTTCCAGTTCTTAACCTGTACCAGTGTACATCCTCTGGTCTAGCCAGATTTGTAAGGTAGAATTGGGATCATGACAGTGGGGGGGCGTGGGAGGGGGGAAGGAAGCATTTAGGAACTAGAGGAAAGTTGTATGTTTCATCGTTGCTACACTGTACCCTGACTGGCTCATCTCCTCCGCACAACCCTTCTGTAAAGGGGTGTCCAGTTGCCTACCAATGGACTTTGTGTCTCCACTCTGCACCCCCCCTCATTTACAACGATATGATTTTTTCTTCTTTGATACCTGATATCTGATCCCTTCGACACCTCATGGTTACACAGGCTGGTGTATATCTTCCATGTTGGCTTTGTTGCTTCTGAGCTAGATGGCTGCTTGTTTATCTTCAAGCCTTTAAGACCCCAGACGCTATATCTTTTGATAGCTGGGCACCATCAGCTTTGTTCACCACATTTGCGTATGCACCCATTTGTCTTCAAAGATCATATTGGGAAGGTGGAGACCCACTGATATGATTTCAAGAGCTATCTATATGGGTTCTAAATCGCGGCAGCAACTTGGAGCTCAGGAAGATCAGGAGGTAGAGAGTTACTTTGGTGGGAGAGTAACAACTCAAAAGGAGGCTGACAATGGCCACACAGCTGGAAGTATGTAATGCCACTCAGTGGTTCATGGGGAAACTGTTGACTTGGTGTATGTTTTGCTGGGTATAGGACTCCTGGTAGTGCAGTGGGTTACATGTTGGGCTGCTAACCACAAGGTCAGCGGTTTGAACCTCGCAGCTGCTCCTCAGAAGAAAGACAAGGTTTCCTGCTCCCGTCAAGATTTATAGTCTCAGAAATCCCAGGGTCATTCTCATCTACTCTGACCTACTGGGTTGCTTTGAATGGGAATCGATGACAGAGAGTTCTGTTTGGGGCTTATTTTGTCCTCAACCATAAACAAAATATAATTTTAAAAATCAGGCAAAACTGAATTGTGATAGTAGTCAGGATGGTGACTAAGGAGGGACATACGGGGCCACATACTTTTCCATCTCAGTGGTGAGGCATTCAGGTTTTCGTCTGAGTGGTAGCTCCTTGGGTGACTTCAATTTTGAAACGTCCAAGAGATTTTTTATGACACATTTTAATAAAATTGATTTAGAGTCTATTGTAAACCATCCTGCTAATTCATATGCTCTAAATCAGGGAGTTTACGATATACTGGGCATGACTCTTGGTGACTAAAATGCTTAAAATAAATGGCTGAGAATTGTTAGGGGAGAGATTCATTCTCATAATACCGCATCACTTGGTTTATTGAATTGAGTTGTGTATGCAAATAACTCTTTTTTTTTGTCACTCATTCTCAGCAGAGATGTGGTTTAAGGAACCAAACACCAAAAACTCACTGCCACCAAGTTCAGTCTGACTCAGAGTGACTCTTTAGGACAGAGTGGGACTGGCCCTGTGGGTTTCCAAGGCTGTAAACTCTATGGAGAAAAGTGGAAAGCCTCATCTTTCTTCTTTGCACCAGTTGGTGCTTTTGAACTGCTGACCTTGCAGATCACAGACCTCGGTGTAGACTATTATGTCAACTGGGGGTTGTTTTTAGGGTAGTTCATATAAAAAGACTTAAAAGTTGCTCTTGATGATAAGATTGATATGAAGGTGAAGAGGAAGCCAAAAAATGCTCAAGTGGAACTTGGTTACAAAATAATGTTTTTAGTTTTGGTTTTCTTTCAAGAGTATACTTTAAATGTATAATATATTGGACTGTTGAGTTGACTCCAACTTAAAGCAACCTTATGTCTAACGGCACAACAAGCTTCCAAGTCCTATCCCATCTCTCTGATCTTTGATACATTTGAGCGTGTGATTGAAGCAATTTTAGCAATCTAGCTCATTGAAGAGCTTCCTCGTGTTTTATTGGCCACTGGCTTTAGCAAACATGATGCCCTCTGGTGGTTGTTGTTAGGAGCCAATGAGTTGATTTCAAACCAGTGACCTATGCACAACCAAACAAAACACCGCGCCACCCTGCATCATCCTCACAGTTCCCATGCCTGAGCCATTGCTTCAGCCACTGTGTCCGTCCATCTCTCGCTGAGGGCCTTGACCGCTGCTCCTCTGCTTTACCAAGCATAATGTCCTTCTCCACGGACTTGTGGTTCCTGAATTCAAGGTATGTAACACAGAGTCTTGCCATCTTTGCCTCTAAGAAACACTCTGACCTTCTTCCAGTGCGTACAGATCAGTCTTTATAGCAGTCCGTGATACTTTGAATATTCTTCTCCAGCACCACCAGTCAATTCAAACACGTCAATTCTTCTTCGCTCTTCCTTATTCAATGTCCAACTCTCACATGTGTATGAGGCAATGGAAAATACCGTGGCTTGGGTCTGGCACCCCTTAGTCCTCAAAGTACCATCCTTGCTTTTCAGTACTCAAAAGAGGTCTTGTGCAGCAGCTGTACTGCACCTTGTCATTTGATCTCTTGACTGCTGCTTCCATGGGTATTGATTGTGGATTCAAGAGAGACAAAACCCTTAATGTCACTCTTTCCCCCATTTATCCTAATGCCATCTATTGGGCCAGTAGTGAGGATTTTGATCTTCTTTATATTGACTTGTAATCCATTATAAAGGCTGCAAATGGGATCTTCATCAGCAAGTACTTCAAGGCCACCTCCGTGTCAGCAAGCAAGGTTCTGTCGTCTGCATGTCAAAGGTTGTTAATAAGCCTTCCTCTAATCCAGATGCTACATACTTCTTCATAATAGTCAGCTTGTCTAATTACTTACTCAGTGTAGGGCTCCAATAAGTATGCTGAGAGGATTTACAACCCGGATGCGCCCTTTCCTGATTTTAAACCATGCAGTGTTCCCTTGTTCTATTGCACAAGTGCCTCCTGATCTACGTACAGTTCCCCATGAGCACCATGCAGAATTCTGTAACCTGCATTCTTCTCAAGGTTATCCGCAGTGCATCATGGTTCACAGTCAAACCCAGTCAGACCAACGCCTTTGCATCATCCTTTGACAGTGATTACTTTTTTGCCTTTTTTTAAAAAGTAATGCCCTGTGTTTTAGTGGTTAGTTTTTTCCAGAATACGTGTCTAAAATAAGAAGCAGCCCTGACTTCTTAGCTTCTAAACCCATCATCGTTGGTTTTAAAACAATGAGCTCTTACTCTATGAGTCCTTGAGTGAGGTGCTCCCCTCCCACTGGGCCGTGACCTCCTGGAGGGCAGAGAGAGCACATTCACTTCCAATTGTCGTTGTGACAAGTTCCCACAATCACGTGGTTTCAAACAACACAGATCTATCATATTACAGTTTGGGTAGCGGTCCAAAATCCTAAAAGAGCCAGCAAGCCCGCATTCCTTTGGAAATTCGGAGGGCAGGGGAAAGAATCCATTTCTCTGCCTTTTCAAGCACATAGAAGTGGTCTGATGGAGCCCTGTGATGTAGTCGTGACGTGCAGTAGATCAGCAGTTTGAAACCACCTGCCACTCCCTCCTGGAGAAAGGCGGGGTTTTTCTATTTCTGTTACAGTCTTGGGAACTCGAGGGCAGGTCTACCCTGTCCTATTGGGTCACCCTGAGTCGACAGTGACCCCTTGGCAGCGAGCTCGTTGTTTGTCTGCTTTTGAGACGTGGTCTGCATTTTCAGTGGTCCTTTCCTGCTCCAACCTTCTTGCCTCCATTGCCTCCTTTCCTCTGGGCCTCTCATCCGCCTGTTTCCCTCTGATAAGACCTTGTGATTATATTGGGCTCACCTAGATAATCAGAATCATTATTCCTTCTCATGGTCCTTAAGACTATCACAACTCAGGGGAGGGAGGGGGAAAAACAAGGAGCTGATACCAAGGGCTCAAGTCAAAAGCAAATGTTTTGAGAATGATGATGACAACAAATGTACACATGTGCTTGATGCAATGGATGGATGGGTGGATTGTGATGAGTTGTATGAGCCCCTAATAAAACGATTTAACCCCCCCCCCAAAAAAAACACAATTGATCACAACTGTAAAGCCTTCTTTGCCCTGGGAAGGGAGCAGATCACATATCCAGGGGTCCCAGGGTGAAAGATGTGGACAGCCGTTGAGGGGTCATCCTATTGGTCACAGATGGGACCCTTTAAGTTTTGTCTAGCCACAAATTGTGCTCATCGTGTTTGCAGTAGGAGTTCACTGATCTTTGCTGGGTGAAGAAGTAGATCTAAGATCGGATCCTTTGAAGTGTAGTCTCTGAAAGAAGAGAAGTCATGGTCCGGCCTGTCCTGCTAGTTCTTAGTTCCGTTTTGAATGCAGCGTCACCTCGTGGCGACCCTGGGTCCATCAGGATGCACTGTTCCCTGCTCCCTGCTCTACCCGCATGATCATTGGGTCTAGCTGCCCATGCTTAAAAAGAGACTACCTACAAACAGCATGGTAAAGGGTCTGGGAACTTAAATACATAAATAAAAATAGAAGAAGGCTTGAAGGAATCCTGGATCTTTAACTTGGAAGGGGACTTGGGATGAGGTGAGTGACACTGGAATTCTCTTCAAGGATTCTAGGGCACAATCATGACGCCCGCTCCGTCTACTTAATTATAACCACAGTAGTGCTACTGATGACAGGAACAAATGTTCCAGAGCTTACAATTGCCAAGGCCCCGCACTACCACTTGACAAAAGACACTGAATCTTCAGAGCAATTCTCTGTCTTACAGAGAAGGACATGGGCGTTCAGCAGCTGCCAGCACAGGCCATCGTGTTTGGTGAAGCAGACATAGCCAGAGTACCTGAGCTGAACGCTTGATGGCCTCATCCCTAGGAAGCACCAGAGTGCATTTTAAAACGGCAACTTTCTGCCCAGGCCAGCTGCCTCCTCCACTCAACTCAGTCCAAGCATTCCGCCATCGGGCATTCTGGGTGTGGAGAAATGGTTCTCTTCAGCATCATTATGTGGGTAGAAGAATAAGAGTCTTAAGTGGGCTTTGGCAGATATGGCGATGTGGGAGGACATGGTTAGTCTGGGCTTGTTTTTCCCGGGGAAAGGCATGCAATTTATATTTGGCAAAATAGGACTTGGTTTCATCAAATTGGACTGTGGAAAAGAGCGGAAAAAGTCGCACCCAGTTCTTTCCCAGTGTCCCTGCTGCCTGGTTCCCTTCAAAGTCGTGTGGTTTCAGCAGGCGTGCGCGCCTTTTACTTTTATTACTTGGTGGTTTTCAGAGTGCTCATCTGCCCCTAAATTTAGAACCATTCCAATTTTGTTCAGCCCTTATCTTTTCGTAAGTACTGATTTTCCTCTCAGACAGTCACCGGAAATTGGTTGGTGGGGTTTGCCTTCTTTAGGAAGCCTTTTAAGGGATGCACGCCAGTTGGGTGTGTGCGTGGCTGTGTTTGTTTTTGTCTTGCATTATGTTGGCATTTCATTGATTTTTCAAATATTCCTAATTTCTCAGGGAGGGTCCTCGTCTCGCAGGGCTGCTGTAACAAAACATACCCCAAGTTGAGTGACTTTAAAGAATCACAATTTATTTTCTTCCAGTCCAGGAAGCTGCAGTCCAGTGGAGATCAGAGTATAGGCTCGGTGGATGGGCCCTCACTGTTGGTTTTCACTGCCGGCTAACACTCCTTGGAGTTTACTTTGCTTGTTAGTTAGATTCTCACCAGGCATCCGTCTTTGTGTGTGTGTGTGATCATGTCTCTTCTACTTTAGTTGTATCATTCAAAATAAATTAGGGCTGGGGCCCACCAGGCTTGAATATGGCCTCATTAGCAAATGAAAAGAAACGGTTTCCAAATGAGCTTTCACATATTGTTTTTTGGAGGCACAATTTCATCCATAGCAGAATGTTTCCATTTCACGTGACTTGAATTTTTTTTCTATTGCATTTATGTAGCGTTTTTCCTTTTGACTTTCTAGCTTTCCTGACACAGGACTGCAGCATCGATTTGGGGAAACAGTGACTCACTGCACTCTCAGAACGTGGAGTGGTTGGGAAGAGGGCTGCAGAGTTGGGCGTGGAGGTGGGAATATGAGCGCCACTGCTTATTGCTGTGTGATGTGGCGCAAGCTTCGGAAGCTTTGGGGTCTTCATTTCCACTGGTAAATACGGAGGTGTTGATAGTACCAACCTCAAAGTATAATGACGAAGGTTAAGTGAGATCATTCTCCCCAAGTGCTTGTGCAGCTTACAGACGTGGTCTGCAATATGACCTGCAGTAGCCCAGCTGTTGGAATCTTTGTAGCGGATTATGCAAACCACAAGCTCCGCAGTTCAAAACCACCAGCTTCTCAGCAGGATAAAGACGAGGCTTTTCATCCCATTGAGCTACAGCCTTGGAGATCTCCCAGGGGCAGGACTACCCTGTCCTGAAGGGTCACTATGAGTCATCATCAACCCGATGGCAGTGAGTTTAGTTTGAGGTTACAGTACAGCTGTCCCTGTACTGAGCTCCTGGGTGACACAAATAATTAATGTCAGTGGCACTTAGTGTTAATGGTCCTGTCAATATATGTTTGAGAGACATGTATTGTCTCCTTAACCCTACAGAGTGCCGCGCTGCTCTGCACAGACCGAGTCTTGGACTTGGCGACAATGGGCATGTTTGGTTTTTGGATCCTGGCGCACTGAGAAAGCCTAGTAGAGGAAGGTCTCAGGTTAGGGGTTGAGGAACTCTGGGGGGAGCGGGGGTGTCATGGTTATGCATTAGACTGCAATCCTCAAGGTCCACAGTTCAAAACCACCAGCTGCTCCGTAGGAGAAAGGTGGCCTTTCTACTCCCATAAAGAAATGCAATCTGGGAAAGTCCCAGCAGCAGTTCTGCCCTGTGAGGTAGATGGTAGAAGTGGCGCTGGCGCAGCCGGTACTGAAGGATTCTCAGTACCTTCATTACTGACGAAAGCCTCCTGAGAGCCCTCTGGTGTCCTTGGCAGGGAGGGCTGGTGGAGTGGAGCCGTTCCTCGTGGGGCTGCGAATTCAAAAAGTCAGCAATTAGAAAGCACCAGCCGTAGCAGAAAGATGGGCTTTCTACTCCTGTAAACAGTTACAATCTTAGAAACTCATGGGACAGGCCTACCTTCTCTTAGATGGTCGCGATGGGTCAGTAGAGACTCGATGGCCTTGCGTTTGGTTTCATTGGTGCCCTTGGCAGGAGCCCTGTTGGTGCGGTGGTTAAATTGCTCACCCACAGCTGATAGGCTGGCAGGTGGGACCCTCCCTCTTCTCCCCCGATCATCTGCTTCCTCACATTCCAGCCTCGGAGCTAATGGACATGCACTTTTCTTTCGAGCTACCAGTTGCTCTGAGTATGAGTGAACTTGATGGCAGTGGGTCTGGATTAATGCACTTTGACCTGTGGATATAGCCCATTTAATGTTGGTTTCAAGGTGAAGGAGCAGGAAAAATATATAACAGAAGTGCTGGATTCTGCTTGCCACATGCATCTGAACTAAAGATAACATCCTTTTGAAATGAGATTGGAAATTCTGGGGAAAAGGCATCTTCTAGCAGAGCGTCAGCACAGTGGGCCGATTCAGCACAGCATACTTGTCCACACAGGTTGAGGGACAGGATTTCTGCCTGCAGGAGGCTGGGGCTGGTGTAGGACTGGGCAGGGTTTCCTTCTCTCGTACAGAAGGCACTGACTCAAAGGCACCTAACAGGAGGAGGGTGGGAGTGGTGAACCTGCATTCTGACTTTCTGTCCAGTTCTGGCCTCTGTGGAGCATGTTCTGGCCTCTGTATAGCATTGGGCAGGCTGCTTCTCTTCCTTGAGTGGGATTCCAATCCCTAATTGTAAGCAAACAGTTACACGTTTCCTGCAAGGATCTGAGTCAATGGCAACTGCAAGTAGAAGTTGCTGTGGAATAGAAAAGGCTCTGTTAGGGGAACGACTCCTGTCCTGTGACAGCTGAGATTTTATTTTATGGAACTCTTGAGTCCCATCCCCTTCCCAGCCACTGTTGAGTCAGTTCTGATGCTCAGGGATCCTTAGAAGGAAATATCATCCAGTCCTGCTCTGGCCTCACAATTGTTCCCATGCCAGAGCCCATTGTTGCAGCCACTGAGTCAATTCATCTCACTGAGGGCCTTCCCCTTTTTGTGCTGCCCTCTACTTTACCAGGTCCATTGTCCTTCCTCCTGATAACATGTCTTGAATTCCTTAATTCCCAGAGAAACAATTCTTTTGGAATCCAGCCTCAGGACTCATGTGCCTGATAGAGAGGCAGAAACAGCGGCCTGTGATCCTGTCCTGATTCTGTCCAGTCTCTCTAATTCCAGGGACAACACTGCGATTGTTTCCTTTCAAGGCCTAATATCAAAAAACTTTTAAAAAATCTCATTATTATTATTTGCTGTATCTTTCTCCATCCAACGTATCTGTTCACCTATAATTCTATTATTTGTTCCCCTTGGGCGAAGTTATACAGTCATCATTGCTATCAGGTCCTCCTTCCCCCATCTCTTCCCATATCCTCAGGGAATCATTACTCCCGTTACTGTTTCTGAAGGGTTCTCTATCTTGGCTTTCATGCATCCAATGATCTTAATTATACAAATGGACATATGCAGGTCTAACAAGAATGATGGTGATAATAGTAAAGGAAGGAAATATTAAAGAACTAGAGAGCAGTTATGTGTTTCATCAGTGCTCGACTGCACTCTGGATATATCATCCCTTCCTTGTGGCCCTTCAGTGAGGGACTGTCCAATTATCTTGCAGATGGGTTATGGGGTCTCCACTTTGTCCATGCTCCTTCACATCAATTTGATTGCTTGCATTTGAACTTCTGGTCCCTATTCCTGTCGACACCTCATGATCGTACAGGCTGGTGTACTTATTTCATGTGGGCTTTGTTACTTCACTGCTAGATGGCTGTTTGTTTAACTTCAAGCCTTTAGGACCCCAGGTGCTATGTATTTTTAAGAGCTGGGCATCATCAGCTTTATTCACCACATTTGCTTATGTACCCATTTTGTCTGCAGCGATCATGTTGGGAAGGTGAGTATCATACGTTGCCACGTTTATAGAACAAACCGTTCTTGTACTGAGGTTAGAGTTAAGTAGAGGTCCAAAGTCCATCTGCTCAAATGACTTTCCTTTCACTCTGTCTTTTTTGGCCTCAGGTTTCTCACTTTCATCAATATTATTTTTCTTTGTGATTGGTTGTCTTGCTGCTTTATGTTTTTATTTCCCTCCTGCCTGCTGGACTAGTTGCCTATCACGTGCAAGTAGCTTTCCTAATCAGTGTTGTTTGGTTCCAGCACTTTGCCTTGTCCACCTTGCTGTCTCTACATCCCTACCTCACACCAAGGAGCCTCTTTTCTCTCTCGGTAATCACCTGCTGGGAGCAGCAGTCCAGGATGGTTTAATCGGTGAGGGTGTGGGTGCATGGAGTCAGATATGTGTCTATTGCTTTTCCACATGACTTTCACTTCTGGGTGGATATTCCATCTCCTGTCAAGCAGGGAGGGATGGAAAGGAGAAAGGCATGACCACAACATTACACCCTTTGACTCTTTCCCTTTTGCCTAAACCTTGCTCTGCTTCTCTGCACTTGGCTGTAATATAGGATTCAGCTTAGCAGCCGGGTTTCCAGCTAAGATTTCGACCACTGTGTAGGAATGGAAACTGGAGCTAGGGGTGGTGGGCACTGAGCATGCTCTGCCGCTGCTGCCCTGGATCATCATTAATCCCCTTTCAGAAGTGTGCAAGAAGCATGGACGGGAGAGCTGTCTAGACCAGTCCTTGCTTAGACACACTGTGGACAGGGTCGAAGGGGAGAGTGAGGTAGCTCAGGCTGTTGGCTGGCTTAGAACACGTTTGGAAATCATCCGTGGATCCCTTTGATTCCAAATCTGAAGCCATTTATCATTTGAAGAGCACTTGCCGAGTTTTCTCCTGCTGCTGCACAACATAATAGTCTAAGTGGGTATCTTTGAAGAGAGGGCATTTATTGGATTGTGGATCAAGAGGCTAGAGGACCAAATTCTGGGTGTGGCTTCCGTGGCAAGTCTGACCTTGTTGGTGGCCCTGGGAGTTCTGTTGGGTGTAGACAGCCCTTTGGCAGAATCTGGCCCCTCCCTGCATGTGTGTCTGTGTCTAGTTTGCTCATTAGGTGTGGAACTCAGAGCCCTGGTGCTCCAGTGGTTAAGTGCTTGGCTGCTAACCAGAAGGTTGATGGTTCCAACCCATCAGCTGCTCCTTGGCCTTGGCAGACCCAAGTGTCAGCCTGCTATTGTAATGATTGCACCTTGAAACCTGTTTGGGGCTGTTCTAACCTGTCCTGTAGGATTGCCTTGAGAAGGCAGCTGCTAGGTATAGGACCTATTCTACTCTGGTAAACCACAGTAACATAAAAGGTAACCTTTACATATTTACAGACGGGTTAGGATTTCAGCACATTTTGTGTGTGTATGTGGGGGGGGGCGTGTGACAGGGACACACCATTTGATCTGTGACAAACTCTTTGTAGCTGTTCTTGCTGCTCTCCTGGTGCTGTGTTATGAGTCAGAGATTATATTAATCTCCAGAGCAGTGTTCTCAACCTTCCTCATGCCACAACCCTTTAATGCAGTTCCTCATAACATTATTTTCGTTGCTACTTCATCACTGTCGTTTTGCTACTGTTATGAATTGTAATGTAAATATCTGACATGCAGGATATGTTTTCATTGTTACAAATTGAACATAATTAAACATAATTAAAGCATAGAGATTAATCACAAAACAATATCTAATTATATATTGTGAAATATTTATGTGTTTTCTGATGGTCTTAGGTGACCGCCGTGAAAGTGTCATTCGACCCCCAAAGGGGTCTAAACTCACAGGTCGAGAACCGCTGCTCTAAAGGTTTATTCTGTGCGGGAGAGCCAGGTGTGTCATGTAATGAATCCAGTCTGTGTGATGCATCCTGTGATGGGAGAGGCAGGAGGGAGACTGTGTGCGCTTGTAGGAAAAGACCTGACCAGCCTGGAGAAGGCTGGGTCTGGGGGTCTGTGTGTGTATTGACTAGACAGTTGGACATATTCACCAGAAGGGGTTTATATCTATATCTACTGAGCGTTTAAAGTAACTGCTTGATGAGAATGGGGTTCTTTAGGATCCTGCTGTGTCATGTCCTTGGCTTACTGTTTTGATTCTGTTTCTTGTCCTAGGCTCGCAGAACCTGGCTGCCTGGAGCCTGTATGAAAAGGAAGGATGCTGGCCCAATGGGAGCTCTCCTTTTACTTGCTTGCCTCACTCGGCTTCCACTTCTATTCTTTCTATGAAGTCTACCAAGTCTCCAGAGGTAAGACCCTGGCTTTTCTGGTCCTTGTCAAGGGAGGAAAGGGGGTAAAGGAAATGTCCAGAAATGGAAGATTCTGGAAGATGGCCCGAAAGGCTCAGCGTGACTTTGGCCCTGCTTCCCCAGTTCGAATTAACGGCCCAAGTCAGTGACATCTTCTACCCCAATCCTCCAGCTTTCAGGTGCTCTGTGGCTGCTCTCTTGTAATAGGAGGGTTTGTTTGATCTAATGGCTATGGAAGGATCTAGGAGGACTTGCAGAATCATTCCCAGAACCCTCTTAATTTTTTCTTTCAACTCACTATTCTCAGATAAACGGAGGCAGCTCAGGGTCGGTGGAGACCCAGGCTCCTTCATCCTCTTGCTCTGCCGTCTTAGCGAACTGCTTTTTTCTGTATATTGGAAATGAGTCATCCCCAAATTGGAAATGAGTTCCAGCCCATAGGAAAGGGAATGAGAACTTTTCTTTCCTCTAAGGGTCATGTGGCAAGTAGCACTCAGTACTTTCGTTCACTCTCCATTGGCCAGCATGGTGTCACATGATTCAGGTAGTAGCAAAGGAGGCTGGGAGCTAGCGTATTATGTATACTGTGGAAGAAAGGGGGAAAGAATTTTAGAAGACCTTGAGTAGTCTCTGAAATTGCAAGGGAGAGTTTCTGAGAGGGAGGCGTGTTTACTATCTTGTCTCAAAGAAGAGCAGGATTTCTCCCATCAAGCAGAGAGGGCAGAGACTCTTTGGCAAGAGGGAGATTTGCAGACACATAAATAAGCTTCTGTGAGCTTGAAATCACAGCATGACCTTGGCATTGCAAACCAATTCTGTAGAGCTAGACTATAGAGTACGGGGCCGGGATGCTGTAAGAGTTGAGCCGAAATAAAGAAGCAGGACTAGATTGTGAAAGACACTGTCCAGCTGGCTGGCAAGTTGGACTTTATTTCAATGGCAGGGAAATGTGGAAGGAACACGTGGTTATTGAAAACCACGAGGATAGGGATGGGGAAGCCCGGATGAGTGCTCTGCTTTCCAACTGCATGGCTGGTGTCAGGAGGGGGTTTGTTGCAGTGGCTTCAGACTCTTGAAACATGAGGTTTAGAAAAGAAAGAAGAAGGGGGTCTGTGTTAGGCAGGGTTCTCTAGTGACATAAACCCGGACACTTGTGATCTATATATAGAGATAGATATATAGATATAGGTTTATACAGAGAGAAGGGATATGACAGCTAATTTGTCCGCACAGAAGTACAGAGGGTTCCATTCAACTTACTTCCGTGGAACAGTTAATATACTGTAGGTCCTTCAGCTCACTGGGGCTGCTGGTCCAATGTCAAGGAAGCAGACAGCAGAGTCTGCCCTCAGACGAGACAAGCAGGGTGGGCCCGGAACAGCAGGAAGATGAGAAGTTGAGGTGTAACAGAGGCCAGTAATATGGGAGCATAGCGAAGTGGTCCTGATGGATGCTTAAGAAGCGTGGTGCAGCAGGTTTCCGTGGAGCCTCAAGCTCTAGCGATGCATGTGTGCCAAGGCGACACAGGGGCTTGACCCAGGATAGCCAGCACATGGTTGAAGCAAAGGACTGGCTCAGGCAGCAGAGTGCTGGGAGAAAGAGGGAAAGGGGGCGGCCTTGAAAGCCATTTATTTTGTAGCCCTCCAATTAAGCTGCAGCCTGCTTAAACTCTGCCCACATATTCCTACGGAAGCCTAGTTGACACAAAAAATAAATACTAACTTGGTTATTGTTACCTGTATGGCTGAAAGGAATGTAAAGAATGACATTTTGTAGCCGAGGGGAGAAAAACCACTGCTGGAGTGCCCTGGGGCAAAAAACAAGCTGGTTAAGTAAGATCTTGAAGGGACCATGGTCTCCTGGATCCACCATGCTGGAGGGCCATGGCTTTATGCACGTACATCGAGACATGTCTAGGGGTGGAGGACAGAGGATTAAATGTGGTGATTGCTGAGTTAGTTAGGTAATTTCATGTCAGCGTAAAGATATATAAAAGTGTAGGGGTAGTATTCAACCTGTCAATCAGGTCACAGCCGGATGGTGCTGCCCCGTGGGCATGGCCTTCTCACAGGAGGGCCTTGAGACCTCCCCTTCTCTCTCCTCACTTCCTGCTGGCTGACCCTAATCGCTGTCAGAACCCTGAGATGTTACCACCGTCATCAGATTCACATGACGGTGTACCCACCTGTCCTTGGTCTTTCTGCTCTCTGCATCCTGCATGTGGCTGTGTGAGTCTAAAACAGGGACTGATAGATTAGTGTCGGACTTAAGGGCTTGCGTTGGACTGGGCTGGGATGTGTTCTTGATAAATAATTACTTCTTGATAGAAAGCTCTTTCTTTCACACATATCAGTGCTAGCTGACTTTGTTTTTCTAGCCCACTGGCCTAACACAATTGCTTAAAGGGTGAGAGGCCATGCGTTTCTCTGACTGCTCTATGAATATTGAAGGGTTCTCCTGCCTGAGATGTAGAACATATTTAAAGTCATACATATGCTGTATTTTTTTATAAATAGCGTGCCCATGTAAAGGACATGCATACATATAGGATGTGTGGAAATGATTAAGTTGTTTTAAAAAAAAATTCTGGCATAGTGCACCCATGCATACACTGTGTATGTCTTTTGACAATTTCAGAATGAATTTTGGCCTCATTTACCCTTATTCAACAATCTGGAATTGTTTCTACTTTCCACTCTATTTGTATAATTAAGGTACACTATTGGTTCCAAAATTTCTCTGGCCTACTGCCCCCCTTTCAGAACAAAATACTTCTCAGTTCTTCCCTGGCAATGAAAGACTCTTGTTCTCAAACCCATAATTCAGGATAAACTGTGGGTACCCGCTTTTGCAGCCCCCTGGGTTGTTCCCGTGTCCCCCAAGGGGCGGCATCCCTGGTTTAGGCCATAGTCAAGAAGTCATGCGTCAGGTTTGGTAGCATCCCATGTTGCTGTGGCTAGGTGCTGTGTAGTACTTTTGACTCACCGCAAGGCTCTGTACAACCCTAACTACACGGCCTGCTTCTGTGCCTCTCTCACAATTGCTGTCACGTCACTCATCATTGCAGCCACCTGGTCAGTCCGTCTTGTTGACTATCCCTTGGTAATCAGGAAATAAACCGTTGAAACCACCGAAGCCCGTCTGTAAAACATGGGCTATCGACGGGAAGTGTAAACAGAGGGAAGCCTGCACTGTGGCACACAGGATCCCTAAAAGTCGGAACTGGCCGGATGGCGCATAACAACAATGATACGACTTAAAGGCCCCACTTTAAATGATCTGATATGTGGTAAACTGAGGGGCTGGATGCGAATGTAATGCAGCTAAATCCCCTGAGCTCATAATGATGGGTCGGGAGAGCTGACTCTGGTTATGAGATATAAAGAAATCTTAGTACACGTTCTCATGACTGAACACACTCCTTCCTAAACCCCCATAAATGAATTGTCATAAAGAAGCTGCCATAGAGGATGAACCATTCCTGCTTCTGGCTGCTCCCTGTGCCTGGAGGTTGTCTGTAGATAAGAGCAGTCAGCTTCTGTTGACCGGCCCACGGTAAGAGGTAGCAAACCCTCTTTTGACTTCTCTTGCTGATACCGATCATAGATTACTCCTCTGGGGAAGGCTCAGGAGTGTCAACCAGCACTAGGTCAAGCTGATGACTCTCCTCATTGCTTGTTTATCATGTTACCCGCTTATCATATTATCCATTGACTATGTAATGTTTGCTGTATGGTGTGTAAGCCTTTTGAAAGATCTGTATGACATGTATGCCCTTTGAGAAATAAGCCCCCTTATATACACCTATTGGAAAATACATTCACTCTCTTGGTCCTGGCATAAGGACGAGGCACCCCTGTGCCTCTCTGTCTTATTTTCCACAATTGCAAAGTCTCTCCTGAGGACCCGTTCGACTGTTGGGGACCTGTACCCCGACACAGATAAGGCTTTTGCATTCAACTGTGAAGCCACAGTGATCTACTGACTGCAGAGTATCAATCAGTTTTGCTTTGTTTACTCCTCCAATTAAAAGCCAGTCAGAAGACAACTGTGATCATTATGCTAATGCACACGGAATCAAGCTTCTTAACTGAAAGCCCCAGCTTTCTCCCTCAGAGTAGCTGATGGTTTTGAACTGTTAACCTTGCAGTTAGCAGCCCAATGTGTATCCACTCCTGTACCAGGGCTCTTACACTCCTTTATACTCTTTCCATAAAAAATTATCAGAGCCAAAGTGTTTCTCAGGCCACTCCCAAGAACATGTCTTCCTCCTCAGTTCAGATAACTGAAGCCAAAGCACCCTGCTTTGTGTAGAATGTCAACTGTGCTGTGAGAGCCTTCTTGGCTCGCTGCCTCACTTTCTAGTTCCGGGGAAAGTGCTACTCTCTCGTGTTAGAGAAAGAAGTAAGTCGCTGGGAAAATCGTTTCTTTGGTGAACTTACTTAGGGGGAGTTTGTATCTGGAGCCAAAATAGAGTGCCCTCTTGTTATTGGTTAGTGTCGAGTTGGCTTTGACCTTGTGTTAGCCCATATGTTCTACGTGCGTGGAACAGAACAAAAGGTTGCCTGGCCCTGCACTATTTTCACTATTGCTGGTTTTGTGTCAGTCCATCTCATTGAGAAATTTTCACATTTCCTCTTTCTTCTCCTATGAAACTGCTAAAGCAGCATCTGTAATGTCTACAAAATAGTTTTGCGATTTCATTCATGGGAAGTTTGTCTGGCACGGAGTCACTTTGGGAGTAGATTCATTGTAAACTTGTTCATCGCATTCACGGCAATCGCTACTAAGATTTTCTACTTCTGCTCAAGTCGGGTTTTGTAATGTATATTTCCCAGCTTGCTGATATTTTAAACTATGTGAATACGCATTTGAATATCACAGTCTCATAATGATTTGAACCTCCTGTGTGTCTAATTTCCCCCGTTTTAGATTCATCAGAGATTTGTGTATGCTAGTAGGCTTTTTCTCCATTTCAAAGAGCAAACTCTTGAATTTATTTATAAATTCTACCATTAAAAAATTCTTATTACTTTCTAATGTTCTGTTACTAATCTGATAGATTACTTCCCAATGAGCAGCAGTTACCCTGGGCCCTTTTGCTTTCTGGGAGATAGCATACTTTCTTTTGTACAGTAAACAGCTTCCCGAAGAGTTGCATATTAATGACATTTTTATTAATGGGCTTGTGCTTTCCATTGATTTGCATTTTCATTTCACAGGTGCCTTATTTTCAATTCTTTAATCTTCAGTGATCAGCAGCTAATGTTTCTCTAAATAAACTCTAGGATCCCAGGGAGCCCTGATATTTAAGACAGGCTTTTATCCAGAGAAGTATTTATTTGAATTGCCACCCCCAATTTCTTTGTTTTTATGTACGAGGTGTTCTTACATGATTATAATTAAGAGCCATTTATAGATGAATTCTGCCTTTTTTATGGCTCGTGCAATTTGGTAACTTCTCATTCTGGTTGTCAGGAACTCTGGTGGCAGGAGGGATATGTGCTGGTCAGCTGTCCGATCCAAAACCGCTAGAACAGCGGTTCTCAACCTGTGGGTCGAGACCCCTTTGGGGGAGTCAAACAACCCTTTCACAGGGGTCACCTGATTCATAACAATACCAAAATTACAGTGATGAAGTAGCAATGAAAATAATGTGGTTGGGGTCACCACCACATGAGGAACTGTATTAAAGGGCCGTGGCATTAGGAAGGTTGAGAACCACTGCCCTAGAAACTCCTCAGAAGGACAAGGTTTTCCACTTTTGTAAAGAGCATTCAGCGTCAGAAACCCTGTTAGTAATGGAGGGGGTTGGGGCACAGCTGAGGCTCTGAAGGTGCTGAGTGGCTGTACTTCACATTCTATTTGATTCTTGTTTCCTTTGCCACCTAATGCCAAGGACATAGAACACAGTTTCAGACGTCTTTGACCCTTGAATTGCCACCCACCTACTGCAAGTCTCTTAGCCCATGCTTCCTCTTAGGCTTGTGCTGGAATTTGCTTCTACGGGCTGCCACTGGTCCCCAGGTTAAAAATGTTTTTTAACATTTTTAATGAAACTTTCACAATGACTGGGGACAGGGCCTAGGCTAGGGACACTTTGTGGTAGACCCCAGAGCCCTCCCTCTCTTCTGTGCCCACAGCCAGTGTTCTAGTTTGCAACCCACATCCCCCGCCCACCCTATCAACATGCAAGCAGCTTCCTATTTGAGAGTTCCCAGTCCTGCTGGGACTCCTGCTACCTCTATCAGCTACTCTGAGGATTCCCATGCAAATTGTACTCCTGGTGGTGCCTCTGTCACTCCCAGAATTCCTTAGGTGAGTAGCAGCCCTATTAGGAAGTTTTGGGGGGGGTATTTATGCCATTTATCATTTTTGCATCCTATTTACATATCTGATTTGCTTTTGTTTGGGTTTCAGCTGAGCCACGTTTTCGTTCTCTGAGGCAGGAATTGTAGGAGGGCACGAGAGACGAAGCTCCCTGGACACTCTTCTATGTGAATAGTCTACAGATGGGTATTTAAGCGTTGTTTATCTTGACATTCTCTTTCCATCGACAGTCCATCTTTCCTGCATCCTGTCTCTGCTCTCATTGACTTCTACACAGTATACGTTCAGAGAGAAATAAAGAATCAGGAGGAGCTGATTAGAGTTTTTCAAATGCATAGAAACAGCAGGGCACTTTTTACCATGATTGGGTGTGCAGTCCCTGACAGTAGCTTGTAGGAGATGTACCTGTGTGTGTGTGTGTGTGTGTGTGTGTGCGCGCGCGCGCGCGTGTTTCTGCCTCTTCTCAATTAATTCAGTCATATTTTCTCTATCCCATCCTAGGATTAATTTTGCATACAAATGTTAGCTGCCATTGTAAGCCATTTACTTAAACCCCCTAACTGACCTTCCCTTTTGAGCTGTAATGGTCAGCCATTTACCTAAAGCCCTAACCTTCCCTTTGGTGAAAAGGGAAGGTTAGTTAGGGGTTTTAAGTAAATGCCTTACCATCACAGCTCATTGCTAGTGGATTAAAATGCAAATCCTCTCCCTGGGTAGGCAGGACAGGGCTTTGATGTGGTCCTTTGTTTCCAGAGTAGGGTGGGGACTGGCCACCGCTGACACTCTGCTGCTGAGGGCTCCTTAGCCCAGTGACTTCCTTTCTGTGCTCTCAGGCAGGTTAGTTGTGGGGCAGTCTGAATTGTGGAGCATGGCACCCCCAATACCCCAAGAAAGTCATGGTTCTGCCCTGTGGCCATCCTGGTGGTGGGGAGAGAACTCCCCAGGCACAGACGGTGTCTCTCTATTTGTAGCACCCTTTGGGCTTGACTAGATTTAAGTTATGATGAAAACCCCAGTGTTAGAAAAACAGACACAGAAGCAGAACAAACCCACATTGTGATCCAGCAGACACTGTCTAGTGGCACCCCGAGAGTGGCACCGTAGAGTTGCCAGTAGTTGATTCATTTTGAAATCGAAGGATGAGTCCACAAGCATCGCCACAAAAAGAAATCTTTATTGAAGCCAAACGCCCCAACCATGAACCTATTGTTTCTGGACATGTTTGCTATCCAGGTCTATACACCCCACCCCCTGGCCCCCAAAGGCGGTGGTTCCTTCTCTCTAGTCCTTCCCCCAATGCTATTCACCCTTCAGTTGACACTCTGCCACAATGACCTTTGGGGGATGGACTCCAGGGACTCAAACCATGTTCCTTTCAATTTTCTTTGAAGTTTCGGAACAGGAAGTTTGTAGGGTGGAGGAGGTAAGGGTTTCCCAAGGGAATTCTCTTAGGACAACCCTGTTAACCTTTGAAGAATGAGCAGGGGCATTGTCCTGATTGGGGGTGGGGTGGGATTCCTTGGTGCAATTTTCATGGCCTTGGTCTCACCCAAGCAGTTTTGAGTTTTCATAAAACTTATTTCTAATAAGCCCCTTGTGCGTGTCCTGTGCCCTCCTTGATAGAGGAAAATCTCTCAAGATGACTTCTTTGGAATCCCTTCTGAGCTGACCTGTCTGCTGTGAATTTTACTGGCTCAGCTGATCCCCTCCAAGCCACTGCTTTGATTGGACATTCCCCCCCCCCCCCTGAAGGCACCTGACTGAGACTAAGACAAGTGTATTGCTGAGAGAACTTGTCTGTACCATCCGCCAATGGCAGAGGACTGCTTAAGCACATACTGTCTCCATGTATGAACTGGGATTCTAGCAGTGATACTCTTTGTCTTACCCTCATAGCTGATGAGCCTTTCACCCTAGGTGTTTGTGGGTGGACACAAGCCTCCAACTCTTCAGTTAGTAGCTGAGTGGGATGACCATGTGCATCACCAAGGGGACCCAGAATGGTACAATCCAAAAAGCACTGAGGCAGTTAGTTTATTGTGCCAACCTGGTCAATACACACATGTGGGGTTAATTGAAGGGCGGAAGGATAAATGGCTCAGTGAGCCTCGCCTTTCCATCTCTCGAGTCTCTTGCTTTCTGATGGTCGGACCAGGGTGCAGCTGCCTTAGCAGTTCCCTGTTTCAGCTGGCAAGGCTCACTTCCTGCAAGACATCCCTGAGGAGAAGCCACATGGACCTATCCCGATGCAGCCCTGGGTGCTGGAGCAGCCGTGTGGAGACCCCTGCCAGCGCTGAGAAGCTTACACGTTCACTGACTTGGCTTTCTTCCTGAAGTCGGCATCATTGCGTCTGTTTTATGAGATGGAGGAGGACTTTGTGGATTGGTGTTGGACATATGGGTTAATGTTGGACTTGTGGGCTTGGGCAGTACTGGGTTGGGATGTTTCCTTGATGTGCACTTAACCTTTATTTAAAACTCTCTTATACATGAGTTTCTGGGGATTTGTTTCTCTAAAGTACCCGGACTAACACAAGCACTGAGGGCCTTAACTCTTCATGTGAAAACATCCTGCTGCAGGTGCTGGCCCAGCTTCCCTGCTCTTAGAATCATTGAATTCTGAAGCTGTGAAATTTCAGCAACCTTAGGACAGTGGTATTCAAACCTTAAGACAGTGATATTTAGCACCCTGAAGGTACTAAAATGGGTTTTAGCTGTGGTCACTTAAAATATATTTCAGACAGCATTTGTTTGGATCAAGCAATCCGACCAGTGTAATGGAAGACTTCTCTAAAACATGAGGGAGATTTTGGGCTCAGCACCATGCTGTCTAATACTGTAGGCATTAACCACAGGGGACTAAAAAGCACGTTAACCGTGGCTACTCCTAATTGGGATGTGTGGTAAGGACAACTTGTATCAACAAACAACAAACACAACTCGTTGCCATCAAGTTAACTTCAACATATGGTCGCCTTACAGGACAGAGTAGAACTGCTCCGTAGGGCTCCCGAGACTGTACATCTTTACAGGACAGCCTCATCTTTCTCCCAAGGAGCAGCTAGTGGGTTAGAACCTGCGATCTTTGGTTAGCAGATCAATGCTTAGCTCATGGTGCCATCAGGGCTCAGTAACGTGTACACCATGTTTTAAAGAGTTAGTTTAACAAGGCATTAACAACTGTTTTGACAATCCTTACGTGTTGAAGTGCTTTGGGTCCCCGGGGATAAGGGAAAGGAGCCCCGGTGACACAGAGCGTTAGTTATGAGTTGGACTGGTAGCTGCAGGGCAGCAGTTCACACCTGCCAGCTGCTCGCTCTGCGGGAGCGAGGTGAGACTCCGCTCCCATAAAGAATTACAGCCTCGGGAATCGAAGGGGCTCTTCTACTGTGTCCGCCAAGGTCGCTGCCCATTGGAATCGACTTCATGGCAATGAGTTTGGCTTCGTTTTTCAGATTAAGCAAAATGTACTAAAATTCACTTTCCCTGTTTCTTTGCACTTTCCAAAGTGGGGCTGCTAGAAATCTTAAACTGTATGATGCAAGCCCTGGCAGGGCTTGCCTGGGTTTCCTAACCCGCTTGGCGATACATAGAAAGTTCCCCTTTCCCACTAGAGGGAGATACATTGCAGGTCCAGGAAGTCTGGTTCCTATGCTATACATTTCACCACACCTGAAGAATGGGGTCGGGTGGGGTGGAGGGCAAGAAGGCGGTGTTCACTCTGTCTGAATGCTGCCGACTCTGGGTGTCTCCAGACACGGCGATGTTTGTGGACGTGAAACCAAACCAGAAGCGGGACGAGGGTTTTCCCAGCCTCGCTGCCTTCGCACACCCAGAGGTTTCTGTTAGCTTCTTGGCGGCGTGTCAGCAACTTGCCACCTGTCCTCTGTTTCCTTGAGGCATGCCCGCGCATCTCTGCGCATCCTTCACACGGCGTGTTTCCAGCTGTCACAGAAAGGGTCTGTGACCAAGTGTAGCCACACACCTTCCGCCTCACGTGCTCAGCAGCACCATTGCCTTGCCGTTGTTGTTTGTCTGTTTCCCCAAGTGTACTTGTGCATTTCCCTCAGTGTACTGTAAGCCCGGAGGGGAAAGTCAGGCCACTTTTGTCCTGTTTCATCCTTCCTCCTTCCCACTGGGATCCCGGGTGGCATCGTGGGTTATGTATCGGGCTGTTGGCCAGTTAGCAGTTGGGACCCCCCCAGCCGGCCTGTAGGAGCAAGCGGAGGCTTTTTGATACAGATCTGTACCCTCGGGCACCCACAGGGGCCATTCTCCTGTGTCCTGTAGGATTGTTGTAGCGTCGCTGTGAATCCGATTTGACTCGATGGCAGTGAGGTTTTTGTGTGCCACTGTGTTTGCTTATTGTACACTCACAAGACGCATTTCCAGAAAGAATTTGGTTATATCATTGATTTTAAATCTTACCTGTTTATTTATAAGTATGTCTGTTATATTACATGGTTCCATTTTATGAGCTTGCTGGTACCCTGCATTGAATCAGTCCCCGATTTGCTTCATGCATAGAGAAGCAGTGTGCTAATACCATTCCCAGATCAGCCTGCTATGGTCTGTATCATTTCCAGTGGCTGACTTTGAAAGTACATCACCTGGCCTTTCTTCTACTTGGTTGTTAGTCTAGTAAAATATCCAAACAGAACGAACCCCATTGCCAGCAAGTCAATTCCATAGAGGCCCTGTAAGAACAGGGTTGAACTGCCCAAGTTGGTTTCCAAGACTATAACTCTTGATGAGAGTAAAACCCTTCATCTTTCTCCCTCAGAGCAGCTGGGGGTTTTGAACTGCAGACCTTGTGGTTCGCAGCCCAACACACAACCCCTGACGCCACCAGAGCTCCTTCATCTAGAAGTTCCACTGAAACAGCATCACGGCAACACACAAGTCTCTGCTGACAGATGAGAGGTGCCTGTGCATGAGGTCTGTGCTGGGAAATGAACCTCATCTCTTGCTTAGAAAATCAGAGTTCTACCACTGTGGCACCACTGCCCCATAGTTGTGTTAGCATTCTATCATATAACATGTTTATGGTCACCATAATACTTTGGGCTGATTTGTTAAAAGCGTTTAAACTGTCTCTTTATGCAAGAGTATCAGCACTAAGCCCTCCTATGCTTCCGTCTGCCAGAAGCCTTTCTGTCTTGACCCCCTTCTCCTTCTGCGACCCTTCTTAGAAGCAGAAGAGGGCATTTCCATCAACGTTCGCGTGTGTTTTCCAGGAAATCAGGTCACTGAACACTGGAGAGGCAGGGCAAGGAGCGAGACATGTTTCCATGCTGGTTCCTGAGTTCACAGGCAGCTTTCCCACGGATAGATTTCCATTGCTTTTCGTGCCCCTGGTATCAAATTAACCCATCCCTCTTTGGACTCGTAACTCATGGACATTCTTTTTCTTGTCAGCACATGAAGAGGAACTGGACCAAGAATATGAGCTGGAGACGGATACTTTATTTGGACGACTGAAGAAGGTAGGCGGTGGATATATGACAAACCTTCTTAACTTCCCAATCAGATGTCAGCATTTTGTATCATCTGGTATTTTGTGTTGACCCCAGCGGGAGTCAGTAACAAATGGAAGTACAATTATAGCACCTTTTCTGTTCTAATCTTATATGTTTGCTCACCACACCACCAGGACTCCTCAATTATCACGATAGGCTTTAACAGGATAACACTTTTTAAAAACACCCAAAAACCTGGTTTTACATTGCATAAAGTACCCGGTGTAAGTCCAATCAGCTTTTGTGGTCTGGGTTGGCCATAGATGACTTGTTTTTCAAGTTCTGAATACTTGATTTGCAAATAAACTTTTGGAAGACAGCGAATTTCCAAGTTCCAAGTTGAATCCTGCCTGTATGTGTCCACTCAACATTTGGTGAATATTGCATTAAAGTGTGACCGATTTACCTGAAGGCACATTGTGATTTTGTAGGGTGGCTTTTCTCTCTTTTCCTGCTCAGAACAGAAGCATGGTGGGAGAGCCGTGTTTGGGACTAGAATAAAAATGGAATCTTTTGTGGCTTGAATCAAATTATAAATGCTTCTTATTTAAATAAAATGGGTTCTTGTCACCAGTGTTCATTGCAGCACTCTTTCTTTTTTTAATCATTTTATTAGGGGCTCATATAACTCTTATCACAATCCATATATACATCAATTGTATAAAGCACATTTGTACATTCATTGCCCTCATCATTCTCAAAACATTTGCTCTCCACTTACGTCCCTGGCATCAGTTCCTCATTTTCCCCCTCCCTCTCCTCCCCACTCCCTCATAAACCCTTGATAATTTATAAATTATTATTTTGTCATATCTTGCCCTGTCCAACGTCTCCCTTCACCCGCTTTTCTGTTGTCTGTCCCTCAGGGAGGAGCTTACATGAAGATCCTTGTAATCAGTTTCCCCTTTCCAACCACCCTCCCTCCACCCTCCAAGTATCACCACTCACACTCCTGGTCCTGAAGGAATCATTGGCCCTGGTTTCCCTGCATTTCCAGTTCCTATCTGTACCAGTATGCATCCTCTGGTTTAGCCGTATTTGTAAGGTAGAATTGGGATCATGATAGTGGGGGAGGAGGACACATTTAGGAACTAGAGGAAAGTTGTATGTTTCATCATTATTATATCGCATCCTGACTGGCTTGTCTCCTCCCCGAGACCCTTCTGTAAGGGGATGTGAAGTTGCCTACAGATGGGCTTTGGGTCTCCACTCCGCACTCCTCCCCTCATTAATTATGATAAGATTTTTTGTTCTGATGATGCCTGATACCTGATCCCTTCAACACCTCATGATCATGCAGGTTGGTGTGCTTCTTCCATGTGGGCTTTGTTGCTTTTGAGCTAGATGGCCACTTGTTTACCTTCCAGTCTTTAAGATTCCAGCCACTATATCTTTTGATAGCCGGCACCATCAGCTTTCTTCACCACATTTGCTTATGCACCCATTTGTCTTCAATGATCGTATTATGGAAGTAAGCACACAATGATATGATTTTTTGTTCTTTGATGCCTGATAACTGATCCCTTCAACATCTCATGATCACACAGGCGGGTGTGCTTCTTCCATGTGGGCTTTTTTGCTTCTGAGCTAGATGGCCGCTTGTTTACCTTTAAGCCTTTCAGACCCCAGATGCTATCTCTTTTGATAACTGGGCACCATCAGCTTTCTTCACAACATTTGCTTATTCACCTGCTTTGTCTTCAGTGGTTGTGTCGGGAAGGTGAGCATCATAGAATACCAGTTTAATAGAACACAATATTCTTGCATTGAGGGGGTACTTGAGTGGAGGACCAATGTCCTGCTACCTTAATACTAAGCCTATAAATGTATGCACATAGATCTATTTCCCCATCCTCATATATAAATATATTTGCATATGTACATGCTTTTATTTAGACCTCTATAAATGCCCTTTGCCTCCTAGCTCTTTCCTCTATTTCCTTTGACTTTCCTCTTGTCCCACTATCATGCTCTTTGACTTTCCTATTGTTCCAGTATCATGCTCAGTCTTCATTTGCGATTCAGTAATTCCTCTTGGTTACATTACCCTTGATCACACCCTACCAGGCCTCCTACATCTTCCTCACCATCTATTTTGATCACTTGTTATTCCCTTGTCCCTGGGTTTGTTAATACCAATACCTTTCTCCTCCACCCCTCTCAGTCCCGTTGTTTTCTCCTCCAAATTGTTCATCCAGTCTATCTTATTTAGACAGACCTGCAGAGATAATAACATGCACAAAAACAAGACAGAGCAAAACCAGGCAACAATGTACAACAAAACAACATCAACAGCAACAAACCATGACCCCCCCAAAAAAATACACAACAAGAAAGAAAAGATTGTAGTTAGTTCAAGGATCATTTGTTGGCCTTTAGGAGTGTTTTCCAGTCCAGTCTGTTGGGGAACCATGCCCTGGCCCCAAAGTCCACCTTCAGCATTCCCTGGGGACCTCACTGCTTGATCCCTCGCTGTCCTGTTGCACCCCCTTAGTGTTTTGCCTCGGTGTGGCAGGATCAGATTGGGCGCAATTGCCACACTGTGTCTCCGGTGTTGTCCCCTGTAGGGCTATGGGTTAGTGAGGGATCTTGTGTCACATAGTGGGGCCGGCCATGTGGTCCTTTCTATGGACTGGCTGCTCTAATTGGGAACATCATCCTCATGGATGGGCCAGGATGTGCTCCACTCTCTCCTCCTCCCCCTTTATCTGCTCCCGTGTGCTCCGATCAGATATGTGCCTCTCCCGGAGCTGCAGATTTAATGCCATCCTTTGAAATAAATTATTCTGGGGGAGGAACAGGTACCCAGTTAGTAGTTGGGATTGAGGCCGGCCTCCTGGACCTTCCCACTGGTTCCCTACTCCAGGTGGCATGTTGCATTCACGTCTTGGAGCACCAGGTTGAAGTCTGGTCCCTCTTCATTGCAGCACCCATGACAATAGCCGTGAAGTGGATCCAGCCTGAATGCCCACTAACATATGAATGTATAAACACAGTGGGGTGTGTAACGATGTGTACAATGGCATGTCACCATGCAAAATTAGAAACGAAGTCCTAAGATATGTTGCAACGTGGATGAACCTTGAAAACTGAGATAAATCATTCACAAAGGACAACTCTGGAACATCCCAGTTATATGAAATATCGAAAATGGGTGCTGGTTATTGCAATGTGTCAACTTGGCCACTCTATGGTCTTCCGTGGTCTGGCAAACATCGAACTTATTGCTGTTCCCCATTGTAATATAGTGTGGTCCCTTTTCCTTTTGTGATCTGATTTCAACAGCCAGTCACTTGAAAGAGAAGCTTCTTTGGTGCTGTGGTTTGCCCCTGATGTTCTGACAGCGCTCTTTCTTTTTCCTGACCCTGCACTTTTCTCATCAGTTTTCCTCTGGATCTTGGAAGTAAGCCTGTAGAAGTGGCTGGCCTGCTGTCTGACATGCAGCTTTTGGGCTATGCCAGACCATACAATCGTACGAGCCAGCAGAGGCCTTCAGCCTGCTGCCTGGTAACTGGGCTTGGGCCTTGCCAGCCCCCACAATTGGGTGCTCCACTGTATCACAATTGCATGAGCCATTTCCTTGAAATTAGTTTTTCTTGCTTTATCTATTTATTTTATAACTATGTACATTTCACTTTTTTTTCCTCTAGGAAGTCCTGACTCAGACAATAGCTACATTTATTAATGGTTACCAGGGGTGAGTTGGAATGAGGGACTCAATGCTTAGGGGGAACTGAGCTTCTGTGAAGTGATGACACAGTCTGGGAATGGATAGAGGTTGAACAAGCTGGCACAGATTGAACAACCTGACAAGCATAGTTAAAGTCACGGAACGGTGCATGTGAAGGTCGTCACAATGTTGAATTGTATACCTCAATTAAGAAAACAACCTCTCTGGACATTGAAAACACCCTCAGTGAGGACCGCAGGCCTACAGTTACATTGGAGCGCTTTCCCTCACCCCCAGTGCCTTTGTGGTTTCCCTTTTCCCCCTTGGCTCTCCCTGTTCCCTTGGCTGGATTGTGCCTCATCCCCTCACTCTCTCATCCTTACTCTCTCCTTAGGGCTCACTCAGGTTGCTCCTTGTCAATGGAAGTGTTGCCCAGACTTCTCAGTTGGGTGTCGTGCCTGTAGTTCTTGACACGTTTCTGCCCCTTCTCACCTCTGTCGACAGATACAGCTTCTAATGTGTGTTTCTGTGCCTGAATCCTTAATGAGTTCTGAGGTACCCTAGATTACGTAATATAGCTCTTCTAAACATAGTCTTGGTGTGGTAGTTAGATAGTTTTATGTTAATTTGAATGTATTTGAACGTACGAGAGTGGAATCTAATCTGTCAATCAGGTCACAGCCTGATGGTGGTGTGAACCATCCTTGCTGGTGTGAACTTCTTATAAGGGAGACATTGGGAACAATGCCCCCTCCTTGTCCTTCACCTTCATCCCTGCTGGAACTCTGTGCCCGCCTCCAGATGCAGCCCAATGTGGGTCACCAACCCTGAGAATTATCGGTGCCCTGCCATGTTTCCACATATTTTGGAGCTATGTGATTCTGCACTCACCAGCTTGTGATCTCCCTGCTTCATCTTTTGGTGTCACCAGCCTGCAGCTATGCGAGTCTGAAGAGGGCCCGGGCTAGATCAAATTGTGGACTTGAGTTGGACTGGGTTGGGACACCTTGATGTAAAGTTGCTTCTTGATAAACATTTCTTTTCTATACATACATGTGGGTTACTGATTTTGTTTTTCTAGATAACCCAGCCTAACACACTTGATCACTCTCATCCAATGACTGGGTACGACTATGCCAATGTGAGGTGCCTGTGGTCCACTAAAAGGATTGGATAGTTTGTGTGCTACACAGGGTTCTTTAGAGACACAAAACCATGACACTTAGGATTTTATGATGTATGTATATGGTGGTGCGAGCCTCTAGTCCCAGCTACTCAGGAGGCTGAGGCTGGAGGCTCTCTTGAGTCCAGGAATTCTGGGCTGCAGTGCACTGTGCCGATCAGGTGTCTGCACTAAGTTTGGCATCAATATGGTGACCTCCCGGGAGCGGTTGCCTAAGAAGGGGTGAACCGGCCCAGGTCGGAAACGGAGCAGGTCAAAATGCCTGTGCTGATTAGTAGTGGGATCGCGCCTGTGAGTAGTCACTGCACTTCAGCCTGTGCAACATAGCAAGACCCCGTCTCTTAAATGTATTAAACAGGGTTCTCTAGAGAGATAAACCAGATTGCTGATAATTATATATGTATATATTTATAAAGATAGATAGATATATAACACAAGAAATGAACTGTTAAATTATATACAGATAGATATATAATGCAAGATAGATAGATAATACAAGAAATGAATAGTTAAATTACAGATAGATAATACAAGAAATGAACAGTTAAATTATAAAGCAGTACAAATGGCTCAGTGCAAGTCACTCCCATGAGAGAGTTGTGAGACACTAGCAGTCCTTCAAGTCTTGAGGGCCACCAGGTAGTAAGAGCTAGGGTATCCCAGCACAGGCAGCAAACAGCAAGGCAGGTCACCAACCGTCAGCCAGGTCACCAACCATCAGTCCCCAGCTCCAGAGATGTACATTCCAATTCTCTGGTGAGGCAAGTCTTACAGGGACCTCAAATTATAGTGACACAGTTCATAGGTTAGGTGTCCCACAGGTAGTGTAGCTTGCAAATTGAGGCACAGAACGAGCAAGGCAGCTGCATACTGGTCTGATGATCAAAGAGCGAGAGACAAGAAAAGCGAGGCTCACTGAGCCATTTATCTCTCTGCCCTTCAATTAATCCTGAATGTATTTATCGGCCAGGCTGGCACAATAAACTACCTCAGTATGTATAGATAGATAGATATGAAGGAATATAACAGCAAATTAGTCCATACAGCAGTACAGAGGGCTCAGTTCAACTCACTTCCTTGGAACAGTTAGTCTATTGGAAGTTCTTCAACTCACGAGGGCTGCTGGGTCCAAGGTCAAGGAAACAGACAGGTGAATCTTCCCTAGGGCCATGCAGGCAGTCTGGCCACAGGCAGCAAACAGCAAGGTGGGAGCTTAGCAAAGCAGGCCTGGATGGGATGTTGAACTCAAGCAATGTAAGATGACAGGATCCACCAGCCTCAAGCTCAAGCAATGTACACACCAGCAGTGTGGGGAAGCAGGTCTTGAAAGAACCTTAAACTCTAGTGACATGATCCACAGGTTGGCTATCCCATAGGTAGTATAGCTCGTAAGTTAAGGTAGAGAACTAGCTAAAGCAGCCACATGCTGGTCCAGTCACCAGAGAGCAAGAGAGGGAGGGGTGGGCCTTGCCGAGCCATTTATCTCTTTGCCCTCCAATCAAACTGCGACCTTATTAATCCCACATGTTACTATTGGCCAGGTTGGCACAATAAACCTACCTATCACAGCTTGTTACTGTAAACAAGGTAAATGGTACCCTTGTAGTGGTTGGACCATGTACATTAGGTGTTTGGGGACTGGTCAGGTTTGCCATCCTGCTAGGCTTACCATGAGCCATTCCAGGGATGGAAAGGAGGATCCTTGCTACCATCAAGAAGGAAGAACCAAGAATGGAGATGTCCTTTGAAACCAAGATCCCTGATTCAGGAGATAGAACTGTGGCTGAGGACTTGCTCCAGGAGACAGCGATGGTGAGCAGCAGTTGGTAGGGAAGCAGTAGCAGCATGGAGATCGGCAGGAGAAGGTGCAGTGGGTTTCATGGTGCCTTCAGGCAGCAGGCTGACTGGCTGAGTGAGGTGCCTTGTTGCTGAATAGCTGACAGCGCGCGGTAATGGTTGCCTGAGAAACAGGAGGCCAGGCCTTGCGAGGACTGAGAAGGGTGCGCCTGTGGATGTGGCTAAACAGAGGTTTCCTGGTGGAAAAACTGCATCCTGAGCATTTCTGAACCTAGCTTTTAACCTGTTCCTTCTCTTATCAACTACAGAATCTTGATCTTTTCTGTGGTCTCTGTAGCCATTGGGAGGGATTATGGAATCCAGGGGAGACATAGAACACCAGGGGAGGGACGGTGACAGATCTGGTGCAAATGGGAGGGAGGAAGCACATCTGCCCTGTGCCTCCTGGGGATGAGCCTTGGGCTGGTGATTTTGATTCTCTTTCCCCTTGTGAAGTTAGAGGAGGCTAGACGTGGCCCTGATTTTACAGTGGCAAATCAGACCAATAAGATTCCCATCCTAATGTTTCCTTCCAACCCAGCCACTACCACGGAGCCAATTCCAACTCACAGCAACCCTGAAAGATGATAAAGTAGGGGTTTTTGTTTGAGGCTGCAAGTCCTTTTGGGAACAGAAAGCCTGACCTTGCTCCCGAGGAGCAGCCGGTTGGTCTCTGCTGACTTGCAAGTAACCAGCAGGCCCATGCTGATATACTATGCCCCAGGGCACCTACTTTCCTGCAGTGGGAGACACAGACCCTGAGTAAGTGCATGGCTATTGGCGGAGTTAAAGGCTATGCGAGGAATAGAGTTATGTGATAGGAATGCCTTGGATTGGGTCTCTTTTACCCAAATATGATAATGTCATTTGTACAAATTTATCTTACATTGCCTGTCCTACCGTAGACTAAGTCCCACCAGGAGAGGGCTGGAATTTGATCATTTTTGTATCTTCAGTGCTGGTCACAAGGAAGCCAAGTGTTTGGGTGGGGGTGGAGAAGGCACAGCACTGTGGTAGGTTGCAACTTGGAAATAAAGCGCATCATTCCTGAATGTCTGGTGGGGGACGCGGTCGTAGCGTTTGCTGCCCCTGGTTCACAGCAAACCTGAGCACAAAGAAATGAAATGCACCCCTGTCCTGGGCCAGCCCCAAGATGGGCTGTGGATCGGTTGTTGTGCTCCACAGGGCTTTCCTTGGGCGATTTGGGCAAGTAAATCACTAGTCCTTTCTTTGTAGTCCTTCTTAGTCTGGACGCTCCACTGAAACCCACGTGTACACATCACCCCATCTGCAAACGTCCTCTGACAGATGGGTGGTGGCTACCCGTGAGAGGTATCGCCCTGGAAGGAGACACAGGTCTTTGGTAAATGCTCAGTGGGACAATGCTTGTAGACAGAACTTGGAGAGACCATTATGGGCACAAGCGACCACAGACTGCTACTGGGAAGGCAGGGACCATCAGCTGAGCTCCAGAGTGTGATGAGGATTTGGCCAGGGCAGCTGCGAAGGAGCTGCTGGTCCAGAGGGGCGCGGTGTGCTGGGAAAAGGGAAGGAAGTGTTTGGGTGGCAGTGGCTCATTTAGCATGGTGCCGGGAGCTGGGTCGCTGGGTCGGAGTGTCAGCTCTCCAGTGTTCAGGATGTCAGGATTTTGTGGCTAATCATCTGTATCAGGGGATGCCTGGCGCCCACTAGTTTCTGTGGTGCATAGCTGACTGCACTTGCTGAGACGCCAGATGCGGGCGGGGGAGCTGGTGTAGGTGCGGCTGTCAGAGGCTGCTCAGACACCATATGCTGTGCTTCTGACTTCCTGGTTCCTAAGTCTGTTCTTCCAGTTGCTGGGAGTCGCGCCCTCCACCAGCCTCAGCAGCATCAGCGGCCTCCTGGGGCAGTTGTGTGCTGAGAGCCTGGGGGTGGAGAGCTCCTCCCGGTCTGGCTGTTTTCAGTCGGGTGTGGAGTTCTCTCCATCTCTTGGCAGCCTGCTCGCCAGTGGTGCCAAGGAGATAAACAGTATGTTACTGCCCACGCTCCTTACTTGAGGCAGTCATGTATTTCCAGACAGCACAGCCTGGATCAAAGGAATACAAACGAAGCTTTGTGCACGTTGCAGTATTGTCATTTGTTTTTTCCTTCTCTTTTTAATTTTATTTCTGATTCAAGAGTCTTGGCATTCAGGAAAGAATACAGGCTTTGGAGGTGGATGGGCTGGCATTCGAATTTGACTTGGCTACATTGGGGGAGATCATCCACCTCTTCGGAGCCTCGCTTTTGTGATGCGGACTATGGGGGCGGGAGGTAATGGGGAAAGGTGATGGATATAAGACATGAGCATGTATGTGCAGCGGTCTCAGTACTTACTGTTACAACCCACACTCCCACCCCACCCCAGTCGATGGTGTCAAGGGACCATGGTGACACAGCATGGTCAGTGGTTAGATGCTCATCACAAGGTTGGTGGTTCAAGCCCATCAGTCAGCCATGCTGTGGGAGAAAGATGAGGCTGTCTGCTCCCATAAAGACTGGCAGTCTTGATAAACACCAAGACAAAGGCAGGCATTTATCCTCAGGGCATGTAATTTTCTAATATGCTCTTCCAAGGAATGAGGTGGTGTGCCTACTCATTCATACTCCAGCTATCATGCACCTCGATCCATATATCACCCCTTTAATAAAAACCAAAACAAGCTCACTACCATCGGGTCCAGGCCGACTCAAAAGGACTCTATAGGACAGGGTAGAATTGTCCCTGTTTATTTCCGAGACTGTAACTCTCCTGGAGTACACAGCCCTGCCTTTTTCCTGTCCAGCGGCTAGTGGTTTCAAACTGCTGACCTGTGGATGACAGCCCAATGTGTAACCACTTCATTTGGGGTTGGTTCCTCATACTGTAGGGGGATGAAGAAGATCAATCAGTTCCTGCTATCTATTGTTCCGTGGTTACGCCAAATCCACAGACACTCCTGCAAGGGTACTCAGGGATTGTGATAGAAGTTCAACTCCAGAAGTAGGGGAGGAGCTTATCTGTGTCAGAGAATGTCATTCACTTCTGGTGTGACAGCCTATTGGGAAAAAAACATATAATATTACTTATATAGACACCCAAGGGGCGAAGACATGTGACATTCTGTTCCTAATGGAGACTTATGACAGAGTTTCTGACTAGACTTTGGTGATCCATGCCATGTGCTATAGACAACCGCAACTTTAGACTCTGTCATTTTGAGATGCACAACATCCTCCAGAAGCCACACCAGCAACATCCTATTTGGAGTCCCTATTAAGTGGCCTGAACTTTACCTTAAACATACATGTAACAGATTAAAGGAACAGAAAGACTCCCTTGAACTTAAGACTGAAATGAACTAGTGAGAGAAGCAGATGACTATTTTCTGCAAGGATACGTATTTGGAAATTGTTGCACTTTCGTTCAAGTCTCATGTTTGTAGGGTGCCCCAAAAATACCAATTTAAGATTGCCACATATTTTCTATTTTCAGACTCTCTTTGGTTTTTTAGGACATGCTGTAGTCCAGAGGCGTAGTTCCGTCTTTGTGAATGAGTGTTATTGACATTTTTGCCCTATCTCCAGCTCTCATTTTTTGCACACCGTATTCAGTTCCTTAAGTTTTTAATCGGTACAAGTCTAGAATCTGAAAAGTTTTCCTATGCATGTACATTTTCTTTTCTCAACTGTATTTAAAATTCTATAGCTAAATTAACGATACTATCAATAGAATTACCACATGCCCCCTGGGGATGATTTATAATGTTCAATGGTGTCTCTAAAGTGATAATGGTGTCTCTAAAGTGAACCAGAGACATCTCTAAATTGTGGATATAGACATTGATTTGGGGTTCACACTTAACTCTATCCCTAACCTAAGAACAATTAGTTCTTACAACATGACCCTGCTTGATGCTCCCCTTCATAGGGAGATCACTGAAGATGTGGGTGCTATAGCAAATTGTGTTAAAGAAATCAGATGGTGCCCAGCAATCAGAAAGAATAGCATCTAGAGTCTTAAAGACTTGTCTTAAAACACGCAGCCATTGTGGTAAACTGAGGGAATGCCAGCAGCCAAATTTTCTATGCTCATAATTACGGGTCTGGAAAGCTGACTGTGGTGGGACAAGGCCCTCATGGTTATGAGATATAAATGCATCTTGATACACATTCTCATGACTGAAACAGTCCCTACAATAGTCCCCCATAAATGAATTGTCATAAAGGAGCTACCATAAAAGATGCTTCATACCCGTGTCTGGCTATTAAGTGCGTCTGGAGGTCATCTTTTGATAAGAGCAATCGGATTCTATTGCCTGTCCCACCCTAACATGTAGCAAACTTTCTTCTGATGTCTTCTTCTGAAGCTGATCATACGAGGGGGTACCCACGAAAAAACCGGAATTACACTGAGCGGAGTGAGGCTTTCATAGTGTGTTTTCTCTGGTAGAAAGCATCAAGCAACCTGCCCTGAGTTAGTGCACCCTGTGGCGTCAAATGGGAAGGTTCTCTTTGGTCACAGTAGGTGTTTTTGTAAAAGCAGTTTCACTCAAACCTTATTATTTGTGGTGACCGATTTAAGAGAAGAGCGTGCAGCCGTGGCATTTTGTTTCCTGCTCAGGAAAAATGCCACAGAAGCCATTGAGATGTTGAGCACAGCTCTATGGGAAAAACTCAAGTGTATGAGTGGTTTTCTCATTTCAAAAAAGGTGAAATGTTGATTATGACAAACCATGTTCTGGACGTCCTTCAACTTCCCAAACAGATGGAAATGTCAACTCATAGTGCATTTGGAGTTCGTTCTACCAGGTCAGACTGTTAATCAAGCTTTCTATTTAGAGGTTCTGAAATGATTGTGAAATGATTTGTGGTAGATGGGGGACTGATTTTGCCACCATGACAATGCACCTGCTCGATGGATGTTTGGTCTCTACTCAAGTACTCCCTCAATGCAAGAGCACTGTATTATATTAAACTGGCATTCCATGATAGTCACCTTCCTGATATAATCGCTGAAGCCAAAGCAGGTGCATAAGCAAATGTGGTGAAGAAAGCTGATGGTGCCCAGCTATCAAAAGATACAGCATCTGGGGTCTTAAAAGTTTGAAGGTAAACAAGCAGCCATCTAGTTCAGAAGCAACAAAAACCACATGGAAAAAGCACACCAGCCTATGTGACCATGAGGTGTCGATGGGATCAGGTAGCAGGCATCAAAGAACAAAAAATTCATATTATTGTGAATGAGGGGGAGTGCAGAGTAGAGACCCTAAGCCCATCTGTAGGCAACTGGACATCCCCTTACAGAAGGGTGGCAGGGAGGAGACGAGCCAGTCAGGGTGCAGTGTAGCAAAGATGAAACATAAAACTTTCCTCTGGTTCTTTAATGCTTCCTCCCCCCCCCCACTATCATAATCCAATCATGCTAGACCAGAGGATGCACACTGGTACAGATCAGAGCTGAAAACACAGGGAATCTAAGATAGATAAACCCTTCAGGACCAATAATGAGAGTAGCGATGCCAGGAGGGGAAGGGGAATGTGGGGGGAGAATGGGGTAACCGATCTTAATGCTCTACATATAACCCCCTCCCTGGGGGATGGACAACAGAAAAGTGGGTGAAGAGAGACATCGGACAATATAAGATATGACTACATAATAATAATTTATAAATTATCAAGGGTTCATGAGGGAGGGAGTGGAAAAATGAGGAGCTGATACCAAGGGCTCAAGTAGAAAGCAAATGTTTTGAGAATGATGATGCCAATGAATGTACAAATGTGCTTGACACAATGGATGGATGGATGGATTGTGATAAGAATTGTATGAGCCCCCAATAAAATGATTTCAAAAAAAACAAAACAATGAACCTGCTCACATAGCCATTTCTGTGTACCAATTTTGACAAAAAATGGCATGCCCCACACACCTTACTTACCTGACCTTTTGCTGTGTAACTTCTTTTTGTTACTGAGAATGAAGAGGGACATGAAAGGACAGCGAATTGACTATGTAGAAGTGAAAAAAAAAAAAAACAAAAAAAATGAGGGAGGCACTGTCAGCCATTGAAACAGATGAATTTGAAAAAACGTTTCCAAGAATAGAATCACAGGTTTAACAAGTGTATTACTCTAAATGTAATGGAGAGTACTTTGAGGGTGATAAGTTTGCTTTGTAAAAAAAAAATTAAATACATAGCTTTGGAAAAAAAATTCCAGATTTTGGGGGTACCACCTCGCAGATTGTTCCCCAGAGGAGGGCTCAGGAACATAATAGGTCAAATTGCTGTCTCCTTCCATGGTGTGCTTATTATGTTACCTATTCACTCTCTTCTGTGTTCACGATATGACTTGTATGCCTTTAGAAAGCTTTGTAGTTTACATGACTGTATATACCCGTTGAAAAGAACATTTGCTCTCTTGGTCCTAGCATAGGGACAAGGAGCCCCTATATCCATTTCTGTATTATTTTCCATAATCTCAGTCGCTCATCATGACCCGTTTGACTGTTGTGGGCTGGTACACCAACAAGCTATTTAAGCAAGGTGTCGGCAAAGTCCACCCATAAGAAGCACATTAGCCTGTGTGATCCAAGTACTGTAAATAATAAAACCCAAGATCAGAGGAAGGAATAATATTTGAGCTTGCATCCTAAGCACCTAGTTTGCAGAAAGCTATGGATAACAGAGAAAGCCCAAACTCCGCTTTGGGTCCCCACATGAATTAAGCCCCTAGGTGGATCCCCTTGGACCATCAAACAGAGATGTGAATAGTCTTGCTGTCTGAGTACATTGAAAAGTGGATTAATGCAGATGAAGTTAAGACTGTACAGTGGCTTTCAGAGGGCGGGAAATATGGCAGGCCATAAAGGTATGCTTGGCTGCTTCTGTATTTACATGAGGTGGTCATAGAGATGCACCCCTAAAAGTGGAGGGGCCTGGTGGTGCAGTGGTTAAACAGTCGGCTGCCGATGGCTTCCAATGGAGAGGCCTAATTCTGTACAGTGGCAGTTCTACTGTGGCCTACAGCGTCACTATGAATTACAGTCTATTCCATGGCAATAGGTTTGGGTTATCTAAAAGGAAAGGTATTGTTTTTAGTTTTGTGACATTTTGACTATTAAGAGTTTACTTATTTATAAATCCATCTGTATTTCAGGGTTAGGGAAAATCATGCTGTTCCCTTTTTATTCACTTAACAAACAGTCCTTGAGCACCTCTGGTGTGGGAAGCTTTCAGGCAGTGTGGTGGCTGCTGGTAATGTTATTGTGCTTCTGTGTCAGCCTCCTGACTTCAGGGGAGGGGGCTGGCTATTGGAGGCGGTTGATTAGCAGGTAGTGAGGCAAGCGATAACAAAGGCAGCCATCCTTTGGGGCCTTGTTATGAGTTGAATTGTGTCTTACCGAAGTATGTGTTGGGTCCTGATCCTTGTACTTCAGGATGTGATTCCATAGGGGAATTGAGTTCTCTTTGTTATGTTAATGAGGGCCTATCTGTGTAGAGTATGCCCCAAACCTAATCATTTCTGAGTAAGAAATAGAACAGATTAGACATGTGGGGAGAGGTGGATAGAAACCACGTGGGGATCTCCAAGGAACCCGGGAGCAACACTGGGGCTCTAAAAGGTGAAACAAGGATCATCCCTTGGAGCCAACAGACAGCCAGTGCCCTAAATGTGGACTTTCAGCATCCTGAACTGTGAGAAATGCAGTTTTGAGTCTTTGCTCTTTCAAGCCATCCGCTGGGTTCCTGTACAGCAGCCCTCGGAAACTAAGACAAGCTCATTGAACTCAAAAGTCCAGACAGTCCAGGCTTACAGGGAACGTATTCTCACTATGATGCTGAGGTGTTGGTTGGGAGGCCGGGGGTAAAGGAGGGAGAGGTTGGAGGACAGGCAGGGTGACGCGAGTAAGGTGCAGATGGAGCTGAATTTGAGAGAGGGTAGAACTTGCCTCTGCTAGGAGCTTGAGTATAAGAAAGGAGAGCTACATGGAGGCCCTGGGTTTCATCTGCAGAGTCCAGACTTTATCTACAGGACAGTGGACATTCACTGAAGAATTTCAGGCCATTGGCTGTTCTTCTATTACCTTTTTCAGAAGACTCTTCGCTGAGTTTCCTGCCTTGACTTTCTCTTTGTCAAGATTATACCTGTCTAGAGGTATTAGCCTAAAAGTTGCACTGAATGTATTAGTCCAAAACAAGGCCCCAGGAATAAAAGGAATACCAATTGAGATACTTCAACAAGCCAATGAAGCACTGGAAGCCAGAAATTTGCCAAGAAAAAATGGATGACAGCTACTTGACCAACTAAATGAAATCAATCCATAATTGTGTCCATTCCAAAGAAGGTGACCCAACAGGATATGGAAATTATTGAACAATATCATTAAAATCACCTGCAAGTAAATTTTTGCTGAAATGGTTGCAGCAGTACATTCACAGGTAGCTGCCAGACATTTCAGCCAGATTCAGAGGGAACATGGAATAAGGGATACCATTACTGATGTCAGATGGATCTGGCTGAAAGCCGAGGACAGATGTTTCCTTGTGGTTTACTGACTATACAAAGACATTCAACTGTCGAGGCCATAACAGACTTTGGACACTTTTGAGAAGAATTCCAGGACACTTCATTGTGCTCAGGTGGAACCCGTATATAGACCGGGAGACAGTCTACTGAATAGAATACAGTCACACTGCATGGTTTGAAATCTGGAAAGGTGTGTGCCAGGATTGTATCCTTTCACCATACTTATTCAATCTGCATGCTGAGTAAACAATCAGAAATGTTGAATTATATGAAGAAGACTATGGCACCAGGATTTGAGAAAGATTTATTAGCCTTTGATATGTAGATAACCCAACCTTGCTTGCTGAAAGCCAAAGGACATGGACCACTTGGCGATGAAGATGAAAGACGACCATCTGTGGTATGGAACACAACCCAATGCAAAGAAAGTGAAAGTTCTCACAACTGGACTGATGAACAACGTCAGAGAGGGACACAGGAAAGATTGCACTGGCCAGGAATGCCTTAAATTTGGAGCTACAACCAATGCTTATGGAAGCAAGCAGTCAAGAAACCAGGGGACATGATGTTGGCAAATCTGCTGCACAAGACCTCTTCAAAGTCTCCCCTCAGGAGACTGGTGCCACATGTCCCCCTGGTGGCCAGCTCACATGCTGCCTCTTGTCACCCTCTCTGACTGCCTTCCCCTCACTCTGCCCCCTGTTGGCTATCATCTCTCTGTTCTCCCAGTTTGATGCCCAAGACTCCTCCTCCCGTGTTACACAGTAGTTATCTGTAAAGCTCGACTTTGAAGGACTAACTTTCATCCCTTCTAGGGAAATAAAGCATGTGTCGGACAGAGATGGATGCCTTCCCGGTGGGAGACGTTTCCTGAGGGAACATTGGTCCCTTGGCAAAGCTTGTACTGCTTCATATGTCTGAACTCTGTGAGTTCAGGCCTTACCTCACTTTCTTAAGCCTTAACGCTCTTCAAGATTGTTCTAGCATTCCTGCCATATCTCTGCCACCCTCCGTCTGACGGGGGCAGATTCCTAAATAGTGTGACTGTGCTAGTGGATTCTCAGCCTGTCCTTATTAGTAGAAAAATGAATTTATACAGGTTTGCTCCTTCCCTGAGGGACTGCCCCGCAGCCGGCACATTCTTGGGCCCTGTGCCAGCCCCTCCAGGCAGAGGGAATGTGGGCTGATGAAACCCTATGGATAGGGACAAGAAACCTACAGATTAGCAATGGAAGGAAGCCTCCTGAGCCCGTCCTGGGCTGATTCCCTCTTCTTAATACAAAGCCCCTGCCCTTCACTGCCAGCCATGTCACCTCTCGTTCACTCTTACCCCGGCTGGATCTCCTTGATGCGCACAAGATCTGCACCTAGGGGAGCCGACCACAAGGATCTATCTATCTGATCCCCTCCCAGGGGGACGGGCAACAGAAAAGAGGATGAAGGAAGACATCGGTCAGTGTAAGACATGAAAAAGAAATTGATAAATTATGAGGGGTTCCTGAGGGAGGTGGGGGAGGGATGGAAAAAAAAATGAGGAGCTGATACCAAGGGCTAAAGTAGAAAGGAAATGTTTTGAAAATGATGATGGCAACAAATGTACAAATGTGCTTGACACAATGGAGGTGTGTATGGATTGTGATAAGAGATATATGAGCCCCCCAAAAATGATGGATAAAAAGAAAAACAGGTCTGCACCCAGGCAGGAAAAATGGCGAAGTAGTAGTGATTTCAGGATGATGGATGCTGATGCTATGGGTGCTAATAAGAGTGGGTATTGTAGCACTCTGGCTTCTGGGAAAATAGGGTTTGCAATGCTCCTGGTAATACTGAATTTGCATACTCACGCCCAGCCACCAAGCACCCTGCTCTCCTCTCTCTGTTTCACCAGTGCATGGAAAATATTATTCGTCTTACTACAAAAATCCTAGCATACAGCACCCCTGGTGGTGCAGTGGGTTAAGCCATCAGCTCTGTGAGAGAAAGACGAGGCAGTCTGCTTCCGTAACCAGTTCCATTCGCGGAGACCCTCCATCCTAGAGGGTCACCACCACGAGTCCCAGTCGCCTCGATGGCAGTGGGTTTGGTCATTCCCTTAGGATGAAGTTCATGCGAAGAATTGAACCACAAAACTAAAAAGGTCAAGTATGTGTGAGAGCGACAGTGAGTGAGAAAGTGAGATTCCACATGAATATTTGGTAAAATCCTGGGGCGGGGGGTGTTGTACACTTGGAAGGGTGAGAGATTTTTCAGCTGGAAACCATTGAGTGTACAATACAGTGTTGGCTTACCACCTGCTCTGTGATATGAGGTAGGAGTGGAAGTAAAGGTAGGAGTCGGGAAGCGGGACGCTCCTCTTCCCTCTGTCATATAGCTTTGATAGGGGTGGGACTCAACACATGACTGGCATCCAATTAACCTGAACATATATGAGCAGTTAGTTCCCTGACAGGGCAGCTGACCCAACACATGTTCCTGGCTGACAACCCACGTGGCATTCCACTTGATGAGGCATGTCCTTATGCCCACGTGTCCATGGCTGACATGACCAATGTTTTCTGGAAGAGTGTCTCTCCTTCGAATGACCAGGGAGGGCTCCTTGGAGGGAGGGAGATTCGAACTGAGCTCTGAAAAAAGGATTATATTTGGAACTGACCAGAACGTATTTGGTTAACTCTTTTGGTGATGCTTGGGGGGGCTTTGGGAATTGAAAGTGGGTGGAAGTTAAGTGTTTCCTTCCCTATAACTTTGGCTTCAAACACAATCTTGCTCTTTATCGCTCAGGAATTCCCCTCCTCCAGGGAGCCTAGCCTGGTCATGCTAAAGTTAGAAACTCAGTCAGAAATGTGGTGCATGCCAACCTTGGGGACTTGGGCATAAGGACATACCTCAATTGATGTGATGCCAGGTGGGTGTTCAGCCAGGAACACTTATTGGGTCAGTTATTTTGCTTGTGTACAACTCCTGTCTGTTCAGGTAGATTGATTCCCCGGCCCATACTGCTTGTTAAATATCTGTACATTGATCACTAGGTAGATGTAGAAGCCTGTACTGAACCCTTTTCTGAAAGCACGTGATGCCCCTTTTCTGTTGTCCAGGCAGTGCCTCATCGGACAGGCTCCTTCTGAGGCTGCTGCAATTGGAGCCGACACTTTCCTGGTCTGAACACGACAGAGAGCTTTCAAAAGCTGAGCTCCAGAGCTAGAGCTGTTCTCCTGGGAGCTTTGGGTGGTATGGGGAAAGGATTCTTAATTTGGTATCCCTCCATGGGTTTGGAGCCAGACTAGATTTCTAAGCCACCGTATATGTTGAACACTACTCTTTATTTACGGTATTTTGTTCAAAATACTCAGCTGCCCATTCATCATGTCTACATGTACCATGTCGTGATGTTGATTCCCTTCTTCCAGTTGTGCAATCATTTTCTCCCTCCCTTTTAAGGAGCTCGGTGAAGTAGTGGTTATGTGTTGGGCTGCTAACCACAAGGCCAGTAGTTCAAAACCACCAGCCGCTCCATGGAAGGAAGACGGGATTTTCTATTCCTATAAAGCTTTTCTGGACCCTGCCCTATAGGGTCTGTATGAGTGGGCGCTGACTTGCTGGGAGTGAGTTATTTTTCGTTTCTCCCTGTTAATATAAATTTACTGCCCCCTAAGGTTCCTATCTAGTCTTTCCAGTCGCTGTGATCAATTGGATCCCATAGAACTAGTTCTTAAAAGAACATAATGCTCAAGGCAGACATATTTTCACTAATGAATTCAACCGTTGTTTGGCTTTCAAAAGATTTCAGGGGATATTTTTGGTTTAAAGCAGACACTCTGCTCTTTTGTTAGTTCAAAACAAAACAAAATAAAGCAACTACCATTCTTTATGCGGATAAACTTACGGATGTCGCTTTAGATGCCGATATTGAAACGGTTGCTTCTGTAGTGTGTAGATTTCTGATGGAGATCTTTTAGATGCTCAATACACCCATCTGGAGTGTGGATTGCGACATTTCCCATGGTTACAATTGCTCCTAGGAGGTCAATGATCAAACTTGACACACTCTTGTCACAGTGATTCCAACTAATACCACAACCTGGCAGGACAGAATGGAATGACCCGATGCATCTTACTGCCGTATCTTTCTACCACGGGAGTGGTTGGTGGTTTAAGTACTGATCTTTAGGTGACTAGCTGAGTGCATTAACCACTGTGAGTGTAAGGGAAAAACAGAACTTACTGCCTCGGAATCGATTCCAACTCATAGTGACTCTATAGGACACGGTAGAACTACCCCTGTGGGTTTCTGAGACTGTCACTCTTTACTGGAGTAGAAAGCCTTGTCTTTTTCCGGAGGCTGGTGGTTTTGAACTGCTGACCTTGAGGTGAGCAGCCCAATGCATGACCACTATGTCATCAGGGCTCCTAGGGCCTCCCCTTAATTGATCTATGCATACTCTACATGACAAAGCCCTGGTGGCTAAGTGTTGCACTGCTGACCGCCATGTCCTTGGTTCAAATCCACCAGCTACTTGGCAGGAGAAAGATGAGACTATTTAACTCAAGTAAAGGTTTACAGCCCCGGAAACGCAATAGGACACTTACGAGTTGCAATCTACTTGTGGCGACGGTTGTGGATTTTATGTGTGAGGAGCCCAGGCAGTGCAGGGGTTGCGTGTTGGAGTGTTAGCCAACAGGCTGGAGGTTCCAGGCTTGCCGCTGCCCAGAGGTGTGGCCTTCTGCTTCCAGAAAGATTGCGGCGGCGTGGGGAGCCGATGGGGCAGATCTCCGTCTGTTATGAGTTGAATTGGATTTGATGTGAATAGATTTAAAAACCAAAGAAAATCTCTGTGTGACTGATAGGATTCAGAGAAAAGAACAGGACAGGCATTGTTCCACGCGGGGGAGGTTGGGAATAATGGCTTAGAGCTGCTATTGGGGGGGTGGGGGCTGGTGATGGGGAACTGGAGGAGCAGAAACACTTCCTTCTCCCTGAAAGTGATGCCTGTCAAGATTCCTCACATGGGTTTTGCCTTTTGAAATCATGACATGACAGTCGATAAGTCTCAGAGAAGGAGAAATTAGAAGTCGTCGCAGGTTGAGAGCAAGATGCTGGAGGCCATGGGAGAAGTCGCTGAAGGGTGGTTTCTTTGTTCGGGTGGAGAGCGGACTGCGACCACAGTCCGGTTCCCGTGGGAGATAAGGGGAGGGGCTGCAAAGTGTGAGGTGGATGAGGGGTAGTGAGCCCCTCAGCATTTTGCTCCCAGGTTTTATGGAAGCAAATTGCAGACCGAATTCTATCAAGTATGTACAATGACTACACAGTTATGCGGCCTTCGTAGAAAACCATCCACACCAACCTGTTCTGTAGGCTCGATGACGGCTCAGTTCTTTGTTCTCTTAGGAGCTCACATCACTTCCTTGCGTAACGGTTCCTTCAATGCAGAGGATTAGCTGGAGGAGGGGACATTCTGAACTCTCTGCCGCACCAGGCAACCAGAGATGCTGTCTGTACACCTGTGGCCAATACAGGAGCTGCAGCCACGCCCCAGAACTCTTACAAAGGGTGTTAGGTTTCAGCTTTCCTGGGTTCTTGAACCTAAGATGATGGCCCCAAATTATTTTAGCCGGCTAGTTATTAGGCTCATTAACAAGGTACAGACTCTACCAGGGAAAACACATTTATTTAAGCCTTTTTTATGCTGATTAGCAGAATTCTAACTGCAAATGCGCTGCCACCGAGTAGATGCCGACCATTGTGACCCTATAGGATGGGCTAGAACTTCCCTGTGAGTTTTGAAGACTAACTGTTTATGGTGGTAGAAAGCCTCGTCTTTCTTCTGAGAGGTGGCAGGGGGTTTTGAACTGTTGGCCTTGAAAGTTGTACCCCAACACGTACCCACGGTGCCACCAGGGCTCCTTTGTAGCTGCCAAGTCGAAATCAAAGCCTGGCCTGTGGGCTGCTAACTGGGCTTCCCACTCTGTCTTACAGGGGCGAGGTCCTGGCGGCAGAGCGGGTATGCACAGTGACCAGTTCAAAACCACCAGCCTCTCCGCGGGGAAAGGCGGGGCTTTCCACCTCCGTAAACAGTTAGTCTTGGAAACTCACAGGGCCAGTTCTAGCCTGTCCTACCGAAATGTGAAAAAGGTCTGTGGATTGTATTTGTGGATTGTATCAATGCTAATTTCCCGGGTTAGTCCTTTTAAGATGTTATGTAGCATTCCCCAATGGAGAAGCTGGGTCAAAGGATCTCTCTGTCCTATGTTTGCAGCTTCTGGTGAGTGTACTTTGATTTCACAGATTTAAAAAAATAATAGAGAGATGAACAGTATTGAAAAGGCATGTCACACATCATCCCCATAAGACTGTGTGCACCAGGACAGGTTACTGGTACACCCTAGCCCAGCAGGCCTCCGCTTTGCCCCCTAGTGGCAGCTCTGAAGACACTGCGGAGACTGTATGTTACGCTCTCCAAGAACTCAGCACTTTTCCTCTGGCTGCATTGCACAGTACCTGTAAGTTTTAAAAGGCTATTGCTAAGGATAAGCCTTCTCCTGGAAGAGTTCCTTGCCCAAGCTGCTGGGGGTAAAAAGTCAGCGTCACTGGAGTCGGGAATCAGTACAACCAAGTATAGACACTGGTTTGTCCGTAGATTGTATACATCTTTTACTTTGTTCTAACGATTTTTTTGGAAAGGAAGAACTTGATTTTTTTTTTGAGACCTTCAGTAGAGCTAATGTTGTTAAAAAGGAGAAATTATTGATGAATCATTCTCAATTCAGCACAGGTGTGGTAGTACAAACTCACTGCCAATGAGTCAACTGTGACTCGAAGGGCCTCTGTAGGACAGGGCAGAACTGGCCTGTGGGTCTGAGACTGTTACCCTGTATGAGAGTAGAAAACCTCATCTTTCTCCTACAGAGTGGCTGCTGGTTTCAAACTGCTGACCTTTGGTTTAGCAGCCCAATGCTTTACCACTGTATCTCCAGACCTCCTTCCCCAGGCACCTAGTCTCCGGTCTCTATTCTGAAATGCTGACCATATATCATCGGAAGCATGCAGCATGCAATTGTTTGAGATTAATTATTTTACTCAGCGTAACTCCCCTGACATCAATGGAAGTGAATGTGATGTGTTCCAATGCGCCACCCTACTGCAAGGTGTTCCCCATGGTATGGCTGAGCCTCGTGCAACTGTTCAACCACTGAATGACATTTGGGCAGCTTCTGGCTTTACATCCGGATTTTTTAAAAAACATTTTATTAGGGACTCATACAACTCTTATCACAATCCATACATATACATACATCAATTGTATAAAGCACATCTGTACATTCTTTGCCCTCATCATTTTCAAAGCATTTGCTCTCCACTTAAGCCCTTTGCATCAAGTCCTCTTTTCCCCCTCCCTCCCTGCTCCCCCTTCCTCATGAGCCCTTGATAATTTATAAATTATTATTTTGTCATATCTTGCCCTATCTGGTGTATCCCTTCACCCCCTTTTCTGTTGTCCATCCCCAAGGGAGGAGGTTACATGTAGATCCTTGTAATTGGTTCCCCCTTTCCAACCCACTCACCCTCCACTCTCCCAGCATCGCCCCTCACACCCTTGGTCCTGAAGGTATCGTCCACCCTGGATTCCCTGTGCCTCCAGCTCCCATATGCACCAGTGTACAACCTCTGCTCTATCTAGACTTGCAAGGTAGAATTCAGATCATCGTAGTTGGGGGGTAGGGGGGAGGAAGGAAGCATTTAGGAACTGGAGGAAAGCTGTATTCTTCATTGGTGCTACGTCACACCCTGACTGACTCATCTCCTCCTCTAGACCCCTCTGTGAGGGGATCTCCAGTGGCCGACAAATGGGCTTTGGTTCTCCACTCTGCACTTCCCACTTCATTCACTATGGTAAGATTTTTTTTTTTTGATGTTGATGCCTTATACCTGATCCCTTTGACACCTCGTGATTGCACAGGCTGGTGTGCTTCTTCCATGTGGGCTTTGTTGCTTCTGAGCTAGATGGCTGCTTGTTCACCTTCAAGCCTTTAAGAGCCCAGACACTATCTCTTTTGATAGCCGGGCACCATCAGCTTTCTTTGCTACATTTTCTTATGCACCCGTTTGTCCTCAGTGATCGTATCATGGAGGTATGCACCCAATGATATGATTTTTTGTTCTTTAATGCCTGATAACTGATCCCTTCGGAACCACATGATCACACAGGCTGGTGTGTTCTTCCATGTGGGCTTTGTTGCTTCTGAGCTAGATGGCCGCTTGTTTATCTTCAAGCCTTTAGGACCCCAGATGCTATCTCTTTTGATAGCCGGGCACCATCAGCTTTCTTCACCACATTTGCTTGTTCACCCGCTTTGGCTTCAGCGGTTGTGTCGGGAGGGTGAGCATCATAGAATGTCAGTTTAATAGAAGAAAGTATTCATGCATTGAGGGAGTGCTTGAGTAGAGGCCCAAGGTTCTTCTGCCACCTTAATACTAAACCTGTAAATATAGGCACATAGATCTATTTCCCCATCCTCATATATGTATATTTGCATGTACATGTCTTTGTCTAGATCTCTATAAATGCCCTTTGCCTCCTAGCTCTTTCCTCTATTTCCCTGGACTTTCCTCCTGCTCCACTATCCTGCTCCATCCCCACCAGCGTTACAGCTACACCTCTTCGTTATGTTACCTTACCCTTGATCATTTACATCCGGATTTTTGTGTCAACATGAAACTTTCGTTTCTCATCAAGGGATTCCTAGGAATATGATGGCCAGATTGTAAAATCAATGCCCATTTAGTTTGAGAAGAAATGGCCAAGCGGGTTTCCGGAGTGGCTGTGCTGTTTTGCATTCTCACCAGCAGTGGATCAGAGACTCTGTTCCTTTGTGCCCTTGCCAGCATTTGGCATTATCACTGTTGTTAATTTAGGCTGTCACATCTCATTGTACTTTCCATTTGCATTTACCTAGTAGTTTCTGATGTGGAGAGCCTTTGTAAGTCCTCACTGGTCATCTGTCTGTCATCCTTGCTGAAATGGTTGCTCATATCGCGGGCTCATTTTTCACTTGGGTCATTTATTTCTTTACAGTTGAGCTTAGAGAATTAATTCTTTGTAGACGTTACATACTATTCCTTTGCCACATAGGTGGTTTGCAGATATTTTCTCTCAGCCTTTGCCTGGTTTTCCCATCCTTGCCTTTGGACCTCTCAGCTTGTTTGGTCACTAGGGCTCATTTACGGACTTCTTTTTCTTTTGCGGATTGTGCTTTCAGTGTCATATCTAAGCCTAGCCAGGTAACCCAAAGATCGGCTCTTTTGTTTTCTTCTAATGGTTTCTTTAATTAGTTGTACACTTTATTATATTTAAATTTATGAACCACGTTGAGATTTTTAAAATATTAGTTTAAAATAAGCACAACAAGATCACGGTCATTGAATCAATTTCACCTCAGAGCAAGCCTGTAGGACACAGCAGGACTTCCCTCCGGGGTTACTGAGGGTGTGAATCTTTATGGGAGCAGGAAGCCGCATCTTTCTTCCCAGGAACAACGCGTCAGTTCAAACTGCTAAACCTTGCGGTGAGCCGCCCAGCTCCCAACTCACTATGCCTCCAGCGCAACATTGTGTTCGGTTGAGGCTTACTCATGCTAGTCCACTTGCCCCAGCATCATTTATTGAAAAGACAGCATTTTTTTGGAAAGTAATTGTTTATTTATTTTTGGAAGCGTTTACATGTATCGTTTGCATTTCCAATCCCTGGGTATCAGTCCTGCTCTGTCCTGTGGGGTTTGTGTGGTTCAGAATCGGTTGGCTAACAGTGAATTCTGGTTTGATCTAATGAGGTCTTCTCCCCTCTCCATTCCTCCCCGTCTCTCCTTCATTAGAGCTCACCCTGCTTTGCCCAGCAGAGGACAGGAGGGGCGTTTAAGAAGTGGGACTCACACAGAGTGGGAATGGTGCAGTGGGTGCTGGCCATGGACAGGATGGCTTCCTCACCCTCGTGAGCATCTGTTTCACCTGGCAAAGCCATTGAAGCAGAGAGTGTGTTATTTACAGGAACAAACAAACAAAAATGTTTTATTAGAGAAAACATTTTTTGGTATAAGCAACATTAATTTAGGTTTTACTAATTTTGCATTATATATATTTATTATAGAGAAACATTTTTATCTTTGAGGAAATGCTGGTTGGGGAGAGAGTGTTGTGCCAAAATTGTGAGACGTGAAAATGATTTCGTCCAAATCACTTTATAAATAGCTGAGCATCTGGTGAAGGAAAAAGAAAGCCCTTCCAATAATTGCTAAATGAATCATTAGCTCGAGTTCATCCAGAGAGCAGAATGCCTACACATCGAGGCCGCCTCTTGCTCCTCTGGAGAGTGATGGGCCCTTGCGGTGAATTTGGTGTCTGAGTGAGCAGGGAAACACTTCTCGTTTCAAGTCTCTTAGCACCGCTTTCGGTTGATGGACGGCTCTTCCTCAGTGTCATTTGGAGTTATTTACTGTGTTGTCTGAAAGTAAATAATGTGTGCTTACCGCTGCTTAGGAAATAAATACGGGGAACCCCCAGCATTTCTGTTTGCATACGAGCTGGGTGTAAGGGATGGGGAAAATGGTCACTGGCCTCACTCACCTTGCCGCTGTTTGCTGTGCCCAGGTGAAGGTGCTGGGTTAATGGAAAGCCCAGACTGTTGGGTGGGGGTGGGCCAGCTCTGCTTGATTTGGATGGCAGGATTCGCTCCACTCCCGCTTCCTCCCCAGGGGAGCTGCAGGCCTGAGTGGTGGGCTACACAGGGAATGGTTTGCCTGCCACTGCTTGTCCACACCGACGGGCATTCTTCCCACAGGAGCTGGTTCTAGCTTCCCTTACGCACGCTAGAATCCACTCCGGTCATCTTAAGCTGAAAAGCATGTCTTGCAGGGCCGCAGGTGGATGTCGGAGCCATTGAAAGGGTGGTGGGAGCCATGACCAAGTGCATGTTCAGGACGAGTTCCTAGAGCAGGCTTGCAAAATTGCTGCAGAGCTGCTGGCTGCGAGCAGCCAGTGCCCTGGTGCGTTAGCAAACCACCCAGTTGGGCAGCTCCAGCACAGCCGCTACCTTGGCTTCAAGGAACCTCCGATGGACCTTGACCTTGTGTCTCCTCTGTGGATGCTGCGGGAAACCACCAAAGGGCCTCTCTCTGAAGAGCCTCACAGCGCCCCTGCTGGGTCCCGCCGCTCTTTCGCCTTCTAAGTCTTCGTGGTAATTTGTCATCAGAAGCTCAGTCCTGTGCAGCTGCAAGGACTTGTGGGAAATGGAAGTTTCTCGCCTTCTAGCCGCCAGTACTAGGAAGTCATGCCAGAAGTGGGTGGGGGCAGCAGTGAGGGAGCCACCGGGCGGGGCCTGACATACAGAGCAGGCACTTTACTTTGAGGGGAAGGTTTCCCCTGGCATGTTGACGGAGTTCTGAGCAGTTGAGCTTTTTCTCGCTTTGCGGCTGCTGTCATCTGTGGTGCTGCCCTAGTGATGGAGTGGTTATGGGCTTGGCTTGGCTGCTATTCCAAAAAGACAGAAGTTCAAAACCACCAGCTGCTTCTTGGGAGAAAGATCGACTTTTTAAAAAAAAATCATTTTATTGGGGGCTCTTACAGCTCTTCTAACAATCCATACATACAAGCACATTTATACATATGTGGCCGTCATCCTTTTCAAAACATTTTCTTTCTACTTGAGCCCTGATATCAGCTCCTTTTTGCCTCCCTCCCCCACCCTCATGATCCTTTGATAAATTATAAGTTATTTTTATTCTCATATCTTACACCATCTGCTGTCTCCCTTTTCCCACGTTTCTGTGGTTCATCCCCCTGGAGGGGTGGTGGTGCTATATGTGGATTGTTGTGATCGGTTTTCCCTTTCTCACCGCGCACCACCCCCCCCCACCTTCCCCCTATCCTCATCATATTGCTACTCCCATTCCTGTTCCCGAGGGGTTTATCTGACCTGGATTCCGTGTGTTTCCATCTCTTACCTGTACCAGTGTACATACTCTGGTCTAGCCAGATTTGTAAGGTAGAACTGGGTCATGATGGAGGTGGTGGGGTAGGGGGAAACATTGAAGAACTAGAGGAATGTGTGTTTCGTCGGTGCTATGCTGCCCCCTGGCAGACCTGTTCCTTCCTTGTGACCCTTCTGTGAGGGAATAGGATGGGCCTTTCTACTCCCATAAGCAGTTACACTCTTGGACACCACAGAGGGTCGCTATGAGTCAGCATTGACTCGACGGCAGTGAGTTTGGTTTAGGATTAAATGCCCACAGGACAGAATGTGCTTACTCCAGCAGCCACTGAGTTATCTTTGACCTCTCTCTCCCTCCCTGACAGCAAATTCTGTCAGTCCTCTCTTCAGACATAGCTGGATTCCAAACACGCGGTGCACTGCCGTGTAAGTAAAGTTTTATTGGAACGCACCCATGCCCAGTTTGTCGCCTGTGGCTGCCTTCTGGATTCATGGGCAAAGTTGAGCTGTTGTTACCGAGATCACGTGGCTCCCAAAGCCAAAAATATTTGCTATCTGGCCCTTTGTGTTAGGTTTGCTGACTTTTTCCTTAGAGGGGTTATTTAATAGCAAGAAACAGCATAGATTTGGAGAAATGAGTTCAAGTTCAGATGGCTTTTGGGCTTTATCAACAAGCTGTTGAACATTCATGATCACACAGAATTAGAATGACATGTGTGAGCACTGATGAGTCCAGGGTGATACAGCGATTGAGGACAGTGCTGGAACTTGATGAGTCTCCTGAGGTTAAGTAAGCACAGCGCCTGCCACACACAGCAGGCCACTGGCTCCAGTGGATCCCGATGGCGAAACTAGTTTCTGCTGGAAATCGAAGGTCCCACCCAGTCCTACCCTGGCTTCAAGGGAACTGGCCCATGGCAGGCCCCCATCCCTGGGCTTTCTCCATTTCTCTCCAGAAGGCCTGTCTTTGAGAGCAAAAACCCAAACCAAGTTCATTGCCATCGAGTTGATTCTCATGGCGACCCTATAGACAGGGTAGAATCATTTGAGACTGTTCCATTGTACAGGAGTAGAGAGCCTCATGAGCCTTCTGAGGGTCTGCTGGTGGTTTCAAACTGTCGACCTGGTGGTTTGCGGCCCAGCACATAACCCTCTAGGCCACGAGGCTCCGCCCTCTGAGAGCGCTCATTGTAATTATGTTCCTGTCTAGTTGTTGGAGTCCTTTACTCTGACGGGAATTGATTAGGTGACATTCCTTCCTTCAGCTCGTTCTGTGGGACCAGCCACCCATTCTCGCTGCAAGGCCCTGGAGAAGAGTAGAGATTGACAGCAGGCCTGGTTCCACGCAGACTGCTCAGGCAGCGGAACGTTCCAGTCGGGCTGGAGCTCTGCCTGATCCACGAAGAGCTTCCCTTGACATCCTGAGGTCCCGAACCCTCTTCTCGTAGGCACCGTGCCAACATGGTCTGTGCCCAGTCGATCGCTGTCAAGTCTTTCAGTTCCTGGTCGTGTTGGTGCCCGTAATAAACGTGTCAATCAAAGCAGATTTCTTCATTCACCACATCACCACTGTTGATCCGAACAGAAAGATGAGTTCAGACGGGTCTAGAGAATTATCCAATTTCAAAAGAAAAACAAAAAGCCTCCTCGGCATTCAGAGCCTGAGCCAGCTCCTGCCGACAGACAGGATTGCGCATTTCCGGGAGCATGTTGCAAATCCAGTCTGTGTGCTCTCTTGTTTCCGGCCAAGGCTCAGACTTGCCCTGAGGATGAACGTGGAATGTCGGCCCAGCAGATTCCACATGTGTCTGCCCAGGAGGAGGCAGGGGGTTAGAGCAGGCAGAGAGCTTGCAGAACGCGCTGACCTGACAGGATTTTCCGCAACACCAGCAACCCTCAGAGAAGAAGGACTTTAGGGAGCCCTGCTTGGGCTTGGAAAGCTCACACTTGCTGCTGCTCCATGGAAAGGCGGTCTGGCGGGCCCTCAAATGTTGTACACCGCACGCCATGCAATTAGGAGCTGCCAGGTCATCTTGACTTATAGGGACCCTGGGGGACGGAGGAGAACGGACTCAGAGGGGTCCCCGGCTGTCAGATAGATGGAGGCTGATCACTGGGGTGTTTTTTATTTTACCCCTCGGTTCAGCCCACTTTTTGTTCAGCAGCGCTTAACCGCTGTGCCACCGGGATGACCTTAGAATTCCCCCCACCCCCCCAGCAGTGTCATGTTTAGGTGTAGAGCTGAACGAGTTGGCCACAGGGACTCTGGCAAGCATCTGCGCGTGAGTCCCACTGCAGCACCTAGTGGACAGCCCCCAGAGGACACCACCCGGGTGCCAACAACAGGTGGGTGGAACACCAGTGCTTAGGCCTGGCGTGCAAAGGCAGTGCACCAGTACTTCCCACCAGCCGTGGGAAGGAGCTCTCCTGAGCCAATGGGCTACCAAAGCCTTGCAAGCTCTGTGCTGAGTGGAAGAAACCAATCACAATAGCCCATGTATGATCCCATGGACACGAAACACATAGAGCAGGGAGACCCCGGGGACAGAAAGCTGATGCGTGGTTGCCATGGGCTGGAGGGAGCGGAAGGTGAGGAGTAATGGGGAGCTGAGTGGACACAAGGGCCCGTGTGGGGTGAAGAAATGCTCCATCTGGAGAAAAGATGGAGGTCATGGTTGTGTACCATGCTGGGAACACTCTAAGTGCCACTGAATGGTATGCTTTAGAATGGTTCATTTTATGTCGTGTGGATTTTGCCTCAGTAAAACAAGCCGACGTACAAAATGACGCAAAAATAGCTCAAGCTTTTTGTGGGGGGAATATTTAAGATATGGAGTTGCAGCCCTGTAAGTCTCTAAATTCTGGCAGATCCTTTCAACAGTAAATGAAATTTTGGTTACTGCTCAGCAAACAATTCTCCCCACGGTGGGCGAGGTCTGGGGAGATTCTGGGCTCAGGTTGTGGCGGTGGTGGTGCGTCAGATGCCATTGAGTGTGTTCTGATTCACAGTGACCCTGTGCACACCAGAATAAAACGCTGCCTGGTCCTTCCTCATGCTCACAGTGGTGCCTATCCAGGCCATTGTTGCAGCCACTGTGTCAGTCCTCCCGACCGACCTCTTTGATGAAGGATGATGTCTTTCTCCAGGGACTAGTCTCTACTGGTCTCTCCTGGCAACATGTCCAACATACGTAACATGAAGTCTTGCCATCCTATCCTCTAAGAGCACTCTGGCTGACTTCCTCCAAGACAGGTTTGTTTGATCTTTTGGCAGACTGTGGGACTCTCAATATCCTTTTCCAGCATCTCAATTCAAAGGCAACAGCTATTATGTCTTCCTTATTCAGTGTCCAACTCTCACATGCATAGGAGGCAATTGGAAGTACGTTGGCTTGGATCAGGCACACCTGAGTCTTCAAAGTAACCTCCATGCGTTTTAACACTCTAAAGAGGTCTTGTGGAGCCGATTTACCTAGTGCAACGCGTCTCCTGATCTCTTGACTACCGCTTCCATGAGCATCGAATTGTGGATCCATCCAAGGAAGTAGAAATCTCTGACACTTTTGATCTTTTCTCATGATGTTTATCATGATGATACTAATTGGTTCAGTTGTGAGGATTTAGGTCTTCTTTACATTGAGTTGTAATCGATGCTGAAGGCTGCAATCTGCAGGTGCCTGAAGTCCTCCTCACTTTCACCAAGACAGATTGTGTCATCTGCATATCGCAGGTTGTTAATAAGCCTTCCTCCCATCCTGATGACACATTCTTCTTCTTTTTAATCATTTTATTAGGGACTTATACAACTCTTATCTCAATCCATACATACACCAATTGTGTAAAGCACATTTGTATATTCATTACCCTCATCATTCTCAAAACATTTGCTCTCCACTTAAGCCCCTGGCATCAGCTCCTCATTTTTTCCCCTCCTTCCCTGCTCCTCCTTCCCTCATGAACCCTTGAAAATTTATAAATAATTATTTTGCCATATCTTTCCCTATCCAACGTCTACCTTCACCCACTTTTCTGTTGTCTGTCCCCCAGGGAGGAGATCACATGTAGATCGGTTCCCCCTTTCCAGCCCACCCTCCCTCCACCTTCCCAGTATTGCCACTTACACCACTAGTCCTGAAGGGATCATCCGCTCTGGATTCCCTGTGTTTCCAGTTCTTATCTGTACCAGTGTATATTCTCTGGTCTAGCCAGATTTGTAAGGTAGAATTGGGATCATGATAGTGGGGGAGGAGGAAGCATTTAGGAACTAGAGGAAAGTTGTATGTTTCATCGTTGCTACATTGCACCCTGACTGGCTTGTCTCCTCCGGAGACCCTTCTGTAAGGGGATGTCCAGTGGCCTACAAATGGGTTTTGGGTCTCCACTCTGTACTCTCCCCTTCATTCACTACGATATGATTTTTGTTCTGATGATGCCTGATACTTGATCCCTTCAACACCTCGTGATCGCACAGGCTGGTGTGCTTCTCGCATGTGGGCTTTGTTGATTCTGAGCTAGATGGCCACTTGTTTACCTTCAAGCCTTTAAGACCCCAGATACTATATCTTTTCATAGCTGGGCACGATCAGCTTTCTTTGCCACATTTGCTTATGCACCCATTTGTCTTCAGCGATCGTATCATGGAGGTGAGCACACAATGATATGATTTTTTTGTTCTTTGATGCCTGATAACTGATCCCTTCAGCACCTCGTGATCACACAGGCTGGTGTGCTTCTTCCATGTGGGCTTCGTTGCTTCTGAACTAGATGGCCGCTTGTTTATCTTCAAGTCTTTAAGACCCCAGACACTATCTCTTTTGATAGCCGGGCACCATCAGCTTTGTTCACCACATTTGCTTGTTCACCCGCTTTGTCTTCAGAGGTTGTGTCGGGAAGGTGAGCGTCATGGCCATTCTTCTTCTTAGACCCTAATTCTCTGATTAAAGTAGCAGCTGTGAGTTTGAGAAGGGGGAGCTGGTGGCAGCTGCTAGACGACTTCTCTGCTTTACTGGGGGTGTGGCGGGGGTTATGTGGCACTTGGCGCTTTAACAATATTTCGGTCCTGACCTTGGCCTTATTGGCCATGTGCTTGTGTTGTCTTTGGCTGGAATATAGGCTTTAAGCCTGTGGCTGAGCTCAGCCTTGTCTGGGGAATGCCAGAGAGCGCAGAACCCGGATCTTGGCCGCCATTCCCTGGGATAACAATGCCCATCCTAGCTAGGAGACTGGGAGTGAGAGTGCAGGATCCTGATCCCTCCCACACTGATGATGGGATTCTAGGAGTGGGAGGGGGAAAGAAAGATCCACTCATGGGTGACTTGACAGACTTAGTCATGTGCCAGGAATTTTCTTCTTTTAACTTTCTGCCCTTGAACTACTTATACTTTTGAAAAGGATTTTCACCTCCAGGCATAAGAATGCACATTAAAAAAGGATCACTTGGAAATGTAAGGAAACCTTTGAAACATCAAAACGTTAAAAGCTACATGTGCAACATTAAGAAATGTTAATGTTTGATTTATACCTCTAAATGCAGATGTGCAGCCTGAGGACCTGAGACTTGACTTGGAAGATAGACGTCGTCACTTACTGGCTGTGTGACCTGCGAGTTAACCTCTCTGAGGTCCCTCTCCCATTCGGCTGTGGGCTGAATCATGCCGCCTAGATAAGCTGTATGCTACAGTTTCTGACCATCGGGGGCAGAGGGGCACGTTCTGGCACAGACCAGGGCGGTTAGGCATGGACTCTAGTGCCCTGTCTAATCATGGGTGGGCTTGGAGAAGCCATCTTCTCTTTCCTGCATGGGGAGCACTCCGTCAGGTGACCAGCACCCTCATGGTCTCGCTTTCCGATAATCTGGAGAGGAACTATCTTTTCCGCTTCTGAAAGGAACCTTTGACTCCTGCTACGTCAGAGCGAAGTGAGTTGTCCGAGCTCACACGAGGGCAGAGCTGTGAAGAGAGCCGCTTTCCTTCTTACTCCCACTGCCACTTGCTAAGTGTTGGGTCCTCATGTCACACATTTAAAGCCAAGGTTCTTGCTATCAGGGAGGGCCTTTATCATCCTTTTCCCCATGAAAGGAAAATGAGAGGAGGAACTCATACAATGTGCTTTATTAAGAACGTTAGAATTGAGGTGTAAATAATGGCGTGGGAAGATGGGGGTGGAGTGGAAGGTGAATGTGGGGAAGGCATGGACCGTCAACGTGGAGACTGGGGAAGGCGTCCCACTTGAACTGACATTTGAACTGGGCCATGCATTGTCAGGTCATTGGGCTGGCTCTGTAGTTATGGGGAGCATGGAGGAGGCACGTACAAGGTTGCCCACGGTTTGGCCAGATAGAGTATTGTGTGTGTGTGTGTGTGTGTGTGTGTCTCTAGATAGAGAGGCCAGCACAAGTAGAGACATCTTGGAAACACCTTCCTCATTGATATCAGACAGGCCAGTGTTTGAAACCCAGCTCGGCCATGTAGTAAACCAAAACCAAACCAAATCCACTGCCATGAGGCCAGGATGGGAAAATCCGGTGAGTTTCTGGCCAGTAACTCTTTACAGGGATAGAAAGTCCTTTCATTCTGCCGTAGAGCAACGGTTGGTTTCGACCTGGTTTCTACCTGCTGACGCTGTGACCGACTCACGGGGCCCATGTGCTTCAGAGGTGTTTTTCCTTGGCTACAATTTTCTGCATTACCAGGCCTTTATTTTGTGGTAGATTCAAATTTGAAAGTAAAAGTAAAAGATATTTCGGAGAAGTATTACCCCTCCCCTCCCAAAAATGCTGGTGTCATTTCTTCAATAACTTGAAAAGAGCATGCTTTTTGGTAATCAGGGTTATAGTTTAAATAATAAAAATCTCATTTCCTTAAGATATCACAATTTTAGGTGTCAGTCTCCCTATTGTACATATAGAAGGGAGCTATAGAAAGTTCATGGAAAAGTAGAATTAAAAGAATGGAATTTCCCACAAACTTTCTGTGTTACAAGTATTTGTACCACACAGGGACCGTGCATCTGTACTATACACCAGCATCTGTAACATGAAATTTAGGGGAAAATAGTCAACTTTAAGGGTGGTTGTGAGTTTTCAGTGAGAAAACGTACACCTACCATGTTAATCAGTGATTTGCTTGAGAAGAAAGGAGAGATCGCTGTCAGTTGTGCACACATGTTGCTGGATTGCACCAGGCTTTCTCCCTTGCTCTGCCGTTAGTTTGGAGAGCATCTTGATTGCGGCGTGTGGTGGTAGTAGCGCTGAAAGTTGACTCATTTAGACTGTGAGCTCCTGAAGGGTGAACTATTCTTTTACGTTTTCCCACCATGTTTAGAGCAAAGCTTTCCTGGTATATAGGTCAAGGCCAAGAGGAAGCTAAGAACACCAGGTCCTGCTCCCTGCCTTTGTTAAAAATAGGAAAAAGGTAGAAGTCAGAATGACAATTTAAGAGACTCAGGATTATGGTGGCATGGCACCTGGGAACTGTGGGTCAGCGGAAGTGGCCTCAGCTCCCCCAGATGTGGGTGTCTCTCTGAGTCACACTCCATGTGGCCTTTCCAGCCACAACCCCTTATGTGCTATATCATAATTCTGCGTTTCAGATACTTGGGCCTGTGGTCCCATTGGGGCATTATCTGCTAGAACAAAGGTATGGAATGAGAATGAGTCCTGGCCTTAGGAGAGGGTGTGAATCGCCCTGTCCTGTTTGTTTAATGGTTATCACAGTCATTATTATGTATTATTATGGATGTAAGGAATTATATGATGCAGCTGAGAGGAGAAAGAAAGTTGCTTCTGGAGCAGCCTGGAAAAGCCTGCTTGATTTAGATGAATAGGAAGCCAATGCCTACTGGAAATATTTTCCCAGAGGCACCAGGTCTTATGAGATACAGTCTAGGGGTTGAGAATAGGTTATTACACTTGGGCAAAATTTGATTGTATCATGTAACTTCCATGTAACCACATGGGTCTGGTAAGAAGGTGGGGGAAGATACTGATAGGGTTCACCTGTGAGTAACTGTGAGCAGGATTCCCTGCAGTGCCATCCTGGTGCTTGCTTATAAAATGAGCCCACCGAGATGCAGGAAGTGTGATCTCATCACTGGCGAGAGGCAGGAGTGGAGTGAATCCTCTCCCCGGCCTCTGACTTACCCTGCCTGACCTTCGGACTTTGGGCTGAATTGCACCCAGCACTGTGTGAGACGTTTTCTTTCTTTTTTTTTTTTTTAAACTTTTGTGAGTTTGGCGAGACATTGCAGTGATTTGAGGGAGTGTACTCAGGGAGACATGAGGGAAAATATTCTGGGGAGGAGTTGGGGCGGGGGTGGTGGTGGAGGGAATGGAGCAGACTGTCATCTTGCAAGAGGTATCTACTTTTGGAAACTTTTCAGGATTCAATTTCTTGAGACTAGTTTGGCACTAATTCTTATGGAAAAAAATATTAGCGCACATCCCATTCCTAAGTAGCCCACTTCATGTTTGGGATTGTGAACTGCCAGGAGAAGGCTCTTGAGAAGATGGCAAGGGGAGAAGATAGATCCAAATGGAACCAGCTGTAGAGAGTTCTCAGTATTGCCCAGTTGCTAATTGAAGGCTGAGAAAAATAATCAATTTAGAGGATTCTTAGATCTAGGTGCTCGGAGCTTTCAATGTTGTACATGAAGATGGTTTCCCTAAGTCTGTAAACGTGAGGTGAAAAACCAGCTTTATTTAGCATGCGTGCCCCTGGCACAGATGGATTTACCCAAGAAACAAGGTACACATGGACATAGGCAGTGGTTCTCAACCTTCTTAATGCCACGACCCTTTAATAAAGTTCCTCATGTGGTGGTGACCCCCCCAACCATAAAATTATTTTTGTTGCTGCTTCATAACTGTAATTTTGCTACTGTTAAGAATCCAGCGACCCCTGTGAAGGGTCATTTGACCCCAAAAGGGGTTGTGATCCACAGGTTGAGAACCACTGGTTTAAGGTATCAGTTGTCCAAAAATTTCATTTGAATGCATGAATAAGCACCTATATCTTTTCATCTGGCCCTGGTCCAGCTTAAGCTATGTGGTGGGGTGGTGACTCTTCAAGAGTCTCGGGGTTTAAGGACAGCCAGCTTTAGAGAGGCATCATCAAAGATGTAGAGCCTTGGTGGCTTAGTGGTTACACACTGGGCTGGGCTAACAACTTCAAGGTCAGCAGTTCAAAACCACTAGCAGCTCCTCAGGAGAAAGACAGAACTTTCTCCTCCCGTAAAGAGTTACAGTCTCAGAAAGTCACAGGGGCAGTTCTGCCCTGTCCTATAAGGTCTCTGTGTGTCAACATTGATTCGCTGTCAGTGAGCTTTTGGAGTTTTAGATACACTATCAGATATACCACAAGTGGTTGACCTTAGTATGAGAGTTTATTTTCTCATTGTCTAGGAAGCTAAAAGTCTGAATTCAGGGTACTGGCTCAATGAGAAGGCGTTCTCTCTGTTTGCTCTGCAGGAAGGCCCTGGCCTCACTGTGCTTCTGCTCCTGGATAAACTTCATAATATGGCGTGGTGCCTTTCTCTGGTCTCTCATTGCTGCTCTGTGATTGCTTATGCAATCTCTTTCGTATCAAAAGTAGTGAATTAGACATTCATCCCACACTAACATAAGAAAGCCAATCATTCTCAAGTGGGATTGTGATCACAGGCATAGAGATTAGGACTTGTACAACAAGTTTTTTTAAATTAACTGGGATTAATACATATATCAAATCATTTCAGAGTTCAGTCACATCCAGCAGAATTATACAATCAGTTTCCAAACATTATTTTTCCCAATATGGATCCCTTGACATTATCACCTCTTTACCCTCTGTGCCCCCCTCCCCCCAAACCCTTATTCCACTGGCTGACTCTGTAGGTTCATCAGTCCTGTTTTTCATACACCCCCAAACAAAAAAACAACTACTGCCACTTCAAGAGGGTGACCCCCAATGACATAACACTCCTGAAATGCACCCTAATATGTACAATCAAAAACCAAATCAAACTATACAACCTCCCCATACATAAGATTTTGAAAACCGGATCAGGTCCAGCATGCATCATAGGGGGTATGCCTTTGACTTTCTGTACTTAATTCACCGATGCTCTCCATTTAGTGACCTCTTTCCTCCTGTCCCTCAACTGTGGACAGAGGGAGTTCACCAGAGGCTTATTTCCTGTACAGTTCCACCAAGGACTCTTGGGCTCCCGCTGTCACCCAGAGTCTTTTGCAAACCAGATCCTCCGACTGTAGGCTCTGATACTAATCATCCTTCGACTTTGGATTCTATGCTTCAGGAGATGATGGTGTGCTTCTTCCATGTGGGCTTAGCTGACCTCTCACTTAGATAAACCACGTATTTTTTATAGCAGGATATAGTTTGGTTTTAAAAAGCGCTTAGAAGCAGAGAGAAGGATTTTCTTCCAGAGTGGACAGAGAGACTCTATCTAGCCAATGCTCTGAATTTGGGCTTCCTTTCTCCTGAATAATGAGAAAATAAAATTTTGTTCTTCCAAGCTACCCGTATTGTATTATTTATGTTATAATAGCACTGAGAAACCAAGACCGTTAGTGTTCTTTGGAGTACAGCCCCCCGCCTCCATGGAGTAAAATCTTCCTGGTACCACCTGCCTAGGATGCATCTCAGATATGTCTGTTCTCTTTTGGTTTATTTGACAGAAGTTGTTTCTAATGGACTAAGACCTGAACGGTCAAGAAGGGAAATGGGGGAAGAAGCATGTGTCAGTCAGGGTTCTCTTGACAGGTAGACAGATAGTACAGTGCCAGTCCATTTTTTGTTTTCTGTTCCATTTAAGTTTGCCCAAGTCGGTGCCCACTTGGCAACCAGCAGTGGCAACCAGTGGCAACGGAAAACAGTGTGGATGAGCTTATCCACATTTATATATGAGGGGCTTCAGAAAGTTTGTAGAAAAAAATCCATTATTTCTCAATTCATTTGTCTATTTCCCAATTCATTTTGGTACATTAGCGGGTAGTGAAAAAGAGGAAGACTTTCAACAAGGTGGATTGACACAGTGGCTGCATTGATGGACACTTGGGAGGGTGGCATGGGAGCGGGCAATGTTTTGTTCTGTTGGACATATGAGTGTGGGGACTGACTTGATGGTCCCCCCCTACAACAACAACATATCTATGCATGTGTGCTGCAGACATGTGCTGATATGCAGGCACACACGCACTCACACAGATCGATGGATTGATTTTAAGGAATTGGCTCATGTGATTGTGGGGACTTAGAAGTCTGGACATTGGAGGACAGACCGGCAGAATGGAAATTCAGGGAGGAGTGAATAGTTTAGTCTTGAGTCTGAAACCTGTAAGACTGGCCAACAGCCTGTGAACTCATGCTAATTGATGGCTAATGTTCATCACAACTTCGGAGTACCTTCACAGCAATACCTAGATTAGTATTTGGCCAAACAGCTGGGGCCATGGTCTTTCATAAGGTTAGAGGAGAATGTGGAAAAGTTGATTGGAGGCTCTAAAATTTGCCTTGAAGCATGCAATTAAGCTCCGAGTCTATAAAGCTTTGGCTCATAGAAGCAAGTCCACGCTTTTCTCACCCACATCCTTCGTTGCTGGTGACGGTCATCTTGGCATACCCACTGGGCTAGCTTTTCTGTCCATCCATTTTTTTCTTTCGGTAAATATTTTAAATGGCTGAGCACAGGCAAAAGATAACAGGTTTTCTTTCCTGTAGATGCATATCTGATGAAAGAGTTAGTGATTATAGACTTTGTGTAAAGTTCTGTGCATGGACTTTTACCCAGTGTAGTATATTCGGTTGTCCTGGGCCTTCAGGTGGAGTATAGTGATTTTCTTGTTTCTTAGAATTTAGGAGATACTGAATTTTTTGTTTTCTCTCTCCTGAAAAAATAAACTCGAGAAAGACAAAGGAAGCCTAGGGATATAAGTTCTAAATGTGATGCTTACTGTTCAAAGATATTGATTATATTGCAGAAGCTGAAAAGATGGGGTTTGCTCACTGGAATATTAAAATTTAAAAAAATCTAGTCTTCGTACCTGTAGTGCTTTTACCAAGATGATATTTCTCTAGTCTGGCTTCATCATGTGAACTTTGAAGTTGTTTACCCTACTCAGTGAGTTGGCTTTCTGGTCATTTGGAATAGTTAAGATGGGGTAATGGAGTCTGGAGCAGGGCTCAGGCGCTGGGAAGCTGTGGGCACATCTTGGGTGCTGATGTGTTTTGTCTGTACGTGGGTGGAGTTAGACCAGGTCTATTTCAGCTGGAGGTAGGGCCTCGGAACAGAATGTGTCCTGGATCTTGGGAACAGGGAGCATGTGTTATCTGAGGATTTGAGAATGTGCAATGTTATTTTTAGAAAGTGGAAAAAGAAAATCTTACTTTGTAGAAGCAAGTGACACAAGTAAAACATGATTAAAATTTTGACTAGCACGTAAGCAATGAGACTAGCAGTTAGCAGGTAACATCTGGTGCTGTTGCTGGGCTGCAAGGTGGGTGGTTCAAATGTACCAGTCACTCTCTCGGAGAATGAGGAGATTAACTGCTCCCCAAAAGAGCCGCAATTCTGGAAGCCCTATGGAGGGGTCCTGTGAGCTGGAATTAACTCAATGGCAGTGGGTTTGAGTTCAGTACTACCGTATATACTAGAGCATAAGTCCACCTAAATTTAAGCCGAGGCACCTAAGTATACCACAAAAACTGCATTAAAAATGTGCTGAAAAACTCGGCTTATACACGAGTATACACGGTACACAGGGAAGATTTCCATCAGTGTCACAATGATCAAGCATTCAATTTCTAGCTGAAAAGTTGGTTTGACCCCACTCAGATACTGTGGAAGACAGGCCTAGTGATCTGCCTCAGAAAGGCCACAGCGCTGAGGAGCCCGTGGAGCAGTCTACTCAGCACACAGGGACTCACCGTGAGTTGGCATGGACTTGGTGGCACTAACAACACCAACAACAACACCAACTGTGCACTGGGAACTTCTAGGAATACAGAGGCTCTCCTTGGAAACTTTTACATTCCTAAATGTTAACTATTGTTATCAAATGAGAAAACAGAGCAGAAGGGCAAGTATTGAGCTCAAGGTCATCGTAGCCCATATGCGGGTCATCTGTGATCCAAACCCAATCAGTGGTCTTAGAGGCTATGTTTCAACTTCTGAATTCATATTCAGGTATGAATCAAGATCAACTTTATATTTTACTTTCTGGAAAAAGTTTTATGGTATATGCAATGGCTTGAAATAGTCCCTCAATCTTCAGGTACTGTTTTATGCACAGCATCCTCCCCTGAAGCTCCCGTCTCAGAAAATCAGCTTTTATCCTTCGAATTCAATTAAATTTGCCTGTAAGTTGTACTTACAGAGAATGACAAGATTTTCATGTCAGTGCTCATTGGAGAGTTCCCTCTCGCCACACAATTTGGCCAAAAATTTGAGGACCTCTGAGGCTTCCTACTATTAAATATTGCCATCAACCACTACTTATGCCAATGGTGAAGAAATTGAAGAACTAATTCTATGCGCTCCTTCAGTCTGAAGTTGATCATATAATACACTTGCATCGATGATTATTCGGTACTGGAATTTGATTGTTGGAAATAGGAAGGACCCAAATATGGCTATGTTGTTAGAAATGAAGCTAGAGATTGCATTTAGAATTTAGCAAGAACAATGACTTCCTCATTGTGAATACGTTTTTTAAAAACAACATAAATGGCAGGTATTCACATGGACCTTACCAGATGTAATGCACAAGAATTGACTACAGATGTGTGGGGGGAATTGGAGATGTTCAATATCAGTCAAAAAGAGTCCAGAGACTGATTATGGAGCAGAACATCAATTGCTCATATGTAAGTTCAGGTAAAGGTGACGAAAGTCTTAAGATGTAGAGAGCCAAAATAAGACCTTGAGTATCTCAGCTGAACTTAGAGGACATCTGAAGAGCATAGTTGGTGCCTTGGACACTGATGACCATAGACTTGGCAAGTTATAGGATGACATCAAGAAACTGGTCCATGAAGAAGGCCCAAAGGCCATTGTAAAGGGAAGAAAGAAAAGACCAAAGTGAATGCTAGAAGAGACTTTGGAATGTGCTTTCAAACACCCAGTAGCTAAAGCAAATATAAGATGTGATGAAGTCAAAGAGCTCAACAAAAATGTTTATGGGCAAATTGAGACAACAAAGTAAAGCATTAAAATGAAATGTGCAAAGACCTGGAGTTAGAAAACCAAAAGGGAAGAACATGGTCAGCTTATCTTAAGTTCAGATAACTGAAGCAAAATTCAGTGTGTGGATATTATGGGAGAAACATTGAATGATACAGTCAACATAGAAAGAAGCTGCAAGGAATACGCCAAGTCATTGTACCAAAAATAATTGGCTTCAAGAGGTGGCCTGTGAGCAAAGATGGCTAGTGTTGAACGGAGTTGTATAACCTGCGCTGAAGGCATTAAGAATGGATAGGATACCAGTTGAAATGTTTCAGTAAATGGATACACTGATGGGAGCACTCACTCAGATTTCTATTCCAAGAAATTTGGAGGACAGTTGCCTGACAAACCAGAAAAGATTCCTATTTGTGTCCATTCTAAAGATAGGTGACCCATGAAAATGTTGAATCATATTAGTAAAATTGGCTGAATATAATTAAAAAATACTTCCATAAGTGCATTGCCAGACAAACTTCCCGCCAGATTCAGAAGAGGACACGACATGTGGGACCTCGGTGCTGATGTCAGGTGGTTCTTGTGTGAAAACATGGCTTTTGTGTTAGACATGAAGCTGAAAGCAGAGAGTAACAGAAAGATGTATAGTTGTTATTCACAATGCAAGGAGATTTGACTGTCTGAATCAACAAGCTATGGATAGCATTGTGAAGAACGTGAACTACTGACCACTTATTTGTATTCATATCGAACCTGTGCATGGGCTAAGAGGCTTCATTCAAACAAAAAGGGAACATTGAATGGTTTACAGTCAAGAAAGGCATGTGTCAGTTATATCCTTTTTCTATACTTATTCAATATTTATGCTGAGCAAATGATCTGAGAAGCTAAGCTGTGGATAATGCTCATTAGCAACCTTCAACAGGAAGATGAGAACACCTTGCTCTGGGAAAGAAAGGAGAAGTTGAGGAAGGCACTTGGTGATGAAGCTGTAAGACTGCACGCAGCCTTCAGTCTGGTTTTCAGCTCAACATAAAGAAAACGAATATCCTCACAACCGAACTAGCGGATAACATCCTGACAAACTAGAGAATACTGAGGTTGGCAAGGCTGTCATTCTTTCATTTGACCTTGAGCCACAATCAATGCTCCTGGAAGCAGCAGTCAGGAAACCAAGCAATGTCTTGCACTGGACACATGTTCTGCACAGACCTCTTAACGTGTTAAAGAGCAGAGGCGTCACTTTGAGGACTAAGGGGGACCTGACCCACGCCGGGACATTTTCAGTGTCCTCATTGCCTGGGAAAGCTGGGTAGAAAATAAGGAAGGCTGTGGAAGAATTGATGCGCTATAGTGCGGCGAATACTACTGAAGATGATACCCCGGACTTGCAAAGAACAAACAAATCTGTCTTGGAGGAAGTGCCTGCAGGGTGTTCCCGAGGGAGGAAGGTGAGAAGTCATCGCTTGTATTTTGGACATGTTGTCAGGAGAGACATCGTGCTTGGTAAAGCCGGGGCAGTGCAAAAATCAAGAAGAAAAGGAAGAACCAGACAAGATGGACGAGGCCAGTGGCTGCAGCAGAGGGTCCAAACAGCAATGCTGAGGGCCGTGTGCACGGGCGGTGTTCTCTTCCTTTGTGTGCAGGGACACTGTGGGACAGCACTGACTTGACGGCTCTTCACAACCACTACCACATCAGGAGACGCCAGTCTCTGACAAAGGACGTCAGCAACAAGGGGGCAGGAGATGGATAGCCCCAGTGTTGGCCCCAGCGGGCTCACACATCACGACCATTGTGAGGCTGGTGCAGGACTGTCATTTTTTTGCTCTGAGGCATGTCGAGTTGCTGGGTCAGAGCTGACTTGACAGTCCCCAACGACCCCAGAGACGACAAACTTCCCATTTGAGGTTGGCCCATCACTGTGTTCATTTCCTTCATTCTCAACGTAGTCACTGCGATGTTCCCAGGGATCTCTGAGGCCATCCAGGAGTTTCAGGTGTTGCTTCCCAGCCAGGCCCACATCCACTCGCGTGAAAGAGTCCCTAACTAGCACCTCCCCATGCCACACCTGCGCCAGCCCCAACTCGGAAGCTCCATGTACACAGCCTGGCCCCGACACAGACACAGAGCCTCCAGAGGCTAGGGGAATCAACCTTTCCTTGTTTAATTATCAGCGTACATTAACTTATACAGTTATTTCTCTACCGAGTTATTCTGCTGCCCGTAAATGGCAGCAATAGTTTACATAATTAACTGCAAGCAGCTTTATCAGTGTCCAACTGACATTGTTTTCATTAGTGAAAGCATCAAGGTGTTTTCAACTTGGATCCGCCCCCCCCCCCAATAGAATCCTTGTACTGTCTGTGTGATTTGGGGCTTGATGGAGCCCTTGGAAGCCCCAGTTTCATCTTTTATTTAAAAAGAATGATTTTTTTAAAAAAAAGATCCCATCCCATGGGGAATCAACTGTAACAAAGACACTGAGTCCTAGAAAGTGTGAAGTTCCTTTGGGAATGGTAATGAGACCAGCCAAGCTGGACGTGGGTGGGGAGAAGGTGTGTGGGCGGGGGACAGGGCGGGGGGACAGGCTGGAAGTGTTGTGTAAATGCCAGTCTTGTAGAGCATGGATTCCTGGTGGCCTCTTCTCTCTGGCTATTGATTCAATGGAGATTGCTTTCCACTTCAGATAGGTACTAAAAGCCCTCTGATGAACTTCTGTTTTGGCCCATTTAGGACCCGACGGACTTCGAATGGAGCTTCTGGATGGGCTGGGGGAAGCGGCGGCTGGCATGGCTTTTCCTTGGCCACCTGGCAGTGTCTCAGATGGCGATGTTGCTTGCCGGGAAGGTAAGGTGACATGCACCATTTCCTTATGGGCCAGTTTTCCCTTTGCTTTTGAGAAGAAAGAGTGCTGGGCTCTGGACCAGGAATAAGCGTTCTAGTTTGGGAAGCCTGGAAAGGATGGGAGAACCTTGTCTGGGACTCTTTTAGTTTCCTGGGGGTGCTAAACAGTGTCACCAAGTGGTGCCCTTAAGGGACAGAAAGTTATGGTCTTCACAGTTCGGCAGGTGAGGAGGCCAAGTTCAGCCACCAGCGGGCCACACTTCCTGGCCACTCTAGGGGACAATCCTTCCTGGTCTCCCACGTGCCTCTTGGCGCACTTTCTCTCTGTTTCCCTCGCACTGTGTCTGCCCTCGCCTTGCAGAGAACACTCTTCAGAGCAGATTAGGACTCATTTTCCTCTGAGTGCTGCGAACATCCCCAAAGGAAAAAACAACACCCCTTTCTAAATGGCATTCCCACGTGCAGAGTTTAGGGTGTCTACCTCACTGTCGTAGGAGCAGTATTTCAGCCATAGGAGCCCCGGTGGGGTAGTGGTTATGTGTTGGCCGGCTAACCGCGAGGTCTGCATCTGGAAACCATCACCTGCTCTGCAGGAGAAAGATGAGGCTGAGTCACAGTCTCGAAAACTCACAGGGGCAGGCCTGCCCCTCCTCCAGGGGTGCTGTGAGTCAGCATCCACTGGCCAGTTGCGAGTCTTTTGATTTAGTGCTTCCATAACAATGATCAGTGAGACATTTAAAATAAAGATCTCACCATTCGTTTCCTCTGATTTCTTCCAAAAATTTATCCTTCAAGCTCTTCCCTATGAAGGCTTTGGGGTAAAAGTAGGTCCAGGTGGTATCCCTCAAGATCCTTCCTAATCAAACGAGCCCACACACGATTGGCTGCTGTTGAGAATGAACGTGATTTCCCTCGCAAGATCGGCAGAAGGATCGCATGAAGGAGCGGGATAATTGTCTCTGCAGCTGGAACGTGCAGATTGGAGTTCCAGCAGCACTGTGCTCTCCCCTGGGTGTTTTAGAGGACGTGGGATTCTTCACAACGGGTGTCTGGGCAGCGCTTCTCGTGGGGCACGATCGAGACCCTCTTCACCTGTTTGGCTACAAGGAGGCCAAGGTCCTGCCGGGAGGATGCGTTCTTTGGCCTCTGTGGGGTGCCCTCCGACTCCTGTCTTGCCTGCTCTAGATTCCTGATATGAAAGAAACGAGTCTGTGCTTGGAACCCCCCCCAAGTGAAAACACACCACAACCAAAGAGCCGACCTAGAAGTAAACCCAGGAAACACGTTTGATTCTCAGCGGCTCAGGGAGGTGATACTACAGGGACAGGAGAAACAGAAGCCCGAGGGAGGGAGGGAGGGCCTAGGATACGCACGAGATGAGGACACTGGCTCCACGGGGTTAGGGATGCGTACCCGGCTTTGCCCAGTGCTCAGTTCTTTTATAAAAATCAGTCTCCTGGAAGATAGGAAATCCCAATAACTGTCCTTGATTTATCTACTGCATGAATAAGAATATTTTTTTCTACTTTGAGTGTTGCTTTACTTTTCTAAGGTGGCAATTACAAAAAAAATATGAGCTGTAAGATTTGAATATATTTAACGTTTTATTGGAATTTTTTTGAATACTCGTATAATAAATTGTGCTTTTAGGGCGAGGTTTCCTAAATGAATCTAGGAGCCCAGGTGGCACAGTGAGTTTAGCAGCAGACAGATAAGGTCACAGTTTGAATGTACCAGGAAAAAGATGAGGTCATCGGCTTCGGAAAGATGCCTGACCTTGGAAATGCTGGGGAGTCGTCCTCCTCCTCGGTCTTTCAGGGTCACTATGTGCCAGAATCAACTGACCGCGGTGGGTTTGGACTAGTAAAGTGTTCAGCTACCTCAGCCCCTATTAATGAACTAGTCTTCCCCACGAAGGTATGTTAAAAATTAATTTTTAAACCTTAACTTCCTAGGGATTTCACATTTTTATTTTGGACTCGGGTTTCTCGTGGATGAATGGCTCATTCTTGGTTTCTCCGTCTGAATGGATTGCTATCTCTCTTTCTTCCTCCATGAGGAGTAGATGAAGCCTTGGGAGGGTGGCTGTGAGATCCAGCAACTCTTACGACCGCCGCAGTGTCACATCCCGGTGTTAGACACCGAACGTGCCCTGTTTAGTCCATGGCTGTGTGATTGGCCTTCTAACCTTGGGAGAGCTTTCTACCACTGAGTCTTCATTCCTCATCTGTACAATGGGGATGCTGTGACTGTATTGTTCTCCCCCCCTCCCCCTTCCAGTATGACAAGCTCCATTTGTTAGCCATTTCGTCATCAAAAGTGAAGATGAGACTTGGGAGAAATGGAGCAGAGGAAAAGCACAAAAACGATGGTAGAAATAAATTCTAATAAATCAGAAATGGGCTCAATTCCTGCTGTCCCTCCCCCCCAAAGAAAAGGTATTGTCAAGCTGGATTAAAACTACTAATCATCCAGAGATGTGCTTCTTAGCTAGGTCAACTTAAAACGCAAGCCCGCAGAAAGTTGGAAAGCTAAAGGGCGGGGAAAGATAGTTCAGACAACACTATGCCCCAGCCCCACACCGCTAGTGTGATTTTATGACAGTGTGGAAAAAAACGGGACTTTTGACAAACAGGGTTATGGCTCAGTCATTTACAAAATCGTATTTGGGAGGTATCACAATTTTCAGTGTCTGTTTATCCACTGTGTTTATACAAGGGGACTTCAAGACATTTGTGAGAAAAAGGAATGAAAAAGTAATGAAGTTTTCCCACACACTTTTTGATATGCCCTTGTATATCTGCACCTGATATTTAGAGAGCAGACTTTTCTGCCTTCAAGAAACGATACCCCCTTTGGGGAGAGTGTTAGTGTCCCTGAGAAAATTCGTATGTGAATTACCTTATATAGTCTCGTATAAGCCGAGTTTTTTTTTTAAAACATTTTATTAGGGACTCATACAACTCTTATCACAATCCATACATATACATACATCAATTGTATAAAGCATATCTGTACATTCTTTGCCCGAATCATTTTCAAAGCATTTGCTCTCCACTTAAGCCCTTTGCATCAGGTCCTCTTTTTTTATCCCCTCCCTCCCTGCTCCCCCCTCCCTCATAAGCCTTTGATAATCCACAGATTGTTATTTTGTCATATCTTGCCCTATCCATAAGCCGAGTTTTTCAGCACATTTTTAATGTAGTTTTTGTGTTAAAATTAGGTGCCTCCCAAAGGGCATTTATAGAGGTCTAAATAAAGACATGTACATATGCAAATATATTTACATATGAGCATGGGGAAATAGATCTATGTGCATATATTTATAGGTTTAGTATTAAGGTAGCAGATGGACATTGAGCCTCCACTCACGTACTCCCTCACTGCAAGAATAGTTTATTCTATTAAATTAGCATTCCTTTATGCTCACCTTCCCGACACAATCGCTGAAGACAAAGCGGGTGCATAAGCAAATGTGAAGAAAGGGGCCCAGCTATCAAAAGATATAGTATCTGGGGTCTTAAAAGCTTGAAGGTAAACAAGCGGCCATCTAGCTCAGAAGCAACAAAGCCCACTTGGAAGAAGCACACCAGCCTGTGTGATCACGAGGTGTCGAAGGAATCAGGTATTAGGCATCATCAGAACAAAAAATCATATCATTGTGAATGAGGGGCAAAGTGCGGAGTGGAGACCCAAAGCCCATTTGTAGGCCACTGGACATCCTCTTACAGAATGGTCTCGGGGAGGAGACGAGCCAGTCAGGGTGTGATGTAGCAACGATGAAACATACAACTTTCCTCTAGTTCCTAAATGCTTCCTCCTCGCCCCCCGCCCCCCACTCTCATCCCAATTCTGCCTTACAAATCTGGCTAGATCAGAGGATGTACACTGGTACATGTAGGAACTGAAAACACAGGGAATCCAGGATGGATGATCCCTTCAGGACCAATGGTGAGAGTGGTGATACCAGGAAGGTGGAGGGAGGGTGGGGTAGAAAGGGGGAACTGATGACAAAGATCTACATATAACCTCCTCCCTGGGGGATGAACAACAGAAAAGTGAGTGAAGGTAGATGTCGGACAGGGCAAGATCTGACAAAATAATAATTTGTAAATTATCAAGGGTTCATGCGGGGGGAGTGGGGAGGGAGGGGAAAATGAGGAGCTGAGAATGGTGAGAGCAATGAATGTACAGATGTGCTTTACACAATTGATGTAATGTATGGATTGTGATAAGAGTTGTATGAGCCCCTAATAAATTGATTAAAAAAAATTAGGTGCCTCCATGGATATTTGGATTGGCTTATACTTGAGGGTATACGGTAATGTCTTCCCCTTGACTACAGGCTCCTTCCTTTCACACGCTTCCTGCATTTCCAACTGTGGCTCGCATCACCAGCAAGCGACCCGCAATAGGTTATAGGTACTGCTCTGTTTAATGTGTGTGCAGAGTTGGCTTCTACGACTATCTGCCAGTTGTCCTGTGGTGGCCGCATGATCATATGATGCTGGACGCTATGCCACTAGTATCTCAAATGCCATCAGAGTCACCATCAGGATAGATTTTAAAGGAGCTTCCAGACTAAGACTAGGAAGGAAGGCCTGGTGATCTCCCTCAAATTAGCCTTCAACCTGAAGGCTCATTGAATGTTGTCCATGCCTTTGGATCTCTTTGGACGTGTCATCAGGGGGACCAATCACTGGAGAAGGACATCCTGTCTGGTAAAGTAGAGGGCCCGGGGAGATGAGAGAAATCCAGCGGTCATGACAATGACCTCCAACACACCAACCTTCACCAAGGTGGCACGAGACCGGGAAACACTTTGTTTGTAAGACCCAGGGCTGCCAGGAAGTGGAACAGCTCACCAGCGACCAACAGCTTCTGCCTCTAGGAACACATGGGGGAAGCTTGGTTCTGCCTCTTTGAGGCCATGCGTCCGTAGGCGGCACCTTCCTGTCTTTGAGCCCTTGTCCTGATTTGTGTAATGGGGATGATGCCACTTCCTCCTTGGGCTGGTGTGAGGGTGCGCTCTGCTGTTGGAGGCTGTGCTTGTGTACAGTGGAAGCCTGCTGCTGCGGCCTCGGCGTGCAGTGACTGTGGTCTGCGTGTGACTGAGAGCAGTCCCCCGGGTGGTGTTGAAAACAGGAGGGACTGTCTTGAGATACCACCGTCTCGGGAGACAGAAGCCTTACCAGCATTCCTGTCATGAATGCCTGTTGTTAACCCCTTTCACCTGGGCCTGTTGTGCTGGATCCTGGGTGCGGGGTGTGTGTGTATGTGTGTGTGTGTGCGTGTGCGCGCGCGCGGTGGATCCTGGGCGCGGGGTGTGTGTGTGTGTGTGTGTGTGCACGCGCTGGATCCTGGGTGCGGGGTGTGTGTGTGTGTCTTTGTGTGTCTGTGTGTATGTGTGTGTGCACGCGCTGGATCCTGGGTGCGGGGGGTGTGTGTGTGTCTCTGTGTGTGTGTGTGTGTGTGTGTGTGTGTGCTGTATCCTGGGTGCGGGCTGTGTGTGTGTGTGTGTCTGTGTGTGTGTGTGGGGAGGGGGGCAAGGTTGAGAGCAAGCCCACAGGCCTTTCCTTTGGGGAGCCGCAGTAGAGTCAGGATGCAGAGACTGCAAATGATGCTTTCCTGGATGCAGTGGTCCATGGGAGAAGGAGCAGGCAGAATTTTCCTTGGGATGATGTCATGACAGAAGGTCGCTCCCAAGCTGCGTGTGAAGGAAGGGCAGTTGTTATTGATCTTAGCTTCCTGCAGCTCCTTATCAGGCCTGGCCTGGGCGGGCGGGTGGATTTGTCCTTATCTGCAGACTGTGTCTTCTTACGCACCCTCAGGAGGGCTTGCTGGATGCCTTTTTCTTGGAAGGAGGCGAGCTAGCACTGAGTCATCCCTCCGTGTGTGTCCGATTTCCTCCCCTGGGTGACCGCAGGTTTGATTTGCGAGACAGCTGGTGGGCAGGGCTCCGGCTGTGGCTGGCCACAGTGCTTTCTTTGTCCGAGTGCCTTTGGCCCTCCTAAGTATGAACCACAACTTTGGCCTCATTAGCTCTGGACTTTGACCACCTGGACTGAGTGTTCCAGATGGCCTTCATTTGGGTGGATGTGTTTGGTCCTTGTTCAGGGTAGAAGATTTGGGCGGAGGTGGTCACGTATCTGCACATGCCCCCAGGCATCATAAACCAGGGCTGATGCTGTGGCAGGACCGGCACTAGCAGCCCTGTCTACCACATTTCCAACCCTAAAGGATGCTTCCCGCCTGCATTCAATCATGGCCCTTCCTGAGCTGGCTGCGTCTCCTCCCAGAAAGCCCTAGTTTATTTTCAAAAGCACCATTTTCTTTAAAAAAATTATTTTTTTTAATGCAGTTTACTTGACTGACAAGTAATAAAACTTTCCACTGGTTTCCTTGGCCAGGGTTAAGTGCCTTCTCCCTGGGCAGAGCTCTCTTGGCGGGCTCTGGTGGGAGGGCAGCAGGAGCCAGGGCCCTGAGAGGGAGAGCTGAGTCATGGCTCGGAGCTTTGGCAGCAGGCGTGTTAGGATTGGCTGGTGTTTTGGGCTGGGCAGACCGTTGCCACCGTGGCCTCCCCGTCACCTGAGACACCACGTTCTCTGCCCTCAGAACTAAAAATACCCGAGGCAAATTTTCTGAGAAGGTGGCTGGGTGCTGGGGGCTGCGGGTGGGAGCAGTGCCGACCACAGAACAGAGTTTCCACTGTCTGTCTGTCAGCAGAACTCACCTCGTTAGCACCACGCCCTGCCGGGCTGAGCTCACCCGCCACAGCGGATGCCTGGGGCTCAAAGTGTGGTCCTGAGGTGTTGGGTGAGATGAATGGACTCCTGCTGCAGCCCTGCTGGTGAAGTGGTGATACATTGGGCTGCTGACCACAAGGTCCATGGTTTGAAGCCACCAGCCGCTCTAAGAAGAAAGACGAGGCTTTCTACTGCTACAAAGAGTGTCCGTCTCGGAAGCCCACCAGGGCTGCCCTGCCCTGCCCTGTAGGGTAGCTGTGAGTTTGAGGGGATTCCTTGGGCGTTATGTTCACGGTGCTTCTTGTCAACGTGTTCTTGAATACACTCTCCTCACACCACATGGGAAGCTCATCCGTGACGGGCACTGCAACGTGTGGGAAATCCCATGGTCTTCTCATTCCATTTCCCACAAACTTCCCGAAGCCCCTCATGCCTTTGTGGAAACCGGACCCTTCTACCTCTGTGGGCGCACAGCTAAGGCACTTCCTCTGTCTGCGACCACTCACCTTCACTCCCAGGAGAAGCAGGTCCGAATCCAGTTGTTCGGATGCTGGTGGTTCCCTCGTTGGCTTGTTATGGTGATGCAGACATTTGGTGGTGGTGGTGGTAGCGGTAGCAGCACAGGGTTTGTGCATGTAGGAAATGATGGTGCCTATCAGAAATATTGACTGCTTTTTGGGTATTATATTTCTCAAACAGTGCCCCCGCTAAGAAGCTTCTTTGAGCAGACGTAGGAAGGAAAGTGATTGCGAGCCAGTCTGATCGGATGGGCAACAGGAGTTCCCACCTAGGGCTCTCTGCGTCCACACCTCCTCAGAAGCAGGTTAATGAGGGAAACTCGCAGGCACGTCCTATGATCACTTGCTGCCCAGAGCATAAGAGAGAGAGGTCGAGGTGGTGTGAGGCGGGGCCTTGCCAGGCGCTTCTACCCAAGGCTGGTGCTGATCCCCTAGGAAGGAGGCTTGAAGAATACAAACTCAACACCCACTGCCATCACGTCAATTCTGAACTGCCCTATGGGTTTCAGAAAATGTCACTCTTTATGGGAGTTGAAAGCCTTCTGTCTCCTCTCGGGTTGCTTGCTGGTGGTTTCAAATTGCTGACCTCGCAGTGAGCAGCCCAACATGCAGCTGCAATGCCACCAGAACTCCACTTACAGATGTACTAAAGCCAGGAGAGCAAGCCCGTGAGGAGGACTGATTTTGGTCTGGGAGAAATGCTAGCTGAGTTGGAGAGTCTTTTAAGCGGACTTCGAAGGGTGACAGAGAGCAGACATCCATTTCTTAGGCTGGTACCTGTGCTTTAAGAGCTGTTCCTAGCTGAGGTCTCATTCGATATGAGTAGAGTTGTAAGGAGCTCCCATGGTGGAATCCAGATATGCATGAGTGTCTCTGTCCCACCACATCGGCAGAGAAGCCTTTGCTTGCTGGAGTCTCGATGGGACAAGTTGAGACGTGGGAAAACAGTAGTTTTTCACATTCGTGGGCTAGTTTATTGTTACTTCTTAGAACTACCAGGTACATTTCCAGTCTTGGGGAAGCATGCCCAGCTCTGTATCTGTCCAACTATTCCTGCCACCAGTTCATTATTTCCACCCACTGTTCACTTGCTTTGTGCCAAGTGGTGGTGGTTGGACATACTGTCAGTTCAGACTAGTGGCAGCCCGTGGGCTACCGAGGAGAGCTACTCTGTAGACTTTTCTTGGCTGCCATTTTTTTTGGAGGTGGTGAGTGGGTTAAACCGCCACTCTTACGGTTAACAGTTGATCACACAGTTTTCACTGCCTACGGACCTGATGTGTCAGGCACCATTTGCTGTGCGGTAGGTTCTGGGCCTATGTTCCAGGTAGGCTTTCAGCCTGTCAAAGGAGCTGATCACCTAGAGAGGCAACTCTGGCCCCTTTTGAGAAGCGGTTCGATGCGGTAAACGCAGGGAGTAGCTGGAATGGGCATGCACTGCAGCCTGGTTAGGCAGTAGGTGCTATGTCTTAACCAGAAGGGCCCTTAGTGTTTTTGTCCTGCTTAATTTCAACTCCCCCAGCAAAGTCTTTGGTAACTGCAGCGCCTGGAATGAAGAGAATGGAAGGGGGTCCAAGTAGTCTGATGGGGCTGGCATCTGCACTTCAGGAAAGTTCCATCAGCCCATCTTATTCTCAAGCTTTAAGCCGCTCACACTGTGTTACTTTCTTTGTAAAAAGAATGCCACAAATGCACATTTAAAATCACGGTGAGATAGCAATGGTTGGTGTCAATTTGAGAGGATTAAGAGTGAAGGGGTGGAGTCTGGCCTGTCAATCAAGATATAACCAATGAGGCCTCTGTGTGGGCATGGCCTTCTCCTGAGGATTCTGGGAACTCTGGTTTTCCTTCTTGGAGGGGGGAGACACTCTCTGCTCACCCCCTGAGAGACGCTCTACTGACAAGACACATGGTGCTATTCTGACATAGCCTGTGACCTCTGGAACCTGAGAAGCCACATGGAGAGCCCCACCAGCGCTGAGATGCTTACAATGCCACGGGATCCACAAGACTTCCCACCCACTGACCTGTGATCTTCCTGCATTCAGCGTCAGTGCATGTGTTTCATGAGTCCGAAGAGGACTTTATAGATTGGTATTGGACATATGTGCTAATATCAGACTTATAGACTTGATCTGGACTGGGCTAGAATGTTTTCTCAATATTCAACTGCTCTTGTATTAAAGCTCCTTCTTATACACATGTGAGTGTCTGTGAATTTATTTCTCTAGTCCACTCAGACTAGCACACCCTTATCAGAGTGACTGAAAAAGAAAAACCATTTAAAACACCAACTCCTGTGGGTAAACCACACCACTCCCTCATGATTGGTGGGAATGGAAACCGGCACAGCTGACTTGCAAAATGGTTTAAGCAGCTTCTTAAAGCAAGACAAAACAAACAGGAGCATACCATTACCATAAAACTCAGAGATTGCATTCTTAGACATTTTCCCCCCAAACACAAACACTTATGTTTGCATGAAAACCTGCACATGTGTGCCCGTGGGAGCTTTATCCATAATCGCCCTAAGCGGGAAACAGCCCAGATAGCCAGCAACAGGTAAGTGATCGCAGGGTGGGTTATAAAGAGCGCCGCTGCGAGAGCCCCCTGTGGTGCTGGCATTGTGCAGGGTCCTGAGAGTGGTGGCGGGTACTCAAGTTACACATGCAAAATTAGTCTGGACATCCCCACAAATGAGTACAGGTAACGGGGGAACTCTGAATAAGCTCTATGACCGTCTCCATGCCAGTATTCTAGGTGTGGTAGTGTACTACAGTTTTGTAAACTGTGATCCTTGTGGGGGTGGGGTGGGGAGGGGGAAATGGGAACCCTGCACTCTTTGTATTTCCTCTTGTAACATCATCTGAATACACAATTACTTCCATACACATTTAAATGAAAAAGGCCTTGTGTAAAAAAGCCCTTGTGTAGAAGTGGCCCTTGATTGGATTCTAATTTGTGGCTTAGAGCCCCCTTGATGCTGTTAGGTGCCTTTGAGTGGGTTCCTGCCCTTGGCAACTGGACAGACCAAAGACTATGGAGACCAGAAGGCAAGCTGGCCTGGCCCCGGGCCATCCTCACAATGGCTGTTTGAGTCAGCCCATCTCGTCCAAAGACTTCCCCTTCTTCACTGTCCTTGGATTTTACCAGTTATGATGGCCTTCTCCAGGACTGGTCTCTCCTGGGAGGGGAAGTCTCGCTGTGCCTGCTTCGAGGCCACTTTCTGGCTGTTCTTCAGCGCCATCAGAGCCCAGCATGACATGAAGATCGTGGGCTTGGGGTACACTTGGCCTGATCAATGTGACCCTGTTCAAACAGCCAATCCTTCCCAATCTTTTGAACCTCTCTGTTGGAAATGAATTGGTCTCCTCTGACGTTTTGGTAGATTTTTGAAATTCCCACTTGACATTGAGGGTGAGTATGACCAAAGCACTGTGCATCTGCCCAGATCACCCTGAAAGCTTGGAGAAAGTCTTACTGCCCTTCTAGCGATGTGTCAGAGGACTTGTTTTGGAATTCAAGGTAATAAAATTCACCATCTTTTTGAAAAGATTACAAAATGTCTGGTTTACTGGTAGGCAGAAGGTCAGTCAATGAAATACGTGAGCTCATATGCAGAAAGGAGAGGTGGGTCTGTGCTGCCATTAGACTTTTGATTATGAAGCTGGTCTTGAACACTTGAAACAGCCTGAGTGCTTTCCAGCTTGCCTTTAAAGGTCCAGGGCTGGACTGCTAATTGTCAGTCAGGGGTACAAACCCACTATTGACTCCAAGGGGAAGATGAGGCTGTCTTGCGGTCTCAGAAACCCTCTCTCACTCAGGCAGCTGTGAGTTGGAATTGACTCAGTGGCTGTGGGATTTGTTGGGCTGCACTTAGGGAAGCAGGTCACTCACGAGGACGTTCTTCGCACTGCTAGGCAAATGTCACTTTATCATTCCTCGGCTCCTCTCGGTGCTTCCAGCCCCAGGCTTGTGTGTTGGCGGGTCAGTGGCTGTAGGAGGTCTGGCTTAAAATCTGCTTCTGTTGTGACTGCCCTGCTCCGACACCATCAGAGAGCAAGGTGTGCGTAGCTCAGCAGGCTGTATCAGGATCCTAATGGTGTTTTGGAGATGTAATTCCCCTAGAATTTTTAGAGATGGCCTAAGAAAATTATGATTTTAATGGGACTCTACTGTACACAGCAGGCTTGTAGAACTGCTTCTTATCATGTCATCCTTTCCCCCACCTGCCCACCGGGAGTGAATAGAGTGGGATCATTTGTCCACATCAAGGAGAACCAGTGGGTGATACAGGAGTTAGTGGAGAACACGAGGTTCCTATGACAGCTCTTCCTCTGTCCTGGAGAGCACGGCAGTACACGTTGTCTGCCGGTATTACTGGTGTCTGGCAGCAGGTGGAGGGTGAGGGTGTGGGACACATTTGACTGCTCCAAGGTGGCTTTTGAGAGTGCAGTTAAATTCATCCTAGAAACGTTCAAGCAGATGGAATTTGTCCGGCACAATGAAGTAATTTCTAAAGGTTCTTTCAGCGTTTTCCAAGTTGAAGCTGCTTCAGTCTGTGGTAAATTCCCAAACGAATGCCAACCCACCGTCCTTCCCTTTCCCCGCAAAAGGAACAAATAACATTTAATAAAAATGTAGGTGTATACGTACATGTAGAAGAAAATTTTAAGTAATAATCCTGTCAGGCTGAGAAAATAGCCTTCTTCTTTTATTTGTTAATAAAACTACCTCAGAAGAGAATTTTTTTTTTTTGCGACCTTGTTCCTTCCAGTTGGACTTTGCCCTGCAGTGGATGTTGTAGGGGAAAGTTTGAAGAACGTTTATGTGGCTGTTTGCTGTGGGTAGTAAGATGGAAAAATAGTAAAAATGAACTCCAGATTTTACTGGTTATCCTGGAACTTGGAAATGGCTGACCTAGCTTGGCATTTAGAATGTTCCCTTGTGGGCTTGGGAAAGAGTCGTTCTTGGACAACATCTTGGTGGAAGAGTTAGCGTCTGAGGATGGGACGTGGGATGCACCCCCCACGCCCGTCTTTTCTTGAAAGCAGGCATTTGTGTTCACAGAGCACCTCCACTCAGCCTGCCCTCACGTTTTAACCTCAGGCTGTTCCTGGAGACCACAGCGTGCCGTGCACACTGGTAAGGCACATCGTGTCGCCCCATTGGAACAATAACCGGTATCTGTACAGTCATGACTGTGGGTGTCGCACACTCATCATTTACACGTGTTCACTTATTTAATCCTTACACCTGCATGCAGTGGATGCTGTGATTACCTGTATATGAAGAAACTGAGGCCCAGGGAAGTTAAACAACTTGCCGAAGGTTACAGAGCTGGCTAATGGGAGACCAGAATTTTAACTTCGGCAGCTGGACTTTGAAGTTCAAGCAATCGAACAATTGCTATATGTTGCCTCGCAAACAACGCTAAGACATTATGGTGGTTTTTTAAAATGGGGGTTTACCAACTGTATCTGACTAAAACTATGTTGTAAAAGCAGGATGTTTATTTAATATTCAATGTCATTGCTTATAAAGCTTGAGAATTAAAGAGAACATGACTCTTTAATTCTGCTAACCAAGTTCTCCCCCCCCTCCCAATTCACTTTCATCTAGTTCAGTGGTCCTAATGCCATGATCCTTTAATACAGTTCCTCATGTTGTGGTGACTCTCCAACCATAAAATTATCTTCGTTGCTACTTCATAACTGTAATTTTCCTGGTGTTAGGAATCGGGTGACCCTGTGAAAGGGTCATTCAACCCCCAAAGGGATCATGACCCACAGGTTGAGAACCGATGATCTGGTTGATTGCAACTCATAGTGACCCTGTAGGACAGGGTAGAACTGTTCCTGTGGGCTTCCAAGACGAATTCTTTTGGGGAGTAGAAAGTTTTGTCTTCGTCCCATAATTCTCCTAAGGTGCGTGTAAATATACTAATCATCTCGACACTGCAAAGGTCCTCAGTATTACATAAATAATATATAATTCTTTAAACTAAAGATGATAAAGTAGAGCTTGATGTCTAATTGATTCTAAATCGCTGACTTGGTATTCAGAAGGCATCTGTGACTGGGCTGGTCCAGCTTGTGCAGGAAAGCTCCCTAGAAATGCCTTCTCTGCCAGACTGCCTAGACAGGCACACCGGTTTCCCTTTCTCCGTCAGCTTGGATGGATAATGCCTGTTTGTGATGCAGTAGTCCATGTTAGCAGTCTCTCCTCTGCCTCCCAAGTTGAACAATGTCATTTAACCGTCTTTTGGCCTCCATAGGATAAGCCCAAACACCATCTTATTATCTTATGATTGTGGGATCCAGGGGCCGACGTGGTCTGGTTGAGGCCCAAGAGTGGCTACTTACTTCTGGGCAGAACTGACCCTCTTCTAGAGACCCGGGGGTTAGCCCAGAATTTACTCTGGGGCTAATGTGGCCAGTCCCTTGGAATTCTCTTTGTCTGTGTTTCCCTCAATTCTGAATCAGTGGAAATGGAGTTTGCTTCACGAATCACTAAACATTCATTATTCTTGTGTATGCAGATCATTGAGTAGTAATACCCATGACCTCTTCTCACTCTCTCTTTTCCTCCCTTCCCCTCTCTGTCCAGCACAGACCCTGGATCCTCATGGTCTATGGAATGTGGGCCTGCTGGTGTGTTCTGGGGGCCCCAGGGGTATCCACGGTTTTTCTCCATACCACCATCTCCTTCTGTGTGGCACAGCTCCAGTCGCCGCTCCTGTCGTGGCTCTGTTCTCTCCTCCTGCTTTCCACACTGAGGTTGCAAGGGGTGGAAGACATTAAGGTAAGTGGGTTTGGCTTACTCACCTTGAAGGCTTTTGTTTTCAGGCAGGCGTCTATTGAAGAACCTTCATCGGGCTCCCCCTAGTGGCTGTATGTGATACATACATGTGAATGTGGTCTTGCATCTTGCAAGTCTTAACCTTTTGTGTGTGATTAGATCCTAGCTAGCCCTTCTATGCTGCCCACTGTCAACCTCGTATCTTGGCTTGCAGTTTGGTAGGCACAGGTATCTGAAGTCACAGGAACAGAATTTCAGGACAAAGGAAATTAGCAAGTAATAATTCCCCAGGGCATTTAATAGAATGTATTTGTCAAATGCTCTTTAATTTACAGGATCCTCCCATGTACCTCCTGCGATACCTGCAGGAGCTCCTGAGACAATAAGGAGGGGATTGTTCTCCCTCTTAGATGATGAAACAGGTTTATTGAATATTTACTCACGTACACACTGGAAGCTCTTTGAATTTAGAAAATTAAAACAACATGTTTTGTCCCAAACGTGCTTTGTCCCAAAGGGTACGACCAAGCTCTTATTCTTGTAAACACAAATGAATCTTAACAATTAGCATATTAATTGTGTTAATGGAGGACGACATAGGATCAAAACTCCATGTTTACAGAGCTTTTGTTTACATTAGTAGGATTTTCTTTTACAGGAATTTATGTTCTTAACTTTTTTCCCCCCTTAGCCATAAGATCTTCAACTCAAACCAAGCCCTTGCTATTGAATTGGTTCTGACTCATGGGGGCCCTGTATAGGAGTTCCAAGATGGTAAATCACTTTTTAAAAGTTTTATTAGCACTTCATTCACATGTTATACATATGAAATAATTCAATTATATTAAGAAGAGTTGTAAAATTATCACCACATTCAATTCTAAAACATTCTTCTTCCTTGTATTCATTGTTATTCATGTAATTGTTTTCTTTCATTGTGGCAAAAATAGACACAACAAAACGTTCTCCAGTTCCACAATTTCTACATGTATAATTCAGTGTCATTGATTATATTCTTCATGTTGTACAGCCATTATTGATATCCTTTATCAAATTATTCCACCACCACTAACATAAACTCAATGCCCCCTAAGCTACAACTCTTTGCAATTGGTCAAGTTTGGTTTCTTTCTTTATTTTTAGCAGTTTTATTGTATTAAGGTTCATATGTTTTATACTTCCATGGCTAAACTACTTCTAAAAAGAGTTGTATATACATCATCACAATCATTTCTACTGCTCTTTGCCCCTTCCTGCATTCATTGTTTGCACCTCAAATCCCCTAACCCTTCTCAGAGTGTAAATCTTTATGGAAGCAGAAAGCCTTCTCTTTTTCCTTTGGAGTGGCTCATGAGTTTGAATGATCAAACTTAACTGATCGCAGTTCTCTTAGAAGCAAAACCTATGATGCTTCATATATGTAAATATAGGAAGGAATTTATATCAAAAATGGCTCACATAGTTGTAGAACTATAGAAGTCCAAGTCTGATCAGATTTCAAATCTGAGGGTCAGATGTTAGGCTGGAGGCTTCTCCTGGTTTACATAGCTATGGGAGCTGAAGAACCAGTGGTTGACAGGAAGACAACACGCCGGGGCTGCAGAAATGAATGAATCTAAAGCCAAGAGGTCAGATGGCAAGTTGCTAAGACTCCCAGGATCATCAGGCAATATGGCAGGCAGTTTGCTCAAGTCTATAGAACTGGAGGTCCGTGAGCCAGATGGCAGGAAATGGATCCAGCAGCAAGCAAGCAAGCAAGCAAGCTTTTCCACAGCATCCCCTTATGTTGGAAGCAGACCACACACCCCAGGCAATTAATTACATCAAGGCTGTGACCTGAGTATAGACATCACCTTCCATCCTAATCTTATTACATTATGAAGGCTTATGACTAGTCGGCTCCAATTACATTGTATCAGGTCAGGTCAAAGAAACTCTGGTCATGTAGTGGGTTATGAGGTACGCTGCTAACCACAGGGTCAGCTCTTCCAACACACCGTCCACTCCGTGGGAGAAAGATTAGGATATCTCCTCCCATAAAGATTTACAGCCTTAGAAACCCAAAGGGGCAGTTCTACTCTGTCCTTTAGGGTCATTATACATCAGAATTGACTCAACAGTGATGAGTGAGGTGTAGTCATGGAAGATTGCTAGGTGTGAACTGCCAAACTACTGAGAATCCTGACTTAACCAAGCAGCAGCGAAATACCTTACCCACAGTGCCCCGAGAGTCTCTTAGTAATGAAAATAGTGCTTTTTTGTTTTGTGAATGGCCACCAGGTTTGGTCCCGGGGATACTGGAAGACCAAGAGATGGCACCCTGAGTTTAGGGCTCTGATGCAATGCTGAGCCGACTGTACTGCTCAGGGAAGCCTTTGTGCACTGTTTTGGTTCCTGTGATATGTTCTCCAATCCTCTTGGAGAGCTCCAGACTGTCTGGTTGTCTTGGTAACATGCATGTCGCATGCCTGCTTGTGTAAGTCAAAGTTAGGACCTGGTAGGACTGCTCAGGCTGTTCATGTAGCTTTCCTTTCTTCCCTCTCTGGGTGGTGAACCATGTTACCAGGCTCAGCTGATAAACAAAAGATTGGAGGTTTAAGTCCATTCAGAAACACTATAGGAAAAAGACTTGTCAATTTACTTAAAAAAGAAAAGAAACCCTATAGAGCACAGTTCTATTCTTTCTTTTAATTAAATACTTTTATTGGGGGCTCTTACAGCTCTTATCACAACCCATTGTGTCAAGCACATTTGTACATATGTGGCCATTCATCATTTTCAAAGCATTTTCTTTCTATTTGAGCCCTTGGTATCAGCTCTTCATCCCCCCCCTCCTTCATGAACACTTGATAATTTATAAATTATTATTTTCATATCTTCCATCATCCGCTGTCTCCCTTTTCCCACTTTTCTGTTGTTCGTCCCCCTGGGATGGGATTTTATGTTGATCCTTACGATCAGTTCCCTCTTTTTCCTTCTCACCTTCCCCTTCCCCTCCTGGTATCTCTATTCTAATTATTGGTCCTGAGGGGTTTATCTGTCCTGGATTTCCTGTGCTGCAGGCTCTTATCTGTAGCAGTGTCCATGTTCTGGTCTATTCAGATTTATAAGGTAGAATTGAGGTCATGATAGTGGGGGAGGGGAGGGAAAGGAAGCATTAAAGAATTAAAGGAAAGTTGTGTGTTTCATTGGTGCTATACTTCAACCTGACCGGCTTGTCTTCTCCCTGAGACCCTTCTGTAAGGGGATGTCCAAATGTCTACAGATGGGCTTTGGGTCTTTACTCTGCAGTCTCCCTCATTCACATTGATATGATTTTTTTGTTCTGGGTCTTTGATGCCTGATAACTGATCCCATCGACACCTCCTGATTACACAGGCTGGTGTGCTTCTTCCATGTGGAATTTTTTGCTTCTCAGCTAGATGGCTGCTTGCTTATCTTCAAGCCTTTAAGGCCCCAGATGCTATATCTTTTGATAGCCGGGCACCATCAGCTTTCTTCACCACATTTGCTTATGCACCCATTTGTCTTCAGTGATCATGTCGGGAAGGTGAGCATTACAGAATGCCGCATTATTAGAACAAAGTGTTCTTGTGTTGAGGGAGTACTTGAGTCAAGGCCCAATGTCCATTTGCTATCTTAATACTTAACATAAAAATATATGTACATAGATCTATGTCCCTATTGTTATATAAAAATATATTTACATATATATGCCTGTATTTAGACCTTTATAAATGTCCTTTGCCTCCTAGTTCTTTCCTCTATTTCCTTTTACTTTCCTCTTGTCCCACTATCATGTTCAACCTTCATTTGGGTTTCAGTAATTTCTCACTGTTACATTGATCAAGCCCCACAGGGCACCCTACCTCTTTCTCTCCATTGATTTTAGTTCACTTTTTCCCTTGCCTCTAGGTTGGTTGACCTGCCCCCCTTCCTTTCTCCCACCTCCCCTTCTCCCATGTACCCCTGGAACTATCGGTCCTGTTGTTTTCTTCTCTGAATTGTTTATCCTGCATATTTTATCTAGATAAACAAGCAGAGACATTAATAAGCACAAAAAGAAGGCAAAGCCAAACAAAAAACAAAGGAAGGCAAAACCAAAAAAACATAACAAAACAAAAAAACAAAGACAAATACAAAATAACAACAAAAAGAAAGCCAGTGACAAAACAGGAAAAGCCTATACATAGTTCCAGGTCTGTTTGTTGACCTTTAGGAGTATTTTCCAGTTGAGTCTGATGTGGTGCCACACTCTGTCCCCAAAGTCTATTTTTGGTAATCCCTGGGAACTTCTTTGCTTTGCTCCCCTTGCTGTTGCATGCCCTTAGTGTTCTGCCCGGTGTGGTGGGGTCAGACTGGGCACAATTCCTGTACTGTCTCCAGTGCTGTCCCCCGTAGTGCTTGGGTCAGTGAGGGACGTCACGTCTCGTGGTGTGGCTGGCCTGTGGTCCTCTCTGAGCACACTTCTATTCTGGAGTGAGGGGGCTGCTATGAGTTGGATTGACTTTATGGCAACTCCCCCACTTTTTTTGGACTGGGCTTCATCCATGCTGGCTCTAAGCTAACTGTGGATTGATTTATTGCATTCATGTTACATGGTATCACATAGACATCTACTGCTTTTCTGATTAAGTGACTCCTGCACTTAGTCTTGCAGACCAAGATATACATGCTTTGAGGGTTACTGCAGTGTTTCTGGGTCTTTTGTATTTCCCTCAGGAGCCTAATCAGTACAGAACTCCCTTTCCATAAGAGCCCTCTGCAGGTGCCCATTGGTAGGCAGGCGTGGCTCTGTTGCAGACTGTGTGGGGCTGAGATGGCTGTGTGCAGGCTCCACGTCATGCTCCACGTCATGCTGGTCACCTAGATGCTACTCCTCCTGCTTCCTAGGGAGTACTCACCCTCTTACTCGCTGCCACTGAGCCCATGCTGACTCACCGAGACCTCCCTGTGGGTTTCTGAGACGGTTAACTGCTGACGGGAGTAGAAAGCCCAGTGTTTCTCCCGAGGAACTGCTGGTGGTTTTGAACTGCCGGTGGTTTTGAACTGCCGACCGTGTGGATCGCAGCCCAACGTGTCCCTATTATACCACCAGGGCTCCTCACCCTAGGAGCATTAAAATCTTGGCAAGTTTTAATATTTTTTCTTTCATTATAGTAGAATTATAACTCCTAGCTGTCTTTATTTTTGTTCAATAATTCATTGACAGGCACTTTGAGGTGATTTGCATTGGATCAGCAAGAACCTGGCCCTGGAGCCAATAGATGTCCTACTTTCTAATATTTTCTATCTGCCACCAAGACTCCAGACTGTAGGCAGATGTTTGACCCTGATTTCATTATCTGGAAACAGGACAATAGCTCTTCTTCATGAGATTGAACAAGAGAACAATGTATGTTAAGCAATGTTGTAAAAATTTTAATATTATGTATTTTAAAAGATATGAATGAACAGTTTATTAGCATTTAGAATAATAGAAGTTACTGTTGGGAAAACATAGTTTGTTAGTATTTTACATGCACACTTCATGGGATAATATTCTTCTGCCATTGTTTTGTATGTGTGAAAGCGTACACAGCAAAGCAGGGTTCCATTCCACAGTCTCTGCATCGGTGCTCAGTGACACGGCCACGTTCCTCACCTCGCGCCAGCGTTCCAAGATCCCGGCTCTAGTTGCTCACTCTCGTGCGCATAGGCTCACTGCTCATCTACGTGATTTCTGAAAACAACCATGTGTTCAAGAGTGACATCTTTGACTTTTTGAGCTAACCTGTAATTCAGGTAAGCAGAGACTTCAGGGGACCGTTTTCTTCAAACTTTACAGAGTATTTCCGAGCCTGGAGGCCTCCTCTGGTCTCACTGGATTCAGTACGTCTGGATTCTTTGTGAGTTCGAAGTTCCTTTCCACTTTTTGATTCTTTCTGTCAAGTCCATATATGTGACCTTGATCAGAACATTTGGTGGTGGTAGTAGTGGGCACCATCTAGTTTTTCTGGTCTCAAGAAAAAGGAGACTGGTTTGTGGAGACCTGTAATCAGATTCCTTCTCTGTTTCTTGGATTTCTTTCTTTCTCTTTTGCTCAAGATGACTAGAAACCTCTCAGGGAGGAGACAAGCCAGTCAGGGTGCGATGTAGCAATGATGAAAAATACAACTTTCCTCTAGTTCCTAAATGCTTACTCCCTGCCCCCGCCCCAACTATCATGATCCCAATTCTACCTTGCAGGTCTGGCTAGACCAGAGGATGTACACTGGTACAGATGGGAACTGGAAACACAGTTTCCAGTTTCCAGGGCGGGTAATCCCTTCAGGACCAGTGGTGAGAGTGGCGATACCAGGAGGGTGGAGGGAGGGTGGGTTGGAAAGGGAGAATCAATTACAAGGATCTACATGTGACCTCCTCCCTGTGGGACGGACAACAGAAAAGTGGGTGAAGGGAGACATCGGACAGGGCAAGATATGACAAAATAATAATTTATAAATTATCAAGGGTTCATGGTGGGGGGGGGAGCAGAGAGGGAGGGGGAAAAATGAGGAGCTGGTGCCAGGGGCTTCAGTGGAGAGCAAATGTTTGGAGAATGATGAGGCAATGAATGTACAAAGGTGCTTTACACAATTGATGCATGTGTGGATTGTGATAAGAGTTGCATGATCCCCTAATAATATGATTAACAAAAAGATGATGAGAGACCTATAGTGTATCTTACATGGGCATTCACAGGCTTTGAAGACCCCAGACACAAAAATACAAGGTGTGTTTTTTGATGTTGTGCTATCATAATTTTTTGTACCCTCACCAATGGACTGGAGCTAATACCTTCAGCATGTATATAAAAATACAGGCTTATGAGTAAATTAGGTAGCAGATCTCTTAATAAAAGGTAATTCACTTCCCAGAACTATTGATAAGACAGTCTCTTAAGTACAATTTTTCCAGTGTGTTTACAAAGTAGAATTAATTGCAAAGGCAAAAAAATTAACTCCTAATTTTTTGTGGGGCACTAGTAACCTAAGTACAACCCAACTGTATTTACCATCAGTTTGTGGACAGTTAGCATCCATTATGGATATGTGTGGTGAATACATGTTCCATTTGTTATGCAGATTGGTGAATTGAAAAAAAATATGGCAAGCGATGCAACACCATTGGCTTTGCGTTTCCATGTGTTTGTGCCCTTGCAGTTTTCTCCATCTGCACATCCTCCTGGAAGCTCATCCTTGAACATCATCTTAACCCTTGGGGGGTAATGAAACCCAGGGCTTGGACAAGAAACCCTGCTCAGTGAGTGGTTAGCTATTCTTTGTAGAAAGAGCCTTAGATGCTAACTGACGATCCCTTGTCCTGTCCTTGTTCTGTGATGAGTGCAACCAGGTAACCAGTTGCTGTCGGGTTGATTGCGGCTCCCGGTGACACTAGCTGTAGCAGTAGAACTGTGGTCCATCGGGTTTTCTGAAACTCAGTTGCCAGGTCTTTCTTCTGCACTGCTGCTCAGTGGACGTGAGCACATGAGCAGCCGACCACATGAGCTGTTTACACCACCCAGAAGGAGTCCCAGGTTATTATTAAGTGCGTCAAGTCGTTTACAACTCATAGCAACCACATGCATAACAAAAACAAAAAAAGTTTTTGACACCTTCGCACCCATTACTGTGTTTGAGTCCATTGTGGTAGCCACTGGGTTGATCCAGATCGGATTGGGTCTTCCACTTTTTTCGCCGATCCCCTAAGGATGATGTCTTTCTGCAAGACACGTCTGTTCTGACAACATGTCCAAAAACATACGAGATCAACTCTCACCATCCTTGCTTCTAAGAAGCATGCTGGCTGTACCTCTTCTGGCAGTCCACAGTTTCGTTTATAAGCTTGGCCAGCACAGTCATTTAAAAGCATCGTTGACTTTTCTTTGCTCTTCTTTCTTTTAGTGTTCAGTGCTTGCATACTGATGAGGGGATCAGAAACTCCCTGGCTTGGGTCAGGAGCACCTTAGTCTTCAAAGTAGCGACTTTGCTTTTTCACACTTGAAAGAGGTATTTTTTAGCAGATTCCTCAGTGCGATACATTATTTGATTTCTTAAGTGCTGCTTTCATGGGAGTTGATGTGGATCCAAGTAAAACGAAACCCTTCCATTTATCATGAGGCAGCCTATTGGTCTGGTTGTGGGAATTCGGGTCCTGGTCGTTGAGAAGGCTGTCTGGTGGTCCTGGGTGACTGTGTGACAGATAAAAATAGAGGCAGAGAATTTAGACTGTGGCAGTAAGGAGAGGGAGCCTTTGTGGCACACTACTTGGCTGCTAACTGATACGTCAGTGGTTCAAACTCATCATTTACTCCTTAATAGAAAAATGTGATGGTCTGGGTCCATACATATTTATGGCCAAAAATTTGAGTAGTTCTACACTGTTGTAGAGGATCTTTGAGTCAGAACTCATTCAACAGCAATGGACTTTTGGCTTGGGTCGTCATCTCATTCATTTCATTTGGTTGTATCATTTCCAGTGCCTTAGTTTCCATTACCCTGTCTTCTCATCTTTGCTAGAGAGGCATTTTAAAATTAACTGTTCTCTTATGGATGAATTTTAAAAGAAGCTTATTTCTCATAGATACTCTTCATTATTTTATGATCCAACCTGTTATTTACCTATCAGGTGATCTCAATGTATAATTTTGGTCTAAGACTTAAAGCTTATATCAGCAAACTGGGTGTTCAGAATTTAAGTTCCAATACAATACTCTCCTCTGTTTTTAGATTTTATTATTTACAACCCTTGGATCACACAGGCTGGGGTGCTTCTTCCATGTGGATTTAGCTTAGGCCTGCCTTTCCTTCTCTCTCATAAAGCTTTTTATAAATGTGATTTGAGTGAAAGTTTTCAGAGCAAACTGTTTCCCTATTTTGCAGAAGGCTACTGATGACAGTGAAAACGCAACATATTTGCAGAGTTCTCCAGGTGGATTACGCCTCCACCGAACTCACTGAGCCCATTGACCAGGGTTGTGAATAGTCTTGTCCTCAGACAGAATGTACTGGAAAGTAGATTACTACAGATATAGTTAAGGTTAAAACTCAACATCTTACCCTGTTTTTTCTTTTTGACGCCATTTATAACTTGTTCTAGATTTGTTATTTTCTGCTTTCTTTTAGATGGAGGATTTTTGTGTGATTTATTTTGGTATTGTTGGGTTATATGTATGCACACACATATATGTATATTTTATACATATATATTATTATCCTCAGATGATATCTATGGAGACTGTACCTAGATGAATAGCTCCCTAGGAGCGGTTGGGTGAGGTGGGGAGCTAATAATATCGGAAAGAAGAATGAAGTAAAGTATCTAAGATGGACTGTGGCGATGATTACACAACTCTTGAATATATTTAAAACATTGGATTGTATCATATACAAATTATGCCAATAAAATGGTTAAAGGCAAAAAAAGCTTTTCCCCGGGTGATAATTTTAGGGAGGCCCCTAGTCTCAACCGATGCAGTACGTCTAAACTCTTGAGGAATTTGAGTTCAACGTGGCTCCCTTTATAACACTGCAGCTCTGGACGTGGAGGAGTCCTTTTGTCCCCAGGACCGTCCAGACCTCTCGGGTCCCGGAGGACTTGGTGGCCCATGGTGTCGATTGGCTGATAGCTCTCTCTGCCACGCGATGATGGTTGTCATTTGTCTTTGCAGAGAAGGTGGTACCAGACGGAGGAGGAATACTACTTGCTCCAGTTCACGCTGACCGTCCGCTGCCTCTACTACAGCAGCTTCAGCCTCGAGGCATGCTGGAAGCGGCTGCCCACTGAGAGCGCGTCCTACTCCTTCGCCTGGATGCTGGCCTACGTCTTCTATTACCCAGTCTTCCACAACGGGCCCATCCTCAGCTTCCCAGACTTCTTCACACAGGTAGAGCCCATTGGGGAATGGCCTGGGGATCTGTCAACCAAGCCCATCCGCTTGTTGCCGCAGCCCCCTGGGACTCTCAGTCTCCTACAGTGTGGGTCACGAGCCCATCACCGTCACCTAACTCGGTGTGGGGCTGAGAAACGTTTGGCACGAGTAAAAGGTGTTTGGATGCACGATGGCCCCAGTTAATTTGAAATCAGATGGAGAATGGATCCTAGATTGTCCATGTTACGAAAAGGATTCTTGGGTAGAAAAGAAAGAGTCTAAGATGCTCTGCTCTGGGTGACTCTCAGGTGACGTCTGCTTTAAAAGCAGACGTCTAAGGCCCACAGGTTAAAAAGCAGTGGGGAGAAATCACCCCTGTTAATTGCTTCAATTTTTAACATAATGAATGAAGTATTTAGGGGAAATAAAGTCTTCACAAAAGGTCAACCTGTTTACAATGTGAGGGCGAGTCAAAGCATCTCCCTGCTGGTGGGGCTCCAGCTTCCACCCACCCAGGTTTATTCCAAACCAAACGCGTCTCTGTGATCAGTGGTGACTGCAGACAAGTTCCCTCCATCACACATTTGTCTTAGTCTGGTTGGAATGTTCCCCCCCCTACCCGCCCACCCAAAAAACAAAACAAAACAAAAACGGTGCTTTGAATGCCCTCAGTGGCGGGGGAAGATTGTGGGGTCGGGGATCCGAACCAAGTTTTCACAATTCAATTGGATGCCTCCCCCATCCAGCGCAGCACTGCAGCACATCTACAAGGACCTGCCCCACCGAGGCAAGCTTTCAGATGGACCACCGGGTTAAGGCAGGTGGGAACATTTAGAGATGGAGATCAAGGCAGAGAGGTCCGCCCAGAAGGCAATGGGAGGACACAGGACGATCTGGAGGCTTGTTAGGGATAAGTTAGAAGAAACAATTCTGAGAGAGTACGGGTGAGAAAAGGCCAGGAAAGTTGTGCCAAAGATTGCTTTCCCGTCATGAGACAGCGATCTTATGATCCACTGTATAGTCAGTCCTGCGCTGGCCCCTCAGATTCGCTCGGTTCCCTAACTCACAGACTATTGAAAGGGGCGCCATGTGAGTCCCTCGAAGATGCCCAACGCCGTTTGGGTGTGGTGCCGATTGGAGCGCAGCCTTCTCTGGGGAAGGTTAGACAGACGGAAGTGCTGCCTTCAGCAGTGGGCAGACCTAGATGCGAGCAGGCACCAGGAACTGTAGCTTCAACTTCTCCGTTTCCGTGTCGTGATGGCGTCTTGGCTTGTGTGGCCGGACCGTTGGACGCACCTTTGTGTAGTTCAGCTGAATGCTCCCACTGTCAGTCTCCGCGTGTTGTGGTAACAACGGCGTGGGGGTGGCAGCGGCGTGTGAGGGTGCAGCAGGACGTTCAGGGTGAGCCTGGCACTGATTCTGGCAGTACCATCTGAAGGAATGCAGAGAACCCGTCCAGGCTGCTGGTGGGTAAATCCTGTTGTTTGCACAGAATGGCCGGCATGAAACGCTGCTTAGGGGGCTAGCGGCACAGGGCGGAGCTGGGGAAGCAGGGGAGGGAGGGACACGCGGTTCAGAGGGAGCCCCGGGGTCGGGGCTGGGTGCCTGCGTCTGCTTAGGAACTCGCTGTCTTCTGTCTGAACAGCTCCTTGCCTGAGGCCCCAGCCCCAGCTGCCTTTGTGTTTCTTCTCTTTGGAACCTTTTCCGAACTCTGAGTGAACAGGCTTGGTCGCAGAGCAGGCTTGCTGAGTGAGTCTGCCCATGGTGGTGGTCGTGGTAGGGGTGGCAGGGATGGTGGCTGCGGTGGCAGGTGTTGTGGAGTCAGTTCCATCTCTCGGAGATTCCATGGGACAGGGTGGGAGGGTTGCATAGGCTTTTCAGGCTGCCGTCTTTCTGGAAGCCGATCCATCAAGTCTTTCTCCTGGAGAGCGACTGACTGGGTTTGTACTGCCAACCTTTTGGTAAACAGGCAAGTGTTTTAACTGTAAAGCCACCAATCTTCCTCTCCTCCCTCCTCCAACAAGACAAAACAAAAGAAAAAAACCTCATGGTCATCAAGCCAATTCCAACTAATGATGACCCCGTAGGACAGGGTAGAACTGCCCTTGCGACTTCAGAAACTGTAGCTCTTGCCAGGAGCACATCAACTTTCTGATGGGGCGTCTGGTGGTGGTGGTGTTTGGGAGCCCCGGTGGTACTTGGTGTTCAGTGTTGGGGTTATAACCACTCTGTCTGCAGTTCAAGCCTACTAATCGCTCTATGGAGGAAGATGAGGCTGTCTGCTCCAGGAGGGAGCCACAGCCTCAGAAATCCTAAGGGAGCTCTTCCGCGCTGCTCAATGGAGTCGACTTCATGGCAGTGGCAGTGGGCTTTGCCTGGGTTGGCGTGTGTGCTATCAGGGCACTAGTGACTGTGGGTGATGAGGCAGAACTGTGCCCCAAGAGATTCCTAGACTGTAATCTCTACAGGGACAGCTTGCCAAGGCTTCCCCAAGGTAGCTTCGAAGTGCCAACCTTTTATTTACCAGTCAAGAGCTTAATTGCTTGTGCCACCAAGGCTCCTTAACCAATGGTATTCTTGACAGTAGATAAGATAGTATTTTTGAAGGAATATTTCTGTACCACCCCACCCCCCATCCCTCAATATTAAAAAAACAACCTTGCTGGGGAACAATATGTATCTTCCTCTCACGGCTGCCATGGTCCTAGGAGTGGGCTCAGTATGCAGGGCAAGTGAGTGGCGGAGGCACTGAGAACACATTGATGCTTCTTCAATCCTCCTTATTCCATGTTCAACCTTTACCTGTCCATGAGCACTTGAAAAATACCAGGGCTTGGATCGGGTGCACCTTAGTCCTCACAGTGTAATATCTTTGCTTTTCAACATCTTAAAGCAGTTTGTGTAGCAGATTCCCCCAATTCAATGCGTCTTTTTTTTTTTACACACTGTGTCATGACCGCGGCTTCCACAGTCATTGCTGCTTCCATGAGTCAGCGATCTCTTGACTGCTGCTTCCATGAGCATTGAGTGTGCATCCAGACACGATGAAATGCTCGACAACTTCAATATGCTCTCCTTCTGTCATACATAACGCTACTCGCTGATCTGGGTGCGAAGATTGTGGTTTTCTTCACGATGAGTGGAAATCCATACTGAAGGCTGTAGTCCTTGATCTTCATCAGCAAGTGCGTCACGGCTGTCTCACTTCCAGCCAGCACGGTCGTGTCCTCTGCATATCGCAGGTTAAGAAGCCTTCGTTCAATTCTAATGCCGCGTTCTTCTATGTATGACACAGCTTCTCTGATGAGTTGCTCAGCATACAGATTGAATAAGTATGAAGAGAGGATACAACCCTGATGCACACCTTCCTTGCCTTGAAACCATAAAGTGTTCCCTAGTTCTGTTTATACAACTCCGAAGTGACTAGAAAGCGATTTATATCAAGGGACAGCTCACACAGTTGTAGAGTGGGTAAGTCCAATGTGGTTCAGTGTACGGGTCACATGGTAGGCTGGAAGCCTTTCCTGACCCTTGTGGCTGCAGGGGCCGACAAAGCAGGAAGACCACAGGCCGGTGGGTGCAGAGCAGAATGAATCCAAGGTCAACAGGTCGATGATGACTCCTGGGATCAGCAGAGGATAGGGCAAGGAGGTCGTTCAACCAGATGCAGGACCCGGAGCCAGCAGCAGACGTGAGCTAGCTTCCCCACAGGGTCAATCTGTGTAAGTAGGTCTCAGCCGGAATGACACCTTCTGTCGATTGTATCAAGTCTGTGACCAGAAAACGGAGTTGTTATCCCGTCCCATTCTTCCCACATCTGCTTGGCTACTTCACAGAGGATCCCATCATGGACTTGGCCACACGACGTTAGCTCACCTCGTCGATGTAACGCCGAACTAAAGGGCTCAGCATTAGAGACCCTGAGTGGCTTCTCATACCCTCTTCCTCATCATCTCGGCTCTTCCAAGCAGACGCAATTGCTGAAAGCAGAGGCCTCAGTCAGGCACAGTAAAACTCTGTTCTCTATTCCTCACAAGTCAAGAAAAGACGTGAGGTGTGGTAAACAGCAGGGTCAATAAACAAGGCAGTAGGAATCATGTGTCGCTGAAGGTACCTATTGGGGCCCTGACTGCCTACAAGAAGAGGGGATGAGCCAAGAAGCTGAAGTAGTACATGAAAGGCTTTCTTCAGGGAGACCAAGAGGAAAAGGCTGGGGTGGGGAGGAGAAGAGTGACCCGGAAGAACCTGTAAGCATGATGTCTTCTGTACTGGCCCTTGAATGAATGACAGTGGTTGAGTGCAACTCCTTACGATGCCTGGATTAACAAACCAATGCTGTCTAGTGGAACTGCCCCATAGGGTTCCCAAAGCTGTACATCTGTGTGAAGGCAGACTCCTCATCTTTCTCCTGCCCAGCAATTGGTTGGTTTAACCTCTGACCTCTTCGGCCAGCAGCAACATGCTTAACCATCATGCTTCCGTGTGTTCCCCCGACACTGATAGAATCTGATTCATAGTGACCCCGTTGGACAAGCGAACTGCTGCATCGGCTTGCTGACCCTGAAAACCTTTACTGAAGCAGAAAGCCTCGTCTTTCCCTCAGGGGACAACTGGTCAGTTCAAACTGCTGGCCTTGCTCTTAGCAGCCAATCGTGTAAACTCTGTGCCACCGGGACTGGTGATATTGAGGTTCTGGGTATTTTTCTTTTAAAAATCATTTTATTGGGGCTCATACAATTCTTGTCACAATCCATCCATCAGCCATCCTTCCATCCATCCATCCATCCATCCATCCATCCATCCATCCATCCATCAATCTATCCATCCATTGTGTCAAGCACATTTGTACATTTGTTGCTGTCATCATTCTCTTTCTACTTGAGCCCTTGGGATCAGCTCCTCATTTTTCCCTTGCATCCCTGCTCCCCTCCCTCACGAGCCCTTGATAATTTATAAATTATTATTATTCCATGTCTTACACTGTCCGACATCCCCTTTCACCCACTCTTCTGAGGTTCTGGGTTTTGCCAGATTCTCACTCGAAGGCAGAGGCCTGCCGAACAGGAGAATGGGGCTGTGCCACCAGGGGGCGGCCTAGCCTCGCAGAGGAAACCGACCTAGGAATCTGTAAAATCCTGCTCTGTGCGGCACCTTGGAGAGCGTGTCCTCCGGCTTTGCAGCACTGTGCAGTGAAAGGTATAGGAAATTTAGGCACACCCATCACGAGCACGCAAGCATTTGCCTGGTAGACGTTCCCAGCACCTTAATTGGAGGAATGGCAAGCTTGCTAATGACCATTAGTTTTAGGAAACTGCACCCACCACCGTGAGCCCATTCGGATTCCTAGTGCCCCGTGGGACAGAGCAGGGCTGTCCCATTGTCACCAAGACTGTAATCTTGGCAGAAGAAGACCTCATGTGTTTCTCTTGGGGGGCGGCTGGGAACAGTTGCTTCTTCAGTGAGCAGCCCCGTGCTTAACCACTGCGCCACCAAGCTTCCTTTTCCATGACAGGGGCCCTGGTTGTTTCCCCCTCTCTCCCCTGGCCTCAAGGAAGGCAGATTCTGAGTCGGGGTGAGGTAGGGGCCCGGTGGGCAGGGTTTAGGGGGGTCAGGACAGACTGTTGCCTGCTTTTCCCACAGGCTGCTACAGCTCCCTGGTAGCAGTGAGGAGGCTGAGCTGGTGAGGGGTGACCACGGGGTGGGGTGGGGGAGCAGAGCAGCATGAGAGGAGAGGGGGAGCCGATGAGGGAGGACCAGGGGGATTTCCTGGCCAAGGGCTGTGCTCTTACTCAAGGGAGGGAGCCCACGCTCCAACAGGAACATGGGATGGTAGGTGTCCCCGTCCCCCCCACCTCCGTGGCCCAACTCCCAGGAGTTAAATTCCTGTCCTGCTTCAATTCAAGCCTTTGGTGAGTCTGTCTGTTTATATACCCCCTGGGGATAGTGGGAGTTATCGCCTGCCCCTCATCTGATCGTCGTGAAGAATAACTGATTCTATAGAGGTCTATCTAATGTGTTTTGACTTTATATAAACCCTATGTAAGCCCTGGGTTGTGAACATGGTTCATCTGTTTGAAAGTTAGCCCAAATGGTAGAGATGTTCAGACCACTCAGAGGCACCTTGGAAGACAGGCTTGGTGAACTTCTGAGACACCAGGCCCTTAAACCCCTACGGAGCTCCGATCTCCTCTGAGGGAAATGGGCTCCACGGCAGCTAGCGTACATGGACGCTCTACAGCGCAGTTGCCATGCGCTAGCGGCCACAGCTAGTGCTACTCTCCAGGGCTGGAGAGTTCAAAGGGCCCGAGTGGCACAGTGGGTTAAGCATCGGGCTGCTAACTGCAAAGTCAGGGGCAGTTCCAAACCCAGGAGCCACTCCTGTGGAGAAAGCTGAAGCTGCCTGCTCCCTGTCAAGGTGCACTTGGACGTCCTGTGGAGCAGTTCCGTGCTGTCCTGTCAGCTGGCTCTGAGTTGGAATTGACTCGACAGCCACGGCAGGGTTCCTTTAAGTGAGGACTGAGGTCCGTGTGGTTCGGCTGGTCGGTGGGCACCACAGCTGGGGATCCTTTCTGGGCAGAGGCCGTCTGTCACTGGCCTGAGAGGAGGACAGTGTTGTCCTCCCATCTGCTTGGAAGAGACACCCGGACAGTTGCTGTCGGCACCGCGTGGGCCAGCCCCCGAGTGGAGGGTGCCAGTGAGAACTTGGCAGGCAGTCTGTGTTCCAAATAAAGCTGTTCAGGGTTTGGGGCGGGCTCTGGCCCTAGAAAGGCACCCGGACTAATGAAAATGAGAATAAGTGATATTTACTGAGCACTTTCTCTGAACCGGGCACCACAGGTTCTAATCCATTCAATCCTTCCCAGACCCCCGTGAGAGAGGGATGCTGTTCTTATTACTGCCTGACAGATGGGGAGACCAAGGCAGGGACAGACTGACAATGCAGTCTGGAGTGGGGAGGTGGTTATATACTAAGAAGTCTTGACATGCTGCCTTGGTGGAGCTCCCAGGAGATGGAGGAGGGATGTGGTGCTGGAGGCAGCAGCCCCAGGTGTCACCGCCAGAACGGCTCTGGCAGAGACGGCAGTCTCCCAGCCTCGGCCTGCATAGAGGCAGCTGCAGTCATCGAGCCGTTTGGAGCAGGGAGCCCCCCCTCAGCTGCTACAAAGATCAGACCCCAACCAGAGGGGTCTGGAAGGAAAGGCTCCATGACCTCCTTCTGAGCCACCAGCAGTCATCGGTCAACCTGGGGAAAGCTGGGCAATATACAGTCGGGGCTAGGGGGTGCACCGTTAAAGGCCCAATTCACAATACATTGTGAGCAGTGGAAACCAAACCACCCTGCGGAATGCTCCTCTGCTCACACCCGTGGGGTCCCAGCAGGCAGGTGGTATTGGGAGGAGGGGTGTGGTCTGTGCCCACCAGAGGGAGAGAGAGCACCACCCTGATGGGGGAAGAGACCTGGCCCAGTGCCCCTAAGCCTACACGGGACAGGAGGGTCATTGGCAGGGTGGCACAGTTGAGCAGTTGTCTCTGGGTGAGGCTTTAGGCTGCCCCCGCCCCCAAAAGAGAGATGATTTGTCTGTGAAGGGAAAGAACATTGTGAGCTGTCCTCTGCCAACATCCGAATACCCCTGAGCAGAGAGAAAGGCCCCCCCCCCCCGTTGCTTTTTAACCAGTTTGCATGAAATGAAAATTTTAGACGTAATGGGTTTTAAAATGCACTCTGTACATGTCTTGAGGTCTGTGTCTGAGTTTAGGGGCAGCCTCACCCCAGTTCCCACTGATCTGCAGCTTGGCCCTCCAACCTCACGTTTGAAATAATTGAAGTGAAATCTTTTATATGCAAAAAAGGCAGCAGCCCTGCTGGTGAGGTGAGCTGTGTCCTGGTGGACTCGGCAGAGACAAATGCTGCATTTCTAAAGAAAAAGCAGCTGACTGCAGGGAAGGTATAAGTGGATTGTAATAAGGACACGGCCGAAAGAAAGACGACTTTTCTCCCGGTCTGGTCAAAGCCAATAGAATGAAGCGCTGGTTGGCTTGTGTTCTGCTGGGTTTGTGCGAACAAGGCAGCAGGTGCATCCCCTTTTCTGTGGTGGAAGGAGATGGCCTTCAATATCAAGCAGGCGGTGCGGGTGGGAAAATTCCTGCCTATTTGGTTCTGCAGCGACACATGATTACACCTTATTAAACTTGCCGGGGACATTTCGCCCTGGGGAGAGTAGGTAAATCAGTAGTGGGAAGCCAATCAGCCACAGAATGCTTATGTTTTTCTGAATTGCAGATATTTGTGTTGTCGTAGATGGTGCATTGCTTGTTTGGGGAGGGGAAGAGAGGCTCTGACTAGACCTTTGCTGTGATTGCCAGGAGGGGAGGGGATTACATAGACCTTTTCCCATGGCCCAGTGGGGCTGCTCCTCTGGCCTCCTCTCAGCCCCCTTCCTGTAGCTGTGGTCAGACTCTGGGTGGGCCACGGACCTAGAGGCAGCACAGCTCTGGAGAGGCTGGTGTAAACCCTGAGCGCAGGGGGCCCTGCCTGCCGTGGCTCATGTTCAGGGGTCTGCAGGCAAGGTACAGGTTGCTCATTTAGAAACTTGGGAGATTTTGGGGCGAGGGAGGACCATCAGCACCATTGCTGTTGGGGACTTGCTGCCCTCCTAGAGTTTTGGGAGCCAGGGAATGCCTACCCATTGTATGGGAATTATTTTGGTTGTTCTTCATGGCTTTGCCTTATCAATAGCAGTTCTTCCTGGGTCCACAGATGCCACAGTGCTGTCTTCTTCATTGTTCCCTCGTTGTAGGATTGGCCAATAGTCATTGGAAAGGCAAACAGGGAGGAATGGAAGAAAGAGGACACTAGGGATCCAAACCACATCCACAAACTGGCTGATGTCACAGAGTAGCACCGGTGTCTGCTCATGGTGACCCATGTGTTGTAGAGGAGCACTGGACTACAGATAACCAATTTCTTCTTCCTTGGAATCATTGCCTGGGTTTGAACCCCCAAACTCAGTTCATAGCTGAGAATAAACCATTTGTACCACCCAGAGACCCGTAGCTAAGAAATACTAAGGTGAGGTGAGAAAAGATGGACAAATACAGTTAGGTCCTGCGAGAGAGAGAGAGAGAGAGAGAGAGGGAGAGACAGAGAGAGAGAGAGAGAGAGAGAGAGAGAGAGAGAGAGAGAGAGAGACAGAAACACTGAGTTGGAGAGAGGATGCTGGGATGCCCCAGTGCCAGGCATTGAGAGAAGCAGAGTGCCAAAACAGAGGGATCTGGGGTACATTTTCTTCACAGCAGAGGCATCTGAGGTCTTCAGACTGCCCTCAAGTGACATTACTTGCTCCTCAGATTACAAAATAATCAATTTTTGTTGTAAAATATCATCACATCTTGCCAGTCTGAAGATTACCCAGTCATTTTGGTGTGTATCCTTCTAGACTCTCAGTATTTATGCACAACCAGCAAAAATATCTTTCATGGCAGTGCAGTACTGAGATTTGGTGCCACTGTGGGACAGGCACTGGCTGCTAATGGCAAGGTTGGCTGTTCAAACCCACTAGCTGCTCCTTGGTAGAACGCAGAGGTGGTCTGCTTTCCTTCAAGACCGACAGTCTCAGACACCCTTTGGAGGGTCGCTATTAGCATTCAGTTGCTGGTGGTAGCTGGATGCGGTTGTGCATTTAACTCATGTTGGAGGTTTGGGTTATTTCATTCTCAATTACACAACACAGACCCGTCATGTCCTGGAAGGCAGGTGTTTATTTTTCTACCCAGGTTTCTCTGATCTACAGGAATCTGTCACAGACTTTACGGGGTCATCAGAACATGTGTGCTTGATGTAAGGATGCAAACAGAACCTTATGGCCCCAAAGAGGCTGGTACTGGCTCACTGTGGTGCAGGTGGATAATGTGCTTGGCTACTGTGTGAGTCCGGGTTACCTAGAGAAACAAATATGTGTTTAAAAGAGAGCTTTTGTATATTGAGAAAACAGCCCAGCCCAGTCCAGATCAAGTACGTAAGTCCAGGATTAGCCCATATGCCCAATACCAATCTACAAATTCCTCTTCAGACTCATGCAACACAGGAAATGATGCTGAATGCAGGAAGATCACAGGCCAGTGGGTGGAACGTCTTGTGGATCAAGTGGTGGTGGAAGCATCTCAGCACTGTCAGGGGTCTCCTCGTGGCTCCTCCAGCTCCAGGGCTTGAGCGTAGGTAGCTCCGTGTGTCTTGTCAACAGGAATGTCTCACAGGCAGTGTATCCATCTGATCTCCAGTCAGCTATTTATCAACTTGGTGCCTCCAAATGAGGTCATCCAGCTGCGACCTGATTGACAGGCTAGACTCTACCCTTTTGCCAGTTGACAGTAGATTATGTAGCTGCCACCGCTGTCAACTGGAAGTTTCTTGGGTCAAGTCCACGCAGAGGCCCCTGGGAAGAAAAGTCAGGTGGTGACCTACTGCAGAAAAGTCAGTCATGAACATCCCTGGTGAGCACAGTTCTACTGAGATGCACAAGGGGTTTCCACGAGTCTGTATTGACTGGATGCCGCTGTTTGGTTTGTAATGTAACCGTTTCACTCTGGTGTGTCTGTGATTGCAGTTGGAGATCCATGCCGTTCTGTGCATATCCCCATAGGCCCCATCTTCTGGTTTAGGCAGCGCTCCTGTCAAAACTGACCGCGTGAGTCCTTTCTTCAAAGCAGCTTCTGCTGCGTCCCGAGCTCTCTGGTGGCTATGGTTGGACAAACTATTTTCCTCAGTTGAATTGAAAACAACAGGGAAAGAAAATTTCTGTCCATCATATTGATTTACATGAAACAAACCAAACAGTTGAATTTCAGCTCTTAGATTTATGCGACTCTGCACTTACTAGGCCTGTGATCTTCCTGCATGTGGCTGCGTGAATCCGAAGAAGAGGGACTTGGGGACTAGTATCCCACTTAGGGACTTGAGTTGGACTGGGCTGGGATGCTTTCTTGATACATAATGACTTCTTGATATAAAATAGATATATTCACTGGGTTTGTTTCTCTAGTCAACCTGGCCTACCTAACACATCAACCCAACCAAAAATTTTTCTCTGCTCAGCTTATTGCTAGAGAGCACTTTAAGAAAATGGTAGTTTGTGTACGTTTCAAAATAAAATACCTAAATAAAAATACAAATAAAATCCTTTGGTGTAGAACTTTTTCCTTCTCCTCTTGCTGGTTGGGAGAGTGTAGAAGCTTAAGGGAGCTCCTCTGGACCACTTTCCAGTAGACATCGCTCTTCCTGGTTTCCGAGCGGCCTGGGCTCGCCCTATCAAACGCTAGATCAAAGCCCTTTCCAGGCCAGCTAATGTTGGCCCCGTCACCTCCGTGTTTCCAGGCAGACATCAGGCTGGGAAAGCCTTTTTCTAAGAGTCAGACAACGTATATGCTCCCTTGTTCTGTGCTTGTGTTAGTGTCGTGTGAGGCTGAACTTGGATTCGATTTTTGGTTTTATTTGTGCCTTCTGGAGCCCTGGTAATGCAGTAGTTATGCATTGGGCTGCTTGATCTGCATGGTCTGCAGTTCGAAACCACCAGCATTTCCGAGGGAAAGAGACTTGGCTTTCTGTACAGGGGTCCCTCTGAGTCAGACTTCATGGCGGTGAGTTTGGTTTGGTGTCTGTTCTACCTAATCTTCCGATGTGGGTTCCTGGCCTCTGAGTTACAGGACAGAACTAGGAGTTGCATGCTCTGGAATGAGCTTTTATACCTGCTTATTCTGCACTCTGGAATCTGGACTTGAAAGCATACGGTCCCTAAACTACTGGCAATGAGGTGAGACAAATATCGTATTACTTCTCTTGCTATAAACGGATCCAGCCCACTTTAGTAGATCTTTCCTTTCTTTTCGTTTTAGCGGAGACTGGGGGGGTGGGTAGGGGATGACTTTGTTCGCTACACACATTGAGCACACTCTCAGCAGTTCATATCTGTGAACCATCTAAACACCTCTCTCGCAACTGCTGAGTTTGATTCTAGGGCATGCCTCCCCTGATTCAGCCCTGTAACCAGCAGTCTGGGAAACCCAAGTAAAGACGATGTAGAAGGCACACATAAAATCAATACACCCAAACTTTTGCCACCCAGACGATTCCAGCTCAGAGCCACCCTCTAAGACAGAGCAGCACAGCCCTGTTGGTTTCTGAGGCTCTAACTCTTTATGGAATTAGAAAGCCCCATCTTTCTCCCACAGTGACTGTTGGGTTTGAACTGCCGAGTTTGCGGTTAGCAGCCCACCTGGTAACCCATGACGCCACCTAGAGACACACAATTGCCAGTTGATGATGCTATTGTTTGCCACTGAGTTGATTCTGACTCGTGACCACCTCACTAGTGTCAGAGTAGAACTGTGCTCCACAGGGTTTAATGGCTGGTTTTTCAGAAGGAGATTGCCAGACCTTTCTTCTGAGGGGTTTTTGGGTGGACTCACTGACCAGCCTTTCGGTTAGCAGCCAAGCATCTTAACTGTTGCTCCAAACATGAACCCCTTATCTGATGTGAGCGACCAGTTATTCAGTGCTCTTGATGGGCCAGCTCTGCACTTTATAGATGAATATTTTCTCTTACTGTATCACCATGCAGTCTTTATGAGGAGATGTGATATTCTGAGAGGTTAAGTAACTTGCCCAGGCTCACAGAGCTGTGTGGTTTGTGCTAGAATTTGTTTCCTGTTTCTTCTCCTGTCCACATCCTGAACTGTGACACTGTATCCATCACCTTGATGGCAGTGGGTGGATGGAACACGTCAACTTCATCACATGAGTCTATAGTATAGGTTTGGTAAGACTGTAAATCTTTATGTGAGAAGACAATCGTGTTTTCTATCCATGGAACAGTTGGTGGGTTTGAACCACCAACTCTGCTGTCAGCAGCCCAGCACCTAAACGGTGGCTCCATATCTCCTATTCCACAAAAGACTTCTGCATGTCCGTATGTCTCCCTGTTTTCTGTCCCTCTACTGTTCTCCAGAGATAACTTCAGGCAGTAACACGCCCACACTCGATTTTCCATCACTCTCTGCCTTCTTCTTTCATGATCCCTTTTCCTCCCACTTCTTACCCCTGCTAGACTGTACTCTTCGCAGCCACAAACTTGTTTGGGTGCTGAGTGATACCTGAAGCGCCAAGTGGCCCCAACTTCCTGAGGGGTCCCCACAGGTGCTGCCCTTCCATCCACCCTGCATCTTGTGGGGATGTATTGCTGGGATTAGGGATGCAAGAACACGTCTTGGTTCCCCTGTACTAGACTAGCTTGGGACCCAACCCTATTTTTAACACCGGGGCAGAGTTTCCAAGCGTGAGAATGGCCTTTACACCCAAGAACATTGAGTCCTCTCCCAAGACAGACCCTGTACGTACAAGCCACCTCGCAATCTAATCGCTGGTTTCCTTTCCACTTTAGATGCGGCAGCAAGAGCCATGCTCCCTGTGGACCAACCTCCGCGCGCTGGCTCGGGGGCTGGGCCGCCTCCTTTGCTGGTGGTGGCTGGCCGAGCTGATGGTCCACTTGATGTACATGCACGCCCTCTACAGCAGCACCGCGCTCCTGGAGGCCGCCTCCTATTGGACGTTAGGTACTTGAGGGAACCACCATGGGCGGACAGGCCCCAAGTGCCGGGGCTGGGAGGGGGCCCTTCGCTCGGAGGACAGAAACCTGTATTCTCTCCTTTCAGAGGGGGGCAAGATTATGTGACTGCGGTGGGGGCGGCCCTGCTTTGGGGCCCGGGAGCCCGGAACAGGGCAGCGTTCCTCCTAATGGCATCCGAACGCACTTCGCTGGGTCTGGCTCTGCCTGGTGGGACCAGTGTAGTGTGTGGCAGCAGAGGGCGAGCGCTGGTGGGGGCAGTGTTTGAATCTGCCCTTCTAGAGTGTGGTTCTCTAAGACTGAGCTATTCTACCGTCTTTCCTGTTTCTGTTTCTGCACGAGGACTAAAGCAGAGAATGGATGTCAGAGTTAAGACAGATGTGGCCTTGGACTCAAGCACTGGTGGGCGGCCTGGGGCAGCTGCTTAGAAGGCACCAGGCTTGCACTTCCTTTTTGAGCTCCAAGTTACCATCACCCGTACTGCAGAGCGAGCCACTCCTCCAGGGTTTTTCGGGCTGTCATCTCTTCGGACACAGGTCTTCCGGTCTGTCTCCCATGGGCCGGCTGGCAGGGTTTGAAGGCCAACCTTTTGGTGGGGAGCTGAGTGCTTAACCAGTGTGTCACCAGGGCTCATTTGAGCTTTAGCTCAAAATGGCTCATCTGTAACATGGCAGCGTGGCGGAGACACACTTGGCGGGGTTTATTTTGAGAGGTTTGCATATGATGCACTTACCTTGTGGAGTGCTTGGAAGACAGAACACGTAGGGTCCGTTTCCTTTGGTTTTTACCTTTCTACCCCTTCTTGGTCCCCACCAGTGAGGAGGGATGGACCGCTTATTTCTTCAGCAGGGTGGGATGGCGGTGCTGTCTGTGGAGAAACCACGGTGCTTGATTTGACTCAAATTCTATCCACGAAGGTAGCAAAACCTTACAGCACTTTGAAGTGGAAGCCTTGGGCAAGGGGCAAGTCAGAAAGTGTTGGTGTTAGTTCATACACGAATGAGTGGGTTTATAACAAACCGGATGTGTGTGCACATGCCTGTGCCGACAGGACATCCCTGCAGACAGGTGCTCCCTGTAAGTTTTCTCCGTCTCTGAGTAGCGTGAGCAATAAAATCCAGTCAAAACGCTTTCTTCTGAGGGAACTAGCAAGCCAGTTAAACTGAAGGTGGAGAAGTCAGTACAGAGGGTTATGGTGCCATTTTGTCTTGTGTGTGGGGATCTCGACAGGGCGATCCTGATAGATTCTCTTGAAGGACATGAGACAAATGCAGGGACTTATTATGAAGAACTTTGAAGAAAATGGAAAACTAAATTGGTGAGAAGATGACTGGGGAAATTGTGCCCACAGATTTTTTTTTTCCTTTGTAACACTGCGTCTGCGTATACTTACAATGTAGCCAGAGCTGTCCTGAAAGGCTTTTTTGGGAAACCTTCCCCCCTGCATGCTACTGCCCCGATCTTGCCCCTTCAGATGTCTTTCAGTTTCCAATGTTCAAAGAGGATTCCAAAGGAACACAAGTTGAAGGTGCCACACTGCCATTCTGGTGAGGTTTAGATGGAGACATGCAGAATTCTTTTTTTGGTGGTGGGGATCAGAGAGAGAAAACCACGGCTTTCAGAACGTGTAGACCTCGACGGAGGATTCAGTGAGAATCCATTGCTTCACATGTCGGCACTTTTGCTTTTTCAGGGTAGCTTTGGGTTTGTAGCAGTGCTTTTTGACTTCACCTTGTCACAGGTCCCAGGAGCCTGTTGGGGTTCATCTCTAGAGAGTGAGGAGGGAGGGTGCAGAAGGGATGAGGCACGCAGCAGTTCCCCCAGGGATTGCCCTGAAAGGGCCCCTTGACCATACCAGGTCAGCTTTGTCCCCTAGGGATGAGAGGCTGCTACTGCGGACAAGGGATGCTCACGTGGTCTGGGGCTCAGGATATTCGAGTCCTGATGAAAACTCATTCTAGTTCTCCGGGGTCCCGCTCGTCATGGCTTCGAGCCCTGGCACTTGCATCAGAAACCTAAGGAAGGATGCACGTGAGGCAAGTTGTTTCCGCACCGTCTTCCCCCGCTCTCTCTCATGGTCTATTGTGTGTCTGTACAGAAGTCTAAGTTGGGAATCATTCTCCCTCAGCAAAGTTTAAGGACAATGTTCCCTTATGTACTAGTTTATGGCGTTGCTGTAGAGTCTGCTGCCAACTTTCCCTTCATCTTGTGCATGAAATCTGGCTTCTGGCCTTTTCTGAGAGCTGTGAAGGTCGTCTCTTCATTTAGAATGTGCTAAAATTTCACAATGATATGTCCTGGTTTGGGATTATTTTTATCTATTTTATTTGGTACTTCGAGGCCCTTTCAAAAAGGAAACGTGTTTTCTTTAATTCTGGGTATTGCTCATTGTTGGATTATTTTCTCACAATTTCTTCCTTCTTTTTAGTTTTTGCTTGTTTGTTTGTTTTGTTTCATTCTGTTCCCAACCTGGACTGGGTCTATAATTTCCTGTGCTTTCTTGCCCGTGCTTCATTCTTTTCAGTTCCTCCGTCTGTGTTTGGGGTCCACCTTGCCTATGAGGAGGTCTTTAAAATTTTGGCACCTGTAGTTTTACTCTTACACGGTATGTTTTTTGTTCTCTCTGAATGCTAGTCTTCGTCGTTGTTGGTTTTAGCATTTTGGTAGCATGGATGATTGTCACTTTCCCTTGTTTCACTTGTGATGTAGACTGTGCTTGGGGAGGTTCCTTTAATCTTTTTGCAGGGTTTCTCTCCTGCAAGCTTCTGTTTTCGCCTTTGTTGTTGTTTTTCATGTTAGTACATCACCGGCCACTCGTGGACATTCATTTTTGAGAGTGAGCTCCGCATGGTGGCTGCAGAGTTCATCTTTGCTGACTGTTGCATCTCCATTTGGTCTGCACCTATCAGAAGGCAGCCCGGAGCGGCACAACCACACCGGAGCTCAGTTTCCCTCACCGAACAAGAAGTGTGATGGTGAGCAGGTCAGTCAGCGCCGGAGCAGCTGCTCTGAGAACCCACCAGAGATCCAGGCTCCTTCAGGATTTCTGCTCCCTTGTCCGTCGTGGGTGGTCTCATGTTGGCTTCTTCCCTTTTAAGCCAATGCCTATGGATTGGAGGAAGGAAAAGTGTGAGAAGCAACGGGGACTACAGATGGGTTTCAGATTCTTCTTTTATTTTTAGTTAAAGAAAACGAAAAGAATCTATACATTATGCCAGGAGCTGATGAAGCAGGTAACTTACTGACTAGACCTGAGTTACTTGGCAGCTCCTCGGTGGATTACTTTTACAGGGCACGCGGCCACTTGAGTGACAATGTTGTTGTTTTAATCAAGACAAGCGGGCACGTGGATGCTGCACGGGCAGTGGTAGTGGAGAGGTGGCTGGAGCTACCACACTGAACACAGTGCGGAGTATGTGCATCTATGTGAACGGGATGGATGAGTGCAGGATGTATTGAATGAGTACGTGTCTCATATGTAAAGAAGCAGACATTTAGTTGTCTGTCAAGTAGGCTCAAACTCATGGAGACTAGATGTACAAGTAAATAACACATCACACTGTCCTGCACCATCTTCACAATTGTGGGTGTTTTTGAGGCCTCTGTGGTAAGCTATTGGGTTAGTGCATCTCATGGGGAAGTTCCTTCGCTTTCACTCGCTCTTTCCCCAAGAGGCTGCCCTTTTTGAGCAATTGATCGTTCCTGATGAGGTGTTCAACGTCAGCAAGATCAGGTCCAGTCACCTCATTTCTTTTTTTAAAAAAACATTTTATTAGGGGCTCATACAACTCTTACCACAATCCATACATATACATACATCAATTGTATAAAGCACATCTGCACATTCCCTGCCCCAATCATTCTCAAAGCATTTGATCTCCACCTAAGCCCTTTGTATCAGGTCCTCTTTTTTCCCCCTCCCTCCCCGCTCTCCCTTCCCTCATGTGCCCTTGGTAATTTATAGATAGTTATTTTTTCATATCTTGCCCTATCCAGAGTCTCCCTTCCCCCGCTTCTCTGCCATCCATCTCCCAGGGAGGAGGTCACATGTGGATCCCTGCAATCAGTTCCCCCTTTCCAACCCACTCACCCTCCACTCTCCCAGCATCGCCCCTCACACCCTTGGTCCTAAAGGTATCGTCCACCCTGGATTCCCTGTGCCTCTAACTCCCATATGCACCAGTGTACAACCCCTGTCCTATCCAGCCCTGCAAGGTAGAATTCGGATCATGGTAGTTGGGTGGAGGAAGCATCCAGGATCTGGGGGAAAGCTGTGTTCTTTATCGGTACTACCTCGCACCCTGACTGACCCGTCTCCTCTCCTAAACCCCTCTGTGAAGGGAATCTCCAATGGCCGACACTTGGGCCTTGGGTCTCCACTCTGCACTTCCCCCTTCATTCAATGTGTCACCTCATTTCTAAGGAGCTTTCTGGCTGTACTTACGAGACTGGTATTTTTCTTCTTTTTTTATTTTCCCCCACAGTTTTATTTGCATATGATTCATCATACAAGTCAGTAGCTCAAACACATAAAAAGAGTTGTACAGTCATCACCACAGTCAGTTTTAGAACATTTTCTTCGGCCTTGCACTTACTGATATTAGCTCCCATTTTCCCAGCCTCCCCTGCTGTACCCTCAAGGAACCAATAACCCAGTTACTGTCTCTACAAGACTGATTTGCTCATTCATCTGGAAGTCCATGAATATCAAAAACTCTTAGCCAACATAATAACCCAAACATATTCTTCAGTGCTATCAATTTTTAGTTGATATTTATTTTTCAGTGTCCTGTCACATGTATATGAGGCTGTTGAAATATCATGACAGGGTCAGGCACACCTAAGCATTGTCTTTATTTATTTATTTGTAGCCCTTTGAACAGGTCGTTTACAACAGTTGTACACAATGCAATGTGTTGTGTGATTTCTTTACTCCTGCTTCCATGTACACCATCGATCCAAGTGTAACGAGATCCTTGACAATTTTAATTTCTTTGCCATTTATGACGATGGTGTTATGTGCTTGGCATAAGGGATTGTGATAAGAGTTGTCTGAGCCTCCAATAAAATGATTGTAAAACATAATAATGGTGGTGTTTAAATGGAACAGTTGTGAGGATTTTTGTTTTTCTTATTGTTCGGGTATAATCCATACTGGGGCTGTAGTTTCTTCCCTTCCTCAGTGAGTGCTTCAAGTCTTCTTTGCCGTCTTCAGGAAAGACTGTGTCATGTCATCAAGTTATTGATGAGTCTTTTCTAATTCTGATGCCTGGTGCTTACTCACATAGCCCAGCTCCTCGGGTTACTTAGTCAGCTCATACGGTAGAACCCTGGACCTCAACACACGCCAGTCCGTTCTAGAAGGAGCGTTGAGATGCGATGCAGTTGAGTTCTGAAACAATTTTTCCATAAGAAATAACCAAAAATGGAGTAATCTGTTCTCGAACTCCAAGTTTTTACCCTAACATTGCCTTTTTATACAAAACATTATACAGACATCTCAAAGTAAATGGGTACAGAGTTAAATAATACAATTTAAATAAGAAAACATTAAAATAATTTTAACAGCTGCAGTCTGGCTCATACCTTGAGCTGGATGAGGCTCTGGATCTGCGGACAGGGACGTGGAGAGGGGGGATGGAGAGAGAGGCATTGTTTGCAAGGTAATCCTCTTCCATAAAATCAACTGGGAGCTGCTTTTCAGGAGTTTGTTCCCGTCTTTGCCTTTTTTCACTAGGACCTGGCTGGTTTTCTCTAAAGAACACGCTGTCTAATTTGGTCTGCACTTGGTGTTTCTGTAACTGTTTTCTAATAGGGTTTACCAAATTACTATCAACAATATCAATAACACGGTTAACCAGTTCCTTACCATGATGATTCTTTAAAAAAATTTTTTGCCTTAGGACCCATGTTTTTTAATTTAAAAACAGTACAAAAGTCACAAAAACTAAGAAAAATATAACAAAACGCTAGGAACACAGCCACAAAAGGTTTAAACAACGCGTACTAATAACACCGACCAGCGCCATGCGACTGAAACACGAATTGGTTTTGTTTATCAACATCACATGTGTCTGGTCAGATTCTGATGTTTTGTTCGAGCTCTGATGCAAAATTTTCTCCACATTTTGAGTCAAAATCTGATTCTGTCGAGTACTTATGCGGTCGAGTACCCAGGTTCAACTGTACAATGACTGAGTCGGAGGAAAGGATACAACATTTGACTTGCACCTTCTCTAATCCGAAACCACAGAGCACCCCCCACCCTCCCTCCCGTTCTGTGTGAAAGATTGCCTCTTGATCCATGTACAGACTTGGGGCAGGCACAATTAAGTATCCAGAAGAGATCTTGAAATGTTCTTTTTGAAGGCTGGAGGATGGACACCACGAGATTCCTCTTCCATGCTTTTCTGGAATGCTATAGTACATGGCTGTGGGATTCAATGTGGCCAGGATCAGTCCATTTTCATTTACAGCTGCTTAGTAGGATATTGATCTTCACCCACCACACTTCATTTTTGACTACTTCCTATATTCCCAGATTCAACCTTTCTCTGATGATTAATGGGGGCTTACAGCTGTTACCCTCATTTTGAGCTGTTCCAGATCAGCACTCCATCCATGTCATTGAGGCCCACTTCACTTTGAAGAGGCGAGTGTTCCCAGTTGTATTTTGAGTGCCTTCTAAGCTCAGGGTGCTCGATGACTTCCAACAACGTTCTCTTGTCATCTGTAGAGTTTTCATTGGCTGATTTTTAGAAGCAAATGGTCACTTCCTTATGCCTACTCTGTTTTAATCTGGAAACTGCTAAAGGCTGGCCACCATGAGTAACCCTATTTATATTTGAAATACTGGTACTATTACTTCTAACATCTTTCTTTTAAAATTGTGGACTTATATAAATGATACTGTTATCAATAGTGGTTCACATCGGTTCATCATTATATCAATAATGCATCATGTCCGTTGTAAAAAATGTACCACACTAATGCAAACCCAAACCCATGGCTGCTGAGTCAATTCCAACTCATGGTGAACCTATCTAGGATTTCAAAGGTTATAAATTAAAAAAAAACTTTTACTGGGGGCTCTTACAGCTCTTATCACAATCGATACATTCATCTAGTGTTTCAGGAACATTTGCACATATGCTGCCATCATCATTTTCAAAGCATTCTCTTACCGCTTGAGCCCTGATATCAACTCCCCATTTCTTCCCCCTCCCTCCCCTGCCTGCCCTCCTCTATGAACCCTTGATAAGTTGTAGATTATTATTTTTCTATCTCTTATATCGTCCTCCTCCCCTCACCCACTTTTCTGTTATTCGTCCTCCTGGGAGGTGGTTCTAGATTGATCCTTGTGATGGGTTCCTCCTTTCTCCCCCGCCCTCCCCTAATCCTCCTGGTATCTCTACTCTCATTGTTGGCTCTGAGAGTTTTAGCTATCCTGGATTTCCTGTGTTTTGGGCTCTTATCTGTCGCAGTGTGCATGATCTGGTCTTATCCGATTTGTAAGGTCATGCTAGTGGGGGGAAGGAAGCACCAAACTTATAGCATCTTAACAACATGTAAGCCACTGCAGTGCAACAAGCTGACAGATAGGCAGTGGGCAAGTGTGAGTATACAAGGAGCCTGGTGGCCTGTAGGGTCCGCACTGGGCTGGTAACCACAAGATTGACAGCGCAACGTTGGAGGTGCAAAGTAATCCATCGCTCTGCACGGAAAGATGAAATTGTCTGTTCCCATATAGATTTTACAGTCATGGAAATTCTATATAGGGTCGCTATGAATTAGAATAGATTTGGTGTGGTGGGTTTGGGATAGATAGATTGAGAAATAGGGAATGGATTTGAATATTGCTGGTGTGCTTGTCCCAGTGTTTCTGTTGTGGGCAAGCCTGTTAGGAAAGTGCATTATCTCTGTGTGGTGCCATATGAACAGGGTGTAGTCACTTGCAGATATTTTGTTGGCGAGGAGGGGATGTCCAGTGAAATTGCTGTTGTTAGGCAACTGTCCCCTGGTATTTTCCAGGGCAGTCTCATTTCAGCCTGCCCTTGGCCATGGATTGCACTTCCTTGTAGGTCTCAGCTATTTGAAAGCGAGAGCGGAGGACCTCTTAAAAATGGGAGGCCAGATGTTCGTTGTCAAGTTGTGGCTGAGGAAGGCCTCTCACCTGGGCCAGGCACCAAACACATGCCTGAGTATTTCCCAGTGGCAGCAATTTCCGTTCACGTGCTCCTCAGATAGCCATGCCTCTGAAGCCTGAGCCAGACGCAACCATCAGAGTACTTGTTCTGCAAATTCTGATCCTGCGGCTTCAAGGTCAATGCCCTTCAGGTCAACAGGCCCTTAGAGTAAGTCATCCGAGCCACTATCACTAGGCCTCATAGTTGTGCTTCCCTCTCTGAAATTGCGTCTTCGGATACATACTCTGTCTTCCTAGGCATGGGTCACCGTGCTAAGAATTCTTCAGGTACCAGTATATTCATGTTTATTGTCCATTGCAGCATTTGATTGTTTGAACCGGGGCTTTCCTGTTGGATAATTAGTTATCCTTTCACTAAGAAGTTGTATTTGACCTTCAGAACCGTGCACGAGTTCTTTCCTCCTAGGATTTCATAGTAGCATCTCAGGATCACTCAGTGCTGCGGCACATTTTTAAAAGAACAAAACCAAAAAATCCAAGGCATGGGGTTTATTCGTATGCTGAGGAATTTCTTTTCCTCTTGCTTTAAGCACAAACAAGAAGCTAATGTCATTGATTGTTGAGTTTGTTGTCCTCAATTCTGTCTCCAGCACAGGAGGGTAAGCTCTGTTGTGCATATGATAAGCCTAGGGTATTAAAGGTGGACTCTAGACTTTGTATAGAGCACCTCATTCAAGAACCTTTCCTTTCCTTCTGAGCATTTTTATTGGGTGCTCTCACAACTTTTATAACACTCCATACATTAATTGTATCACGCATATTTGTATGTATGTTGCCATGGTCATTTCCAAGACATTTTCTACTTGAGTCCTTGGTATAAGCTTCTCTCCCCCCCCTCGCCCTCCCACCTATGTGAATCCATGAACAATTATATATTGTTATTTTGTCTTATCTTACACTGTCCGTTGTCTCCCTTTACTCACATTTCCATTATTTGCCCCTTCATGTGGTAGTGGTGGTTATAGATCCTTCTATAGCCCCTTATATAGCCTTTATAGATATAAAATTTCCCCCTTTTTTCCCCTTCCCCCTCCCTGACCACCTCCCTACGCTCATGATATTGCTATTCCTACTACTGTTCCTGAGCGTTTTATCTGTCCTGAATTCCTTGTGTTGAGAGCTCTTATCTGTACCAATGTGTGTTCGCTGGTCTAGCCAGATTTATAATGTAGAAGTGGGTCATGGTAATGGGGGTGGAGGAAGCAGTCAGGAGCTAGAGGAATGATGTGTGATTCGTCGGTGCTGTACTACACAAGAACCTTTTCTTCCAGCATTCACGAGGGATTTAAACATGTAACTAAAGTTCACCTTACAGGCTGTTTGCCAGAGCATGGTCTAGAAACATGGGTGGGGGTTGACAGAGCTAGCACCCCATATTGCCGTCCATGACAGAAGAATAGTGATGAAGGCAAGGCTATAGAGCTGAGTGATATCTGAAATAGGTAAGCAAGGTCAGGAGTGCCCGGCATTCACTCCGCCCCTGTCTGTCCGTCCTTTTGTGGTGGTTTTCAGCTTGGTGTGAAGCTATACCACGGACATTTCAAACACCAGTGGGGTCACCCGGGGTGGATGGGCTTCCAAAGAGCTTTCAGATCCAGACAGACTGGGAAGAAACATCTGCCATTGGAAGAAACCCTGTGAGGCACCAGGTGTCGTCTGAGACACACGGGCTTGCGTGGGTTGGAACCCACCCAATGACAATGGCTTTCTGAGGACTTAATGAGGAGCGAACACGCAGGTTGCAAGCTCGCTGTCATTATCCCTCCTCCATCCTCACGGGACTTCATCCAATGAGTCAGTGAGTGAGCAATGGATTGTTTGCGACTCCCTCAGCTGCAGTCTGGTTGAGGGCATCGGTGATGCAGCGATATCACGTATGCTGACGTTTCATTGCTAAAGCAAGGTGTTCTTACTACTCATGTGTTTTTTGCTGCATACGTATAAAACATTCCACAGGGATTTCTGTATTGACTTTAAACGGGGGAAAAACCCTGCTGCTCTCAGAGCAGATAGGAATCCGAGGATGAAAGCGTCCTGAAAGCCACCAAAGGAATTCATTGTTGGTGCATCGCAGTTGGCTTGAGCTTAGATGTCTACCTAAGCCACAGCGTGGTGGTATTTTGTCTTGATGTGAGTGTGGAGGGTGCTGGGAGAAGGGACCCAGACTATATTAGGAGGTAGGGTGACTAAAGGAGCCCTGCTGGCCAATGGCTTCCGTGCCCACTTGTTAACTGAAAGGCTGGCTCATCGGGAGAAAGACCAGGTGACCAGCTTCCCTTAAGACCACAGCTTTGACACACCTATGGGACCGATGTTCTTTGTCACATGGTGTCACGACGAGTCAGATGTGACTGAGGGTGCCCAGCAATAAGCAGTAACAGGGTGACCAGCTCCTGGCTTGTCGGGGACTATCTGCCTTTTACCATGCAAGTCTCATCCCAGGGCACTTTCCAATCCTGGGAGAATCAGTATAAGAACTGAGTGCGGAGCAAGATTGCGTGGAAGCGGTGCAGGGTCGAGCACAGGCATGCGCCTTATTCTTGCGCCTCACCTGAAAGCACAGAGCAGATGCAATTGCGGTTTGCATAAAGATTCAAGCAGGTCTTCGGATGGCCTGAGCTCACTTCGCGTCCTTGTGTCACATTTTGGTAATTTGCACATTTCAAAAGTTTTCATAATGCTATTGTACACTTGATCGACTACAGATTGGTGCAACTGTCATTTTTAGATGCACCGGGAGACCGACATGCTGTGTGCCTTATTTAAATATTCACTTCCTTAGTCCTCTGGGATCAAACCTGCCATCACTCCCAGCTGTGCCAAAGGGAAGCCTCCCAAGCAACTCAGAGAGGTGGCACAGCAATTACGTTTGCAGGAATTGTGAGGGTGAGTGCAGACCAAGTTACCACGGGAAGATGCTCCGTGCACCTGATAGATGTGGCTGTCCCCTCGCCACTGTCTAGTTCTTTCTTTTTTATTTTTTTAGTTATTTCTTTTTGAAAAATCATTTTATTAGGGGCTCATACAACTCTTATCACAATCCATACGTACATCAATTGTGTAAAGCACATTTGTACATTCATTGCCCTCATCATTCTCAAAACATTTGCTCTCCACTTAAGCCCCTGGCATCAGTCCCTGGCATTTCCCCCACTTGTTCCCTGCTACCCCCTCCCTCATGAACCCTTGATAATTTATAAATTATTATTTTGTCATATCTTACACTGTCTGATATCTCCCCTCACCCACTTTTCTGTTGTTCCTCCCCCAGGGAGGAAGTTATATGTAGATCCCTGTAATCAGTTCCCCTTTCTACCCCACCCTTCTTTCATCCTCCCAGTATCGCCACTCTCACCACTGGTCCTGAAGGGATCATCCACCCTGGAGTCCCTGTGTTTTTAGTTCCTATCTGTACCAGTGTGCATCCTCTGGTCTAGCCAGATTTGTAAGGTAGAATTGGGATCATGATAGTGTGTGTGTGTAAGCATTTAGGAACGAGAGGAAAGTTGTATGTTTCATCGTTGCTACACTGCACCCTGACTGCCTTGTCTCCTCCCCGCGACCCTTCCGTAAGCGGATGTCCAGTTGCCTTCAGATGGTCTTTGGCTCTCCCCTTCGCACTCCCCCTCATTCACAAAGTTATGATTTTTTTGTTCTCATGATGCCTGATACCTGATCCCTTCGACACCTTGTGATCGCACAGGCTGGTTTTCCTCTTCCATGTGGGCTTTGTTGCTTCTGAGCTAGGTGGCTGCTTGTTTACCTTCAAGCCTTTAAGACCCAGATGCTATATCTTTTGATAGCTGGGCACTATCAGCTTTCTTCACAACATTTGCTTATGCACCCACTTTGTTTTCAGTGATTGTGTCGGGAAGGTGAGCATCATGTAATACCAGTTTAATAGAACAAAGTATTCTTGCATTGAGGGAGTACTTGAGCGGAGGCCCGATGTCCATCTGCTACCTTAATAATAAACCTATAAATATATGCACATAGATCTATTTCTACATCCTCATATATAAATATATTTACATATGTACATGCCTTTATTTAGACCACTATATATGCCCTTTGCCTCCTAGCTCTTTCCTCTATTTTCTTTTACTTTCCTCTTGTCCCACTATCATGTTCAGCCTTTATTTGGGTTTTAGTAATTCCTCTCAGTTACATTACCCTTGATCATGCCCTACCAGGTCTCCTATACCCTCCTCCCCACCGATTTGGATCCCTTGTCGTTCCCTTGTCCCTGGGCTTGTTAAAACCACTTCCTTTACCCCCACATCCCTCTCTCCCATGTCCCCCCAGAACTGTTGGTCCCATTGCTTTTTCTTCCAGATTGTTCATCCAGCCTATCTTATTTAGACAGAACTGCAGAGATAATAACACGCACAAAAACAACAGCAAAACCAAGCAAGAAAAGAAAACAACAACAACAACAAGACAATGACAACAAAACAAAACACAATAACAAGAAAGAAAAGCTTGTAGTTAGTTCAAGGACTGTTTTTTGGCCTTTAGGAGTGTTTTCTGGTTAAGTCTGATGGGGTGCTGTATTAGTCTGGGTACTTTAGAAAAACAAATCCACAGCAACTCATGTCTAAGAGAGAGTTTTATATAAAGGTTAAGTGCGCACCAAGAAAACATCCCAACTCAGTGCTGCCCAAGCCCATAAGTCCAACATCAACCCATTACCCATATGTCCAACATCAGTCCACAAAGTCCTCCTCCATCTCACAAAACAGATGCAATGATGCCACTGCAGGAGGAAAGCTAAGCCAATGAACATGTAAGCATCTCAGCGCTGGCAGGGGTCTCCACATGGCTGCTCCAGCACCCAGGGCTCCATCCGGGCAGGTCCATGTGACTTCTCCTCAGGGACGTCCTGCAGGAAGTGAGCCCTGCCTGCTAAAGCAAGGAACTAACCAAGGCAGCTTCAGCCTGACCCAACCATCAGAAAGCAAGAGACCCAAGAGAACTTGAAAGGCGAGGCTCACCAAGTCATTTATCCCTCCGCCCTTCAATTAACCCCACGTGTTTATCGGCCAGGTTGGCACAATAAACTAACTTAGGTGCCAAGCCCTGGCCCCACAGTCTATTTTTGGTATTCCCTGGGGACTTTTGCTCTGTTCCCCTTGCTGTTCTGTTGCACACCCTTAGTGTTTTGCCTGGGTGTGGTGGGATCAGATCTGGCGCAATTCCTGCACTGTGTCTCCAGTGTTGTCCCCTGTAGGGCTGTGGGTCAGTGTCGTGTCTCCTAGTGGGGCCGGCCATATTGTCTTCTCTGTGGATTGGCTGCTCTGAGTGGGAATATCGTCCTCTAGGCTTGGTGGACCAGGCTGTGCTGCACTCTCTCTTCCTCCCGCTTCATTTGCTCCCGTGTGCTCTGATCAGACATGTCCCTCTCCCTCAACTGCAGATTCAGTGCTGTCCTCTAAAATAAATTCTTCTGGGGTGGTGGTGGTGGTGGTGGTGTTGGTGTCTAATTCTTTCATCAGAGGTGAGGCATTTGAGGGATTCTGAATGCCAGTGTTGGAGCTAAGTTCACCTTTACAGGTGATCTGCTGACCTTTCCATTAGGAAATGGAGGCTCCCCGGGGAGGTGTGGCTTCTTCCAGGTGTCCGCTGGCTTGAGGGCAAGACTAGGTGGGACCAGGTGTGCTGACTTCCAGGCCATAATTCCTTCTGCCACCTTCACTTGCTCTGGAGCATCAGCCAGTGTGGGCGAGTGTTCCGGTGGTGAAGTCAGTTGGGGCCTCTCAGCCGAGGGAGCTGGCAGTGTGCAGAGGGGCAGGGACTCTGGGGAAGAGGAGGGGCTGTAATCAGGTTCCCACAAAGGCAGTGTGACAAGCCCACATGCCGTGGCCAAAAGGGACCTTGTTGACTCTGACCTATCTTTATCCGAGTCTTCTTGAGAGCAAACTGTTCCCACACGAATTTTTAACAACCGTCACGTGCTCATGCACAGTGCAGAGGAGTGTAACATGCAATGTTGAGGATGTCTCGTCTCTGCACCTCCACCTTTCCCAGGGGCCTTTGATCTCCCTGTTGGGGTTATCCTCAGAGATTTGCTCATTTACCTGCTCCCCCTCTTCCCCGCCTCCCACCCAGGATTGTCTTTCTAAAGTTAATTGTTTAGATTTAGGACCTTTTCCTTCTGTGGTGAAATCATTTAGAGCAGTAGTTCTCAGCCTTTCTAATGCCGCACCCGAACCATAACATTATTTTCGTTGCTACTTCACACCTGTAATTTTGCTACTGTTATGAATCAGACGACCCCTAAAGGGTTCTCTACCCACAGGTTGAGAACTGCTGCTATACAGTTTTCTTTTTTAAACCAGTCTTGCTGCATTCCTTGGCTTCCCTGATACAATGAGGCAAGTGCATGGCTGCTAACAGGAAAGTTAGAGGTTCAAGTCTACCCATAGGTGCCTTGGAAGCAAGGTCTGGTGATCTACTTCCAATACAGGCAGTCATTGAAAATCCTCCGGCTGTCACAGTTCCACGGTGACGCACATGGGGCCTCCAGGAGTCGGGGTGGACCCCACAGCACCTGGCTGGGTTTGGGTTTCTGGCTTTACTACAACTCAGTCCCGTCCCTGTGCTCGGGGCTTGCAGTTCTGCTGGGCTAGAAGTGTACCTGGAGCCAGGTATCTTCAGAAGTTTTTCTGAACCGGGCTCCGATGATTTCCTCAGGGTCATGTTTTCGGTCAGTGGCTTTTGCTACTCAAGGCACCAGAAAGGCAGCACCAGTTTTCTTCCCCCGGGTCCACAGGATGCACCCATGCTTGTGGAGGGCCCTGGTTTTTCTCAGGCACCCAGTTTTGATGTTGGAGACCAGGCAGCTCTGTCTCTCTTGCTCCGGGTTTCCTGACTCCCCTCCTCTGCTTCTCTCAGGGTGTTCTTCTACGCCTCCGTGCTGTCGGGCAGCTTGATCTGTGAGGGTGGGGAGGACGCAGCTGCCAGGCTGCCTTGCAAATCGTGATCTGAGGGGGAAGGGTCAGATGGGTTGAGGCCTGAGTCTGTGGGAGAAGGGGCTGTCAGAGCTGGTGAGGTGGGGAGCCCCGGCTTTCTCCCCTGCGTTTCTGGACTCGCCTCTTCACAAAGACAACTGGCCCTTCCGGGAGTCTGGCTGGACTTTCTGTAACTCAGATTTGCCAGAGCCTGCCACTTAGGCAAAAAGGAGCCCTTGTGGCGCAGTGGTTCCACACTGGGCTGCCCACCACAAGGTCAGCAGTTTGAAACCACCAGCCGCTCCTGGGGAGAAGGATGAGGCTTCTACTCCGGTAAACAGTTACAATCTTGGAACACCCCCCTGGGCAGTTCCACCCAGCCCCATAGGGTCACTTCAAGTCAGAACCGACTCCATGGCCGGGAGCTTGAGGCTGTGTTGTGACAACTTGCAGGTATGTATTTTTCAGATGAGATAAACCTGCCTCCTTCTTACAAGATACATTCTTTTAAGTCTTTCGAATATGTGGGCAGTGGTAGCTCAGCAGTAGGATTCTAGAGTTTTATGTGAGAGACTTGGGTTCGATTCCTAGTCAGTACACCTCTTGTGCAGCCACTGCCGGTCTGTCAGTGGGAACTGGGGGGTGGGGATGGGGGTGTGTGATATGATGCCAGACAGTCTCGGCTGGCAGAGGTAGAAAGGCCTGGTGAGCGACTTCCAATACTGTCAGCAAAACCCCTGTGGTTCACCATGGTCTGATCCACACTCATTCCCGGGCGGGGGGGGGGAGGGCACAGACTGGGGCGGCAGCGGCCACATGGGGTTGCCGTCCGTCTCTTCGCAGCTCTTCAATGCGTGATTTGGCATCCTAGGTGGCTGGGTGACCAGGCAGGAGAGCCCCCCCGGGAAGCTGTAAGGGCCCACTGAGCTTGTAGGGGAGAATTCTCACGCACGGTTTTCTCTCAGCTCTCTCTGTTATAGTGGGGATTTTTGAGTGCAAGAATGGATTTTGTTTGCGTGGGATTGTGGCACGGGGGTTAGTCGTGGAGCTGTACCCTGAAAGGGCAGCAGCTGAAAGGGCCCAGCTGCCCCGTGGGAGAAAGAGGAGACCCTCTGCGTCTGGAAAGGTTGGCGGTCTTGGACTTCTCAGAGCGCAGTTCTGCGGTCTCCTCGTGTTGCTGAGTCAGAATCCACTGCTGCGGGGGTGTTCCTTTGGTTTGGGGGCGGTGGTGGTGCTGGTGCTGACAGGGTTGACATACTCGAGAGGGCCAGGAGGTGGCAGTAGAGGCTTGCTAGTCATATGAGCCATTGAACTTGGACACTTATTAGTTGACTATTCAGCCTGTGCTGGGCGCTTCAGAAAGTGGTAGGTGGGGCTGAGTGGGTGGGATGGGAATGTTGTTTCTTGATCAGGGAGGTGGTCTGCCAAAGTTACCATTTCTCACCCCAGCTTTCACGGTGCCCCCGAGATTTGTCACTTCAAGCTCTTGTCATTCTCTTAGCTGTGTTCAAAAAGGGGCTCAATCCATGCTGAGTTTCAGATCTCACGAAGAGCATGTTTTCACAGATGAGAGTGTAGGTCTGTGGGGAAAGGGGCGTGAGGCTGTCGCTGGCTCTCAGCAGTGCCGGTCTCCCAGCCCCTTCATTTCCACGTCAGCTGGACTGTGGACTGAGCAGTGTCCCGTGCCCCTTCGCTGGTGTCCGTGCATTAGTGGTCTTGGAGGGCCAGCTTGCTGTCTCGCCCCTCTGAGCTTTGCTATGGTTAACGCTTGGCAGTCAGCTATTTTTACACTCGTGTGTGCACGCACACTCTCAACATGAATCTGTTCAGTCGTGGCATTCGTGTGCGTGCGGAGGACGTTGATAGTAGTTTGAGAGACTGGCACACAAGTGACTTCAAGTGGAGAGCCAGGCATTCCTGTTCCCGTTGCCAGGGCGCCGTGGTGGGGCCGTGGTGAAAGCATTCAGTGGTGAGCTGACAGTTCGGTGGTTTGGACCCACCAGGTACTTCTTGAGATGTGGCCGCCATCTGCCTCTGTAAAGAAGGCAGCTTTGGAAACACCACGGGGCAGTTCTGCTTTGTCCCACTGGGTCGCCGTGAATCAGAATCGACTTGAAGGCGCTGGGTGTGGCTTTGTGGTGTCAACTGTCATTTCTGATCTGCCCCCACCCATGTTGCTCTGCCCTTCCCATTCTGCTAGGGTCTCTCCATTTTGTCACAGGCGGGTTTTCCAAACACTCACAACAAAGGCTGGCTCCTTATGTGCTCTCTCAGACCTTTCCACATCAAGTTGGGTGATTGGTTGACAGCCAGGCCCTTTGTGCCCAGGCTGTTCCCCGCCACTAACTCCAAGTCACCATTTCTATGTAGATTTGCATTCCCCCCAACCTGCCAGGGATGTTTTATACCTTCACATTTTGTCCCTACAGCCGCTCGTCCCAGGAAGTTTCCTGCGTCTGAATAGACGCTCCTTTCTGGGTGACTTCTCCCGACCCCTCATGATAGGTGATACCTCCCTGTACCCCATCACTGCTACAGTGCGCTACCTTTGAGCAGGAGAAAGACCCGAAGGACCACCTGCTTTGTCACATGGGGCTTTTTGTTCTTGCGAACGACGCTAGAGTCAGCCAACGGTATGTGGCAACTCCACGTACACCAGCGGGAGACCCTGCCCGGCCCTGTGTGTGCATCCCTGTTAGTGGCTACAGACTGGACTCTTGTGATTCACACAGGCAGAGTTTCAGAAGTAGTACCAGACCTTTCTTCCTAGTTCCCCTTAAGGTACACAGTCCTCCGAAGCCCGTTCAGCATCATAGCAAGGCACACACCTCCACTGACAAGTGGATGATAGGTGTGCATGCAATGTCCTTGACTGGGCATTGAACCTGGGTCTCTCACTAGCTAGGTCAGGGTATCGGACAGGACAGAACTGTCCCTGTGGGTTTCTGAGACTGCAATTCTTCACAGGAGTGATAACCCCATCCTTCTCGCGTAGACTGAAGGAGGTTGGGGGTGGGTGGCAGACTAAATGATTGAGAAGAGCTATGTGAGCGTGCCGTTGCTGTTAGCTGCTGTTGAGTTGGCCGCTAGCTCTGAGCGACCCCATGCACAACACAACAGAATGCTGCAGCGCCCTATGATCGAGTTAAGTGCTTGCCCTCTTTAGATCGAATTATAATCAAGGGAAAAGAGATGGTCATTTAATTCAAATCAACTCAACAAGCGTTCTTTAAACCTTCGTAAGGTTCTCCCACACAAAATTTTTATTAGGCCCATGCTGCGTGCAGGTATCTTATGCGGGTCCAAAGCACAGAGCTGAGGGCAGAAGGTTCAGAGGAGGTGGCGTCCACAGTTCTGGAATCCAGGAAAGTATCGGTGCTGGTGATGCTACTTGGGATAAAGTAGGAAAGAATGGTCATCAAGGTCCTTGAACTGGATGATGACAGCCCGGAAAAATGTGCAGGAGATTCCAACCCCCTCCTACCCCTGGAACACACCCCACTTGGACACATTCCTCCCGCGGACAGGGCAGTTCAGCGGAGTGTCACTTCCTAGTCCTATCATTTTATGTCTTTTATGGTTGGTGAATTGTAATCGTTTTCGCACGCCAGAGAAGCTATGGTTTTAACAGAGGGAGGATCTTGTAATGCAGATGCAGACCAGATAGGTGTCTGAATAAAATGCATATATATCTCCTTGTATGGTGACATTTTCTTTTTTAATCATTTTATTGGGGGCTCGTACCATGCTTATCACAATCCATCCAGCCATCCATTGTGTCAAGCACATTTGTACATTTGTTGCCATCATCATTCTCAAAGCATTTTCTTTCAACTTGAGCCCTTGGTATCAGCTCCTCATTTTCCCCTCCCTCCCCGCTTCCCCCTTCCTCACGAGCTCTTGATCATTTATAAGTTATTATTTTTTCATATCTATACTCTCTGATGTCTCACTTCACCTACTTTTCTGTTGTCCATATCCCAGGGAGGAGGCTATATGTAGATCCTTATAATCGGTTCCCCCTTTCTACTCCACCTTTGCTCCACTCTCCCGGTATTGCCACTCTTTTTTTTTTTTTCATTTTTAAAATTTTAACAATTTATTGGGGCTCATACAATTCTTTTCACAGTTCATACATATACATACATCAATTGTATAAAGCACATCCGCACAGTCCTTGCCCTAATCATTTTTTTCTCTTTTCTTCTTTTACATTTTATTAGAGACTTATACAACTCTTACCACAATCCATACATATACATACATCAATTGTATAAAGCACATCCATACATTCCCTGCCCCAATCATTCTCAAGGCATTTGCTCTCCACTCAAGCCCCTTGCATCAGGTCCTCTTTTTTTTCCCTCCTCCCTCCCCATTCCCCCCTCCCCCATATGCCCTTGGTAATTTATACATCGTTATTTTGTCATATCTTGCCCTATCCGGAGTCTCCCTTCCCCCCTTCTCTGCTGTCCCTCTCCTAGGGAAGAGGTCACATGTGGATCCTTGTAATCAGTTCCCCCTTTCCAACCCACTCACCCTCCACTCTCCCAGCATCGTCCCTCACACCCTTGGTCCTGAAGGTATCATCCACCCTGGATTCCCTGTACCTGGTATTGCCACTCTTACCACTGGTCCTGAGGCATTCATCTGTCCTGGATTCCCTGTTTCCAGTTCCTATCTGTACCAGTGTACATCCTCTGGTATAGCTGGATTTGTAAGGTAGAATTGGGATCATGAGAGTGGGGGGCGAGGAAGCATTTAGGAATTAGAGGAAAGTTTTATGTTTCATCGTCGCTACACTGCACCCTGACTGGCTGCTCTCCTCCCCAAGACCCTTCTGTAAGGGGATGTCCATTTCCGCACAGATGGGCTTTGGGTCACCACTCTGCACTCCCCCTCATTCACAATGATATGAATTTTTGTTCCTTGATGCCTCTGGGGTCTTAAAAGGCTTGAAGGTAAACAAGCAGCCATCTAGCTCAGAAGCAACAAAGCCCACATGGAAGAGACATATTCTTTTTAATGCTACCATATTTGAGAATTACCTGAGCAGTCTGTGGTGAATGCACTTGGTTGCTGTGGAAAGGTGGGCAGTTCAAGTCCACTCAGAGGTGCCCCAGAAGTAAGGCCTGGTGATCGACTTCTCAAAAATCTGTAGTTGAAAACCCTATAGAGCACAGCTCTCAGGCACACTTGGCGTAGCCATGTGTCAGAAGCACCCTGACAGCGAATATTTCAGTTTTATCTCTTGGGGAGGTTTTCATGACCAGCAGTAACTTTAAATTTTTCCTTTTACGCTAGTCCTTATACTATAGGATAGGATCGTGGTCTGCTTTGGCCCCATGTTTTGTAGCACTGCCTTTTAAATATTTAAAAAACATTTTAACATACTTTTTGCTATTCTTTTTTTTTCAATTGGTGAAAATATACAAAACAAAATATACATCCAGTCTGCAATTTTTACACGGTTATGTGCCTCACCTTGTCTCACCACCATCGTTTGTGGTGTACAGCACCTTCAAATTTCCCATCTAGTGTATTTTAAAGTTATGGAACGGATTGGATGACACCTAACAGCATGGCCTTGTCCTGGTGGTGTGGTGGGTCAGGTGTTGGGCAGAAGGGTCTGGGGTTCAAACCCACTAGCCGCTCTGCAGGAGAGAGGCGTCACACCATGGTGGTCCTTGGATCCCTGTGGAGCAGCTCTCCTCTGTCTGATAGGATCGCTGTGAGTTCCAACAGACTCGATGGTGCTGGGTTTTGGGGTGTCCGTTTGGTTGCAGGTAGACGGTACAGTGAACATTCTTGGTGGTGTAGTGGTTGTGCGTGGGCTGCCAACCACAAGATCCCCAGCTGCTCCCTGGGAGAAAGATGGGCTTTCTACCCCTGTGAAGAGGTACAGTCTCAGCAGCGCACAGGGACTGGCCTACCCTGCCTATCGGGTCGCTACGAGTCCGCATTGACCCGATGGCAGCGAGTGAGCGTCCTTTAGTGAATGAACTAACTTGTTTACTTAGAGATGGTTCCAGGCAATAGGTTCAGGAGCTCGTTCAGTGATCACGTATCCAGTAAGTCTGCTTTCCAAAAGGAAGTTGAAGCTATGTCCCACAGTGTCCTTTTTCATCACGATCGTAATGGGCTCCTGGCAAATGACTTCACAGTGACAAGGAGACCCGCAGTCCATGTAGCGCTGCTCTGGGGCAGGTGTTTGTTTGGCAGAGCTCCCTGCCGGGAAGTCTAAAGCTTGGTTTCAGCAGTAGGTTGGGCATGGGTGGCTGCTGATCTCCCCTCTCAAGCTAAGAAAGCATATTTCTGCACCCGCACATTGAGATCGTCAAACTTGAGATCCATCCTTAGGCACAAAACTTTCCATTGAACGTCCCTGCATGTTCTCTTTCTGGGTAACTCCATGAGGGATGTCAGAATGAATTAGAACTGTTACCTTTGAAATTCTGTCAGGTAACAAATAGATTGACAAGAGAAGTGGCTTTATTTTTCTTTTCTGTAAATAAAAATTAGAATACATTGAAGAAGAGCAGCAGAAATATCATCTTACCATCCCCAAGACATTGGTTATTAATATCTAGGTGTATGTCTTTTAAAATGGGAGCTGGGTCGAGGGGTAGACTTTCTTACTCAGAATTTATCAAACTTGCCAACTTTACTTTCCCAAACTTGTTTGGCACTCAGGCTTCCAGACTCTGGAGAAGACCTACTGAATCTGACTCTCCAGGGAGCCCTGGGAATCTGTAAGCTTATTATCTACGTGATCCGTAAGACCAGATAAAAACTGAGAAATACCAGTGTTGGTGGACCCAGTCAGGAAAGTAAGCAAGGATTTAATTTTGATTACTTGCTAATCTACAATGAGAAAAAAAAAATCACATTTCTCCACCACATCACAGATTTGGCTTCTAAGTGTGACTGGCAGCTGCCTCTCCCCCAAACTCACAACATCTTCCTACAGAATCAAAGCCTCTCTTTCTACTAATAACCCCTGGCAGGATGGAGTATCCAGTGCTTAAGGGAAGCACAGGCGTACCTGTGTTTACACAGTAATCTGTGATGAACCTTTTCATAGGTTTTTAAAAAGTAATGACTTTATTTTTAAATAAATTGTTTTACTGGGGGCTCTTACAGCTCTTATCACAATCCATACACCTATTGTTTCAAGCACGTTTGTACATATGTTGCCATCATCATTTTAAAGATATTTTCTTTCTACTTGAGTCCTTGGTATCAGCTCTCTTTTTCCTCCCTCCCACTCACTCTAGTGATCCCTTGAGCAATTATAAATTATTATTTTCATATCTTACACCGTCCGCTGTCTCCCTTCACCTACACTTCTGTTGTGTATCCTGGGAGGGAGGGGGCTCTACATTGTTCATTATCGATCATTGCGATCGGTCCCTCATTTAGCTCCCTTTGCCCCCCACCTTCCCCCTACCCTCATGGTATTACTACTCCCATCACTGTTCCTGAGGGCGCCATCTTTTTCATATGTTTAAAAAAATTCTAATACCACGTCAAAGGCAGCCAATTTCATGTTTTGAGAATGAAAAGCTAGATGGTGGTTTTGTTCCTTGGCTGTCTTTCAGTTCTCCTTCTGAGACGTTGCTTACCCCTCCCCTCTCAGACTTTCTTTGTCCAAGGAGTGATAAGAAAGGAGGTATTTTCTTGAGGTAGCTTTGATTTGCTCTGGTCCCCTGCTCAGGCATTCAGTGGGTAGGCTAGGAAGCAGCTGGGTCTGCTGGCTTAAAGTCAGGGTTCAGGTGCAAGCTCCTGTTGTTGGCGGACACTGGACCAGACCTGACCCACGGGCACACCAGGCACCATGGTCCCAGTCTTACACAATCCTCTCGGTCAGGACTCCCCAGGGTTTTTCATGGGCTGTTTTTGGGAAGTAGAAAGTCAGCCTTTCTTCTTTTGCCACTGAATCTGGGAGGATCCACCGAAACCTCCACCTCCGAGCCAAAGGCAAGCCTCTGCTGACAGATGAGTGGTGACGGCTGGGAGGTGCCCCAGCGGGGAATCCAACCCAGGGCACCTGCATGGGAGACGAGGATTGTCGCATTGATTCACCTCATGCCTTGGGGGCTCTCAATGCCCCTTTTAAACATTGTCTTTTGGGAAATTAAGTATACAGTGACCCCCATGGACTCACCACCCGGGCTCAGCACAGATCAACGCATGGCCATATTTTTATTCCCCCCAGCTGTGCTCTCTCCCTATTATTTTGAAGCAAATCTCAGACATTCTATCCGTAGCTATCACATTTTAGTAGTATCCCTGGAAGATAAGAAGTTGAATTTCAGAAGCTTATAATAAACACCCTCACTCAAACAAAAGACAGCCTGCCACGATCCGCGACTTGACAAAGCCTGGGATTAAGGAGAGCATGGGCCGTGGACTGATGCTTCCTTTGCCGGAGTTAAAAAAGACCGTGAGCTTTGGGCTCATGATTGCACGATGCCCGAGCGTGGCAAACCCGGGGAGTTGCCCAGGGTACAGGAGCCTGCGGGCAGACAAGGGAGCTTCGACACGGCACTTGAGAGAAAGCGAACAGGTGGGAAGGTAACCCAATCTCCCGTTAGTTGTTCTTACATGGTACCGCTAAGATGGTCAAGCAATGCTCTGTGGAATGCGAAGTAGCATCTTCTTTGAGAACCTTGACTGCGCACTGGTTGGGGTTTAGAAGCCCACTTCCTACTTGCATAGCCAGAGGAGTTTTGTTTAGTCTGGTGACTAAGCTTCACACAAAATGTTAACTGAAGTACCTGTTGGCTTTTCCTCATCCTAATCCCTCCACAATGAAGGAAGCAAAGGAGATGAGGCGATGGCACCTGGCGTTTGTTTTAAACTCTGGAGACACACACATGAGGGATAGCATATGATTATCTTCCTATGTCGCTCTTCTGAGATGGTAAATGTACCGAGGTTTCTTTAACGGAGCCACACAAGATCGGGGGTAGAAAATGTAATTTTTATAAGTCCTCATCTTGGCTTCCGATGCTGCGGTTGTGAAAATGAATGCAGTGGAAGCCTGAAGCTGTGCTGGGCTTTAGTCCTGGGGAAGGCGACGTGCAATTGCAGAGCCCCGTGCGGTGAGAGGCTCGGCATGGCGCACGCTTGCAGAAGGCGAGGGGTGCCTGCTTCTCGTGGCCTTCCAGAGGGGAGCAAGGGGCACCACAGGTACTGAAAACATCCTTTATTTCCCGAGTATCTCCACACTGTTGCTCTTTACTGCTTTTCACCCAGTCCACTCCTGTGCCCAGGTAGCGAGGTGTAGAGATAACTTCTTAGATACTGATAATTAAAACACAAGTGTATCATTCCTTTAAGTCAAGTTGATGTAGGAAGCTCTGAACTTGTTGGATACTTTGGGGAGCCAATTGTTTCCCTCTACAGGGGTTCTTTGCATCCTTGTAGGGCTGGCAATGTAATTCTTTAATTAGCTGTTAGTTTGCAATTCATTTCCGCACACAGATTTTGCTTCAGTTGGGTGAAGAGTCACTTTTAAGCAAGAAAATGCAAAACAGTAGACTTCAACCTGGTGCAAGCTTTACTTAAAGCTTTACTTAAAAAGGTGCTTTCCGGAACTTTCGGATCCTGTGGTCCCAGGTAAATGTCTCCCCACCGCCCCATCACTTCTTTCAGTCTTGGGTTGCTGGTTCCCCTGGTTGCTGTCAGTGTGTGCTGCCTCCGTTCTGTCATGTTTTAGATCTGCTATAGGCTGGAGTCGGCCGGTGGCCAGGCTATAGGGAAGACGGGGAAGGGCTTCTTTAGATTTCAACCCCACTGCTGTCAAATTGATTCTGATCCATAGTGACCCACAGGACTGAGTGGAACTGGTTCAAGTGGTTCCACGCATGGCCGTTGGTTTGGGAAGCAGTCTCCCAGTAGGGATGACTGGTGGATTCTAAGCACCAATTTTCTGCTGAGCAGTTGAGTGCTTTAAGGACTGCATCACCAGGCCGAGTTTCCTCTAAAAACCTTCTCACTGCAATTGAATCAATGCTGCCTCATAGCAACCCCCTGTGGGTTTCTGAGACTGTAACTGTTTATGGGAATGGAAAGCCCAATCTTTCTCCTGAGGAGCTGCTGGTGGTTTTGAACTGCTGACCATGCAGATCCCAGCCCAACACATAACCCCTGTACCACCGGGGACTTATGTATCTGAACTCAGCTCGTCTCTGTTCTACTGCACCACTCTTGTCAGTGTTCTTCTGGGCTTCTAATACCAAGACATGTGTCTGGAACACGTTGATTTTGTGTAAAGCTGCATTTTGGGAAGTCGTTGATATTTTTATGGGACAATTATAATTTGGCTCTTAAGTAGGATTTTTACTGTGACTTGTCACCATTTTCCCAAGACATGAACAAGGAAAGACGATGGACAAATTGGATTAATAATTCATCAAAGTAGTCCTTTCTCCTCTTCCTCAGCAATATGCCTTCTTTGAAGAGTGGCATTTTGGTGGTGAAACTCCCCTTTCAAGATCAGAAATGTTTCCATCTTATTGTTCTGGAGGCTAGAGGTCCAATTCAGTGTGCTCTCAGGGCCATGTCTGTCTGAAGACTCCAGGGGACAAGCTTTTCTTATCTCTAAGCTTCAGAGAATCCCAGATGCCCCAGGTTCACAGCTGCAGCAGAACCCTTTTGTTCCATGGCTGTTCTTCCTCATTGCCGCTTCTTTCCTGAAGACACCACTCCGTCAGGCTGACCTCATGTTCGTCTAACTGATAATATCTACAGACACTCGATTTCCAAACAACGTCACTCGCCCAGGCGCCAGGGGCTAGAACTTCATCATATCTTTTTTGGGGGGTGGAAGGTGGGCACAGTTTAGTCCATAATATGGTGTGAGAGGTCATGTTAAATCCTATGAGAAATGGAGGTCTTGGTGTGAGTCTGAACAGACGTCATGACAAAGCCCTTCTGGGAGCTCTGGACTAGGTTAGCTGGGAATCAGGTGGCTGGTACTGCAGTCATTTATCTTGACGCAGAAAAGAGCAGACGTGAGGTCAGGCCCTGGACTGAGGAGGGTGTGCTAGGGTTGGGTGCCTGGGAGAAATGAGGGTGCTTGGAGGGCTGCGTCCGGTAGGGAAAGCTGTCAGAGACAAGTCATACCTCCTGAGAGAGACAAAACTGTCTCAGCAGTGAAACTGGAACTAGATGATGGCCTTTGGGTGGAGAGGCTGCAGGCATGGAAAGGCTGCGGTTTATCAGCCAGCTGACAGCTGGGCGCCTCTCTCTGCACTCCTCAGGGAATGCTAGCATAAAGCCCAACTCGACTCCTTCAGTCGTTCATGCTAGGGTTCAGCTGGCACAGGCTGGGTGATTGCCAAGAAGATGGGTGGTGGTGGTGGGGGCTCACCAATTCGAAAGGGGCTCTAATATAATTCAGACCCATTGTGTACCGTCCCCAGGAGGAACTTCTGACTGTTAGCAGTATTCTCATGATCAAGTTACTCTGTATTAAGTACCTGATGCTCAGGGAGCCTGATGTTTGTCCAGGTGGAAATGAGGAGGGAGTCTTGAACATCCTGCAATCTTGCATATGACAATTCAACAAGTACAAAAATAGAGATGTTGGTTTCACTTGAGTGTACAAAGGAAGGGCCATGTCCCTACATATCGGTGACGATGCCATCAGTGGCCGTCAAGTTGATTCTGACTACAGCAGCTCCATGCGTGCAGGTGGAACTGCTCCATAGGGTGTCCAGGGCTGGACTTTTCAGACGCAAATCTCCAGGGCTGTCTGCTGACGCACTTCTGGATAGGTTCCCACTCCCAACCCGGTGGCCAGGAGTCAAGTGCTTAAATGTTGGCAACACCCTAGGACTCCAGGTAAAGATGATAGGGTGTTAGAATCCAAGGTCTACATACATAATGAAATACCATAGTTTTAAAAACATAAGATGTATAAAACCATTTACCTAGATTTCAAAGGATTTCAAAGTCGGGGCTTTCAGCATGACTCAAGTTGCCTCTTCAAACTTTCATACCTAAGGATGTTGGCAACATAAAGGCCAGGGGCATTTTAAGGAGGGGCAGATGATGATCTTAGGTGGATTAGGGGCAATCTGTACAGGAAGAAGGCCTGGTCAGGGGCATCCATGTCTGAGAAGAGCTATGCTCACTGCCCAGACTGGGGATACAGGTTCAGGCAGCTCTAGGCTCGAGCTGTCTAAGTTTCTTTTATAGTTCCCGGAACTGGCTTTGATGCCAATCGATGTGGATCTGGTGGCTGCTGTGTCTCCAGCCAGCTGCAGGCCTTCTTTGAAGCTGGCATGGGCCTGTCACAGACTGGGAGGAACCAGGATCCCGAACCAGTTCAGAGGGTCTCCAGGTGCTTCAGAGGGCTCTGGCTCTGGAGACTTGGAAGGCCCTTACGTCTGTGGAGAGCTGGTTCATGGGATCCCAACTCCTCTGGGATCTGGGCAATGGCTCTTGCCACACATAACTTCTTCAGTCTGCCCTGCATGTCATGGGTGCAGATGCACCAATGGGACACCATTACTGGTGGCATTACTGCAGAGGTCCTCCTGACTTGGCACCCATGGTGTAATGAGCCTTGGTGAGAGAGAACCTGCCCTCCTTCACGTGGGCATTCAAGACTGCCTGCTTCGCCTCTAGCTCCTCTAGATCCTGGAGCAGCTGCAGGAGCAGGGTGCCCGACTTGGCCCGGAGGTCTGGTCCTGCCATGGTCTACACTACACAAACAAGCTGGGGGGCACTCTCGTACAATTCTGATCACAATCCATACATCCATCTGTTGTGTCAGGCACATTTGTACATTTGTTGCCATCATGATTCTCAAAACATTTTCTCTCTACTTGAGCCCTTTCTACTTGATACCTTGAAAAATGAGGTATCAGCTCCTCATTCCATCCCCTCTCTCCCTCCCTCCCTCCCTCACAAACCCTTGATAATTTATAAATTATTATTATTAGTTTTTCATGAATTACAATGACCGATGTCTCCCTTTACCAAACTTTTCTGTTGTCTGTCCTCCAGGGAAGGGGTTACATGTAGATCCTTGTGATCGGTTTCCTCTTTCTCCCCTACCTTCCCCTTACCCTCTTGGTATTGCTACTCTTCATTATTGGTTCTGAGGGGTTTATCTGTGCTGGATTGATTCCCTGTGTTTCCAGCTCTTAGCTGTACCAGTGTACATGTTCTGGTCTAGCCGGATTTGTAAGGTAGAATTGGGGTCATGATAGTGGTGGGGAGGAAGCATTAAAGAACTAGAGGAAAGTTGTATGTTTCATCATTGCTACACTGCACCCTGTCTGGCTTGTCTCCTCCCTGCGACCCTTCTGTAAGGGGATGTCTAGTTACCTACAGATGTGCTTTGGATGTCCACCCTACACTCCCTATCATTCACAATGATATGATTTTTTTTGTTCTTTGATGTGCTTCTTCCATGTGGGCTTTGTTGCTTCCCAGATAGATGGCCACATTTTTATCTTCCAGCCTTTAAGACCCCAGATGCTATATCTTTTGATAGCCAGGCACCATCAGCTTTCTACACCACATTTGCTATGCACCCGCTTTGCCTTCAGAGATCCTGTCGGGAATGCCAGCTTAATAGAATAAAATGTTCTTTCACTGAGGGAGTACCTGAGTAGAGGCCCAATGTCCATCTGCTGCCTTAATAATAAACCTATAAATATAGGCACATAGATCTATTTTACCATCCTCATATATAAATATATTTACATATGTACATGCCTGTATTTAGACTTCCATAAATGCCCTCTGTCTCCTAGTTATTTCCTCTATTTCCTTTTACTTTCCTCTTGTCCCACTATCATGTTCAGCTTTCATTTGGGTTTCAGGAATTTCTCTCAGTTACATTGCCCTTGATCAAGCCCTACCAGGCCTCCTGTACCCTCCTCGCCATCAATTTTGGATCATGCTGTTCCCTTGTGCCTGGGTTTTTAACTTCTACTTCATTTCCCTCTTCTCCCCCTCTCCCATGTCCCCCAAACCATCGGTTCAGTTGTTTTCTCTTTCAGATAGTTTATCCCTTCTATCTTACCTAGATAGACCTTCAGAGATAATAATATGCACAAAAAACAAGACAGAGAAAAATAAAGCAAGAAAAGAAAACAAAACAACAAAACCAATGACAAAAAAAAAGAAAGAAAAGTTTGTAAATAGTTCAAGGTCTGTTTGTTTACTTTTAGGAGTGTTTTCCCATCTAGTCTGATGGGGTACCATGCCCTGGCCCCACAGTCTATTTTTGGTATTCCCTGGGGACTTCGTTGCTCTGTTCCCCTTGCTGCTCTGTTGAATGCTCTTAGTGTTTCACCTCAATGTGGTGGGGTCAGATTGGGCACAATTTCCGCACCGTGTCTCCAGTGTTTCCCCCCGAAGTGCTATGGGTCAGTGAGGGGCATCATGTCTTATAGTGGGGTTAGCCCTATGGTCCTCTCTGTGCTTTGGCTGCTCTGAGCGGGAATATCGTCCTCAGGGCTTGGTGAGCCAGAGTGTGCTCCACTTTCTCTTCCTCCCCCTTCATGTACGCCAGTGTGCTCTGATCAGACATGTCCCTCTCCCTGAGCTGTAGCTTCAGTGCTGTCCTCTGAAGTGAATTCTTCTGTGGGGAGCGGGGTCTGTCCTTGTAGTTGGGTTTGGGGCCAGCTTCATACTGGTGTGTTGCATTCATGTCTTGGAGCACTGGGTTGAAGTCTGGTCCCTCTTTCCCTGTGGCGATATAAACAATAACAGAACCTGCCTGGACTTGGGCCCTCCTCTAAGGGCAAGCAGGTTGAAGCTGCTGACTAGGAAGTCCAAGGAGAAGTGGTAGTGGATATAGTGCCCTGACCCTAGCAGGAGAGAAGTGGGGCCCATGGGGCTCTGTGTGCACCTTAGAGCCTGGTCCCTTATAGGACAGGACCCTCATCAAGGCTTTTGAAGGGGGATGAAAAAATTTTTCCTTTAAAATGATTTCAAAAATAATATATATATATATATATATATATATATATATATATATATATATATATATATCATGTTCTTTCCTTCCTAGTATCATTAAAGAGCTCTGGAGGTATAGTGGGTTACACATTGAGCTGCTAAACACAAGGCCAGTGGTTCTGACCCACACGTTGCTCTTCAGGAGAAGGATGAGGCTGGCTGTTCTTATAAAGGTGTACGGCCATGGAAACCCACAGGAGCAGTTCTAATCTGTCCTCCAGGGCTGCTACGAGTGGAAATTGACAGGCTGGCGGGAGTATGGTTTGGGTTTGGTATGGTTAAAAGTATAAGTGCTAAGAATGCTGTTGTCTGTCAACATTCATCAAGAAGATTGCAGTATTCGGTAATCCAAATATTTCATTGGTCAACACTACCGTGGGTATCTTTTTATGGGTAAGTACAGCAGCAGGGCCAGGGGGTCACAGAGTTAGGGAAGGTCCTCCCCCATCTCGTGGTGCATCTAACGGCCCCTTTGTCTCTCAGGAGGACTGGCGTTGGCCCACGTGCTGTTTTTCTATGTGAAGTACCTGGTGCTCTTTGGCGTCCCTGCTCTGCTCATGCGCCTGGATGGACTCAAACCGCCGCCCCTGCCACGCTGCGTGAGCACCATGTTCAGCTTCACGGGCATGTGGAGGTCAGTGGTGTGACTTATTAAATCCCTTCACGTCCGGTGGGAAGAAGCACGGGGTGGCTGACTGCAAAGGGACTGAGGCGAAGCCACTTCTCCGGCTCTCACTCAAGCTGATTTGGAACATTAGTTTCTTTCTCTCCTTAAGAGGGCGACCTTCCTGCCTCTGGGCCTCTCCGCAGTATCTTCAGGCGAGGCTGAGGTGCGGGAGGTTCTTTGAAAGCTGGTTTGCCTTACGGCTGCACAGAAGGTTAAGTTTAGGGTGGTTTCTGACGAACTGAGGACACGCCACTGTGTCTTGATTTTCTCTTCTTAGACATGACATCTTTGTGCCGGGGCTTCAAAAAGTATGTGGGGAAAATGGAATGAGATTAATGGCATGTCCCACACACTTTTTGACGCCCCCTCATCTATGTGGGGCAATAGATTTAAAATAAATCAGAGGAAACTGACGGGTTGATAACAGCGGCCAGTATTACCATTTACCAAGTCTCAGAACTTAGGCAATGTAACCAAAGTCTGCGTGAGTTTCTGATCTCTTTAATGGGAAGTCATACCACCCCCGCTGCTTACAGAGCGCAGTTTTGAAGATTAAATGAGCATGTTTACAAATGTTAGCGCTTACCAATAATTATTCAGATACTTGCTGCAAATCCTCCTCCTGAGTGGCCCCACAGCTTTTTATTTGTCCCATAAACTTATGGTTGGCCTGGAGCAGGGGTTCTCAAACTTTTTACACAGAGGCCACTTCACTGCCCCTCAGACCTGTTGGAGGGCTGTAATATAGTTAAAAAAAAAAAACAAACTATGAACAAATTCCTATGCACACTGCATATATCTTATTTTGAAGTAAAAAAAAAACCAAACAGGGCAAAAACACCCGGCGGGCTGGGTAAATGTCCCCAGTGGGCCGCATGTGGCCCGTGGGCCGCAGTTTGAGGACCCTTGGCCTAGAGTCTTTGTTCAAAAGGATTCCCTCAGTCGCTCTGCATTTCTGAAGGCTGCTCTCAGATGGGCCTGCTTGCTGATGGTGGTGATTTCCTCCTCACTCCCAGTCTGTACCAAGCGACAGGTCTGCTTTGCAGTCGCAAACCAAATCCATGTCCCTCCAGCTAGTCGCTTGCATGGCCCTGAGAGTCAGTGCCTACTTGAGTTTTGTACTCTAGGTACATTCTTGACTTCATCCTCATCCTGGCCCTGCTCAGAATTACCATCCTGCGTCCACCGGTGCCTCATTGAGTCAAATATTTCATCTCAGTCGTTAGAAAACAAAGACTTATATCAGGGATGAACTGGGTGCATATTGTTGCATCTAATGTTCCTTGCTCTTTGCCCAAGGAAGCTGTGGTCAAGAATGAAATGGTACATCCCACTGGGTAAATCTGTAACAAGAGGTGCTCACGACCTTAGCACCTCAGGTGCTCAAGCGACGGTCATTTGTCGTCTTTTCAGCTGTCTGATATGCACCTGAAAGTTGGGCAATGCCAAGCGGAGGAAACAAGAATTAGTTGCACTTGAATTGTATTGTTCCTGAAGAATTTGGTCTATATCCTGGGTCTCCAGAACAACAAACAAGTCAGTCTTCGAAGTTATCAAACCAGACTGCTCATGAGAAGAAAAGCTCATGAATGCTCACTTAGGACACATCATCAAAAACTCTAGTTGCTGGAAGAGGACATTGTGTTTAGTAAAGGAGAGGATCAACCAAGATAAGGGAAACCTTCTGTGAGATGGATGGACATATTAGTCACACAAATGGTGTTACATTGTATTTTCTAGAGAAGTGAAGCCAGTGACACTCATATATATATAATATATATAAGTATATATATACACACACACACATATATATACTCAAGGACTTTTTTTATCAAAAAATACATTTATACCAAGGAAGTACTGCAGCAGAGTCCAACTCAAGTCCATGGGTTCGATGTTAGCCCATTTTAGAGATTCTTCTGGACTCTCACAGCTGCCAGTCAATGAAGCAGGAGGCAGAGTGGAAAGCTGGGCGATCTAAGGCCATTGGGTACAGAGTTGCACGGATCCAAGGTCTGCAGGAACAAGGCAGGGGGCACTAGCAACTCCCAGTGGATCACTGGCCCCAGAAGCTGTAGACAGGATCTAAGGAAGAAGAGGGGAAAGAGAGAGGGAAATCAGTTTCCCACTGGGCTTCTTATAAGTAGGCCACGCCCCCAACGAGACATCATTAGGCTGTGACCTGATGGATAGATTGTACTTCCCCCATATGTGTGACAAGTTGACACAACATCTAACCCTCACAGATGGGTTCAAACATACTAAAGATCACGGAGTGGCACAGGGCCGAGTAACATTTTGTTCTGTTATACTAAAAGTCGTCATCCATCAGAGGTGATTTGACACAACTGAAACCACCAACGGACATTGCTGTTACAATGGTAGTGAGAAGACTCAGCATCTTGGTGCTCCCACCTATAGATATGGAAGTGAAGCCTTATTTAAACTCATGTTTTCATTTGTTCCGGTGTACTTCTTGAAGCCAAAAATCCCATATGGTTATTAAAAGGAGTGCCAAGTCGTTGCTTTGATTTACCCTTAATTACTTCATTGATCATCATCGATCATCCTGTTTTAATGGCAAGGTTGGAGACTGCTGGCAAGGCGGTTCTGTCGAACTCTGAGGCCAAGGAGTGATCTTGTTTTAAAAAGTGAGCTTGGCTAGAAGGCTGTTGACCTTTGACGTGCTCATAAGAACTGTTGAATAAATGGGTCTGGACTCAGGATTTAGGGAGGTGTCATCAGTGTCTCATGTGAGCACAGCATGCTCTCGCTCTTCTAGGTCCACATTTGCATTAATAGATTTCGTGGGAAGCATCTCCTCCTAACAGGGCTTCTCCAGTGTCATCAGGCTTTATAAACATTCCTGACGCCCAGGCAGGCCTGCTGGCTCCAGTCTCCTGGTCCATAATTACTAATCCACTGCTTGTGTTGCAAGAGGGAGTATAGACAGCCGACTAACTTTTATATTTAGAATGGCTGTCTTCTTGTACCTTATTTATTTGATCTACTCCTCCACCACCTGCAGTCATATAGATCACGGCGGAGGAGCCAGCATGCCTGTCAAGACTGTTGTCATCTTGATTAGATCGAGACCCTCTCCTTCCTCTCGGTGAAAGTTTTAAGGCACATGTGCGTGAGAGATTAATCATGAACGTTTACTCTGAAGATGAACCTCTGGAGCGACCCCTTCCCTTGCCTCTCAAGGGAATTTTGTACAAGGACATGTGACAAAATCACAGCAAGGTCTTACCTGGAAGTGACCTAAATTCTGACCTTGGCCTCCTTGAGTATGAACGGCGGGTTTGGCTTTATCTTTCACACCTTTGTCGTATTGAAGCTTCTTGAAGGCTTTTCTGGTTTGCCAATTAGGTTCTTCATTCTTTGTCCATTATGGCCATTTCATGTCCAGTAGTTGAATTTAGGAAGGAATATGAACTCTCTGAGAAAAATGGCCCAATTTAAGGCTCATAAGAATAGTTTTGTTTGTTTTTAAGTATAGTTTCTTGATTTAAAAAGGTTATCTTTTGTGCTCTATGCCGATGCTCGTTGATCCGTATGCGGAAGTTCACCCAATTCACGCTCCGGGTCTGGTGCCATGACCGTTACTGGCCCTGGTCCGTGTTCGCTGAGCTCCCTGCTGAAAGAATGCACAGCAAGAGAAAATACGTTTTGAGCTTCTCTTTACACCTAACTTCACCTCTACGCCATCGACGGAGGCCTTGCTGCAGAAGGAGAATCGCTTTCTCCCCCTGGATGTTGGTCTCAGAAGAGCTTAGTCCTGAGTCTAACTGCATTTCTCTCGAGTAGATGATCCACAGGATGGAGGCTCCAGCCTGCTTCTGAAGAAGAAAGTTCTGGAAAACTATTAGGATGTACTTGGGATAATCATGAGTCAGAGTTGACTTACAGCATCTGATTTAGATGTGGGAGCTGGTTGGGGAAATTACCTCCTGGGTCTCTGGTAGTCATTCATACAGTGATTCAAAGGACAAGATGGAAGGAACAGACTGGGAAAAATATCTTTAGAAATTGATTGACTACCACAAATTCTAGAAAATTCACTCTGAATGAGGTTTAGAATGGAAGATGCAAGATGAACTTTGTAGCTTTCCATTTTAAAGGAGCCTGGCCAGTGAGTGGACTGATGGCGCCATCCTCAGTCCACTTAGCAATGAGGTAAGATTTGAAGCCAGCAATCTATTGTGTCAGGGGACACTCAATTCTATATCATAGGACAGATGAAAGGGGCCATCAACACAGATATATATTCCTTGAAATGACACTTCCAATTCACCCTAAATAATTGCTATCCACCTGAGGCCCAAACCTGTAAATTTGGACCTGACGGGTCTGTTTATTTTATTTCCCTCGTAGCCTCTTCTCTTTCATACAGTGACTGCTCAAATATTTGCCGGCATAACAAGACCCCAAGGAATATGAGTATTCTTGCTTGAATGGCTTTTCTGTGTCTTAAGGGCCTGAAATACTGAGAATTTTCTGCTTAATTCTTAGGTCTTGTGTTCTACTCTAGGGGAGCTGAGAACTGTAATGAGCCTCTGCTGCCAGCACTCATTAAAGATGACATTGTGTGTCCGAAGTTCCAAATTAGAAATCTGATGACCATGTACCCGATTTCGTTTCCAGCTATGGAAGCAACGTGTGCAAAGTGCTAGAATTTCCCATGGTGGCCAGTGAGTTATGGGTTAATTTCAACACTCTCAGGAATCTCACCCAGCTTGCCTTCGACACTGCTTAAGTAATGATGCTCTCAGGTCCCTCCAGGCAAGCTCATGCGTCTCTGCTGACCCCAAAGAGATAGGGATCCTGGTGTGGCTGCTATATCTTACCAAATGGGGACATATTTGGGCTGGAATGCAGAGGGGCTTGAGTCCCTTCCTGCATGTAGGCATTGGTTGCATGGGCTGTTAGGCTAATAAGAAGGCAAGGTAGGTCTCTCTCTAGACAGGTAGTCCACACATCCACTAGAAGATGATACAGACCAGCTCTACCACCTGCTGGCTTTGCATCAGGCCTGGCTTTGAATCACGCTTAGCCTCATGTTGTGAGGCAGGGTGGCAGGCGCGGCACACTGAGCAGCGCTCGGGGTTGGAGAATGGCCCGGGGGAGCATAAGGAGGATATAAAGGAGAAACACCAGGACAGGTGCTGTAATCAGAATTTATCCTTTTGTAAGACAACCTAGTGTCTAAGAGCTCGCTACTTACTAGCTGTGTGACTTTGGGGAACTCAAATTCTTTGGGATAATGTTCTCATCTCTAAAATGGGGATGATAATAGTGCTTATTTCATAGGGGCCATATGAGGATCAACTGATCATGGCCCTCAGAAAGGGGCAGCTTCTCATCTTCTTGTTGCTGCTAGTTGTTTGTTGAAGAGCTAACACAACCGTAGGTGACTGGCAAGTTAGGCAGGCCGATGGCCTGGCCTGGGGAGTGAAGGCTCTAGAATAGCGCCGAACTTAAGAGCTAGGGCATATCTTTTTTTTTAGGTTAAAAAAAATTTTTTTAAACAATTTATTAGGGGCTCATATAACTCTTATCACAGTCCATACATATACATACATCAATTGTATAAAGCACATCTGTACATTCTTTGCCCTAATCATTTTCTTTTTTTCTCCTCTTTTCTTTTTTTACATTTTGTTAGGGACTCATACAACTCTTATCACAATCCATACATATACATACATCAATTGTATAAAGCACATCCATACATTTCCTGCCCCAATCATTCTCAAAGCATTTGCTCTCCACTTAAGCCCTTTGCATCAGGTCCTCTTTTTTTCCCCCTCCCTCCCCTCTCCCCCCTCCCTCATGTGCCCTTGGTAATTTATACATCATTATTTTGTCATATCTTGCCCTATCCAGAGTCTCATATCTTATTGACCTCTAGGAAAACAGAACCAGTGGGATGCAAGGGGGCTTCAAAATTCACAGACACATAGCTACATCGAAATCTACTTCCAGGAGTTGGTTGATGTGATGGAGAGAGTGACGTAGGGGGTGTGTGAGGGAGGGGCTGGTAAGCCCAAGTCAGGTGTTAAGATGAGTGAATGGTAAGGGTACACTGGCAAAAGGTCTGTCTATAGTCTGGAGGCAGACTATTCCTTCAGGGCATTTCTTTGTGCTTTTTAGGCCTCAGGCGATTGCTTGAGATGGACCATATAGTAGGAGTCATCAGTGGTACCTTCAGATGATGTAAACATGTAGAATTACTTGGTAATAGCAACCCATCCAGTGTGTGATCAAACAACTTCGTGCCCTTGTCTAGCCAAGCGGGCGTATAAACTTGACCGCCCCGGGGACTATGGTGGGAAAATGAGAGGTTTAGTCGAATCACATTGGTCTCAATTTTCTCCTGTGTTGAGTGAAAACCATGGAACAGAATCTTGTCACTAGATCATGTCTGCATCCCCCTGCAGTTCTTTCCCTACGTCCCAGCCATGTTAGATTGGGATAACCACCTGCAGCAGCAGGGGCTAACGTTCCTTCATACCGCTCATGGAAATGGGCTAGTTAGTTAACCTCCAACGTCTTAACATGGAGCTAAGAACTTGCAGGAGAAAGATGAGGCTGTCTCGGGTGTGTTAGTCCAGGTAGAATAGAGAAACAAATTCATAGAGACACTAGTGTATAAGAAAGAGCTTTATATAAAGAGTAATTGTACATTAAGAAAACATCCCAGCTCACTCCAAATCAAGTTCATAAGTCTGATATTAGCCCATATGTCCAATACCAATCTATAAAGTCCTCTTCAGGCCCATGAAACACATGCAGTGATGCTGAATGTAGGGAGATCACCCACCAGTGGGTGGCAAATCTTGTGGATCCAGTGGTGGTCTAAGCATCTCAATGCTGGCAGGCTCTCCACATGGCTTCTCCCGACTTCAGAGGTCTGGTTCCATCAGGGTAGGTCCACGTGGCTCCTCAAGCTCAGGGCACTAGCGTAGCTCCATGTGTCTTGTCAGCTGCAATGTCTCCCAGGGAGTGAGCATGCGTCTCACCTCCAACAAGCTATTTATCTCCTATTTGCACCTGCAAATGAGGTCATCAAGCTGATTTCCAGGCTAAGCCCCATCCCTTCACTCTTGTTTCAAACTGACAATAGATTATGAAAGTTCCTCATATGACTCTTCTATTCTTGTCCCTCTCCTACCAAACGATTGGGTGAGCCTATGCAAATAGGGAGTCTGTAACACTGGTAGGAGGAGATTGGCCACTGCCCTGGCTGTCCGGATGAGCCGCCTCCACAGGAACTGAGAAATTCCAGGACCTTGGAAACACAGCCACCGGTGCGGCACCTTCAAGATCTCTGTTGTCTGAAGTGGCAGAGGCTGGGACCAGAGGCACCAGAGTCTGAGGCCAGGAGGCCATGAGACAGCTGAAGTGTCATACCGAGACTGTGAGACAGGCAGGGCTGTGGGCTGGCTTCGTGGCCCACAGGGCAGGGCCCAAGGGACCTCTGAGGAGAGAGATGTTGCTGTAGAACAATGACTGCATCCTTAATGTTTTCTGATCCTAACTTGTGGCATCCTGTGAGACTGACTTATAACCTCCCAGGCCCCCTTAATCGTGAGGATTGTCTGTGAGTGGCATGGGGTTACTGCAATGAATTACGGAAGCCAGCGGCGACGTAGAGTGACAAAGGAAGAAAGGCTAGTGTCAGAATAGGGTAAAGAAGGATGGAGGGAGGAGGCATGTCTGACCTCTGCCTCATGGCAGTAGGGACGCCAGAGGAGGTCTGATGTGGTCCCCATGCTGATTACACAAGTTGTCTGCTCCCATAAAGATTTGCAGTCTCCGAGACGACATATAGGACCCCTGCATTGGAATCAACTCAGCAGCCCTGGGTACTCTGGTTCTTACTTCTTGGGCTGTTGAGGGTGTTAAATTAGATCATCTCCTGAAGCACTGAACATAGGAACAGGCACACTGTAGACTCCAACATGGTAGCTAAGCATCACAATGACAGTTTGGAAAGTCAAATTGTACCTTATTTCTTTGCTTGTCTGTCTTTTAATGAACAGAAAGGCATGGTGGGGAGGATGGTTTAAGGAGGCAGAGGTCAGTAGAGGTGGGTGGTAACCTACCGAAGGCAGGGCTTTCAAATGGACATGGTGAGGGTCCTGAAATCCACCATCTACGCCCGTCGGGGTATTCTCATTAGGTAACCCAGCATTGCAAAGGCTTCTAGCTGCTTGACATTGGCATTAGCTCACATCTTTAGGCGCCTTTCTTAATCAACTCTCCAGGTCCGTTCTCAATAGGCTGAGAGATTGTGTTTGCCTCTCCTAACATGCATATTTTAAAATCTCCATACCTTTTCTTTCAAACAAAGACTTCTATAAATCAAGGTGGAAATAGAATATCAAGTTGAGACATATATTATGAATCATCTTTACCTATTGCTTCCTGAATTTATTTTTATCTCAACGATAGCTGGGACCTGAGTGCATGGAAGGTCACTCAGCTCATATACTACTGAGCCAACTCTTGCCAGGTAGACTTTCAGAGACTTCAGGGGCACATTCAAGAGCAGATTGTCCATTCTGGTCTTTGGTCACCAAAGCATAGTTTGAGAGCCCAGCATCTGAAGCCAGACTGCCTGGGTTTGAATCTTAGCTCCACCCCTTCTCGTGGGTGAGCCCTTCTGCTGCAGTTCCTTGTCTATCAAACGGAGATGCATAGTAAAGACCTCAGGGAGCCCACACGTAGGAAACACTGCATTTTCATGGCAACTGTCACGCTACAGTAATCACCTCCTTCTTTGCACCCCCCTGCCACCAGACACTAAGGTCTTTGAAGTCAGTGACTGTGTCTTGCTCTTGTTTAACACTGTAGCTCCAGTCCCTTCCTCAGTGCCCAGCCTTTAGTGGATCCTAGAGAAATCTATGCTCTGAAATTCTGATAATTGCGTTTTCTTTTTTTTTAAAAGACCCTCAGGCTTATTAGTAATCTTTTCAGCTATTTTGATCTGACAGGCAGTTTCCCCTCTATAGCAGCAGTTATCAACCTGTGGGTCCCGACCCCTTTGAGGGTTCAATGACCGGCAAAATGACAGTTATGAAGTAGTAACGAAAGTAATTTTATGCTTTGGGGGTCCCCACCACATGAGGAGCTGTATGAAAGGGTCGCGGCATGAGGAAGGTTGAGAACCACTGCTCTGTAGTATAGGTTGGGACATATTAGTGCTCTCCGTGTACCATGTCCTGACCACTGTTGCTATTCCACCTTCTGTTTTTCCCTGGTTTAACTGTGACTCTCAGTGGATGGCATGTCAAAATATTGTGTCTACCTGCAATTCCCTTGAGAAAGACTCTAATTACTATCATTATTGTATCAGACTTGTGGCACACCCTCCCTACGGGATGAGGGAGAAAGTTGCGAACTTAAAAGGGAGGAGAGAGATTCAGTTAAGACTGATATGATAAAGGATTTGACATATGTTTGTCTTTGGAAATAGAACTTCTCTGAAGGCGATACGGAAGCTTCCTAATCTACATGTTATAATGGAAGAGGCAGGACTGGAGGCCCTTCTAATTCACAGCTCCAAACATCACGATGGGGCAAGACTGTGACTGTTCTTTCTGTTGCACATAAATCTAGAGTTGGAGCCAACTCAGTGTCAGATAACAACAAAAACAAAGTAGTCAAAGTCATAGGAGTAGCAGTAGTAGGTGTAGGAGTAGTAGTCGGTGTAGGAGTAGTGGAGTAGGAGTAGTAGTTGTTGTAGGAGTAGTAGATGTTGTAGGAGTAGTGGAGTAGGAGTAGTAGTAGTTGTAGGAGTAGTGGAGTAGGAGTAGTAGTCATTGTAGGAGTAGTGGAGTAGTAGTAGTTGGTGTAGGAATAGTAGAGTAGGAGTAGTAGTCGGTGTAGGAATAGTGGAGTAGGAGTAGTAGTCATTGTAGGAGTAGTGGAGTAGGAGTAGTAGTCGGTGTAGGAGTAGTGGAGTAGGAGTAGTAGTCGGTGTAGGAGTAGTGGAGTAGGAGTAGTAGTTGTAGGAGTAGTGGAGTAGGAGTAGTAGTTGGTGTAGGAGTAGTGGAGTAGGAGTAGTAGTTGTAGGAGTAGTGGAGTAGTAGTAATAGTCAGTGTAGGAGTTGTAGGCATAGTAGTAGTGGGGTAGGAGTAGTAGTCATTGTAGGAGTAGTGGAGTAGTAGTAGTAGTCGGTGTAGGAATAGTGGAGTAGGAGTAGTAGTTGTAGGAGTAGTGGAGTAGGAGTAGTAGTCGTTGTAGGAGTAGTGGAGTAGGAGTAGTAGTCATTGTAGGAGTAGTGGAGTAGTAGTAGTAGTTGGTGTAGGAATAGTAGAGTAGGAGTAGTAGTCGGTGTAGGAATAGTGGAGTAGGAGGAGTAGTCATTGTAGGAGTAGTGGAGTAGGAGTAGTAGTCGGTGTAGGAGTAGTGGAGTAGGAGTAGTAGTCGGTGTAGGAGTAGTGGAGTAGGAGTAGTAGTTGTAGGAGTAGTGGAGTAGGAGTAGTAGTTGGTGTAGGAGTAGTGGAGTAGGAGTAGTAGTCGGTGTAGGAGTAGTGGAGTAGGAGTAGTAGTTGGTGTAGGAGTAGTAGTCGGTGTAGGACTAGTGGAGTAGGAGTAGTAGTCGGTGTAGGAGTAGTGGAGTAGGAGTAGTCATTGTAGGAGTAGTGGAGTAGGAGTAGTAGTTGGTGTAGGAGTAGTGGAGTAGGAGTAGTAGTCGTTGTAGGAGTAGTGGAGTAGAATTAGAATGAGGGGTAGTCACAGTAGCAGCTCAGTAAAGAGTTGGCTCAGTAATCACCACAACAAAACAATAACCCCAGTTATAGTAGCAAACATTGACATTGTTCTACTTATACTTCTTTTTTTATCTTTTATTTTTTATATCATTTTATTAGGGGCTCAGACAACTCTTATCACAATCCATACATCCATTGTATAAAGCACATTTGTACATTCATTGTCCTCATCATTCTCAAAACACTTGCTCTCCACCAAAGCCCCTGACATCAGCTCCTCATTTTGTCCCCTCCCTTCCCGCTTCCCCCTCCCTCATGAACCCTTAATAAATAATTTATAAATTATTATTTTATCATATCTCACACTGTCTGACATATCCCTTCACCCACTTTTCTGTTGTCCGTCCCCCAGAGAGGAGGTTATATGCAAATCCTTATGATCAGTTCCCCCTTTCCACTCCACCCTCCTTCCACCCTCCCAGTATCGCCACTCACACCACTGGTCCTGAAGGGATCATCCGCCCTGGATTCCCTGTGTTTTCAGTTCCTAGATGTACCAGTGTACATCCTCTGGTCTAGCCAGATTTGTAAGATAGAATTGGGATCATGATAGCGGGGTAGGAGGAAGCATTTAGGAACTAGAGGAAAGTTGAATGTTTCATCATTGCTACATCGCACCCTGACTGGCTCGTGTCCTCCCTGAGACCCTTCCACAAGGGGATGTCCAGTGGCCTACAAATGGGCTTTGGCACTCCACTCTGCAGTCTGCACTCATTGGGTCTCCCTGCCTCATTCACAATGGTATGATTTTTTAGTTCTGATGATGCCTGATATCTGATCCCTTCAACACCTCATGATTTCACAGGCTGGTGTTCTTCTTCCATGTGGGCTTTGTTGCTTCTGAGCTAGATGGCCACTTGTTTACCTTCAAGCCTTTAAGACCCCAGACGCTATATCTTTTGATAGCCGGGCACCATCAGCTTTCTTCAACACATTTGCTTTTTCACCTGCTTTATGTTCAGCAATTGTGTCAGGAAGGTGAGCATCATAGAATGCCAATTTAATAGAAGAAAGTATTCTTGCATTGAGGGAGTACTTATCTACTCATGACTCTAGAAAGTGAGGTGGTGTAGGAAGCAATGGGGTTGGGATCACAGTGGGCAAGGGGGTTGGCCTGTGTGCACTAACTGAGTCACCACTTTAAACCAGAATAACTCGCTGGTGTATGGTGTGTGACCACATGAGTGTTTTTACTCATGTGGTACGTTCCTTATATTACAGCAGTCCAAGCTGCCTGGCAGATGGGAGATAGGCTGGGAGGGAGATGGAGAGGGCTTTACCTGATGTCCACATAGAAAGTGGACTTTTGTTTCTCCTGCCTACGTCCCCTTCTGTGTTCCCTTTGCGTATGGTCTTACCTTGATGACTGTCTTCCTACACTTTTCCAGGTTAAGCACTCTTTGCCAGTGAGGAAGGAAGATAGCCCTCCATGGGCCAATTTCCACTGTTTCCATTTCGGGCCCTCCCTTCAGCAAACTGGTGGTGGTCTTTGCCACACCTTAGATCCAAGGATTAATGCAGTCTTAAATGTTCAGAGAATTTTGATATATCAGTTTTGCCTTTGTGTGCATATCTCTTTCTTTCTGAATACATTTTACTTTGGGCGATATGTTTAAAAGTTTTTCTTTATTCCATCTGAAATGTGTCTTTCCCAGGGCAGGGCTTCTTCATCCTGGGCTGCACAAACTCCTGAAAGTTTTCTGTCTGTGCTTTTTCTTTATGTTCTCAGCAGACTACACTCCACTCCCCAGAGTCCCCCACCTCCTAGCATTGTGCCTGGAACACTAAGTAGGCACTCAACAGATAGCTCCTTCGTGAAATAATGAACGATCTAATACTTCCCTTTCCCCACCCACTCTTGAAAATGAGAGAAAGGAAATTGATTTACTTGAGAAGTATGGGTCTCACTTCTTTCATTACCAGCAGTTCAACAGCCATCCCATTGCCTTTATCAGTGATACAGAGTGTCATCGTTCGCCACATTTTTTGATTCTTACATTGTAGTTGGTACTCTTCCTGGGCTCCCACTCTGGTGGCATCCTTCCTTCTTGGATTCTGTGCTCCTTTCCAATGTGCACGGCTTTTACTTCAGTAGTGTGTGTATTAAAGACTCGCTGTTTGAATTCCACAGGGAGGTGCGTTGCTTAGGTCTGGAGGAAAAAGGAGAGAGTAAAAGACAACTCTACTTCTCTTCGTTGGCTTGTCTAAATCCAAGTGTTCCTTCTGATGCCCCACTTCATTCTGCCTGAATGCCTTTCTTTTTTTAAAAAACAAATTTATTGACATGATTCGTATCATACAATTCAATAGTTCGGTCATATTAAAAATCGTGGTGAGACCACCACCACCAGTTCCGAACACTGTCTTCTTCCTTGTATGCAGTGTTGTTATCTCCCATCCCCCAGCCTTCCTGCTCATAGCCCGAAGAAGCCATTGATCCAGTTGTTTGTCTTTATAGATTTACCCATCCTAGATTTCATACACAGGAAAAACATACAGCCTCACCAAATCCAACAACAAGAACAAAATAAAACTAAGCAAGACCTCAATCAAAAATAAAGTAGAACATATTAAAAACTAGAACGAGTTTAAAAGGGTTCAATAGGAAGATCAAATGGGAAGGTGCTAAATTTTAATCTAACTATATCTAGAATAATCCAGTTTTCAGATAGCAAGGCTACTGAGTCTATTTCTTCTTTTTTTACTTTTTAAGTTTAATTGGCACTTCATCCACATATCATGCAATTAAGTAGTTCAATCATACCAAGAAGAATTGTACAATCATTACAATCAATTTCAGAACATTTTCTTCTTCCTTATACTCATTTATTCATATAATTATTTTTTCAATTATGTCGAAATTATGCACAAGAAAACGTTCTCCAATTCAACCACTTTCACATGGATATTTCAGTGCCATTGCTCATCCTCTTCATGTTTGCTGCCAGCCTTGGCCTGCTTTCCCGAGTTCTCCCTCCACATTGACATAAGCTCAGTGCCCAGAAGCACGTATCTTCCTCTTGCACCTGTGATAGCCAAAGGGCATGTTTGGTTTCTTTTTTAAAAGTGTTTTCCTTGATAAAATATTCAAAAGCCATACATTTCCATCGTTAAGTCCCTTTTCAAAAGATATATATATATATATATATATATATATATATATATATATATATATACATACATCGTTACAGTCAGCTCGATGGTTCCTCCCTCCTCCCACATTCATTGTTTGCTCCCCAAGTCCCCTCCCCCAAGCCCCTGTCCCGACAAACCATTGCATCAGTTATTGTGTCTGTGTCCCCACCCCTCTGCTTCATAAACTAGGAAACCTAACGCAAACTGTTAACACCAAAACCAAACTGAAAGAGAAGAAAATAATAATATCAAAATAAAAATAAAACGGAATACATTTCTTAACTGGATAAAGAGTCTCTGCGATAAAGAATTCTAGACTAATGCTTTTGCTTTTAGTATATTACTGATTCTTAAAGATGCCGCTCCATTGTTTTTAAAATTCATCGTTTCTGCAAGAAGTCTTTTTTATTTCTCTACATGTGATATTTCTCTCCCCTTTCCTACTCCCAGCCTCACTACCTTCGACTTCTCTCTCTCTCTCTCTCTCTCTCTCTCTCTCTCTCTCTCTCTCTCTCTCTGTTTTATTGCATGTGCTCAGTGCATTTTCCTTTCCCTCTATTCTGTTTGAGCTTCTCTGAGCTGCTTGGGCCTGTGGTTTATTTTCTTTCATAGCTTTGGGACAGTCTTAGATATTAGTTCTTCAAATATAAGGGTGCTTCAGAAATTTCATGGAAAATTTCCAGTATCTTTTAGTTCCATTTTTTCCATGAACTTTTTGAAGTCCCCTTATACATATTTTGTACTTTAATCTCTCTCTTCTCCTTTTGGACTTGAGTTAAATGCGTGTCAGGCTGTTTGATGTCATCTCAGACCTTGGCTCTGGTTTTTCCCTCCATGTTCGTTTGTTTGCTTTTCCGCTTTGAGTTTCAGTGTTGATCATCTCTCTTGACCGGTCTTTCAGTTCACCGTTCTTTTCTTCTGACGTGCCCGGTATTGTTTGTTGAAATCAGTCTGACAAGAAAGAACAAGAGACTTGGGTTCCACAGAGGCCATTGGTGGTCTTGAGGACAGCACTGGCACGGCAGGGGCGGAAGCCCTACTGAATTGGACTCCAAAGAGAATTTCAAGTAGAAAGAATGTTTTGAAAAGCATGATGGCAACATATGTACAAATGGGCTTGACACAATGGATGTATGGATTGTGATAAGAGCTGTAAGAGCCCCCAATAAAGTGATTTAAAGAGAGAGAGCATTTCAGTAGTCTGACTGAACTTTGTGGAATCTTCGGCAGAGAGACTGGTAACTATGGCTTGGCTGGGGCCCGGTCTCCTTCTGAGTGGTGTCAGCCAGCTCTTCTGACCGGCTCTGGCAAGGCCATGCTTCTTAAGGTTGCTCGCAGTGAGCTCCTCTCACCACAAATCACGGTAGCTGTAAATCAGGCTTCCTGGTTTTCATCTCACCACCTTCCACGCTCTATCTTCTGGATCATGCAGACTCTCTCTACAGCCTTGCTGATGGAGACGCGCAGATGCTAACTAGACTCTCGTTTTCACTCGGCCTCAGTAATTTATTCGGACTTGGCCACCTGTGTTGGCTGAAGAAACTCTTGCTAGATGATCAAACACAGTCCTGGAAAAGTCAAGTCCGAGCTTCTCTGCTTGGACTTGGAGCCCCGGAGTCTCCCCTTTCAGCGTGCCATGGAGTGGACTGACGTGGGAGGCTGTGGCGCATGGATGCATTTTCTCATTGATGAGATGTACTCAGGAGTGGGATAGACTTCTTTTCCTTATAATACTAAGAAGAAAAGCCAAACTATTCAGTGTCATCCATTTGTGAAGCCTGCGAGTTTAGACTAGTTTAACGTACCGCAAAGAGCCCTAGTTGTATAGTGGTTACGTATTAGGTTGCTAACTGCAAGGCCAGCAGTTCTAAACCACCACCAGTAGGAGAAAGATGGGCCTTCATTCTCCTGTAAATGTTACAGTCATGGAAACTCACGGGAGCACTTCTCCCTGTCCTATCGCTGTGAGTTGGCATCAACTGGACCGCCGTTGGCTTCGTGTTGCTAACGCAGACTTAGCTACCATAGTTTTTTTCTGATTTATTTGTCTGGAGTAGACTTTTGAAGACTTTTCTCTTGGTATAACAAGAACTCTGAAATTTTCCAACGACTTAATCTAGTGACAAGATGAATATTTCATATTCTATTAAGACTGTTAAACCATATTAACCTATAGGGTTAAGGCCAATTCCCTTCCTGTTGTGCTTGGCAAGAATGATTTATTATTTAGAATGCGCTACAAACCTGGCTCCGGCCTACTGTTTCAGGGTCTTCTTTCTAAGCTTATGCAAGCATTCTAGCGAGGCCGAACTCCTCCCCTTTCCTCAGGCTAGCCGTTCACACCTTCCTCAAACTGCTGTGCCTTGGTGCTGGCTTTCTAGTACTGCAGTGCTCAGCCTCCGCGGCCCTCCTTCCATCAAGCAAAATACCTATTTCTTCTTCAAGAAAGACCTACCTTCAGTGTCACTTTCTCTGTCAAACGACATCCACCCACCCTACCCCCTTACCCCCGTCCTACCCCCCCCCCCCCACCCCGCAAAGGAAGATGTGGTGCTTCCATGACACTTTGTACATTCATGTATTTTACCCCTGCCACATGGCCATGCTGTCCCTGGGCCTAGCTCGCTGAGCTTTTGGGAGAGTAGGGTATAAGAATGTACTTATATTTGGTATTTTTCTTTACAAATGTACATTTCGAAAGAGATGTATACTCATCTTAGATCCTTGCGACCTAAAGTGTGTTGGGTGGAACAGCAGCCTCATTGTGTTATAGGAGCTTGCTTGAAATTTATCTGGTGAACTTGAAGCTGCCTTTTAAAAGGATCTCCCTAAAGCATTGTATGCACATTAAGATTAGACCAGAGGTAGGCTGGATAACTCCTCAGGACCCCGCCTTTCTGATGTGCCATGACTCCATAGGCCATGTGGACAATGACCCTGAGTAACTGTCAGTATGTTTCCATATTCGGTATCTTACATTCACATGGGCCACAGGGAGCTGGCCCCGGAGGAACCTGAAAGGGAGCCTTTACTGACTTTCCCAGGAGGTGGAACCACAGAAGGACTGCAGACATAGAGGGCGATGGACTGGGCCAAGGAAGGATCTTGGAGGGCTGGTCTTTGATGGAGGAGATGACAAACCTAAGAAGGCAGTCTTAAGACAACTAAACCACCTGTATAGTTACAGCAACTTAGCAAAAGTGAGTTGTTCACCGACTCCTTTTGTCTTCCGTTGTATTTTCCTACACGTGGAATTCTTTTCTCTGCCTTCTTCCCATTGTTTTCCTACAATTCTCCTCATGGTTAAGAAGCCTATAAATTCAACCTTCCCCATCCCCCCACCCCCGCCACAAAACCCCAAACCACACTCATTGCCTCAAGTTGATTCTGACTCATAGCAACCTGACAGGACAAAGTAGAACTGCCCCTGTGGGTTTCAGACACTGTGACTCTCTCTCTGTGGGATCAGGCAGCTTCAAGGATCATCCATGGAGCAGTTGGTGGCTTCAAACTGCCGACCTTGTAGTTCACAGCCTTACACATACCCATTTCATCAGCGGAGAGTATCTAAAAGGTAAGTGACTGTGTTCTCAAAGGAGGCAAGCTCAGGGTCTCCTGGGCATTGACTGGGACCTGAAACAACCCTCCTTTGACCTTGGAGGATCACCCTCCTGATGCCCACTGCAGGGTGGGACAAGGTTCCCTGTGACATTGTTTACACAGGGAGCCTGGCTCACTGGATGACTGTAAAGCAAAGCTTTGGGAATGGCCTTAGGATGGGAGAGATGATAGATAAAAGTTGTCATTATATTTCCTGGAAATGTTGCTAGCCATAGTGCAGGGAGGATTTGCTAAGAAGTTAATTAAAATATACATCATGGGTAGCCAGCAAGTGCCAGCTGAGTTGTGATTAGTAAGTAAGTCAGGGGCATCCCAGCACGGTTGCTCGCTGTTTTATTGTAGTCGCGGTGCTTCAGCTGCAGCAGAGAGCGGGGGACTGAGGAAAATGGACTCTCAGAACCTTGGTGGTGGCGGTAGCCCAAATCCCAATATGACATGTTGCCATCGTAACATAAATCTGCATATAATAGTACTACTGTCTAGTTGGCAGTTAACTTAATTGGTATCAGTAATTATTGTAGCAATATATTTCTCAGATTCCTTATATTTTGTTGTTAGGTTCCATGGTTGCTGTGTTTGGTTTTTATGCAAAAATACAGCACTGGCATCTTTGTTCCCTGGGATTTCTCAGGCGAGTGTGCACCACAGAGGGCTACATGGCGTGTTTGAAGCAGGTTGTCGTTCACCTTAATAGTTATGAGCTCCTCTTACTTCCAATCCCCAGTTAGACTGACCCATAGGCAAACCCGAAGGGCTAGTTTGGTATAGTAAGTTTTCTGTGTTCCGCTTCCCGTCTGACGGCCTATTTCATGTCTCAGACGTTACAAACAAGACCGCCTGCCAGAATGTTGCCTTTAGCTCAATCTTTAGCAACTGAAATGGGCTCTCTGTATTTCTCTTTCTCAAGAGTTTGGTCACCTGGTCCTGTCAGCAGAGCTGAGACTTCTAGCTCCTCTCGTCGCTCTGGCGCAGTCCATGGGCTTTGGCTGTGGTCCTTGACTTGAAGGATTCTGAGCAAAGAGGGAGGGGCTGCCTCTGATCAGGGAATCATCGTACCAGTGTCCTGATGGTGTCAGGTCCCCTGGCTGTGGAGCTGTGCGGAGGGAAGCGTGTCAGGTGAAGTGGGGAGAATGATGCTCTGTGGAAGCACCTCTCTTATGGAGTCTTGACTCAGTAGATGACAGCTTAGGTGAGCCGAGTTTTTGATATGTTTTCCTGCATGTGTAGCTCCTACATGAAACTCAAACATCAGTGGACGCACTGGATCTTTTGGCAGCCGGGATGCTTTCTTGGTACTGAGTTGAGTTGCCTGGAGCGCTTCACTCCATAGGGGCAGAAAGGCCCTATTCGATTCCCAAATGGTCTAGGTTGTTTTAATTCATGTTCTTTCTTGTATAGACTGTCAGAGAAATACATGCAATGCCTAAAGGTCAAATGTTAGTTCAGTTTGAGACACCTATGCATGGGACAGCTCCTGGCTTGTGAACCCAGAGCCGAATAGGAGATTCCCTGCCCACAGGGAATCCAGCCTGACTATCGGGCATCCTGAGATGGGCATAACCATTGGCCTTAGATTCCTAGTGCTGCCGTAGCAGAAATACCACCAGTGGCTTTTGAAGCAGAAGCATTGCTCTCTCGTCACTCAGGAGGGCTGCAAGTTCAAACTCAACAGATGGCTTGAGGGGAGTTTCTTCCTTGTCTGCTTCAACTTCTAGTATTGCTCTTGCTATGGGACCTTGAGGCTAATCAAGCTCAGAGTGAGCTCTTGTGATGGGTTAGCACTGCCCCCATAAGGTGCTGTAGGTCATGCTCACAGAAGTAGCTTGTTGGGGGTTTTCTCCCAGAGAGTGGCTGGTAGGGTCGAACTGTCAACATTTTGGCTAGCTCAGGTGCATAGCTGTTACGTGGGCTTCTTCCGAGCTGTTCCTGGGTCTGTGGATGCAGCTGTGACCACCAGTTATCTCTCTGCCCATCCGAGTGTGTTTGCATCTGCTCTGCACTTTTATAACTCAGAAGAGATGAGGGTTATGATACATCCTATGAGCTTATATTCTCGCGAACATATACCAACCATGGCCATCAGGTTGATTAGAACCCCAAGTGACTAGGTAGGGTTTCTGAGGCTGCACACCTTCACAGGAGCGGACAGCCTCATCTATCGCCCTTGGAGCGACTGTTGGGCTTGGACTGCTGGCCTTATGGTTAGCAGTCCAGTGCCCAGCACACAGAGCCAGTGGCTCTCCTTAATTACCATACAGAAAGCCATATTTCTAAATAGGATTACACCCACAGGGGTAGGGGCTAGCATAGCAAACCTTACTGTGGGGGTTCATAACATAACCGTCTATCTCTAACACAGTCATTTTCACGTAACTTCAAAGACCGTTCCTGCATGTCCCCTGGCCTCAAACCGCTCCCACCCTCCACATAGAACACAGCTTCTGGAACTGGCTGCCGTGTTTGCAGTGTCTCCAGAGGGTGACAAGGACTATTTTAGGGCCCAGAGCAGCCCAAGCCTACCCGAAGATGTGTTCCAGTTTGAAATGGAGCTAAATGAAATTAGTTTCCAGAAAGTCGTTTGGCCTTCTGCATTATTGATTTTGTGCATTCAGATAATTTTAAATATAGGGTGCCTGTCATTAGAATAGCACCTGTTCAACTTCACTTTTTTGCCTGAATAAAAAAGTACACATAGTTCGGTGCCAAAGTTTGAGCTTCCTTTTTTGGAACCCCTGATCGTAGCCCTGGAGAACCACCTCTCACTTGCCTTGGCTGGGACAGGGACAATGGCCATACAGGCTGGCTATGGGAGAGTATTTGTATCCAAAGGAGAATGTGGAAGTAATTCATGTCCTGCCGCTGCTCAGCTTTAACGAATGCAGACAATGCTTCAGGTGATGCATTATTAAAGGCATGCCCAGCTGAGCTCCCTTGTATGCAATTTAAGTGGGAACTTATTAGCATTTCAGGTTGATGCCTCTTTTAGGTTTAATTAGATTTCAGACTTCAATCGATTCATTAAATGAATTTCTCATGGCTTAAAAGGTGTAATATGCTCATGACAGTAGCTTTTCATCACTCCCGGCTTATTTCCTCCTGCACTCATGAAGATCGCAGCTTCCGCCACAGTCAAAGACAAAGACGCAGCACCATGTAGCTGTAGCCTCTCTTGCACATAGAGACATCAAGGCCCTGGGGAGGGCTATCCTTTATCCACATTGTCTGACAGGAATGCACCCCATGTAGCGTTTCCACCAGTGGATTGCAATTAATAGCTAAGAAAGCACTCCCTTCTGTTTCAGTGGCACACAATCCACATGACCCTTTCTATGTCTCCTGAGATGGGGACCGTGTTGGGGATGATTCATATAATGAGAAGTTAAATGTAATGAATCAAACCACATGAATGCCATATAAGATGAGCTAGAGAGCCACACGTACAGTGCAGGGATAGAGGGTCTACATTTGCTTAAAAGAATGAACTCTATTCCGAGCTCCTGGAGGATATGAAGCTTCCTCTACCGCTGGGGGCTTACATGAAGCTCAGTCGGCTGATTGCTGAGCCTTGACTGCCCCATCAATGAAGTGGGACTACTGATGCCTGATCATCGGCAGACAGTGAAGAGTTCGCCTTGATTTCTAGCAACCCTTCTAACTTTAATCCCTCTTTTTATTCCTGTGTGTGTGTGTTTCTGACCAGGAGTGTGTATGGAAGATGGGGGATATACACTTGACCCTTGAAAAATGTGGGTTTGAAATACACAGGTCCACGTATAAGCACACAATCCGGCAGCAAAGTCTCAATTATTCAAGATGGCTTTTCACTTATTTTATGACATGGGGCCTTCTAGTTCCTTGGCACTGAAATGAAAGCAAATGGTGGAAGGATTGGTGTCATATGTCTCACCGCCACTAAGTCAAATCCCACGCACAGTGACCCGAAGGACAGCGTATAGAATTGTTCTTGTGGGGTTCCAAGGCTGTTGTTCCTTTTCTTTCTCTGTTAAGCTGATTCTTTAAAAACATTTCTTTTATTTTTAGAAATGAGCTTTATTGAGCCGTAATTAACACATCAAACCATTAACAGTTCAATTATATGAAGGGTTGTACAATCATCACCACAATCAACTCTGGAACATTTTCTTTCTTCTTATATCCATAGCTGTTGACTTTCCCCCACCCTCCCCTTCAGTCGTGGCCCCAGGATATTATTAATCCAGTTTCTGTCTTCATATTTAACCCTGATGACTTGCCTGTACAGAAAAACATATAAAACAAAAAATCTAAAAAGACCCAGCATCAATGACCAATAAAATAGAAAAACCTCAGTTGAAAAGAAATCAGAAAATATTTTTTAAAAGGTCAACAAGCGGACCTGGAACTTTTTATAGACTTTGTTTTTGTTGTCATTGTTTTTTGCTTGTTTGTTTCTTTTTTTTGTTGCTTTGTTTTACTCTGTCTTGTCTATTAGTATCTCTTCATGTCTATCTAGATAATATAGGTGGGATAAACAACCCAGGGTAGAAAACAAAGGGACCAACGGTTCTAATGGGACCAGTGGTTCTGGGAGTGGGGGGCAGCGGCACGGGAGAGAAGGGGAGGTGGGGATTGGTGTCAACCAACCCAGGAACAAGACAACAACAAGTGATCTAAAATTGATGGTGAGGAGGGCATAGGATGCCTGGTGGGGCCTCATCAAGGGCAATATAGCCTAGAAAAATTACTGAAACCTGAATGAAGGGTGGATATGATAGTGGGGCAAGAGGAAAGTAAAAGAAAATAGAGGAAAGAATTTGGAGGCAAAGGGCATTTATAGAGGTCCAAATACAGGAATGTACATATGTAAATATATTTATATATAACAATAGGGAAATAAATCTATGTACTTAAAATGATAAGTATTAAGGTAGCAAATGGATATTTGGGTATTGACTCAAGTACTCCCTCAATGCAAGGACACTTTGTTCATATAACCTGACATTCCATGATGCTTACCTTCCCGATACAATCGCTGAAGCCAAAATGGGTACATAAGCAAATGTGGTGAAGAAAGCTGATGGTGCCTAGCTATCAAAAGATATAGCGTCTGGAGTCTTAGAGGCTTCAAGAAAAACAAGTGGCCATCTAACCGAGAAACAACAAAGTCTACATGGAAGAAGCGCATCAGTCTGTGTGATCATGAGGTGTCGATGGGATCAGGTATCAGGCATCAAAGACCCAGAACAAAATCATATCAATGGGAATGAGGGGTAGTGCAGAGTGAAGACCCAAAGCCCATCTGTAGGCAACTGGACATCCCCTCACAGAAGGGTCACAAAGAAGAGACTAGTCAGTCCGGGTGCAGTATAACACTAACAAAACATACAACTTTCCTCTCATTCTTTAATGCTTCCCCCTCCCCCACTATCATGACTCTAGTTCTACCTTACAAATCTGCCTCAACAAGAGCATGTACAGGGTTACAGATAAGAGCTGGAAACGCAGGGAATCCAGGACAGATACACTCCTCAGGACTAATAGTAAGAGTAGCAATTCCAGGAGGGTAAGGAGAAGGTGGGGGAACACAGGGGACACTGAACACAGTGATCTACATATAACCCCCTCTCAGGGGATAAAGGGAGGCAACGATCAGTGTAAGACATGAAAAAAAAATTATCAAGGGTTCATGGGGGAGGGGGAGTGGGGGAGGGAAAAAAGAGTTAATACAAAGGACTCAAGCTGAAAGAAAATGTTTTGGAAATGATGGCAAAACATGTACTACAAGTGTGCTATATGTAGAGATTGTGAGAAGAGCTGTACGAGCCCCCCCCAAAAGTGATAAAAATTAATTAATATATATTTAAAAGAATAAATTAAAAATAGATAAAAAGGGAGAGTGAATGACAAGGTGTGACATTCCAGCCTGATATTAAGGCTATTCACAGTCCTGGACTATGATTAATGGGGATTCACCGGAGACTATCCATGTCGGGATCCTACAAATGGATTTTTGGATTCCACTGTTATCCATAATGTTTCACAAACTAGATGTTTAGAATTTAGCTCCTGGTACCGTTCCCTCCTCTGGGTTTGGGTTTTATTATTTACAATCCTTGGAACATGCAATCCTTATAATCCTTGGACTTAGCTGACTCCTCACTTAGACACCTACTTATTTTGAGACAAGACTTTATAAACCCAGACACTATTTTTTCTGATAGCCAGGTACCATCTGATTTCTTTACTATTGACTGTTCGATGTTCCAATGAGGGTAGGTCCTGAGCAGAGCCATATCACAAGAGCTAATTGTTCTTATATGAGGACTGTGATCGAAGAAGAGTTGAAAGTCCATTTATATACCTATGGTGTACATATGCCCCGGTGTATAGTTTATGGTGTAGAAATTAAAACACTGTTGAGATAGTTTAGTGTGCCAGCCTGGCCGATAAACACATGTGGGATTAATTGAAGGGCGGAGAGATCTCGGTGAGCCTCGCCTTTCTTGTCTCTTGTTCTTTGATCATTGGAACAGTGTGCAGCTGCCTTGCTTGTTCTGTGCCTCAATTTGCAAGCTACACTGCATGTGGGACACCTAACCTATGGACTGTGTCGCTGTAATTTGAGGCCCTTTTAAGACCTGCCTCGCCAGAGAATTGGATTGTACATCTCTGGAGTTGGGGACTTATTGTTGGTGAGCTGGCTGATGGTTGGTGACCTGCCTTCCTGTTTGCTGCCTGTGCTGGGATAGCCTAAATCTCTCTACAGAGGACTACCTGGCGGCCCTCAAGACTTGAAGGGTGGCCAGTGTCTCACAACTCTCTCACGGGAGTGAGTTGCACTAAACCATTTGTACTGCTTTATAATTTAACTTTTCATTTCTTGTATTATCTATCTGTATATAACTGTTCATTTATTGTGTTATGTATCTATCTGTCTTTATAAATATATATATATAAATTTATCAGCAATCTGGTTTTGTCTCTCTAGAGAACCCTGTCTAACACAACTGTTGAGGAAAGTAATGGATACATGTATAGGGCATCTTTTTAAACCACAATACATGATTTATTAACAACTTGTATAGCTTCAAAACTTTGGTGACTGGACACTAGTTACATACATCCTGAGGCTGGAGACATGGCAGTACCTTCAGTAACACTCCTTTACAAAATCAGAACCGTGTCTGGGAGACTAACTCATGTCAAAAATGAAAGAGCATGAAAACAGCAAGTTTGGTTTTGTCCTGGGTCTCTATTCATGGAACACCCTTAAAGTCCTAGGTCTGAACCAAACCAATGGCCAACGACCACCACTTCCCTGACCTGGGGATAATGATCACCCGCTTCTCCTCCCACTAGCGCATTTTAAGTTCAAAGGAGTATTTCCGTGCCTTAGATTTGCTGCAAATGAATTTAAGGTAAAAAAAAAATGAGATCTTTTAGTGGGGCTTCCAACTCAGGTTCTTTTGGGGGTGGTCTGTGAAGGGTGTTGTGTACCGCAAAATGAGAGGGGTTAATGTCTCAGTTGTCTATGATTCTTTGCCTGAGTCACCAGGGGCTGGAGAGAAAGTGGGTCAGAGGTGCCCAGTTAGGAACATATTCCGGGGGTAATTTTTCCCTTGGGGTCTATATAAGTAATGTTAAATGATTTTCTCCATGTCGGTTCCCACACTTGGTTTACCCACCATCAGGAGTGTAATTGCCTCTGCAATACAGACAGACACTTGGCCCTGCTCTCCTTTTGATCCGAGTTCCCAGTAAGGTTCACTTACTACTTTGGTAGGAGTGTCTGTCGAACATAAAGCACGGCTCTATGCTAGGACCTGACTGATTCTTGACTATCACTCTTTATGTGACTAGACAGCCTTGCCTTTCCATGGAGTGGCTGCTGGTTCCAAACTACTGACTTGTAGGTAGCAGCCCAATATGTTAACTAACTGGAATACCACCAGGGTGCCTTGGTACCACATAGAAACCTTTTAAAAAGAAATGAGAAGAGAAAACAAAAAGTACAGAACTGGTGATGTATTTTTGTAAGGCTCCACCAAGTCCGCCTTCCTCCCTGCCTCCCCTTCCATCACTTTTGCCATCCTGAGACTGTAAGACCGACCCCACCGCTGCCTCCTCCACCTGCTTAGGGGGAAGTAGATGAGGAAGGAGACTTTAAGGATGATCTACTTCCACTTAATGAATACTTTGTGGGGCAGGAAGTGGGACATTAAAGTTATGCAAAGATTTTAAGATGGTGCAAGGGCTGGGGCCCTAACTCCTGAGTTAAGGACCAGCTGCAGTGTGAAAACAAGTCCGATTCTATTGTGTTTAGTAGCCGTGACCTAGAGAAATGTGTGTAATACAAATGGAAGGAATTATTTTACCTGGTGTTATCTTACTTTGTTTTTTTTAGTTTCTAAATGAACCAAAACCTCAGATTAAAACCAATTCCATTATAGCCAACCCAATGATAGGAGTGTATATTTAGTTGTAGGCACTGTATTTGTAGGTCTTGAATTTTTGAAAGTTTCATTAGAAAGGGGATTCAAACCACAACTGAAATGATACTAGAACAATAAACCCATTTGTATACTATAAATTTTGCTTCTAGAAGTATAAATCTATTTCTTTAAGGAGCATAATGCATTCAGAATGCTGGGATTATAACCGATTGGCAAGCTGGTCATCTAAGTTTATTTTTACAAGATTTAGCATGAGTTAGGTAATACAAGAGGTCTGTGAAGTTTTAAAATTTTCTGATTCGCCATTTATAGATGATAAGGCAGTGGCTCGCCACCTTCCTAATGCCATGAACCTTTCATACAGTTCTTCATGTTGTGATGACCCCAACCATAACATTATTTTTGTTGCTACTTCATCACTGTAGTTTTACTACTGTTAGGAATCATAATTTAAATATCTCATATGCAGGATGTATTTTAATTGTTATAAATTGAACATAATTAAAGCACAGTGATTAATGACAAAGTATGTAATTATATATTATAAAATATTTATTTCTAATGACAAATTTTGACTTGAAGCACGTTGTACCATGGGCAACAGTCTTCACGCTGGGTTCTCAGATGTGGGCATATCTGCATGTGGGCGGATCTGCCTGGAGATAGATAGAGGAGCGGTGTCTCAGTTCCTAAGACCTTTGGAAATATGTTTTCTGATTGTCTTCGGTGACCCCTGTGAAAGGGTTGTTCGACCCCCAAAGGGGTCACGGCCCATAAGTTGAGAAGCACTACTATAAGGAGTTTTGAGTCCTGTTTTGTAATTCACTACTGCACTTAACTTTGGTGCTCAAATTGCCCCAGACTTAATCAGTTGGTGCCCTTTCAATGAGTCATCCTTATAATCAGCTGATAGCTTTAAGGACCAGGGAGATAAAGAATGAAGATCAGACCATTGGCTGTGCTCATTGTTCTTAGGATGTCTTTTATTCTAGACCCACTGACTCTTCTGTCAGTGGGCAGCGGTAGGGCATATACATTTACATATATATGCATATGTATGTATGTACACACATACAGACACACCTGGGATATTTGATAAGCTATCACGTTATCTTTTTTTTAATGCTGAAAAAGAGATTAGAGTTATATGAGCCTTGCTGTCTTTTTCAGCTTCAAAATTTTCTGACAAGTGAGGTAGGAATTATAAGTGCTTAAATTAATTTTCTTGCATATTTACCCATGCCCATTAACCCTAAGGATTCTCTTTAGTTGAGTAGAATAGCCATTTCCCAATGCCTATTTGCTTGCTATCTTTTTAAGCAGCCCCCCCCCCCCGCATTATCCCCGATAGATTATAATCAGGTTGTTAATGAATACATTTACTAGCTATAACATTGGCGTATGCAGACCCACAGTATTCGCCCCGTAAGGGAAGTGAATTTTTTTTTAACAACCTGCTCCAGGGCTCATTTTTGTTACAGGGCATGGTTTTTCATTCCTTCTAAGACTACATCAAGTTATCACATCCTGATAACAAAACCATTTCAATAGACTTCTCATTTCCTCTGCACTCATTTTGAAAGATTGTCCTAGAGATACTGAAAGCCCTATTCACATGATGCGTAATTGGGCTTTGACTGTGACATTGGCTGCTCTTCTCAAGTGCTCTTGCTGCCCGCAGCCCATGTCCTTATGTACCTGAACAAGGTAGGACTAATGACTCTAAGACTGTTTGTGTAGATGATCAGAAAGCACGATGTTTCACACACCGCAGGCCAGCTTCTGAGACTTTCAATTACAGAGATGCCCTCAGTAGCTACAGTCCATCTCTAAGAGTCTCTTTTTGGTAGTTGGTATACTTAGAAATCAGGGGCTTCCTGAAGCTCCAGAGTCAAGAGCATTAGCTCAGGGATTGCCACCATCCGGGCCCAAGCCTCTTGGTTTTCTTCTTGGTGTGGGTAACAGGCAACACGTGTCTCCTCCCTCGCGGCATCACTCTTATGCAGGCTGGAAGCCTGAAGGAAAGCTGATTATATGATAACTTTGAACGTTCTTCAGCCAGGAGGAAACCCAATCTCAGAAGAATGCGAAAGGAGGGATGCTGAAGTCCCCAGTTCCTTGCCCTACCACACAATTATTTTGTGTTATTTCCAGGGGCTAGTCTTTGCACTTACGATGTGACTGTCATGCCTTCACTTCTGAGGAGCGCAGGCCCTGGTGCTGAGGGGCAGCAAGAAGGAGAGGACTGCCTGCCAGGCACCTGTGTGCCTCCACAAAGGGGCTGCTGGTCAGCTCAGATGGCAGAGCAGCAGGTGGACCGAGGGCCGAGGGGGGCAGAACACACAAAGGAGGCTCAAATGTGTGGTTCAGGGAGGCTGCGCCCGAGGGCCTTAACGTAACAAAAACTAACAAGGAGGGCCTTTAGCTATTCCTATGGTCCCCTGCAGAGCTCCTCAACTTCTACTTGAGTTTCCCCTTGAACTTCAAAAAAATAGTCCTCTTGGCTATCCCGCTGAAAGACTGAGGGAGATTTAGGGGTCATCTGAAGGGAAGTTCATGCTGGACACCAGAGACCACCCTCCTCTTCCTCTTTTCTTTGGACAGCCAGGAAAGACTGACTCAGTGTGTGTGTCTGTGTGTGTGCGCATGGGTGCGCCCACATGTGTGATGTGACCCTGAGAGGAATGAAGCGCGAGTGGTTTGGAAGTGCAATAGCGAGTGGTGGAGAACTCGGCAGGTAGGTACAGGTATTCATAAAGCAGAAAGGTCACCCCGCTCTTCCTTCAGCTTGCAATGCCCTCTGCTGTGTACCTGCATCCCACAGCCCTTCACCCCCTTCCAGGGGTAGCTCAAATGCCATCTTCAAAATAAGGCTTACTCGGACCATTCTGTTTAAAATGGCAGCCCACATATCTTGGCATTCTGCTCACCTTGCGCTACTTTCCCCATGTGTTCCAGCACGTGTAGCCCTGCGACTGTAGACCGTGCTTATCTGAGGCGTCTACCACCGGGCAGGCAGCTGGCTGTACCGCGATGGCTTGCATGTTGCCAGAAGCTATGCCTCCGTTACATCAAATACTAACAGGGTCGCTGTGTTAGGCCGGCTTGTCTGTGTTAGGCTGGCTTGTCTAGAGAAACAAATCCAGAGACCCTCATAGGTGTAAGAGAGAATTTTATATCAAGAAGTAATTATGCATCAATAAATCATCCCAGTCCAATCTGGATCAAGTCCATAAATTTGATATTAGCTCATATGCCCAATCTTAGCCCATGAATTCCGCTTCAGACTCATGCAGCACATGCAATGATGCCGAATGCAGAAAGAGCATAGGCCGGTGAGTGGAAAGTGCTGTGGATCCAATGGTGGTGGACACCGCTCCAGGGCTCTGACTGCTATCAGCGTGGCTCCCTATGGCCTGTCAACAGGAAGGTGAAGCAGAGAGAGAGAGTAAGCCTGTCCCAACTCCAGGCAAAGATGAAGTTCCCAGAATCCCCATGAGATGGTCACGCCCACCAGGAGACACAATCAAGCTGTGACCTGATTGATAGAATAAACTCCACCCCTTCACTCTATCAAGTTGACATGAAATTGTGTAACTACCACAGTCACCTGGTGGACAGGTTTCAGTATAGCTTCCAGAGTAAGGTGGTCTAGGAAGAAAGGCCTGGTGATCGATCTCTGAAAACCAGACAGTGAAAATCCTGTGGCTCACCACAGAACATCATCTGATATAGTGTTGTTGGAAGGTGCTACACAAGCACTGCAACACTGGGCTCAAGCCCTCTGAGACCATGAAGGTGGTGCAGGAGCAGGCGATGCTTCCTTAGGTTGAGGTCAATCAGAATTGGAGCTGACTAGATGACAATAAGATGCAAATGGTGTCTCTCCCCACACAGAAGCTTCATTGGGCCTGGAATCTTTGTCTCTCTCTCGCTCCCTGGGATCTTCCGGAGCCCAAACAATGCCTGACACAGGCAAGGGTGGCGAACTATCATTTGTTGCCTGAGTGAACAAAATGCATAAAATGTAAAACAATTGCAGACAGCCAAAAAATTAAAATGAGATCCTAAGGAACCCCATCGGTAAGTTTCATTTAAGAAGAGAGAAAAAACAGTTTAAATAAATTCTATTAGTCGAAAAATCCCAAGTAATGGAGTTTCCACCCATACTTGTTCATCCAAGCTTCAGTCTGATAAAGAGTCACTATTGTGATATGACTCATTCTGGCATTTTGAGTGCAGTGTGAGTCATTTCTTAAAAATGTGACAAGTTCATGAAAGGTTGTATTGTTAGTGAAGAGTATTCTGTTGGCCCTGAAGAGCTAAGAATGGGCAGTGAGGGGATTAGCCAAGCTGGAGGGAAGAGGGGGAGAGGAACCCCCCCCCCCCAAATAAACTAGTATCATTTAAGAAGAGCCACTCGGAACCCTGTCAGGTTCACTGTGTAATTAAATCCATCAATATTGGCCAACTTCTATTCCAGTATTCATGACAGAGAAACAGGCCTAATTTGAGGATCTTGTCTTGTGCGCCTTGATTTGTGTTCACTGATGGTGTCCTCGTGCGATTGTTTTATTTATTTTCACCTCCTACGAATATACTACGTTCTCCCTGACCAGGACTTCTTTTTGTAATGTCTCTCTCTCCTCCACAGCAACGACTGTCAGCCCCTGCGTCTCAGCTCGCTAGTGGGTGCGGGTAAAGCGTCCTGTGTGCACAGGACCACTGTTCATGGCCAAATTAACCAGCTCACACACCTCTTGAGTTGAGAGGGGTCAATGGCATACTCTTCAAAGATTTGTCCTTTCCATAGAGTCTCTACTAACCACTGAGACATAGAAACAAGGAATTTTGCACGTATATTCGGGTTAGAAAGGAAACGCTAAAAAGTCCACCGTGTGTTTGAGGCATACTATTTTGAGGTCTCAACCAGTACTAGGACCCTTGAGTCAGCCTAAGTTTTTCATGTGAGCTTTGCTCCATGGTGGTTAAACAAGGGGTCTCTGGACCGCAGATCCAAAGGCGATGAAATGTCTTAGTTAATTTTATGTGTCAACAAGGTTATGCTCAGTTGTTTTCATCAAATACTACTGTCAATCTGGCTAGACAATAAGGAACTTTCTGGCTACAAACAGGATCTTTTCCTAACTGTGTCTTTAAGAATGTGTAAGGCAGTCAGGACAGGTGGATTCGTTCTTTAGTGGAGCGGTAGGAATGTCAGGCCTGTGGGCCATGTAAGGCCTTTTAAATCATTGATGCCAGCTGCCATCATGTGCCTCATCCAAGAGAAGCAGGTCCCACCATCACATTAGGGATGCAGCAATTCACATGTTTGACCAGTATGTCTCTCCAATGATGCTATAAATATCCAAAGGCCCTTGGCTGAAGGGTGGGGGAAATGAAGCCGGGGAAGCAGGTTCCCCTGCTTCAGTGCAAGAGAAGCTTGCTGGCAGAGTGGGTTCGCTATGTGTTGGGTTGCTAATGACAAAGCACTTGGACTCCACCAGTTGCCTGTGGGAGAAAGACAAGGCTTTTTGCACCTGGGAAGACTGACAGCCTTGGAAACCAAAGGGGGCAGCTCTAGTCTGTCCTGTTAGGCTCCTAGGAGTCGGAATTGACTTTGTGGTGGTGAGTTTTGTTTTTGTTTTTAGTGCAAGAAAAGGCTCGAAGCCTTTTCATCATTTAACAGCTGCTTGAACAAGTAGTGAAGGTCACGGACAGGATAAACAGTGAGGGCAAGTTTGCAAAGCATTAAAGCAGGTCTTCAACGATGGCAGTCGACCCAGCTGCTTTGAACATGCGTGGCTTTGCCACAGACCTGCCAATAACACAATGTCACCCCCAGCCTCCTGAAAAGGCTTAGCACACACCTCTTTTGAGTCTCCCATTCCAAGGTTTCGATGCATTCCAGTTACTGTCAGAGGTCACCAAAATTGTCAAAATTCGGGTCTGTTTCACCTCATTGACTATGACTCAACCTGTTTGAAACCCAGCATTAAACTCACGCAGGAGCTGTCTGAATATTGGAGGCTCATAACCTGGGGGCTGCTTGTCCGTTTGTGTGAGTAAATCAGTTGACCTTAGGTCAAGCAGATTACCCTTCGTAATGTGGTAGAGTTTCATTTACTCAGTTGTAAGCCTTGTGGAAGAGTTTTCCCTGGGTCGTGTATCCTGGAAGAACTTCATTCCTTGGAACCCAAGACTGACCCAAGACTTCCGTCTATAGCCGGAGCTACAGATTTTAAACTTTTTAGCCTTCTACAATTCCATGAACTAATTATTTAAAATAACTCTCCTTTATCACCCCTCCTTTCTCCCCCGCCCCTTCATACACACACACACACACACACACACACACACACACACACACACACACACACATACACACACGGCGTGGGCTTCAAGAAGTATCTGGAAACATGGAATTGTCAGGCAGTGGAATTGCCCATGCGCGTTTGAAGAGCAGGTGAGCGAGCCCTGGCGGCACAGGGCTAAGAAACAACAGGGGGACTTGACCCCACCCAGGGCTTCTGTAGGAGCAAGGCTTCGTGATCTCGCCTTAAGGATGACAGTCGAGTGAACCGTGTCACAGTTCTACTTTGTCATGGGGTTGCTGGGAGTCGAAAACCACCTTGGCATCTAACAAAACCGCCTCCCCTGCACACCCCACCACTGAGATAAAGCAGGTGGCTCTCAATGATCGATTGATTGATTGACCCAATGGCTACCATCGTGGGCTCAAACACCGTCACAGGAAGGGGCAGTGTTTCCATTTGTTGTACACACAGCTGTTATGGATCGAAACGGACTTTGATGGTATCTTACAACAAGTGTATATATATGTGTGTGTGTATAAAATAAATACATAACAGTATCAAAATATCTATCATTATCCTTATATCTGAATAGATGGACGTCTTATTGGCTCTGTTTCTCTCGAGAACCTTGGCTAAGACACAGAGCCTTCAAAAGACCTAGAGTCTGAATGGAGCGACAAACTTTTGGCTTAGAAGCGGGGAGAGAAAGATGCGTTGAGTCAGGCATCAGTTCATTCTAAAGAAATAGAACACATTTCTAAGAACTTCAGAGGCATTTGGACCACCAGCAAGGCCTGCCAGAAATTATGACCTCAAATTTAAGTGAGTGGAGACCTGTCTCCCTACTTTCCTTGCATGTCTTTGTTTGGAGTTGTAGTGGACCTTAGTTGGGTTTGTTCTCAGGAGAATTTTGGAGGGCAGAATTACCCTGGACACTAAAGCAAAGACTCAGGAATCAAGCCTAAGCATTTTCATGTTCGCCCAAAAAGTTGTAGTCTGACAGAATCAGACACCTCGAAGAACTTTCCACATTTGAGATTCATGTGTGTCCTCAGGCAAAACATCCTAATGAGACTATTAGTCAAAACTAATATTCTTACAAAGAGATTGGAACAGAGACCCACTGACCTGAAGTTGGCATTATACCAGAAACTTAAACTGAAGTCTGTGCCATTTAACCAGAGTATCATGTCTTAATTTTTGTCAAGTATAGAATCAGTAAAGTCTGCCAATCCTTCTATTTAAAAAATCCACAATATTTTAATTTTAAATCTAGTAAAATATTTAAAACATGAAATTTATAAAACCAACACTTCACACTAGGAAACAAAACCCCATTACATTGTTAGGAGCAATGGGGTGGGGAGTTCTAGTTATAAACAGTTGAGAACAGCCACTACATATTTTAAGCTTCATCATTATGTGACCAACCAACACCCTTTTGGCTAGTTTGTAGTCCTTGGTTGGAAATGGGAAGGGGTTGTATTTGTTAAGTCCTCTTTGACCTCAGGCAGTGCCATGCCAAGGTGATTGGAGCCAAGCCCAGGCCCCTCCTGCTCATCTCACCACAGACCTCATGGCTAGCGTCCCATCTCACCCTTAAAGCCAGAATGCGATTCTTCTAGAAGGCACATCTCCATGGAGCCTCTACTAAATCCTGTTTAGTGGGTCCCTATTTCTCTTAGGAAGGTGCCCTGGTGGTGTAACCAGTTACGTACCCAACCGCTACCAGAAGGTTAGTGGTTCTCCCCATCTCTAGCCTTGGTCCCTTCTGCCAAGAAAACCCAAGGGGGAGCTCCGTTCTGCTACATGGGGTGACATTGAGTCAAAGTGGACTACTCTGGTATCCAACAGCAACATTGTGGCTCTTAGGATAAACTGTCACCCCTTTTGAGGATGCCTGTAGGTGCTCTTAGAGGAGGAATGAAGGCACCTGGGACCACTGTGAGCTCTGGAGTCACACGTCCTGTTCAGGCCTGTGCCTCAGTTACTTACTGCTGGGACCCCTGAGGACAGTGGTTTACGTCTCTGGGCTTCAGCTTCTTCATCTCCAAAATGGGCACGATAATAGTACAAACGTGACAGGTTCACTGTAAAGATTCCACTTTCTGTTATACTACAACACATAGACTTTTGAATAAAGTTGCATGTCTGCCTGCCTCCCGACCCCTACTTTCTAATAGACTTGTGAGTATAGTCTGAACATGAGAGTTTATGAGAGAGTCTACCTGTAGATTTTTGTTGTTAGCTCTACCTCATGGTGACCCCGGTATACTATGCAAAAATGTTGCCCAGCCCGGGACCATCTTCATAATCATTGGTCTGCTCCATCCCGTTGCTTTGACCACTATGCATATTGGGTCCCTTCTCATCAAGGGGATTCATTCCAGCATAATACTGGACAATTTTCTGTTGTGATGTATAGGGGTTTCATTGGCTGATGTTTTGAAGTAGTTCATCTGGACTTTCCCCCCAGTCTGTCTTAATCTGGAAACTCTGCTGAAACCTGCCCTTCACTGATGATGCTGTGGATGTTTGAAATGCCGACGGCACAGCTGCAGCATCACGCCAGCACCCAAGCTCCCACCGTACAACCAACCGACAGGGGAGATCTGCAGACAGACCCATTGGTGTGGAATGGATTCCGACTCATAGCGACCCTGTAGTGTGGATGGAGTATAATTAAACTTTCATGTTTTATGCATAGAGGGTATAATACTCACACGCATGCACCCTACTTAAAGGAATCTTATGGCATATTTACAGACATGATTTTTAATGCAACTTAATATACCTTGCTGTGGAAGTTAAATATACTCTAACTCTCTTAGCTGATTAATTTTTTTACTAGCATGAGTGACTGAAAAAGAGCAAATATTTCTGAAGTGTTCATAATCCATAAGCAGACCAGAAGCCTCTAGTTTAACAGTTAAAGAGACCAGGAAAGCACAGCACTGAATGAGAACATATGGCTACTGGCTCTCAATCGAGAACTGGGGGAGTTTTCAAATGGAGTAGCTTCTTGGGGTAAAAGGAGTGCTGCCAATCAACTGGTCAGAAGCGGTTTTACAGGAAAGCCTTCTGGTTTGTTGCTTGCTTTTCTTGTGTCAGAAAGTCCGTACTGCCTGTCAGCCACACAGTCACAGTCCTGAGGCCTGTTTGATCTTGTATCTGAGGACTTTCACCATCCCCCAGAGTCACAGTGGACCAGTGGGGAACCTATTATTCTCAGCAGGCTCCCAGGTGTGCCCATCACATCATCCTGTGACCTTTTCTGGCAATAGAGGTTTGCTTGTTTGTTTGTTTAGAAATTAAGGATCTTGAGATGGTATCAGGCTGGCCCTAACCACAATGACAACTGTTAAGTCAAGCCAAAGGACAGGCAGATTTAGGCACAGAGAGATCGAGAAGAAGGTGAGGTGAAGATAGTGGCAGAGATTTGGATGATGCTAACAAGCCAAGGAATGCAAAAAGCGACCAGAAATAAGCAGGCAGAAGCTAGGCGAGGCAAGGGGTGATTCTCTCTCATAATCATCGGAAGGAACCAACAATTCTGCCAACACCTTGATGTCAGCCTTCTGCCCTCCTGGACTGTTACCCATGCTACACCATGCTTCAAGACAAAATTTCATTTATTTTTAATTAGAAATATCTCATAATGTATAATTACATATTATTTTTGTGATTAATCACTATGCTTTAATTATGTTCAGTTTCTAACAAGGAAAATACATCCTGCATATCAGATATTTATATTACGATTCATAACAGTATCAATATTACAGTGATGAAGTAGCAATGAAAATAATTCTATGGTTGGGGGTCACCACAGTATGAGGACCTGTATTAAAGGGTTGTGGCATTAGGAAAGTGGAGAACCGCTGCTCTAATGCCTCCCAGGATTTTCAGGCAAAATGATAGACCATTGTCTCAAGTCCCAAGGACTGGAAGTCCGTAAGGCAGATGCAAAATTCAGACCAGCATGAAGCCAGCAAACTTTTTACAGTGTCTAATTATATAGGAGTAGGCCATACCCCTAAGAAAGCATCCTTCCGTTGACATTAAGGCTCTGATCTGATTAAGGGGGATACACTCCATTTAGACCTTCCTCCAACAACTACTTGGCTACTCACAAGAGAGCCCATCATGGAGTTGGTTATATCACGTTAGAGCACATCATGGAGGGGACCTCAACTGCCAAACTACTGAGAATCCTGGCCCTGCCAAGTTGACACAAAACCAATCATAGTCCACAGCTTGGCAACGTGGCCCCTGTTTACCTTGCCTTAAGCAATACATAATTTACAAACAAAGGCAACAATATGGTCATATGTATGTCTATCATGAGACAACATTATGCATACAGCTAAAACTGTACTAACCCCATTTACAGCTTTAATTTCATAAGTGAAAAAACAAAAATATTTTATGCCTGCCTACAAAGAGGACATATTCATAACATTCACAGAACAGAATCTTATTTATGCAATAGGTCACATGACTGCAGCTGATATTTAAATTACCTTCTTCTGCCATCTATTCTGTATCTGTTTGGGATTTGTCTCCTTGGTTTGGAGGTTGAGGGTCATAGTTTCATGGAACATCTCAGTGGATTAAATTAAAAATGTTTCCGTGCATCTACCTTGTATGGCTGAGTTTGTTACAAAGTACCTGGGTCTTAAAAGCTTGCAAGTGGCCATCCCAAACATAATTGGTCTCATTTTGCCTCAGCCAGCAGAGGAAGAAGGAGATTCAGGACTAGGCGGAGGATATAAAATGCGTGTCTAATTGCTTCTAGGAACAACTGCCCCCTTTGTCCTGAGATCAGAAGTGGCTGGTATCCAGCTAACATTACTGAACATTTTGATCAAAGATTCTGCAAAAAAATCTCTCTCTTTTAAAAGTCATTTTATCAGGGGCTTGTACAGCTCTTATCACAATCCATATACACATCCATCATGTCAAGCATATTTGTAAATTTGTTGCCATCATCATTTCCAAAAGCATTTTCTTTCTACTTGAGCCCTTGGCATCGGCTCATCATTTTTACCTCCTCCCTTCCCCACCCTCCCGCCCTCATGAATCTTTGATAATCTATAAATTATTATTTTTTCATGTCTTACACTGACCAATGTCTCCCTTCACCCACCTCTCTGTTGTCTGTCCCCCAGGAGTGGGTTATATGTAGATCATTGTAATCAATTCCCCCCTTTCCTCCTACCTTACCCCTCCTCTCTTGGTATCACTATTCTCATTTCTAGTCCTCAGGGGTTTGTCTGTCCTGGATTCCCCGTGTTTCCAGCTCCAAACTTTACTTGTATACATGCTCTGTTCTAGCCAAATTAGTAAGGTAGAATTGGAGTCATGATAGTGGGGGAGTGGGGGAAACAGTAAAGAACTGGAGGAAAGTTGTATGTTTCATTGGTGCTATACTGTACCCTGACTAGCTCATCTCTTCCTTGTGTCCCTTCTGTAAGGGGATGTCCTATTGTCCACAAATGGGCATTGGGTCTCCACTCCACACTCCTCCTCATTCGCATTGATACAATTTTTTGTTCTGGGTCTTTGATTCTTGATACCTGATCCCATCGACACCTCATGATCACACAGGCTGGTGTGCTTTTTCCATGTGGACTTTGTTGCTTCTCAGCTAGATGACTGCTTGTTTATTTTAAGCCTTTAAGGCCCCCAGATGCTATGTCTTTTGATAGCCAGGCACCATTAGCTTTCTTCACCACATTTGCTTATGCATCCACTTTGTCTTCAGCAATTGTGCCAGGAAGGTGAGCATCACGGAATGCCAGGCTATTAAAAGAAATTGTTCTTACATTGAGAGGGTAATTGAGTTGAGGTCCAATGTCTGTCTGCTACCTTAATAATTAACATATAAATATATGTACATAGATCTATTTCCCTATTGTTATATATAAATATATTTACATATGTACATGCCTGTCTTTAGACCTCTATAAATGCCCTTTGCCTCCCAGTTCTTTCCTCTATTTCCTTTTACTTTCCTCTTGTCCCACTATCATGTTTGACCTTCATTCCGGTTTCACTAATTTCTCTCCGATTTATTGCCCTTGATTAAGCCCTATCAGGCATCCTATGCCCTCCTCACCATGATTTTAGATCACTTGTTCCCTTATCCCTGGTTTGTTAACACCCACTTCCTTTCCCCCACCTCTCCCTCTCCTGTGCCCCATTGTCTTCTCCTCCTGATTGTTTATCCTATCTTATCTAGATAGATATGTAGAGACAACAAATAGCCAACACAAAAACAAGACAGAACAAAATGAAACAATAAAACAATAGCAAAGAAACCCCAACCAAAGAGAGAGAGGGAGAGAGAGAAGCCTATAAATAGTTCCAGGTTTGCTTGTTGACCTTTATGAGTATTTTTCAGTCCAGTCTGATGGGATGCCGGGTAATGGTGCAAGGATCTTAAGGATGGACTGGTCTGCATTTCTTGATAGGGGCACACCAAGCAGGGATTCATTCAATATTTCAGTTTGAGGGATTAGGAGAGGATAAAATAGTTTACTTAGTTATCTCAGTGAAGCTGTCAACCAATATGGCCTTCACTGGAGCAACTTCTATTCTTACTTCAAAACGAGCTAGAGCCATGGGGCCAGATATGCAGGACTGACTCTCTTACTAGAACTGGGCACTCTTGATGAGCTTGAAGACCCCACCAGGAAGGCAGGCTTCTGTTCCTCAAGAAAAGGAGCAGATGCTTTGTGTCTTCCCTTGAAACAAGCAAACATGCTTCTAAATAACCCCCCTTCTTCCTAAATGTACATGTTCAACCAGGACTTCTCTCTGAGTTCAACTGCCTACTTGATCTTTTCACTTGACTTTCATTTAGGTTAAAATTTGACATATCTATATGTAATGAGTGGGGAATAGACCTATGTACTCATATCTATATGTTAAGAATTAAGGTTGCAGATGGACATTGGGCCTTGACTCAAGTACTCCTTTAACACAAGAACACTTTGTTCTAACAATCCAGAATTCCGTAATGCTCACCTTACTGACACGATCGCTGAAGACAAATGGGTACATAAGCAAATGTGGTGAAGAAAGCTGATGGTGCTTGGCTATCAAAAGATAGTGCCTGGGGTCTTAAAGGCTTGAAGATAAACAAGCAGCCATCTAGCTGAGAAGCAACAAAGCCTACATGGTAGAAGCACACCAGCCTGTGTGATCATGAGGTGTTGAAGGGATCAGTAATCAGGCATCTAAGACCCAGAATAAAATCATACTCAGTGTGAATGAGGTGGGGCATGGAATGGAGACTCAATGCCCATCTGTAGACAATTGGACATCCCCTCACAGAGGGGTCACAGGGAAGAGATGAGCCAGTCAGGGTGTAGTATAGCGCAGATGAAACACATGACTTTCCTCTAGTTCTTTGGTGCTTCCTTCTCCTCACTATCATGACCTCAATTCTCTCTTATAAGTTGGATTAGACCAGAACATGCACACTGCTACAGATAAGATCCTGAAACACAGGGGATCGAGGATAGATAAACCCCCCAGGGCCAACAATGAGAGTAGAGATACCTGCAGGATTAGGGGAGGGTGGGGAGATAAAAAGGGAATCAATCACAAGGATCAAACTAGAACCCCCTCCCAGGGACAAATAATGGAAAAATGGGTGAGGGGTGATGTAGGACAATGTAAGATATGGAAAAAAATAATCTATAACCTATCAAGTGTTCATCAGAGAGAGTGAGGGGGAGGAGGGAGAAGAAATGGGGAGCTGATATCAGGGGCTCAAGTGGGAAGAAAATGTTTTGAAAATGATGATGGCGGCATATGTGCAAATGTACTTGACACAGTGGATGAATGTATGGATTGTGATAAGAGCTGTAAGATCCTCCAATAAAAATCTTAAAAATTTTTTGACATATCCTCTCTACTCTTCTCCCACCTGATGGCTTTATTTCATACTCTTATTAAAATATTTATCTATACCAAATCTATAGTTGGCCCGATATCTTTACCCATCTTCACATTCTTCCTGCTTGTTACATTGGAAGAGTTTTCCTTTCTTCACTACTTAGTTCTCCCAGTTGTAACCTAGATAGTATGTTCTCTGACTCTCTTGCCCTCTGCTGGTGATATCCAACAACCTACAGTCATGCTCCAGAATCTCCTGTGCTAAACAAAGACACAAACAAAACCAACTTCTTTTGCTGCATTCTTTAGCTCCCACGCTTCTCCTTCCTCTTTAGAACCAACCTGGTCACGATATCTATTCCCAACGTCTCTATTTTTCTCCTCATTCACTCTTCAGTTGACTCTTCTTTGACTTCCATGTCTTACCACTCAATGAAATTGCATTTGCTGAAGTGGGTACTGACTGACTTCCACATTGGCAAATCTAGTGACCATTCTTCTTCGTCTTACAAGACCCCTCAGTGTTTGGCACAGTTGACCAGTCTCTCCTTGAGAGTCTCTTCTCTCAGTTTTTGCCATTCACATGTTCTTGTCATGAATGTTTACATCCATGTCTGCTCTATTGTATCTGCTAAATAGTGGAGTTTCTCACGACTCGGCACTGGGTTTTTTAATCCTCCCATGATTCGTACCCTAAGCGATCTAGTCTATTTTTGCAAAAATTAACACAAAATGGACCAGAGCCTTAGATATAAAAACTAAACCTATCCAACTTTTAGAAGAAAACAGAATATCTTCATGGCCTTGGGTTAGGCAAAATTTTCTTAGATATAACACCAGAGTATGTTTTATAATAGTAATAAATGGATTGGTTGAATATCTCATAAATTTGAAACTTATGCTACAAAAGACATTATTAGAAAAATGTTGGGATCTCGTCCAGCGAGACCCTCATGCGGTGACCTGGAGGGGCAACGAACCTGGATGGAAAAAAGACACAGACGTGGGGTAAGACAAGTGCTGATCAAGGCCATTTATTTTGCCAAAACTCGGGGTATATATTTACAACAGAGAAAGAAGTGGGAGGCACATATTCCAATGAAGCACACTGTGTAACAACCGCACACTGTACAACCAATCAGCCACATGTTCCTAATAAGGTACAAAGGTTGCGCAACAGTACTCAAAGACGTCTGTGGTGACGTCCGCATGCAAATTAAGGCTTACCGGGTGAACTTATCACTATGTTCCTAATATGGTATATCTGCAGTTCAATGGGTGCTCAGTACTTTGACTAATGGCAACAAGGTCAGTTATCGCAACTGCCCATGCTACTGAGCACATAGCTTGGACTGTGGGGCCGAAGTTGGGCAGGAAACAAAGTCTTGCTGTTAGAAAGCGGCCAAGATTCTGCTACGTGTCTGAAGCCAAGGTCTTAATGGCTATCGGCTCCCAACAGAAAAATGCAGATTTGAGAGATAATATTTACAAATCACATATTTGATAAAGGGCTTGTTTCTAGAATATACACAAGGGTAGGAATAGACTGTGACTCTTATATGGAATAGACTGTGACTCTTATATGGATGTACAGGTGAGGCACACCTGACCATTGGAAGGTGTGGTAGTTACATAATCTCGTGTCAACTTGAAGGTATTAAGAGCGAAGGGGTGGAGCTTAGCCTGTCAATCAGGTCACAGCTTGATTGGAGGGCAATTGAGATGAATGGCTCGTGGGAGGCCGGCCCCTCCACTCTCTCTGCCTTTACCTTCCTGCTGTCGCGTCACTTGGGGAGCTGTCATAGCCACACTGAGACCGGAGAGAGCCCTGGAGATACTGCCACTGCCACTAGATCCACAAGACTGCACACACTGGCCTGTGATCTTCCTGCATTTTGTATCATTGCACGTGATTTATGAGGGATTTATGGACTAGTATCAGCATTATGGACTACTGCCAGACTTAGGGACATGCTCTGAACTGGCCTGGGCTGTTTTCTTCATATACAATTACTCTTTGATATAAAACTCTTTCTTATACTTATGTGAGTGTTAGTTACTGGATTTGTTTCTGTAGTCACCCCCCTGAGACTGAAGGATCACAAGAAGGCGAGGAAATGGAATATTGCAGACAACACCCATCACATTTAGAGAGGGAGATGAAAATGGCACGCTGCGGAATTTGGCTCTTTGCTCAAAGCAGTTGTCTAGGAGACTTGGACTCACCTCAGGCCCTCTACTAATTCCGTTTCACATTATTTCATCATCCTGATCCATCATTTTCCTAATCTGTCAAGAGGTTTGAGTAGATAAACGTTCAGATCTTCTCAGCTTTCTGCAATTAAGTTTGCCAGTCCAGCTAGAACTAATCAGGGCCTCTTGAATCTAAGGATAAACTCCATTCTCCTTGTAATTGGAATGATTTTCACCCTTAGCCCTATACAAACTTTCCACTCAGAAATGTGAGAGTTAAACTTTGGTAGAACCCTGCCAGGATAGAGGGAAATGATCAGGGCTGTGGGCTGGGTAAGGCAAAGTTCCCAAACCAAATTATCTTGGAATACAGCGCTTGCTGCCCTTGGACAATGAGCAGGTGTGTTGTTGTGATGGGAACAAAGCCTTGGTGCAACTTCCTAGCCTTTTCCTCATCAACGAAGTGTTCAGGTTTCTCAAAACTTCTTCATAACAAGCCCCTGTGATTATCTTATGTCTATCAGGAAAACCCTTTTGGGTTAAACAAACAAACCAACAGACCCAAAAAACCCATCTCCTTCAGCACTGACTTCTCTGCCTTAAATAAATGGGCACAGCAGATCCCTTCAGAAACCACTGTTTGATAAGACCGTGCACTCTGGGTGGTATTGGTAAATCCAATACTCATCCTTGGTTATGATCATTTCACAAAATTGTCTTAAAAGACTTGCTTAAAGACAGAGGGGAGGTCGTTGAGCTAGCAACCGTAGCAGACTGCTTCTGACATCCATCAAGCCCAAAGCAGACTGAGGCCAAGGTATGCACTTGAAATTGCAGATGCGCAACCACGTGAGATCCCGACTTCAGTAGGGGTCACATCAATGGTAATCTTAGGGGGCTCTTCTTGCTCTTTCCCGGTCAGTTGCCGATCAGACCCTTGTGTTTTCATTGACTAATTTTTGGTCAGCACATTTCTCTGCCTTTCTTTCTAATCCATCTAGTCATAATTAATATAGCATGGTAGCCACGCATAAACCTCCAATAACAAACAGGTGGCAACCATGTACAAGATGTGTTTGCTGGGAATCAAAGCTGTGTCTCCCCTGTAGAAGGTGAGACTTCTACCACTGAAGCATCAGTGCTTCATTAAAGGTTGGGTACTTTTATAACGCTCCAAACTCAGCATTTTATATCAGGGTACGCTCTAAGAATGAATACATTCCTCATTATTAGCTAATTATGGCATGATACATTTATTTTGCCTTCAGGGGTTTTGCTTTTTTATTAAATGTGATTTTAAATTTGTTCCATTTTTAAACACTCAGCAGGCAGGGTGTTAAAACTTAGAGCTCAGTAGAGAGATCACATGAAACTAATAGGTGGAGGAGGAAATGGAGGCAGCTAACAGGTGGAGGAGGAAATGGAAAAGAATTAACTGACCCCACATCATTCTCCAGGCCCATGGTCTGGTCTAAAGAGAATGATGGTGTTGATGAGCAATGGATTTTATAAAACTGATTTTAAGAAGTCCTTAGACATGATTCACATGTGTTTCGGTGGGTGACCCCTTATCCAGGCTAAAAGGAAGTCAGCTCCACAGCCATCTTCACCCCTTCTATGTGGATGTGAGTTACAAAGCATCACTCACAGTTTCATAAGAATTCGAAGGCCTGATTGCAGCCAGTTGGCGGTTTGGTTTCCTACAGAGTCGTGGGAAGCGCTCAGCACTGTTGTGCACGGCATCCCTTTCGTATTTGTCCAACTTCTCCTCTCACATGAGCCCACCAATGAGCTTTCTTTCAGACGTACCACAAAATCATAGCTGAATCCAGCTCTGTCTCTCATTTCTGCTGTTATCATCTGGGCAAAGCCTCAACCACAGCTCACCTGGACCGTAATGTCTTCTTATCTAATCTTGCTTTGTTTCTTACCATGCATTTTCCTCAGGGTACCCAGAGTAATCTTTTTTTGGGGGAGAGGGGCTCTTACAAATCTTATAACAGTCTGTCATTCAATAGTATTAAGCACACTTGTATATATGTTGCCATCAACATTTCCAAAACAATTTCTTTCTACTTGAGCCATTGGTATCAGCTCCTCTTTCCCCCCTTCTCCCTTTCCCACCCTTCTAAATCCTTGATCAATTATATATTATTGTTGTTATTTTGTGCCTTAGACTGTCCTTTGTCTCCCTTCACCCACATTCTGCTATTGCTCCCCCTGGTGGGGGAGGCCATATATCCAACCTTGTGAGGGGTTCCCATTTCTCTCCCAACCTCACCATCCTCCCACCCTCATGGTACCGCTACTCCCACTACTGTTCCGAGGGTTTATCTGTCCTGAATTCCATGTGTCCAGAGCTCTTATCTGTACCCATGTGTGTTCTCCAGTTTAGCCAGATTTGTAAGGTATAACTGGGTCATGTAGTCAGGGGCAGGGAGCAGCCAGGAATTAGAGGAATGATGTGTGTTTCGTCAGTGCTGTACTGTACCCTCGGCCATCCCCCCACAGAGGGGTTACAAAGAAGGGAGGATTTAACCAGCGTCATCTTTTTAATGCATAAACCTAAGCACCTAACTCCACCCACCAAAACAAACAAAAAAAGCGCCTGTTGAGAATCCTTATTGGTTTTCTTTTAGAATAAAATAAAATCCAAAGGACTTGTCATTCACCACCCTTTGAGATCTGCTTCCTGTTCTCTCCTACCTCAGCCTACCCCAATTCCACATCTCCCCTACCCTACGCCACCCCTACCACAGCCACCAATCTTGCTCCAGCCTTGTTGGCTGTATTTCTGCTCCTCTAGCCAATCATATTTCTTTCCGACTTTCCCACAGATGTCCTGATTTTTGGACTACATTTCCTCTCGCCTGTGCATAGTTGGCTTTTCTCACTACTCTGCGCTCAACCCCAATGTCACCGAGTTTCAGTGAACCTTTCACTGAGTACTCAGGGTGGCCGGTCATTCACTCTGTCTGCATTCTCTCCCGTGACCATATTCATTTCCCTGCTTATGCACTGTCGCCCCCTTCCACGTATAATGTGACCCCCCCAGAGAGGGAGGCTCCCTTAGGGCAGTGCATGGAGCCCCGAGGCATTAACAAACTGCAGCCAGTATTGATTGAGGGCATCTGTAACAGCGAGGGCCTTTTGTTTGCCTCTCTGTGCATGCTTCCTGATACATTTTCTGCTTCAAATTCCTCTTTTGACCTTCTCTGTTTGACTTGTTTCCAAGAGATTGCTGACTCAAGCGTGCCTGCTTAAAACCCCCCACATGCCCCACCCTGAATCCCCGCCAGCCATTCCCAAGTGGGCGAGGAGGAGAAACTGTCTGACACTCATTATTTGGTACAGCCCTGCACACCTGCGTAGTTAGGCTCCAGGTAGAGAGGTAAGCTTACACCTGTGTGCCCGGGTGTGTCCCGGCATGTCACACAAAAATGCTGATGGGGAACAGTGCAGGCTGGATGAAGCCTTCTCGGGCTGGTAGTTGCATTCCACTCACCCGCTCTGTAGGGTAAATTCTGGGTGTGCTGCTTATTATCTGAGGGGACAGAATGCCCTCTGGCAGTTTGGACACAACAACCATATTCTAGATGTTAGGGACAGTGACTCCTCTTGCTGGCTAGCACAGGCATAGTTCGGGACGAGAGCTTTGGACCAGTTTATTTGGGTTCAATGCCCTGCTGAAAATGTGTATTTCCTCCCCAGATATATTGAAGTGAGATGCTATGTTTTCATAAGAATCCCCTAGGGATTTATGTAGATTCTGAATCAGTAAGGGCTTCAAAAAGTTCGTGGAAAATTTTATCTTTTAATTCCACTTTTCCCCCCACGAGTTTTTTTTTGAAGCCCCAGCTTGTATCTGGGGTAGAAATTTCTGAACAAGGGTTTAAACTGGAATGAACTGGTTCAAAGCTTTCTTCTGGAGATGCAGTGTTTACATATAGCTGTATCCAAGGAGAGAAGGACACTGATTTGCTGGATGGAAGCCCAAGCAAATGATAGACGGGTCAGGAGAGTAGACACGCTAACTAGGGAGATCAAGGCAGACATTTACTTGACATTTGACTATATGGATCATAACCAACTATGGATAATATTAAGAAGAATGGGAATTCAGGAACACTTAATTGTGTTCATGTGTGATCTCAGTTGTTCAACCAGAATAAGGCATCAGGATTTGAGGAAGGCTCATTAACAACCTTTTGATATGCAGACGACATACCTTTGCTTGCTGGAAGCCAAGAAGACTTGAAACACAGATAAATAAAGGATTGCAGCCTTTAATGTGGATTACGACTCAACATAAAGACAACAGAAATCCTCACAACTGGACAAATGGAGCAAAGAGTGAAGTTGTCAAAGTTTTTTTTTGGGGGGGTGCTTTGAGCCACAATCAATGCTGATGGACGCAGAAGTCAAGAAATCAAACAATGTAATGCATTGGGTGAATCTATTGCACAAGACCTCGTTAAAGTGCTAAAGAGCAAGTTTGTCACTTTGAGGACTGAAGTGCACCTGATCTAAGTCATGGTAGTTTTAATTGCCTCATATGCATACAGCTGGGCAGTAAACAGAGAATGCAAAAGAAGAATTGGTGCATTTGAATGATGGTGTTACTGAAGCATATTGATGTCACCATGGCCTCCCAGAGAAACAAATCAATTTGTCTAGGAGGAAGGACCGCTGGCATGCAAGGAAGGCACGACTTAGCCGCATACTTTAGACCTCTGATCAGGAGGGATCGCTCTCTAGAGAAGCACACATGCTTGGTTAATGAGAGGGTTAGTGGGGGCAGGGGGAAGGAAGACGTTCAATGAGATGGACTGGTGTTGGCTACAACACTGGCTCAAACATTTAACAACAGTTGTGAGAATGGCTCAAGAGTGGACGGTATTTCATTCTGTTGTATGTAGCGTGACTGTTAGTTGTCAGCTTAGAACCGCAGCCACAAGCATCTTTTTTGGTGGTGTTGCAGGAAGGCTGTGAGTTAAAGTGTCTGCCACTGCCCAGAACTTTCCTATGCCTGTTCTGAGTCTTAAGCATCGTGTCTTTCTCACCAACTACTGAAGGCGACATTGCTCTTCTCCCTTAGCAGCGTGGGCAGACCCAGGAATGGAGCCAGGTTGCTCTCTCCAGTGAAGGGCCCCAGATCCTAAATCTTGATGGCCAGAGCCGACAGCTCTCATCCTTACTTTTCTTTTTAACCAGTATGTATTTTTGTGCTTCTAAAATATTTGATTAATGTTCAAGTACATGAGCCTTTGAGGTGACATAAAAGGATTCACCTATTAGAAAAATAAATGCTCCTGGGAAATCCACTCAACCCGTATTACTGGAGAGAAACTTGCGGAGACACTTCTGCTGCTGTAGAACAATGGCTCTGCTGGGAATCACCTGAGGGCTGGTCAAAGCTAATTGTTGGGCCTCCTTTCTGATTTAGTTGGTTTGAAGTGGGACCTGATCATTTGCATGTCAAAGTTTGCAGTCGGTGTTGCTGCTACTGCTTCTGGGACCATATTTTGAGAACCACTGTCAGAGAGTAATCCATTTATACGCCATGCTATGAATGAAAATTATATATTGTACTTCAAGTGGGCCATTGCTTTAAACAGCTTTAATTGATATGCTTGCTTATGTCTCCTTGAACAGGTATTTTGATGTTGGACTGCATAATTTCCTAATTCGGTAAGCCAGCAATTCTTATTTTATATGCCGTTGAGTAGCATGTCTACTGCAGGAAGGTGAAGTGGAAAATAAAATTCTCGATGAATAATGGCAATGGGTACTCGTCAAGAAAATAGCCCTATCACAATCACACACGAGATTATCCCTTTTTTAATTATAAAAATCTTGGTTTAAAGGGATTTATATGTGAAGATAGTTGCCCAAGAGCTTAGGAAAATTCAGGTACAGCGACTAGCCTGCTGGAATTGACACATGAAGGGTGCCAGCTTCTTCTCAGTCACGAGGCCACAGACTTCGCTGATTTTCTCTGTGCCGGGCTTATTGTGATTAAACCCAGCCTGCGGGTCGTTGTGTAGCCATGGTAATGCCCTCTTGATCACCAGGCAAAGAGATTACTGTTGGCAGTTTATAGCCTAGTACATCGGTGATTTGATCAGATTAGGCTTGTGGGACAAAATAATTTCGAATAGGTCTTAAATCAAACAGATACATGAGAAATATACTAGGATGTTGGTATGCATCTGCATATTTTCCTGCTATCAACTTTGCTGTATTTCGTAAGAAATTTTTTCTACATTGAGAATATGTAGCAGTAACAGTAGTTTTAAAAAAATATATCATTAAAATGCCCTGGCAGAAATGAATCAGGGAAATGATAATGATTGCCAAAGACTACAAGCTAAAGATGACAAGAGAGCTAGAAGTCAGATAGTGTAGTGAGACATTTTCTGCAAATAAGTGACTTTAAATGCGCAATGCTCATTATTTAATTACCTAATATTTAACACAAGCTAGAGTCTTTTAAGTGTGGTGGTACAAAGAACCTGCAAAATCAAGTATGGATTTGGATAGGTGTATGGCGGTTCAATTTCCCATGGTTCATGTCCGTCTTCCCATTAGTATGATGCTCTCTGAGGAGAAATGTAGATCATCGCACCACCTTTCTCCTAAACCGACAGCATTTCCTCTACGCAGCACTGCGTAGGGTGGTGATTTTCCCAGAGACACCATGCATACGTTGTCTTCTTCTCCAGAGCCTGATCCATGGCTGGACATTAAAAAGCTTCTGGGCTAACCGGAATCGGAATTGCCCTGAACTTCTCCGATATGTACATAGTGTGAACCACTACCCTTGGGTGGACACATGGGTGAACCCATTTTAGCTTCAACTCACTCACTGCCGGCAAGTTGATGCTGACTCATGGACAGAGTAAAATTGTCCTTGTGGGTTTCCAGACTGTAACTCTCTACAGGGGTAGAAAGCCTCATCTTTCACCCACGGAGAGGCTGTAGGTTTCAAACTGCAGGCTCTGTGGGTCACAGCTCAATGAGGAATCACTAAGCCACCAGGGCTCCTGCATTTTAGAAAGAGGGGCAAAATACCAGATGTCATAGGAGACTCAGGCATAGGGATTTCGTGTATAAACTGATTAGAAAAGGTTGTGTAAAAAAAAAAAAAGAAAAGAAAAGGCTGTGTATCTCAGGGAGGGGCTTGGGTGGTTTTGCATGAACATTATTGGTATTTTTGTGCTACTTCCATGGCAGTGATCATATAATTCCTTGCAGTGAATGAAAATTTTGTACTTTTGTACTTTTCTTATTTCTGATACTAAGTTTCTTGAGGGTAGGTATCATGTCTTAATCCTATTTCTGTGATGCTAATTATAGAATCATATTTCTATGATTAAGCCCAGAGACTTGTATGGAATCAACATTTGTGGTAGATATAGATGGATGAGTCAATGAATGAAATGGTGCCAAAAGGACAGGAAAGGTGAAGATTGAGAAGAATCTATTGAATTGTTTATTCAAAAAACAATTAATAAGCTTACTGCATACCACACCATTTACTTGGTTATAATTGGGAATGTCACTGTTAGCAAAAATGGACACAATCCTAGCTCTTGTTTAACTTAGAGTCCATTAGGAAAGAGAGAAATTACTTGAATCATAAATATATCTGTAAAATGGAAAGTATCACACATGTTTCTTCTTTTAAAAAATCATTTTATTGAGGGTTCCTACAACTCTTATCACAAGCCACACATAAATCCATTGTGTCAAGCACATTGATACATACTTCTGAAGGAGAGGAGCCACATGCTACAAGAATGTTGTGTCCCTGGTTCATTCGGGAAACTTCCACTTTAAACCAAAGAGTCACAGAAAATGAGTTACTCCATTGCCTGAAATGACTTGGAAACTGGGGAAAATATAGAAATCATGATTTTCACTCGTTAAACAATAGGTAACAAAGCACAGAGATCCATGAGAAAAGGAAAACAAATGATCCCCAATTTGCTCCGTACACAGAATTCTCGGACTCCCGCACAGGGAGGAGTGGGGGCGGTGTGCAGGTAGCACGGTGTGGTCTCCTGGAGATGAGGAGAAAGTTAGGAGGGGGAGTGTCCACAGAGTAGAACATCGCTGAGAAGACAGCTCTCAGGAAGAGAGATCAGGGGATTTGCAGAAAATCCCCCTTGAATCTTCAACTGAGTACTGCTCAGAATGTGCACCTGGTGAAGCTACCTGAGGTTGGGGAAAGGCTCACCTGCAAGTAGGAATGAGAATAGCCCTCAGAGCTCACCCAGGACTAGAGTAGTTTGTGTTTGTCTCAGACAGAACGAGGGCAGATAGGAGTACTCAGAAGACTCTTGACTGAGCCGTGGGGAAATTAACTCCTGCCTAAAGCCTGCCCTGGTTCCACCTAACAAAGCTCAAAGTCAATGAGGAAAGAACCTTCTCTTGTAAAGCAATGCAATTGTGTTCAAGGAGAAGGCAATACACCATAAGCAGGAGCTTGGGAAAAGCTGATGGGAGCAGCGGAAGGTACTAGGAGCTTTGCACGAGTTAAACGCAACAGAACCAAATACTGTTATGTACGAACTCCTGCAGGGGTAGAGACCTCTGAGTAGACGCTTGGACAGGCATCCCGGCTAAACAAGTGGAAGAGGGAGAGTGGAAGTGTATCCATGAATATATCTCTATCTCTATCTCTGTCTCTATCTCTATATCTATGCTTGGCAGAGGATGCTTGTGTATGTGTGTTTACTTTTGCTGCAAATATCCATGAAAGTGGTGGAGCATGCACAGGAACAAATTATGACAATTCCTTAGACATAACCAAACACCTTGAGGGAATGGGTTACTAGTGAGCAACTAAGGTGTAACTATTCATCTTCTGTACAGAGGAAAGAAGAGTGGACAAAAATGGAAGGACACATGGGAATACACATGTAGTACAATGGACTAATGGATCACACTCACATCAGTCTCTACAATACTGAGACCAGAAGAACTAGATGGTACCTGCCTACCACTACCAGTTACTATAAATAGATTAACATTAGAGGGTTGTGCTAGGCTCAGTTAACTAGAGAAATGAATTCATTGACACTCATATATAAGTAAGAGAGAACTTTATATCTAAGAGTAATTGTATATTGAGAAAACATCCCAGCCCAATCCAGATCAAGTCCATTAGTCCAATATTAGCCCATTTGTCCAATACTAGTCCATACATTCTTCTTTAGACTTATCACAGCACATGCAATGATGCTGAATGCAGGAAGATCAAAGGCTGATGGGTGAAAAGTCTTGTGGATCCAGTGGTGGTAGAAGCATCTCAGTGTTGTCGCAGGTCTCCACATGGCTCCTCTATCTCTCTGAGTGTGTCTCTTCAAAAGCAAGGCAAAGCAGAGAGCGACTGTGACCCGCCTGCCCACCACCAGAGAAAGAGAGGACGTTCTCAGAATTCCCATGAGAAGGCCATGCCCACATGGAGGCATCATCAGGTTGTGACCTGATTGATAGGCTAGATTCCACCTATACTTGTTTACCAAGTTGACATGAAATTATGTAATTAACAAAAGTCCCTAGATAGAGTGGGAGAAAAATGTAGAGCAGAACTCAAAATTATAAAAAGATCAAGCTTATTGATCAGATGGAGAATGTTGGCCCCCCCCACTCCGCTCACCCCAAGTGGTGGTCCTTACCTTTCAGTCTAGAACTGAACATACCTTCATGTTAGATAACGATTTAAGATCAAAATAGCAACGTCTACATAAGACAAAGTTCAGAGGGTGAGGATAGGAGGAGGAAACAATCCTCATGCAAGCAAGCTTTATTATCTTGGGATAAGTTATGGTATATTAAGGGATTGTAAGAGATAAGTTGAATCAGAATGTTTATGACTTGCTGAATGTAAACCTATGATCTTCTCTGTAAACCTTAGCCTACTTCACAGAAAAAGTAAACAAAAAATATTTAAGGGAATACAAAAAATCTTTAGCAACCAATAAGGTAAAATATACAGTATCTGAAATTCAATTTTTTAAAAAAATTACCGTGTGCTTACCTTCCTGACACAATCTCTGAAGACAAAATGGGTGCATAAGCAAATGTAGTGAAGAAAGTTGATGGTGCCCGATTATTAAAAGGTATAGCGTCTGGGGTCTTAAAGGCTTGAAGATAAACAAGCAGCCATCTAGCTCAGAAGCAACAAGCCTCACATGGAAGAAGCACACCAGCCTGTGGGATGATGAGGTATCGATGGGATCAGGGATCAGGAATCAGGCATCTAAGACTCCGAACAAAATAATACCAATGTGAATTGGGGGAGGGGTACATGGAGTGGGGAATCAAAGCCCATCTGTAGACAATTAGATATCACCTCACAGAGGGGTCACAGGGAAGAGATGAGCCAGTCAGGGTGCAGTATAGCACTGATGAAACACACTAGTTCTTTGGTGCTTCCTTACCCCCACTACCATGACCTCAATTGTACCTTATAAATCGGATTAGATCAGAGTATGCACGCTGCTACAGATAAGAGCCCACAACACAGGGAATCCAGGATAGATAAACCCCCCAGAGCCAACAATGAGAGTAGAGATACCAGGAGGATTAGGGGAGGGTGGGGGAGAGAAAAGGGGAATTGATCACAATGATCAACCTATAACCCCTCCCAGGGGGATGAACAATGGAAAAATGGGGAAGGGGCGATGGAGGATGATATAAGATCTGAAAATAATAATCTATAACTTATCAAGGGTTTGTGAGGGAGGATGGGCAGGGGAGGGAGGGGAAGAAATAGGGAACTGATATCAGGGACTTAGGTTGGAAGAGAATGCTTTGAAAATGATGTTGGCAGCATATGTGTAAATGTGCTTGACACACTAGATGAATGTATGGATTGTGATAAGAGATGTAAGTGCCCCCAATAAAAGTATTTTTTAAATCATATTTGTAAAATTATAGAATTATTTAAATTTAGCAATGGGAACTGACCCAGAAATGATAAATAATAAACTTGAAGAACTTGAAAATATTTATAATAGTATTCCATGTGTTCTAGAGGTAGATAAAAGATTGAGAAAATGATATAGGTACGTACAAGATGGAAAAAAGAACTAATCAAACATGTAGAATAAAATTACTAATATATATAATGACAGTGCACTTGATGGGATTAATTGTCACCTTGGACAATTAATAGAAGCCAGACGAAAGGAAATACAGAGAAAGAGGGAAAGGCAGAGAAAGAACAAAAAACTGGAAGAAAATCCGTGTACTGTGGAACAACTCCAAGAGGCCAATATTATAATCTCATTAGAGTTTTTCAAGGCTAGGGAAGAAGAGAGAAGGGAAAAAAATGAAAGAAAGGCTGATAATTTTCTATGTGGGATTAAAAGTATAAAAGAACCGGCCCAGGAAGCTCAACTGACTCCAACTCCCAAGTGCTCTAAAGAAAATCATATTATATTTCACTTGTTGGGAAGGGGTGATGTAGAGGGATTCTCCAAAGCAGCCAGAGGACAGAAGACACAGTGGAGAGAGAGGGACACAAATAAGAATGTCGATGCCAATGATGGGGTTAGTGGAACAACATTTTAAAGTATGGAGAATAAAACAAGAACTATCAACCTAGAATTCTATTCTAGAATTCTATCAACTATCTATCAACTATCAACCTAGAATATCAAATGAAATAGAAAATCAATGAAATAAGGCTATTTGCAGACATATAAGCTAATGTTAAAGGAAGTAATTCACGCAGAATGAAAGTATCAGGTGGAGTTCTGGATCCGCCTCGAGGAGTGGGAGAGCATTGGAAACAGTAATTGTGTGGGTAAATAGGAAAATATTGTTATTTTAAAATGTCTTTAAATGATAAATTACTGTTTAAAGCTAAAACAATGTTGGGCTGCCCTTCCAAAAAAGATGATGGTATGGTAGGTTTAAAACGAAACATTGTATCAAGCCCATGGTTGTAAATGGCTGTTATCATCTTCACATTAAAAGATATTTCAAGAAAATAAAAACTCAGGCCCATCAATCTCTACTAATAGCATCGGTTTCAAAAATTTAAGTACATTTTTAGCAAATTACAACCTACAAGATATGTCACAAATGCGTAGATGTATCTTAGGAATGCAGGTGTGCTTACACATTTGGAAATCAATCAAATTTACCATAAAATAGACTAAAATGTAAAGAATCATAGAATTTGTCTCTGTCATTATAGAAATGACATTTGTCAAAACCCAGCACCCCTTTCTGATCAAGTACTCTCAACAAACTAGAAATAGGTGGTGAGATTCTCAACCTGATGAAGGCTCTCTATGCAAAACCATTAGCTAATGTTGTGTACAATGATGAAAGACAATGACTTCTCTTCAAGATTAGGGACATTAGGGACATTAAACAGGGACATCTAGGCTCGCCGTTTCGATTTGCCCTTGTATTAAGATGTGCATTCTCCCCCCAATTTTAATAGATTCAATTTGAACATGAATGTGCATAGTATCTTCCAAACTGGAACTACCTCAATAGTCACACAATCAAAGCCTCAACTGACGGACGTATTTTAGATTACGCATAGAAGCACAAAAGACTAGAAAGACACCGACAACTCTGAGTAAGAACAAAACTGGAGTATTTATGCGACCTGATTTCCAGACTGATCATCAAGTTACAGTAACAATGTAGTAATGGGGTAGATAGAGACTATTAGGTCAACGGGACATTATTCTTTAATGCTGTATAGTTTTCCATTGTGTATATCATCTTGTTTATTCATCTCAGCTTGTTTATCCATTCATCCACCGGTGGGCGCTTAGGTGGTTTCTGTCTGTTTTGCTTTTGTGACTAATGCTGTGATGAACATGTCATGCCTCTTGTTTCTGTAGGACAGACACCCACTGGTAGAATCACTATATCAGATGGTAGCTCTATGTCTAACCTCTAGAGGAAGCCCCTTACCATTTTCCATTGTCGTTGTACTATTTGGCAGTGAATGAGTTCTAATGTCCCCACACCCTCACCAGCATTTACTGTGTCCTTTTCCAATCATTGCTACGATGACCACGAGGAGACACCATCTCGTTGTCTCATAGGATCACTGTGAGCTGGAATTGACTCCAGGGCAGTAGGTAACGGCTAATCATCTCAAGCCTCACTTCATTGGCTGCTTGCACGTCTTCTGTGATGAAGGGTCTGTTCATGTCCTTTGCCTAATCGGAGGGACTTTTCTATGTCGCCAACAGGAGGTCTAAAGTGCCATCTTCATCATCAGAGAAAGCATTTGAGTAGCGCGAAGCAGATTAGGGTTGAGAGGGGAGTGTGGACCTGACAGCAGTGAGTGGTCCTTAGTAGCCCCCCAGAGAGCAGCTACATTCTCCTGTAAACGTATCACTAGGAAACACCTTAGAGGGTTCGAGAATTCAAGGGCTGATGCTTAAGAGATCCTTTTGACTGTGATGGCCAAGAGAAACATCTATTTCCCTTTGCACAGGAGGGACCATGAAAGAAACAGACACAGACACCGGTCTGCCCCAACAAGCTCTGAATGTGAATGCTGGTTTGCCAGGATGCACTAGATGCTTCCGTTGGGGCATAAAAAACTCAACCTGCTTAAAATTAATCAACTACCTCTTTTACAGAGGTGGAAGCCATGTGCTTTTCTCTGGAACGAGTTAACTTTCAAAACAGCCCTGAGCCTTGATGGTGATCTCAGTTTAGTGAGCAGCAAGGACAGGGCAGCTCCCACTTCAGCTGTTGAAATGTTCCCTGAGCCCCGGCAGGAAGGAGCTGTCACTGTTAATGAAATAGGAGTGATTTGGGTCTAGGCTTTCATGAGGATGGTGTGAAAACTCAGGGTGCACAATCCTTCTGCCTCTTACAGAAAACAGAGGCACGACTTTAAGGAAGTAGTCATTGCATCACCTAAGACTCGCTTCTGAAGACTAGTGGCTAGAGTTCTTAGTGGGTGCTGCCGAAGAGAACAAAGACAGCAGCCTGGGAAAACTGATTATAGAATAAAATTGCTAAGAGAGTGCCTTGTTTCTATTGAGTTTTTGTTCTTATTTGTCTGCCTAGCTTTGGCCAACCAGTGAAAAAGATGTGTACTCTTGGGTTTCCTTTATGCTGATTGAGCTGTTTAGAAAAAATTTTTTTGGAATGTTTTAAATTCTTACTCAGAATTGTAGTTGCCCTGCCCCCTTGGCAGCAGTGTCTGCTAGCAAGGTCTGTGGGTTGGGAAATGGTTTGAGTGGTGCAGGGTGCCACTGGGACTCACAAAGCAAACAACATCGGCCATTTCAGCTACTTTTACGTGTACAAGATGGGGGTCTTAAACCCATTCACCATGTATGCTGCCAACATGCCACTGTCTCGTTCCCAGCCTTCCCCACCAGAAGCAGAACCTCAGCACCAGCTTCTGGGACCCTTGTCTGGCCCACTCCTGAATCCACTCTCCCCATGTGGGCAGGGAGGGCTCTCTACCTAGCCCAGCACCTATCTTGTTTGTTAACTTGGATAGGGAGCTGCCTCTTTCCCAACCGGAATGGTTTACATTGTGGGTCTTTTCATTAAATAGCCTTTCTCATGTGAAAGACATTCCCTTCTAACTGTAATGAGCTACAAGGGTATTCGATTTTGTCAAATGCCCCTCTGTATCCATTGAGATAATCACAGGGTTCTTTTCCATGGTATGTTCCATGGACTGGTTTCCTTACCTTGACCTATACTTGCTTTCCTGGGAGAAATCACCATGGTTTTTGTTCAGGGGTCAAAGTGTACCCTCTTCGACTTTTTTTTCTTTGAAAGATCAAATTCATCAGTTTGACTTTTGTTTTGCCCTTAGGCATATTCATCTGAACATCAGACAAATATTACCCCCTTTTTTCCTATATATCATCTGATATTTTAGTTTTAAATTAATTTTAAAGTAGGGCCTCACCTTTGTTGTTTTTCTCTAAATATCAACATGAAGTTTCTTACCTAATCCTGTACATATTCTACGGATCATGAGGGGATTTGTCAGTACCAATACTCTTTTTTTTTAAGTCCTTAAAAAAGTGTTTATTAAAGATCTTTACAGAGCAACATCCACGCGCCAGATCCAGTTGCCAAGGAGACGCTGTTAGCAGTGGGGACTGGCTGAGGCAGGGCTGGTGCCTCTGGCTTCCTGCCCTTCTGCTCCGAGGTGAGCGTGCAGGGTAGGATCTCAGCCTTGGGGTCCACAATGCCCACGTGGTCAGACAGGGGCTTCGTAGGGCCAGTTTTACCACGTGGGCCCCAGGGCAGCATGATCTTCACCGTGATGCCTAGAACACTCAGCCTGAGCAGCACGTGGCTCACCAACGTGCCAACGTCGTAGTTATAACGGCGTCCCCGCTGTGGATCATCAGCCTGCGCAGGAATGTCGTCCATTTAGCCGTGTGTCCTCGCAGCTTCGCGGACACCCTGACCGTGTGGCCCTGGTCGCGCTCTCTCTCCGTGATCACCCGCAGCAGGCCCTCCCCACAGCGAGCCCTCTGAACGGTTTGTAGCGCACAGACTGCCTGGGACATGGCACATAGGCCTCTGGTGGCCACTTTTCTGCATAAAGCTGAAAAACTGCCCACAAGGAAGCCACATCTCTTTCGAACGACCCACTTAACTCTTGGATCCCACGACCCTTCTCGCCAAGCACATTTTGTGCCCGGGCGGCGGGGACAGTGATTTCTGTTCTGGCTGGGGGAACTGGCAGGCCCACTCCAGGGTCCCCATCTTCAGCCAGCTCCTGGGCGAGGAGCTCATTCAGTTCAGCTGTGACGAGGCCCTCAGTCACTACCTTCCTCTTCCTGAAAGTTTGCTCGGCATCTTGCACCACGCGCCACCAGAAAGGAAACCGCCAGGACTCTTTGTCTTAAGGACACGGTGACCCTGATGGGTGTGAGGGTAGCAGAAATGCCAAGATCACGCCAAGATGAGCCTATTGATACTTCTTCCTAAAAACTCCAAACCAAACTCCCTGGCATCCAGTCGATGCTGACTCATAGCCACCCTATAGGACAGAGTACCCCTGAGGATTTCTGAGACCGTAAGTCTGTACGAGGAAAACAAGACTGTATAAAAGAAGAAAGCCTCATCTTTCTCCTGTAGAGCGGCTGGCGATTTCGAACTACTTCGCCACCAGGGCTAAGTGGCGACCCCGTAAGGCTAGGCAAATATAAAAAGGCATGGAGATCCCTGGAGTTAATATGATCCTTGGAAGATAAATTCCTTTTATCTCACTGATGTGCTTATAGATCGGCATTCACTACATTACAGATGTGAACCTGTACACAATTGACATTTATATCCAGCCACCAGAGAGAGAAGGTAGAACAAGACAGGCGTTCCCTGCTGGGCGTTTGGTTTGTTCTGTAGGCTGGTCTGAGGAGTCTCCTGGTTCTCGAGTCTGAATTTGCAGAGGGTATTGGAGTGTGACGGGTTGATGGGTCACCAGACACTGTCAAGGAGCAAATCTGCTATTACAGGCACGGCACTTTTTCCGGGTGTCACCCTGCACCTCACTTATTCTTAAGACTGTGCCAAAGAAAGACCAGAAGGACTGTTTGGATGGGGGAAAAAAAAGAAAAATATGAAAGAGGGAGATTTAATTTTTATTAGCTCACATTATAGTTTTATTAAAAATATTCCTGGATTCCACAAATCCCATCATCCTGTGGTTAATTTTTGATGGAGAAGTCTGCCCACCACTGTTTGGGGTTTGTCTTGGATATGAGATGTCTGAAATGCTCAAAAGGGCTGTTCTTGTTTTTTAAGAAGGCAGGTGGGCAAGTGCAGGCATCCTTTGGGTGAAAGGACTCAGGCCAAGAAGAAGGAGTTTGGGTCCTGAAGGGCAGGAAAGACCTGTTTAGGCTCGGGCTGCTTTGAAACAGAGGAATTCAGGGGAGTGTGGGTGTGTGTTCTGGGAGTTAGAACAAGAGGATAACAGGAAGCTATTTAGAGTCTGTGTTCCCTCTGGCAGCTTAGAAACAGCTAGAGCACATGCATGGCCCCCTGAGAAAGAAAGATAAAAGCCCTTATGAATATATTTAAAAATCACCACACACACAGGCTATAAATCAGAGGCAAAATGAAATACTTGCTTTGTTACCGCAGATTGGAATTGAAGTTACTTTAAAAAATCTAACCAACTACTGGTGGTCTAGATAAGTCATTCGAAATAGTGGTGTCAAAGGTGAATGGACCTCACTGCTACCCCTAGGGTGTCACCAAGGATGAAATGGAGGGCAGAAGTTCACGAGAGAAGATGAACCAAGAGTGGGTGAAAGGTAACCTGTTGGGGGTTTTTGATAAGTAGTTTAAACTATCAAATACAAAGTTGATGATCTGCAGGGTAAACTCCCACCTAACCTATAACAAACAATAAAAAGTTTGTTTTTTAAAACAAGAATGAGCTTGTTTAAATAGCTGCTCCTGCTTGTGTTTAGCCTAAAGCAGCCTTTTCCAAAGTGGCCAATACTGCCCTACTGTGGGCACTGGAGTGAACTAGGGAGACTCCCAAAGCAGATACCTAACTTTATACTAGATTGTGGGCTACATACAGAACAAAGGTTTCAGTTGCCCTAGGACATTGAGAGGTGTGTGTGTGTGTGCATGTGTGTTTTCCCTGAAAAGGAATTGGTAGGCCAAATGTGTTTGGGAGCCTGCGGTCTAATACCTGTGTCTTGTGGCCTAAGAATGGCACTCATCTTCTCGTAAGGGCCCTGGTGGCATAGTAAGTTATGTTTGAGCTACCAACTAAAAGGTCAGCAGTTGGGCTCTACCAGCCGCTGCGTGGGTGAAAGATGAGGCTGTTTCTTCCTGTAAAGATGTATTGCCTTGGAAACCCTGGGGATGGCTTTACCCTGTCCTATCGGGTTGCTGTGAGTCTCAGTGAACTCCATCACAGTGACATGGTTGGTTGGTGGACAAAAACTATTGGGCTGCTAACCAGATGGTAGGTGGTTCAAACTCACCAACTGCTCCTGGGGTGAAAAGTAAGGCAACCTGCTTTTGTATCGCCTCCGGGACTCCAATGGAGCAGGTCCCCCGTCCTGTTATTAGGTGGAAACAGCTCAATCCTGGTGAGGGGAGACAGGACCCCTGGGGAATACTACATCTCTTTCATCTCTGCCTGCCGCACACTCATCTCCTTTGAAGCAACTTCCCCATCACAGTATTCCTTGTAAAGCTTCCTTTAATTTCACCGGTGGCACCAGAAAACCAGAGCTAATGATCTGTGTGCTGTTCCTGTTGAAGTGTTGTTTTAAATAAAAAGTGAGGAACTGGGGAGTGAAGAAAGTCAGATACCAGAACAAGCCCCACCGAGACAGTTAATGAAAATGCAGGCAGGGTGCTAAGGAGAAGGAGCGAGCCTAGGAAGACACCACATCCAAGCTACTCAGTTCCGTGTCTGCAAACAGTGGGGGCTTTCTAAAGGTTAGCTCCCCTGTTCCCAGGATCCAAGGAGCAGAGTATTAGTCCTGGTTCTCCTACCCATGTGATCTTAGGTAACCATGGCTGTTTATTTTTAAGTTAGAAATAATAATTCCTGACTCGGGATCATTTGTTAGGTTCAAACAGGTAGCACTCTGTACCAATGCTGCTCATCACTCAGGTCATCACGGCCGCCTCTGCTGTTTCTTTTGGAGAGAGATGGCAATCTTTTCTCTACATCGATATAGAGTTACCTTTTTCAGGGCATTTAACATGGTAACTGGAGTATTTTTATATTACCAAATACCCTTTAAAATAGCAAGTCATAATAGTAAAGAGTCCACCTTAGATGATACCTCTTCCGCAAACCTACTAGTATTTCCCTTTGATAGCTGTACCTCCCAGACAGATGGGATCATGGGGCCATCCTAGCTCCCTACGTTCTATTCCAGGAGCATACGATATCGTAGGTTTGGGAGGAACCTGGGCATCAATAGAGTTGCCAGTCAGTCCAGGTGACTCTTAAGCTCGGGAAAGATCGAGAAGCATGGTTTTCAATAGAGTTCTTTTTGTGTGTTGGATATGCCGAGAGAGTGGGTTCTGATTCATTCTAGTATTTCACCATGGTGCACCCACAGTGTCCAATGAAAGCAAACCCCAAACCTGTCATGCCCGTTCAGATTCATGGAGTTCTCAGGTGTTTCAGGGTACCCCGATCTGTGGGGTTTTCTGGGCAACCATCTCCAGGGAAGCAGATCACCAGGCCTTTCGTTCGTTCTTGGTATCGTGGACTGGGTGCAGACCACCAACCTTGTCTAATACCTTTAAGAACACTTGAATGATTACATCTTCATCTCAAACGTATAAAAGAACTGAGTAATTGGCAGCTTTTCCTTTCAATCTTGTATTTATGCAGGGAATTAAACAGCCCAAGCACTGTTCTCGAGTCTAGAATGGCAGTCGCAAACAAGATCGCCAGTCTGTTCCCTCCTCTCACGTGGCCCTGGCGGGCGGAGAGGGAGAGTAGGTGAGTGCAGAGGAAAGCACCGCTGTAGTCCCTGTGGCGTGCTGGAGGGTTTGAGGTGTGTGCACTGAACTAGACTGGGTGCGCAGCAAGGGACTCTCGGAGGCAGCAGCACATCACTGAACGCTGAGCAAGGAGGATGCAACCAGGGAAGATCTGGAGCTGATTATTGCGGGCGAGGGGACGGCAAAGTGCCAAGGCCCTAAGGCAGGAAGGAAGCCTGCCGGTGGGGAGGCAGGGCAGCAAGGAGCCCAGGAGGAGTGCAGAGGAACAGGCAGGCAGTGACCAGAGAGGACTGGGGGATTGGATTAGTTGTGCAATGAGCAAAGCACCCTTGCGGAGCTCTCCGAGAGGGAGTGGTGGGATCTGGTTCCCAGCATTCAGAAGTCACTTCTGTCTTGAGCATCCTGCTCTTGTGAAGACCTATGGACGTGGGATCAGGAGCCCTGGTGGCCTAGTGGGTGAGACGTTGGGCTGCTAACCGCAAGGGGTCAGCAATGTGAAACCACCACCCACCGCCTCGAGAGGAAGAAGAGGCTATAAGTTGGAACTGACTCTATGGCAATGAATGATCTATATGGAATCAAATTGATAGCAGCAACTTCAAAGGTCAGACAGGAGCTTTCGAGGTCAGTGGGATGATGCTATTGGGGAAGAACAGGTGGGAAAAGGATGGTGGGAGGGGTGGCACCACTTGAAGCCCTGTAGTGTATAATGGAGACATTATTGAATCAATGGAGACTCTGCTGTGGACACTCTCGAGAACAACAAAGAAAATATTTTAAAAATGGGGAAAAGGTCACTGATAGATGTGGCCGAGGACTGACCTTGCTCCTCTACCACAAGGCTGAGCTCCACAATCCAGGACTGCCCTGGCTCTTCAGGGAAGACTTGTGCTGCGAAAGCGGCTCTGAATTGGATAGCAATAGCCTGGAATTAACATAACATTTCATTTCCTCCTGATATGTGCGCTCCAAACAAAAGAAACTTACTTCACGGGAGTCCATTGCTACGCATAGTGACCCTGTAGGACAGAGTAGAACTGAGCCTGTGGGTTCTGAGGCTGTCAATCTTTACGTGAGCAGACTGCCTCATCTTTCTCCCACGGAGCAGCTGATGGCTGCCAAGGGCTGACCTTATGGTTAGGAGTCTGTGGTAGTTACATAATCTGGTGTCAATTTGAGAAGAGTGTGGGGGTGGAGTCCAGCCTGTCAATCAGGATATAGCCAATAAGGCCTCTGTGTGGGCATGACCTTCTCCTGAGGATTCTGGGACTCCTGTATTTCCTCCGGGGAGGCTGGAAACACACACTTCTCTCTCTGCTCACTCCCTGGGAGACATTGTAGCTGACAAGACACATGGAGCTATGCTAGTGCCCTGAGCTGGAGGAATGATGTAATGCTGAGATGCTTACAATGCCACTGGATCCACAAGACTTCCCACCCACTGGTCTGTGATCTTCCTGCATTCGGAATCATTGTATGTGTTTCCTGAGTCTGAAAAGGACTTTATAGATTGGTGTCGGACATATGGGCTAATATCGGACTTACGGATTGGATATAAACTGGGCTGGGATGTTTTCTCAATATTCAACTGCTCTTGTATATCAAGCTCTTACTTATACATATATGCATGTTTATGAACATGTTTCTCTAGTCTACCCAGACTAACACAGAGCCCAACACTTAATCCACTATGCCCCCCGGGCTCCTATGTTTGCTTAGTGCATTGTCAAATATGTGGTTATTCATCTGAGCATTGATATGTAGTCAGTCAAATGACAGTGATGCAGCAGGAAGTTCCTTCTAGGGAGAGCAGGCCAGCCTTGGGGTCTCCCCTTGGGATGGAAGCTTGTTACAGTGACAAGAAACCATCTCAGCTTGTGACCTCCTTGGTAGCCCAGGCTCCAGCTCCTTCACTGGCCCACCTTTCTCTCTGGGCCGTTCATCAGCAGGGTCTCCGAAGGCCCAGCTTTGACCCCTCCGTACTCTGGACTTAGTGCCTACTTCTCTTCCAAGATAGCGCCCCCTAGGATACAGAGACCTTCTAGAGCCATCACTTTGGTGCCCTCTCTTGGTCCAGCTGCGCAGAGCTCCACCTGGCTCACCCACCTAAGCGGTTGGCTTATAAGTTGGTATATTCTTCCCTTTCTTGTCAAGGGCTAGCTTCCTCCATCACAGCCTCTGTCCAAGACAGCATTTCTCAACTGTAGATTCCTCAAAGACTTGAGTGATTTGTACTCCTTTTCTCACCTCTGTAGAATTTCCTTTGGGATTGGGGCTCACGTTTTATTCATTTCCATGGCTTAGAGGACTTCACTGAAGCACCTCTTACTTTGATCCTACTGCTACCGTCTTTGTGGAAAAACCTTTGAGCATGGTTCCTGTCCATGCTGGGCTTGGGATGGGTTTGTTAATTTTACAATTCAAATTCAAAACAAAACTAAGCATAAAAGCAACCCTTGGTGCTGGAGGGCTGAAATGCATAATTCAGGGCCTGCCATTCTTACGTCTAACCCATTGACAGATAATGCTATGAATAAATGTCCTTTTTAACCATAAATTGAAAGAGCCCCTGGTGACTTACTCTGGATGCGTGCAGTGTGGAGACCCAGTGTCAAATGTAAACTGCTCTGAGCCAGCGGATGCTGCTGAGTCAATCATCAGGTTATCAGATACATGGCCAAAACCAAAACAAATGAGTCATTTACTTGACAGGACATTTGTCAAGTGGGGTTTGTCTTGCATCTTCTTTTTAATTCTCTTCCAAATGCCTCAGGGCCTTTCTGTCTTAGGGGCTGGCTGCACCAAGGGGGAGCCACCAACGCATGTACTTCCTTGTACCAAGGGGCTCAGGTCTTCTGCCTGCCTCTGTGATTTAGATTCTGATGGCAAGGACATGTGGACGGGGCTGGGGTCTGGAGTCTATTCTGATGAGTGTGGCAGCAGGGACAGCCAGCTTTGAGAGGCAGGGTTCCAGAGGGGAGCCGTACTTGTTCTCATATCTCCCCGCAAGACACAGTAGAACTGCCCCATGGTGGCGTCTTCACAATCAGAGCTATGGAAGCAGATGGCTGTGTCTTGGGGAGAGTAGCAGCTGAGGGCTTAACTATTACAGTGCCGGCTCCTCCCCAGCAGAGCAGTAGCAATGTGATGTGTCAGCGGTTTCTTACTGTGGAGCACCAAAGCCTGCTTCTGTGCCCTCCTGGAGAGTACGCAAGCGTCTGGACCTTCTTTCATAAATCTCTTGTGTGCTAACAACCACAAGTGGATTCTGTTGTTTGGAACTTAGAAAACGGGCCCTATTGCTGTCTGGGCTGTCAAGTTCAGCAGGAAAGTGCACATTCCTGAGTTGGCTTTGCCCAGGAGCGGCATTGAGTTTTGTACCCCCGCGTGGAATGAAATGGCAGCTATTTTTGCATCAGCAGCAGGAGCAGCCTGGGAGATGGAAAGGACATTGGGCCAGAAGCTGAAGAGCAAGGCTCTGGTCTGTCTCTCCCTTGCTCCCTCCTTCACGCTGCATTAACTTTGTGCAAGTCATGTCTGTTTGGGTCTTGTTTTCTTATTTGTGAAATGAGTGTCTTATGCCAAGTAAGCTCTGAAAGTGCCTCCCAATCTCACTGTTTTCTAGCTGGCAAGCCTTGTGTTTCTAATCTCAGAGACAACTCCCATAACCTACCTCCAACCACCGGCTCCAAATCTTTGTTCTGGGTCTTTGGTGCCTGGCTCACCTCCTCCCCATGACCCTTTTGTAAGGGGATGTCTAGTTGCCCACAGATGGGCCCTGGGTCCCCACTCTACACTCCCCCTCATTCACAATGATATGCTTTTTTTGTTCTTTGATGCCTCATACCTGATCCCATCAACACTTCATGATCACTCAGGCTGGTGTGCTTCTTCCATGTGGGCTTTGATGCTTCTGAGCTAGTTGACTGCTTGTTTACCTGCAAGCCTTTAAGACCCCAGATGCTATATCTTTTGATAGCCAGGCACTATCAGCTTTCTTTGCCCCATTTGCTTATGCACCCATTTTGTCTTTAACGATTGTGTCCGGTTGGTGAGCATCGCAGAATACCGGGTTATTAGAACAAAGTGTTCTTTCATTGAGGAAGTACTGAATTGAGGCCCAATGTCCATCTGCTACCTTAATTCTTAACATATAAATGTATGTACGTAGATCTATTTCCCTATTATTGTATATAAATATATTTACATGCCTGTATTTAGACCTTTATAAATGTCCCTTGCCTCCTATTTCTTTCCTCTACTTCCTTTGACTTTCTCAAGAGCTACCTTATACCTAGGTGACCCAATCAGAACTCATCATCTACTTCCTCTCCCCCGCATGTCCCAAATGTCCTTGCCATTGCACGTTCTTCTGTGGTTTGTCTCGGGGAGTATCAACCGCACTCACCCCAACCAAGGAATAAACCTCAGACGTATTCTAGACATTTTTCCTCCCTCCCCGCCAATGCCCATTTGGTTCTTAGGTTATCCACTGCACTGTGTATTTCTGTACCGAACTGAATATTCATCAGACATGTCCGTTTTCCTTTTTCTACCTACAGAGGCCATAATCGAGGCTCTGCCACGTCTCACTTGCCTTTGATCACGATTCTCACCAGGGTTTCTTCCTCGTTCCAGCTGGGTCTCCGTGGGCAGAATTAGACACCCCTGTAGGGGGTGTGCCACCCCCCAGTGCTTTGCAGTTCAAGCTCCGGGGCTAGGCCGCCTGGGTTTGAGTGTTGATATTACATCCTTTCTGACCTCGTGGCTCTGGGAATGTGTCGTGATAACTCTGTGCTCCACTCTCCTCATTTGGTGAACATTAAATGACATGCTCCTCATAAAGTTTTCAGTATAAACACTCGATAATGCAGTTGTCAGTGTTGACATAGCCTTGAACATCATTATAATCCGTTCGCTGGCCACTGTGCTCACTGGGTTAGGGTGGGTCCTTGAGCAGCAAAACTAGTGACACTTGTGTATATAAACGAATAAATTGATATTAAGAAATGATATCACACAGTTGTAGAAGCAGCTAAGTACAGTCCAGGTCCAGTCCATGGGTCAGATTTAAGCTGAACGCTCTTCTGACTCTGACTAGTGGAGCTGTGGAGGCTGATGAACAGGAAGCAAGATGAAGAAGCAGGAGGGCCACAGGCTGGTGGATCTCAAGGTTAATGAATCTGAGGCCGAACAAATGAACCCAAGGGCAGTAGTTTGCTAACAGCTCTTGGGACCAGTAGGTGACACAACAAACCAGATGCAGCGAAAGATGAGGGGGAAAAAAAGAGTTTGGTTTTGCCTCTCCTCGCAAAAGGCCACACCCCCAAGGAGGTGCCATCAGGTTGGACTCCACCCAACTGAGCTATGTCTAGTTGACATAAATTATAACCATCACAAGCACCTTCTGGGATATTTACAGACCAAGTGGCGATCTCGAACTATTTTAAAGGAAATGCACAATTCTACTTTCCTCCAAGATGTGATGACTTTGCATTGTGTCTCACAGGGACTAAATTCTGGAGCCTGCTCTGTTTAGCGTTTTCCTATAGCGCCTCATTCTCTCTGTCTTATGGCACTGAGGAATGGAGTTGATTGTGGCCCAAGCTAAGCCAACCCTGGCACTTACTAGCTCCATGACTTTCCCAGCAGATTATGTAATGCCCCCATTTCAGTGTCCCCAGGTATGGACTGGGACATCACCACCTTCTGGATTAAAGGCAATATAAAACTTTAAGTCAAGCAAGTAAATACTACATGGGTGAGATTGACTGTCTCATAATGCACAGATCCATTCATTCATTAGTTAGATATCCACTAGGGCCTGGAAACCCTACGGAGTCATTGCAACTCAAATGTGAGCAAAGAGACATGGTTCTTACTCTCCCGGAGCTTATGGTCGGGTAGAGAGCTATTTGTCAGGAGGTGCTACCCATTTCTGCCATTAGTGCCGAGTAGGAGAGACCCATGGTGCCATGTATGTCTATAATAGGGCACCTGTCCCAGGGACCCTGCAGGGGCTGACCATGTGAACACCCCCTCCCCCTCCGTCCCAAGAACGATCCTCTGAGGAGATGGCAGAGGGGAAAGAATGCTCCGAATCCTGTGTTGGATGGAGCAGGGTGCATGCCAGAGGAAGAACAAAAAGAAGGGCCTTGTGGCTGGAACACAAAATGCGAGGGGGCCGTCCTGGGTCAGGCCAGGCCAAACTTGGAGGCCATTGTGCAGATGGCAGTGGTTCTTGGCAGCTGTGCAGAAATCCATGTCTAAGGAGTTTGCTGTGGACGTGCAGCTACGGTTAGAAATTGCGTATGCATATGTAGCCTAGCATATCTCAAGTTCTTGATTAAACAGTGGGAGTGACATTGTGAAGGGACTTGGCATTCAATAGTAAGTGATCCGCGATGCCTATTCATACATATGCTGGAGTGGACCTATACCTGGTGAGGGATATTACCACGAATCTGCTGATGCACATGACACCAGAGTTTCTAATGATTTGTATTAATTGGGCAGATACCTTTACACATTATGACATCCTTTCTAGAGTACTATACGTGTGTAGCCATATTGTCAGTGAGGTGGGAGGCAGGCACACTCTGCAGTCTCTGTCAGGCACCAAGAGCCGTTAATGTACTAGGGAGGAGTGGCCGTGCTGTGAGCAGGAGTATGTATCTACTTCTCTGCTCATTGTTGTTGTTGTTTGGCAGGGAGGGTGTGGTAGTTACACAATTTCATATCAGCTTGATAGAATGAAGGGATGGAGTCTTGTCTGTCAGGTCACAGCCTGAAGATGTCTCCTTGTGGGTGTGGCCTAATCATGAGGATGGTAAGAACTCCCTCTCTTCCTCTCTGGAGGCAGGCCACACTCTCTCTCTGTTTCACCGTCCTGTTGACAAGCCACATGGAGTCACGCTGATGGCAGTCAGAGCCCTGGAGATGCATCTGTTGTCACTAGTTCCACAGGATTTTCCCCTCACCGGCCTGTGATCTTCCTGCATTGACATCATTGTAGATGCCCTGTGAGTCTAGAGAGAAATTTATAGACTGATATCAGACATATGGGCTAATATCAGACATATGGACTTGATCTGGACTTGGCTGGCATGTTTTCTCAATATACAATTGCTCTTTGATATAAAGCTCTCTCTTAAACACATAAGAATATATCTGGTTTTGTTTCTCTAGTCAACCCAGTCTAACACAGAGGGTGTCTAAATCTTGGTGGGTTTGTGGGAATGTGTTACCTTTGAACTTCATCCACGAATGCGTTGGTGTGAAGCCTTGGAACATTGAGGATGGTTCAAATGTTTGTCAATGAGTATGCTCAAGTTTTATCACAATGAAAATACATACTGTTAAGCTAAATGTACATCAGACAGAGCATGAAATGAGCAGACTCCGAAGAATAAGGCCAACCAACATGCTGTGTCGGAGAAGCTCAGCAGGGCATCCGCTTGCTGAGGCTTGTGTGGACCTTGCTCCGTCAGTGTAGAGGGTCTCTGCCCTTAGCCTGACTCGTCTGGGCCTCTTGAATCCCCTTCCAGTGTTTGGGCATCTTTATGAACTCTGCCTTCTCACGGCAAACCCGTGATCCCCATCTGAGGTCTCCTGCTGCTAGTACCCGAGTGTGCCCCATGCCCTCTTTTGGCTGAATCCAAGGGTGGAGCTGGTTCAGAATTGAGTTGTGGGGATAGGAGGGTACCGCACAGGGCTGTTTTTGGCCGGAGGGTCAGAGAGAAGCGCAGCTTTAGATGCGGTCAGGCCAGGTTTCCCAGGGTGGTGCTGTGACCCGATGCTGGCATCAGGGTCCTGTGGGATAATTAGCTGCTGTGCCCAGACCTTCTGGGGGCTGACGCCCATCCAGAGTCCGAGTACCTGCTTAAAGTCGCTCGATGGCTTTTGTCATTGGTAATCAAAACTCTAAATGGTAAAAGTGAGTAGATACGTGTGTGGGGTGCATGCATACACAGCCAGGTTATCATTTTCTGTGTTCTCTCAGCGGCTCGGTGCTGCTGAGGAAAGAATACAGAAACTTTGGAGTCGCCAGGTAAAGTTCAAGACTGTCAGTTATGCTGGCCAGTTCAGGTGTTTCTGCTAGGATGCAGCTTATGCAAACCCAGAAACCTCGTGATGGTTTCTTGTACCCATAAAAATAATAAGACCTATGGAAATATATATTTGGGGTAGTTCACTCAAGACCTGTTCCATTTTGTTCTGAGCAAGTATTCAGAAAAATAAGATAACTTTTACTAAAAATGTTTGCGTCCTTGAAAAATCATGTCCAGTTCTTAGGAAGTAAATATTTTAGGAAATATCAGATTCGACCATGATGGTAATGTGAGGAAAGGGGTTAAGGGGAGGGCTGGAGGCTGCTGAGGCACGGAGAGCCTTTGCACCCCACTGATGGCTCTAGGTCCTGGTGTGGTGCTGTTCTTTGATAGGGTCAACGCGACCTGGTGGCACAGGGACCAAGTGCTGCTTGGTTACTATCCAAAGCTCAGCAATTTGACCCATCAGCTTCTCTGAAGAAAACGGGGCTCTATCACGTGCTTCTGCAAAGGCTGCGCTTTTGGGGGCCCTGTGGGGACGTTCTGCTTGGTCCTGTAAGGCCACTGTTATTTGGGATCTGTTCCCCAGCAGTGGGTTTGGTTTGGAATTTATCGCAAGTATTTGGGAGAACTGGGCTGCGGTTGTGCATGAATCAAGTAAGGTCATGGGAAAGGGGCAGGATGAATGGATGTTTGGTAGTGATGCAGCTTGCCGGTTAGTCAACTTGATGCCCAGCTGTTTTTACCTGGAGGCAAACTATTATCAGTCTAAGGAAATATTCCTGACAACCCATTCAGGTTCTGTTTTTCAGAGATATCCTTTCCCTCTTTACCAATTACCTATGGACTCTGGTGAGGAAAGGAGCAGGTGTTGTAATCGAGCCATCGGATTTTGGAAGTGCCCTGTTAAAGATGAGGGTGTCTCGTCTGTACACAAAGGATCGTCAGCATTGTTTAAGAGGGAGAGGAAGCTAAATAGAAGACTATACTGTCTTTTAAAAAATTACTTGATAGTTATACATATATCACTCTACAGTTCAATCACATCAAGCAGTATTGTACAATTGCTACCACCATCAGTTTCCAAATATCCCTTTTCTTCCCGGACTCCTTGACATTGCCTCCCTTTCACAGCCCACTCCCCCTCCCACAACCCACTACCCTGAAAACCTTATTCTACTTGCTGTCCCGATAGGTTTGCCTATCCTGGGTTTCATACACTGAAAAACAGAAAAACATATTACACAACTGCAAGAAGGTGGCCCCCCAATGACATAGCACCTCTGAGATAAACAAACAAAAACCAAACTAAACCAAACAAAAATACCAAAAATGTTGAAAACCAGATCAGGTCCAGCATACACCAGAGTGGGGACCAACTGAGAGAGTTTTAACTGTTCAAGTCAGGTTTATACCTTTGATCTTCTGTACTCCTCTCCGGCAAACATGTGGTAGACATTCTCAGTGAATTATTGTAATCTTCCACGACAACCCCAATTGTTTGTGTAAATATGTCCAGCCATGAAAGGACTGATTCTGTAAAAGTGAATAATTCAGGTACTGTGATATGGAGTTAGCCTGCATTGACCCCAATGTCCCTCTGTCAACAGGGCTTTAAAACATTAGTACCAGGAGCTACTCAAAGACAATATCATTGGAAGATTATTTATGCCCCAGGGGGTGGTCGATAAGACTCTACCATAAACTAACAAAGAGGTTTTGAAAGGGAGCCAAAGCAAGCTAAAAAACAAACAAACAAAACATAGATCCAGGAATAGGTTTTGGGCTTGCACTAAATCCTAGCTCCAACTCAAGAACTATCAGTTCTTACATCATGGCCCTGCTCCATACTCGCCTGCCCTCAGAAAGGGAACACAGAAAATAGGGGTGCAAGAGCAAAATACTGCAAAGAATGCAGATGGTGCCCGGCTACCGGATGAAATAGGGTG